>NC_041820.1:7245000-7870000 GCF_900964775.1 Scleropages formosus | reverse complement strand
TGCGACTCAGCTGATGGTCACAACACACCATTACGGTGCTTTGGATGCGTGACGCTTCCTGACATGTCCATGTTGTCTTCAAGAGACCTGGCAGGGATTCAGAGACACTGACTAATACAAAAGACTAGATGATGCAGTCACACACGGGACAGTGGAAGGGACACATATCCACCCATATGTCTTTTATACTCAATCAAATTCTGACAGCTGATTGGCTATAATGATGTATGGATGAGTGACCCATTGTAAGTAGTGTATCTAGCAGTGTAAGTCACCGCGGTGAATAAGGTGTGTGGGCTGATAACACTCTACACAGAGTCATTGAAAGTCGCTTTGGAGAAAAGTGTCTGCTAGATAAATAAATGTAAATGCATGTAAATGTAATCAGTTGTGTTACGTTTCTTTACATTGCCCACTATAAAGTGACATCTCTCTTGGGCTCCTTACGACATGTACATATTTTAAATATAATATACAAATTGGAAAGCAGCATGTGGCTCGGTGGCATGGTGAGCAGCGCTGGTGGAGAAGCAGAGCTGTGGGTTTTGGGAGAGGGCTCCACTCTGGCTCGGTCCATGTGTAGTTTCCATGTTCTCTGTGTTTGTGTGGGTGTATTCTGAGTGCTCTGGTTTCCCCCCACAGTCCGAAGACACATGTTTCAGGTGAATTATTGGCTTCAAGGTTACCTTAGTGTGCCAGTGAATGAGTTCATGTGTGTGCCCTGCCTCGTGCCCTGTGCTTCTGGGATAAGATGTGGACCATCCTGACCCTGAGGTGTACATCGGGGGGGATCAGGTAGTGTACTGGTTTCAGGTTTGTCTCCCACTTACACAGTGGGTCATCCTTAGGGATGACCTAAGGAGGCAAGGCACTATACTTCATATTTTTGCCTGTATCCTTGATTTTCTTAGCCTCCAGCTGGGGCAAAAGAGACACGAGCGTGCTGTCAGCAAGCTGAGGACAGTCTTTATATTGATTTATTTATTTAGATGATACTTTTCTCTAAAGCAGTGTTAGGTTTAAACACCAAGTTACTCCCAACTATTTATTAATATATACCTCTGGGTAATTTTTACTTTGTCAGTTACAGTGTACAGAGTACATTGAGCGGGGGGGGGGGGAGCAGGAGGCAGGACTCAAATCTGGACCTTCTGCTTGTTGAGGTGATCGCTCTAACCACTACGCCACCTGCTGTCCAGTCAGGACCACGGCAGTGTTCAGAGACAGCCAGAGGCTGCCCAGCAGCCAGGTGCAGTAAATACCAGAGCAGTTTGTGTTCAGCAGAGCAACAAAGCCCCCGCAACGTGAGCTTGCCACACCCTCCGCCCCCCGCCAAATTCTACAAGTGTTTACCCCAGGTGTCCATGACAAACCAGATGCCTCTCGCTCTCTCCACATGGCAGCAAGCAGAGACTTGACGAGTTATGCAACGAGCCTAAAGAGATTTACTGACCCAGCAGCGGGCCGTGCCCTGCAGTGACCTGAGCCGCAAACCGATCCAGACCTGGTGCTGGAAGGCACCGCGTCGGCCTGCCAAGTGAACCTTCAGCGCAATCAAGCAGCTGGCAGCAGAGGGGAGCACTGGATAACCGGTGGGGATGAGATGAGCACTCCGCCGCGCACACATGGCCAGACGGTCTAATTCACCTCGCAAAATATCAACATGTCAACAATCGGGCTCCCGATCACTTTACAGCTTCTAAATAAAGAGCGATACGCCTGTACATCTCACTCACATGTGCTAACCCATTCTGACACATTCATACGAGGCTCCTTCCAACTAGGTGAGTGGTTTGATACAACTTTGCTGCATTTCAGCCCTTGATCCTCCCTTTGCGGCCATTTGTAAAATCTGCCTGGGGGTCTTTGCTCGGCTGCCACCACACATTGGACTGCATTACATATTCATCAGTACTAGTCTATACGCTTATTATGAACAACCGTCTGAAAGGGATGAGGCTGTGTCATTATGTTTGCTTCAGTTCCTAATGTTAAAGGCTGGGAGAAGAAAAGATAATTTGCCTGAAATAGTGTGATAAAAATAATCCACGCTGAAAAACAGCAGGTCAAACATCTGTTGCTATGGTGAGTATCTTTTTTTTTTATATACACGAAAATGCTTTTGGGTTATTTTATTTTTTATATAAGTGACTGTAGCAGTTAAGATATGTACTACACATCTTAAAGAGTCAAAGCAATGATGAGAAATTTACGCAATAAAATTCCAGTTGTGGAATAGCACCTGTAATTTCTTCTTTTTTTTTTCATTAAAAAAACAATATTCCAAAAAAAAAAAAAAAAAAAAAAAAAGAAAACTGATACCCAGTTAGTTCATGGTGTGTAGCGCCATCTATTGGACACAGTAAGGAATTAAGCAAGAAAAAATTCATTTTGATGCAGGTAACTGGTTAGAGTAGAAAGTGTATTGTAACACTGTCAGTATTGCAGGAATAAAGCACTATATATAGCCTGAAAAACCACGCCTAACACCCTATTCCAGAAGTAATACACCTTTTAATATGCCCATCTTTATGACAGACTACACCAGATTTTCATTACACAAAATAGCGGGAAAGCTGGACATCCATCCATGTTCGCAGATGAGAAACTTAAGCTGTCATTGATTTGTCTACATTTATTATTAAAATAAAAGGAATCTTTCAATGTCAGGCTTGTATATTAAGCTACATACAGTTTTTTACCTATTCATACAGAAGGGTAATGGAGCAATTCAGGGTAAGTACCTCGATCACAAGTACTACAGCAGGACTGGGATTCGATCCCAGGTCTTTTAATTTGCAACAACAACACCGAATAAAAATGGAAAGTAGCTCTACTGAAAATACTAAAACAATACATTTACAATCAACTAATACATGTATGTTTGAGATGAGAACATAAAGTCCAAGTGAAATTCAACAGTCATCAGAAAGTGATATGATCACACTGCAATAAAATGTTCCAAGCTATTTAGACTTCTAACAGACGGTGTTCACTCAACATGATTTTTACTGCTTGTTCAATTTACTTAATTAACATTAGTTAATGCAACACAATTATTTTGCATTTTATCTCAATTTCATTGTGTACAATCCATCTACATTTAGTATGTGAATAATATTTGTTGGGTTAGTGTATTGCTGAAACTGAACTGAAAAAGGGAGGCTCCATTAAAAATATATACCTATATATAGTATATTGTATTATATATAGTTATATATATTATATAGTTTGACATTCTATCACTATATTAAATACATATGAATGACACGTAATTAATAAGAAATATAATTAATAATGTTATGCACATGACACAGGGATACATGTTTTTTTCTGTCTTGTTTTCTCGAAAAAAGGAGAAAACCTCAAGCTTCTTTTCGAGATGATAAAAATAAGACAGAAAATGTTGGCTTCAGTATGTTCCGAGTCTTAATATTTGCGAATTTGTTTCCACTATGGTTTATCACAGCTTCATTACTATGGGAAAAAAAAATAGATGGACTTCTGCTGAAACGCTGCCCATGTATTATGTATTCAAGAAATCTCAAGTTTATTCCTCACATATTTTGTCTCTGCCTTCTACGGGTTTTTTTTTTCGTTTGCGCGGGAGCAACTTCAAAGTGAGGGAGCGCGCGTGTGTTGGACTATCGCGCAACTGTTGCGGTGATTGCGTTAGTCGCTACAGGCGCGCGATAGTCGCGACAGTGCTCGTGATAGCCGCGACATTAGTCGCGACAGTCGTGGGAGTGGTCGCGAGAGTGGCCTCTCGCTGTGTGTGCCTGTGTTCCAAGGACTGCAATCATTGCAACGCCTGTTGTTCCCCAGTTAGTCGTGCTGTAATTCTTCACATAAATTCGTTTAGAAAAATGTGGCCTAGAAAAACGTTGTTTACTGGTACTCACTGTGCTGCGATACATAAGATTGTTTGCCACCGCCTTGTTTATGATCCTCAGATATTTATCAAATTATATCATGTCTTCCCATCTCTTCTGCAGCAGAGGTAGGACACACGTGTCGCTTCCCTTTCAGTCTTCGCTCCAGCTCCTCCAAACAAGTGTGCTCAAACATTTGAATGCTTCTGAACAGCATTTCTTGGGAGTGTGGGAGGAAACCGGAGTACCCGGAGGAAACCCACGCGGACGGGGAGAACATGCAAACGCCACACGGACGGATTGAGCGAGGATCGAACCTATGTCCTCTCGTACCACCCAGGCGCTGTGAGACAGCAGCGTTACTACAGATCAAGCAAACCCAAATATGGCATTATTAATAAGCCACCCCAGAGCAGTCAACTACAAATTAATTACACTCAGCAGAGACACGGCAACAGTGACACTGAAGCACAGTGTACCGCACAGCGCGGTGCTTTTCACCACAACATGGACCAGTGTGTGTGGGAGGGACCGTCATGTGAGAGGCACGAGAACAACAAGCGAAGGCACTGCACGTGCGTCCTCTGCCACACACTCTGTGTATAAAAATGATTAATTGACGTGTTCAGTATAACAAACACTTTGTCGAGGGGGACGATTAAAAAGCATTGCCCTCATGTTATTATTATATCCCATATCAAATCATATTTTATTAACGCGTTCGGCCCGTTCGACAGATTCGACAGCGAAGGTTTCGACGAGCTGCGATCTGAGGGATGAGAACCCCCTGATAACCCCCTCTTATCAGCGCGTGCGCGTCACGGAACGGAACTTTCGCCGCGCGAGCGAGCGTTCCCATCCGCGGGGCCACACGCCGCTCACGTGCCGGCGCTCGCGATCAGGGTCGCGCGCTGACTTACTTTTGAATGTGTCACAGATCCTGGGTGGGTTGTCTCGTGCGAAAGCACGTGACACAGTACATATACATCTAAGGAGGAAAAAGCGATCGCCGTCCATTTCCTTACTATTGATATACTATATCTGCGGCCGCTCATAATTATGATTATAATATGAAACCTGACTATATACCTGATTATAATCAGGTCTCTGAATTTTAGGGATAGGTGGCGCCGTAATTAAGATGACGAATTTGGTAAACCGGAAGGTGTACTGGTTGAAACCTCCACCACACCCTATTTCTGCGTTGCTCCGCTTTTTTCATACTAAAGCAGTTTACACCGTTTTACGCTTCAGGACATGTTCCTTCATTAAGCCGGACTGTAAGACTCAAACCCACAACCTTCAGATTATAAATCCATCCATGTCCTTATTACCACGCTACCTGCCCGATGTGAGACCAGTATACTGTGCTTATGGCGTTTTTACCCCTCACACTGCTCTGCGCGCGCTGCTGATTCGTGATTGTGGCGCCACAACCAGACCATAATGCCATGATAATGTTGTCGTTTCTTAAGTGACCGAACGAGTCAAACAGGCGACACTGTCCGCAAGTCACGTGTCACGTGATCGCACCAGGAAGCGGCAATCATGTGATTGAAACCCAGCGAGAGCCGGAGCTGAAGCGACAAGATAACTGTCGGTGTGTCAGACGCTTGAAGCATGTTTCCGAAGCGCGCGCTCCTGTCGCCGCTCTTCGCGCTCGCGCTCGCGCTCGCGGGCTGCAGCTGTCAGTACGAGCCCACGTGGGACTCGCTCGACTCCCGACCCCTGCCGGGGTGGTACGACCAAGCCAAATTCGGCATTTTCGTGCACTGGGGGGTGTTTTCTGTGCCCAGTTACGGCAGCGAGTGGTTTTGGTGAGTCAGTGCATGATGATTTCATTCATAAAATAAACGAGAATAGATAGAAATGGCAAAAACAAAGAGCAGCACAAACTGCCGCTCGTAGGTATTGAATGGACTGCTGTGTCATAACAGATCAGATGGTAAAACTAAAGCGAACGATACCAGTCGCGTTTGTCTATTCGTAACTTAAGCGGTCCGTTATCGACTGGACTGACAAACGGCAATACCTGTTGATACCTGTTGATACCCGTGTCCGATCGGTCTCCAGGTGGTACTGGCAGAAGCAGCAGCAGCCGTCCTATGTTGATTTCATGAAGAAGAACTACCCCCCCGACTTCCAGTACCAGGACTTCGCACCGCTCTTCACCGCAGAGTTCTTCGATGCTAAACGATGGGCCGATATCTTCGCCGCGTCCGGAGCCAAGTACGTGGTTCTCACCACAAAACACCATGAAGGTCCGTGAAAGGCGTCGCGCTCTTCTTGTCTTACACCTCCCTATAAGTGAACGTTTAAACAAAAAAAAAAAAAAAAAACCCCGCTCTGCACTGTACATGGTGGTGTTCGAGTTACAACACATTCGACTTCCGACTGCCTCCACTTACGACGGTCGCCCCATTGCTCTTATCACAGTAGTGTATATCATTTTTGCGTCTTATTCACCGATCTTTTCATTTGTGATCCCCTTCCACTTACTTTCAATTTAACATGTCTAGCAAGTGAAAAGGTAAGTATTCATTATTCTTCCATGAGTACTGTACAGTATTAGTTACAGCGTTCATAAATAATTACCTCTACTTTAACACGTGAGAATAGTGGAAGAAAATCACAAAGCCCTATGGTACAGTGTAGCATTTGTGCATGTTTATATATCCTTATGATTCATGTTATACAGTATGTGAATTTTGGCTAATTATACACTCTGCTTATGACAGGTTCTTTCAAATGGAATTCTGTCGTAAGTGGAGGATAGTCTGCCTGTATGGGCTACATATTAAATATAAAGAAAGTGGAAACACTAGCTGAAAACTGATGAAAATTAAATGGTTAAAAAATTTATTAAATTCTAAGTAGGGACAGCTGGTAGCGTAGTGGTTACAGCCGCTGCCTTTGGACCGAATGTCGCAAGTTTGAATTTCACCTCTTGCTGTAGTACCCATGAGCAAGGTATTTACCCTGAATTGCTCCAGCAGAAAAAATTACCTGGCTTTATAAATGGGTAAATAGCTATAAGCAGATTGATGTTTTAAGTGGCTTTGGAGAGAAGTGTCAGCTAAAGGAATAAATGTAAGTAACTTTTTAAGTATATATAGCTGCTGTATGAATGGGTAAATCATTGTAAGACACATAGTACACAATCCTAGTACTGTAAGTAAAGGAAAAGGGTGGGGCTAGGGTGAGTCCATTGAGTCAAATCTTCAGCTAAATAAATTATTATTGATGATGATGATGATGATGATAATATAAAATGCATATCTGTGGTGCTCTTTTGAATTTTTTTGTAGTTTTGATGGAGGCATTGGCTAGTTAGGGATCTGTCTTTGAGCTAGTACATAATGTAAAAATGGCCTGTAGCTAGAAATAGGAAGCACCGGCACCGTGCTGATCAAACTCTCAGTTTCTGTTCTACAACCAGTCCTGCAAGTCTTGTGTGTGTGTGTATGTGCGTGTGTGTGTGCACGCTGTGTTTTCTCAGGCTTCACTTTGTGGGGCTCCAAATACTCCTGGAACTGGAACGCAGTGGACACAGGTCCAAAGCGGGATCTGGTGGATGAGGTGGCCACAGCAGTGAGGGCCAATGGGAACCTCCGGCTCGGGCTCTACCACTCCCTCTTTGAGTGGTTCCATCCGCTCTTCCTTCAGGACGCTGCCAACGTGTTCAAAACCAACCTGTTCCCCACTAGCAAGTCCCTCCCTGAGCTCTATGAGATCGTGAACAAGTACAAGCCGGAGGTGCTGTGGTCCGACGGGGATGGAGACGCCCCCTACCAGTACTGGAACAGCACAAGCTTCCTGGCTTGGCTCTACAATGAAAGGTACCTCCATGACACAGCAAGTGAAATACACTGACTTGTCTTTTCACCTCACTGTTGGGGTGGTGTGGTGGCACAGCAGGTAGCGCTGGTGCGTCACATCACCTAGGCTATGGGTTTGGACATGGGTTTAGATCCTGGTCAGTCTTGGTGGACTTCACATGTTTCCTCTGGATTTGTGTGGGTTGCCTCCAAATGCCCTGGTTTCCTCCCACCATTCAAAGACATGTGTCAAATGAACTGGTGACTGATTTGTGCTACGTCTGTGAGAACGACTGAGAGTGTGTCGTTGCCTTGAGACAGACTGGTGTTTGATCCAAGGTGTACCCTGCCTCATGCTCAGTGTTTCCAGGATAAGCTACGGACCACCTTGCATTCAGTCAAGTGGTTATTGATGATGGATGCATAAAAAAATTGATTGGTGTAGAATGATTAACTTAGTAAATTCAATACAGTACAGTGATGTTTGCACACAAATGAATATGCAAGAAGCAGTGAAGATGTGGCTAAGTAGCCAATGTGTGTTTCAGCCCTGTACGAGAGACCGTTGTGACAAATGACCGCTGGGGAGTTGGCACCATGTGTCAACACGGTGGCTTCTACACCTGTACTGACCGCTATAACCCTGGGCACCTACTCAAGCACAAGTGGGAGAACTGCATGACCATTGACCAGAAGTCCTGGGGGTTCAGGAGGGACGCCCAGCTCAGTGACTTCCTCACCATCGAACATCTAGTGGCTGTAAGTGTCTCGGTCTGGTTCATCTGATGAAATATACCGTAGTTTAATATACAGTAGCAGAAATATACACTAGTTCTGTTTCATGCTGTTCCAGCTAAAATGGAAGATGGGTAAAATGGGTAAATCAATGGCGTAGTGATAGAGCTGCTACCTCTAGACCTGGAGATTGCAGGATTGAATCCCAACTGTTGCTGTAGTACCTGTGATCATTTACTTACTGTAAATTTCTCCAGTAGAAACTACCACGTTACATAAATGAGCAAATCACAGCAAGTATTTTAATAATCAAAGTAGTTTTGGATGAAATATACAGTGAGTCTGGCCATTTTACTCTGTGTAAATTCAGAAGTACTATAAGATGAACTGCAGCAAAATTCTGTGTGCCGCAGACTCTGGTAGAGACCGTTTCCTGTGGGGGGAACCTGCTGATGAACGTGGGACCCACACATGATGGACGCATCGTCCCAATCTTCGAGGAGCGCCTGCGGCAGATGGGCCAGTGGCTGGGGGTCAACGGGGAGGCCATCTACAACACGAGTGCATGGAGAGCCCAGAATGACACTGCCACTCCAGGAATCTGGTGAGTCTCCACCTTTCCCAGTTCTCTACTGCACTGGCACAGCTTCAGGATTTTTACTATAGTCCACAATTAAAGCTTACTGGTCAAACAGTAAAGCAGTTTTTATGAAATGTAAATGTAAAATGTAAACAAGGGGGGCAGATAGACCTACTGCCTTTGGACCAAAAGTTCGCAGGTTCAATTCCCACCTCCAGCTGTAACACCACTGAGCAAGGTACTAACCCTAAACTGCTCCAGTAAAATTACCCAGCTGTACAAATGGGTAAATAATGGTAACCTTAACACTGCATGTTGCTTTGGAGAAAAGCATCAGGTAAATGTTATCTGTGTAAAAGTTGGCCACAGATAGCAGATATTTATCCTCCTGAGCAAAATCACATCATAGGATAGGATAGTACTTTATTCACCCCTGCTGGTAAATTCACAGACAGCAGTTTCACACATGATATGTAAATAGCAAGGTACACATGACACACATGGTAACACAAACAAAATAGTTACAAATTAAACTTACCCTTCGTAATTAAACAAGTGGAACGACTAAAGTCACAAGGCACTTCCTTGCTTCTCTGTATTGCGGAGCTAACAGGACATTTGAATATTAATGAACATGAAAATTAATTAATGAATTAACATGAATATTATGTATTCATGAATTATGTGCACCTGAATATTATGTATTATTACTGATATATTTTTAGATTTTCTAGGAATTCCTTCAAGCCCTGTCCCCAAATGTGGTATTAATTAAAAGTACTGACTGTCCTCTGTAAGGTGTATTAGGACTTAGCGTTGTAGCATGTATAGAGTGGGAGGTGCACGTAAAAATAAATGTCCTCTAGAGTGGACAAAAATGAATGGCAGGATGTCAAGAGAATAATTTCTTTTAGTTTCAGTAAGAACTGAAATAATGCAATAAATGTATTTAATTAATGTTTTCAAATAGGTATACATGGAAACCACAGGAGAAAACAATCTATGCAGTGTTCTTGCAATGGCCCACCGGTGGAAATGTGACTCTCAATGTTCCTGTGGTTTCTGAGGGAAAGACTCAGGTAAGGGCCCAGATGTTCCAATGATTATTAATAATTTTTGCATTTTTGATTCGTCCCTCTAAACCACAATTTTTTCAGAAGCTGCAGCTGTGCACGAGAAATTACATTTTGATCAGCTTTTTGTGAAAGAAACACAGCAAAGAACTTCTATGACCAACAACGTGACTGAATCAGAAAATTAAGGGCTTTTGTTTCTGTGTTGATTTGTGTGGCTGGGTATATTTAACGTTGTCATACCAGAATCTCCTGATCGGATGTGATCTGTACTGTCTTCAAGGTGACTCTGCTTGGTTACGCTCAGCCTCTGAAGTGGACATCCGTGAAACCAACTGGGCTGACGGTCTTCCTGCCTTCATTTTCCATCGGTCAGATGCCATGTTATTGGGCATGGACACTCAAACTGACGGGAGCAGGTTGATGCAGGAAAAGAAATGCACAGCAATTTTTAATTTTCATTAACATTTTCAGGGGCATTGTTTTAATGATTTTAAGAATCAAGTATCACTGTGATTGTAATTAAACTATTTTACAGTAGAATAAGAAGCATATTGTATAATGTAAAGGGATAACATGTTAAGCCAAGCATTCTGAAGTTCCAGAAGAATCCTAGAGGGGCCAGTTGCAATGCTGCATGATGTTACTGCTGCAAAACTTAACATGACTGCAAAATAGTAAGTAAATCATTACTGATCAGGAAATGCTACTTAACCAGTTTTTTAGAATATTTTCTTGCAATAACAAAGGATGTTCAGTATGAATTACTATAAATTCTTAAGGTGAATAGTTAAAGGGATAAGGAAACAAGCAAATATTATAACTCATATAACTGATGAGTTTTATTTTATAATAGTAAAAGGAGATGGTGTGTTTTTTTTTTTTTTTTTTAAGATTTTTGTAACTATTACAAATTCTTTGTAAGTGCAACATTGATTTGTGTGTTTATTGAACATTTTTGAAACTATTGTCTTGTGTTGCAGTCTTTATTCCAAAGGAAATAGGGATGAAACTGGAATTTTTAAACATGTTATTGGTGGCCCCAATTTTACAATTCCAAAGAAGTTTTATTTTCTTAGGAGGAATTCATTCATCATTTTCAGCTCCCCATATCAACCAAGTGCATTCTGGACTGTCATTAAGGCTATTCCTTCTAGAGTCTCCTCAGACCTTTCCCAACTGAACTGCCACCAGTTCATCTAAAAGAGCCATCAATTGGCAAGACTTGCTTTTCTCTAAGTTCAACAAACAATTTAAAAAAGAAAAAAGCCATTCGGTGCTCATTTCAACAAGACACAACTTCCATATCCTACATGAGTTACAGGCCTGTATGGTTGTTACCTCAGTACCAAGTATCTGCTCTTAAATAAGTATCATTTACACTGATCTAGAGAATTTACTCAGCAAGTCATTACCACTGCATTTTTAAAAATTGACATTGGCACATGGTGTATTATTCTGTGAAAAGCAATCTGAAACTTCTGCACTAATTCTGGCAGTGCTCATATACTGCAACACTCTGGCTAAAAGTGCAAAATGACATAAATGTCAGTGCTCATCATCGGAAACCAGTATTGTCACTGTTGTGTTGTGGGGAAATGTGCTGTTTGGTTTCTCTGACTGCTGCAAGGGGGACAACAAACAATTTTATGTAATCACAAACACACACACTGACTGAAACTGCTTGCCCCCAGGGGGGTTACAGCAAACCAGAGCCTAACCCAGCTACACAGGGCGTAAGGCGAGAGGGGGACGGGACACACTCAAGACAGGGCACCAATCCGTGACAGGACACCTCAAGAGGGACTCGAACCCCAGAACCACCAGGGAGCAGGTACAGGCCAAACTCACTGTGCCACTGCACCCCCATTTTATGTAATTTATTATTATTATTAATAATAAGCAACTTTCGTATCCAAAAATGCAATTTTCCTAGTGAGAAACCTGACTTTATGGTGCTCGCATGAAACCACACAGCACACCAGCCTAATCCTGGACAAAAAAGAATTGAGACTTCAACTCTGTAAATCATTTAACATTTTAATTTAAACTGTAATCTGTATTTGTACTTCCCTAGCTCATCTGTTTTCTTTTTTATACAGAATTTTCATACTGTTGTTCTCTTTGTTGCTATCTTTTGTACTATTGTATTGTGTTAATAAAAAGAACTCACACACACACACACACATTTTCAGAAGAACTGAAAATTTAAAAGTTAATAGAGGAAGCGGAAGTGACGAAAAATGTCCGCGAATAAAAACAATTCCGGAAGCGCAACAGAAAAGAGCAACAACGTTCCTCAGTTCGCGGAGGGAAATGGCAGTTGTGTGTGGTTGTTTTTTCAACGTAGAGAGAGCAAAGTAATATTAAAACAAAACCAGATTGATGGGGTTTAAAGTGCCATATATTAGGTACAAAATCAGTACAAGGAGGTCTATACACATCTATCTTTGGGATACATTATCTTAATTCAAACTGAATTATCTTCTTGAACGTACATCATGATGAAGGGCTTCATTGACTGTCACTGTCATATCTCTGCAGCAGAATTTGACAGCGTAAGGAAACCTGTGATTAACTTTTCTTAAAAATGTATATACATATATACATATCATATGTGTGCTGCTGCCCAGTGGCAGTGTGCAAACTGACAGGCACCGCGCGGCGCGCCGAGATTTGTCCTCGCGGCGCTCTAAATTCCGAGGACACTACTATATAGTTCGATTAATAAAAAATGGTTGCTTTCTTTTAGGACCTCGAAGACGTCATACAGAAATCTAAAAAGGTAAATGAACATGTTTTACTTGGTCTTGGAAAGTGTATGTCTTAATTTTAAACTGTCAAACAGTGTCTAGTGGGAAATAAACATGAACTACTGCTTCGCTAACATATTATTATTATTATTATTATTATTATTATTATTCGAATGTAGCCAAGTGTTAAATACATGCCATGGACCTGGTTGTTGGTTCGAGTCCCACTCCCTGCTTTGGCCACATTGTTCTTGTTCAAGGTGTCCTGCTCCTGTAAAAATTATTTAAAAAAAAAAAACCCTTCTGGATAAATGGGTTACATATTGTAAGGCCATTGAATAAAACATCTGCTATGCAACCATTCAATAGCAGTCATTACAGTATTTAAGAACAAATGGGCAGTAGGTGGCGTAGTGGTTCAAGTCTCAACCCCAGCTGTAGTGTCCTTGGTCAAGGTATTTATGTACCCTGATTTGTAAACTACCAACTTGTATAAATTCATCAAGTACTTCCTCATCCCATCAACATAACTGCTTCAGATGAAAGCATCAACAGAGCAACAAATACATAAAAAAAACAATGACAATAGACTGACAAGTTGTTCCTTGTCACAGATTGGGCTGAAAGCCATAGTGGCTGTGGCTGAGGACGCCGGGGAGTTTGACAAGATCATACAGATCTGCGAAAGGTAACTAAAGCAAGTGGACACATCTACCTCGGAATTCACTACAAAAGCTCATCTCAGATCTCAGCATGACATATTTTATGTGTTAACACCAAAACGCTGCTAGGTTCCCAGGCTTTGTGTTTCCTTGCCTTGGCGTCCATCCTGTCCAGGGTTCACCCCCACAGCAGGAGAGAGGAGCCACGCTTCAGGTGGGTCACAGAGCAGCTTTCTGAGGCAAGAGATGAAGATAAATGTTAAGTTTCACCTTTGCCACAAGACCTACAGATGCAGGAGTCATAGCTGGTAGCACAGTGGTTAGAGCTGCTGCGTTTGGATCTAAAGGTTGCAGCTTTGAATCCCCTCTCAGACTGTAGTACCCTTGAGCAAGGTATTTACCCTGAATTACTCCAGTAAAATTACCCAGCTGGATAAATAATTATAAGTTGCTTTGGAGAAAAATGCAAGAGTCCTGTATGGTTTACACAAAATGTATGCACTTTGTACTACTTGTATATTTTCCACAAATCAGGTTGGTTCATGTCTAAAATAATTTTAAGCACCTTTTTTCTTCTATCATTCAGCTCTATCAGTATGCATAAAATCACCTACTTATCATTTGAAATTCCTTTTTTTTTTTTTATCTCTTATGAATTATTAATAATATATAAATCCAGAGGTCTTAAACCTTTCCTAGGCCACTAACATCTTTTAAGAATCTGATGAACGCTATAGACCGGCTTTTAGAAAAATCTCCTCAAATAGATAATATGGCTCTTATTGCACTAAAACTTGATTAACTTTGCACAGATTTATGTTTTAGACAGTAATAGCATAGTAATGTTTCATTTCAAAATTTTAAATGTTAAAAACTTAAAAACCGTATACTAATCAAAGTTTTGTCACTATAAAATGAAAAGTAAGCCTGAATGACATGATCAAGTTAGTACATATTTTTAAATATGCATACTCCAAATATTGCTGTAAAGCACTAATTTTTTGTATTACAGGATCTGGATGCTGCTTTACCCCTGATAGAGAAATACAAAGATCACCTTGTTGCTATTGGAGAGGTAAGAGAGCTGCCCAAAGACATGTTTTACCATGACCCACCAACTGACTGCCTCCCCCCCTGCTGAAGTTCACCAGCCACATTAACATGGCTCAACTGTTTTTATGGACAGGTGGGTCTGGATTTCACACCTCGTATTGTCAACACTGACAAGGGAAAGGAAGAGCAGCGACAGGTGCTTATTCAGCAGGCTGGCATAGCAAAACGCCTGGACTTACCGTTGTGAGTGTCCAAAATTGACACCCACTACCATGTGAAATATTTATGGGACTCTGTAAACTCCTGTTCCCTGCATTTATTTCTCAAAAACATATTGTATCTTTTAGTTTTAACGTGATCCCTTCTATATTTACCTAAATCTCCATTATGGTATTTTTGCTGACTCAACAAAACCAATTTGTTGATTCCTTAGGAATGTCCACTCAAGGTCAGCTGGAAGACCCACTATTCAGCTTCTGAAAGAGCAAGGTATGGACTGAGGGTGGGGCAACAAACTGCTTGAAGTAGCATAGTTTGGCCTGCTTAAAAGAATACGTTTAACAGCATCTTTGCCATCCTACAGGGGTGCAAAAGGCCCTTCTTCATGCTTTTGATGGAAAACCTTCAGTGGCAATGGAGGGTGTGAAGGCTGGTTATTTCTTTTCCATCCCACCTTCAATAATAAGAAGTGAACAGGTACTAACACGATTCCAGAGGTGTGACTGCTACCAACATGATAACTTGTTTTCTCTGAAACATTCAAATGTATTGCAGTATTTTCCTATGCTGAGTGGTGGCAAATATCACTGAATATCACGCTTAGACTGAGCTTTCTCATGATTGATGTCTTTTGTCTAAGAAGCAGAAGCTGGTGCAGCAGCTGCCTCTAGAGAATATTTGTCTTGAGACGGACTCACCAGCCCTGGGTCCAGAGAAGCAGGTAACCTGGCTTTTAGGATCTCTGCAGCAAAGCCTCACCTGAAAAGATACTGAGATTTATAACAAATACATAAATAATGGAAAAATCTAACAGCATGGTGTGGAGTACTTGTTATGAATATGATTTGTTCATATTTATAGGTTTTGTTCCATTTTTAAAAACTACTTTTTGGCTCACAGTGGTCCACAAAATGTCTTGGAAGCACAGGGTGTGAGGTAGTATACACCCTGGGCTGAATGCCAGTCCATAACACACACTCATTAACTCACACATACAAGAACTATTTGCAATTATGTATATCGGTGCAATTATTTTAACTGAGTTTCCACTGGACATCATCAGCTGATGTTTTGGAGAAGACTAATGCAGACCGTGTTTGAACGTATTGCAGGTGAGAAATGAGCCTCAGAACATTACCATCGCTGCAGAGTACATCGCCAAGGTCAAAGGGGTTCCCCTGGAGACAGTGATGGAGACAACTACGCAGAATGCCCTTAAGCTATTCCCTCGGCTGAAATTGTTGCTTTGAACACCAGAGTATAGATTGTGGTTTAATTATTGTTATGTTTTAAACATTATTTTCTGTATGAAAATAAAATGTTGAAATATTGATTCTTCTCAGACAGTTTTTTTTTTTTTTTTTTTAAATCTGCGAAGAGTTTGTCATAAGAAGCCACAAGATTAATTTACTAACGCATGTGAAGAAACTGTTTCTGTTGTTATTTGCATATGGAAAAGACTAGCAATGTGGAGGAGAAAGCTAAAACAGTCGCTCGGCTGCTAATTATGAAAACATAATGTGTATTCCTTGTATGTGGTAGCAAAGACGTCTAAGTAATAAAAAAAAAACATATTTATATTTGCAGTTTTACATTTAGGGGACAGTTCTCCAAGGTGTTATACAACTCATGTAAAACAATGGATTATTTCCGTTTTCATCGTACCAACATTATTATTTTGATGTATTTCAAATGTAAACATGCTTTTCACAATGTGTAAGTTTGCACAGTTGCTGTTGATGCATATCACTGAATCAGCTTTGGTATGGTGCTATTAAAATATTTGTTTTACTTCTGCACAGCTTCTTGTTATTGTGAACTTGTGTTCTCATTGAATACATTTTATATATTTTAAGCTTGAAACATTTTTCCAGAGTGACTTACACTGTTGAACCTATTGCAGTTATTTCCCCATTTTTACAGCTGGATCATTTTTGCTGGAGCTATTTAAGGTAAGTGCTTTTTTTCAAGGATACAACAGCAGGAGGTGGAATTCAACCAAGAGCCTTTCAAGTGCAAGGCTGCAGCTCCAATCACTACATCTAATCACTGCTGTCTCTTAATATTTACATACTAATTAGCTGGAAAAGTACTGAAAGCTCAGTTCCAGTGCTCCACTTTTTGTGGAGGAAGTCATATTTCATAACCCATTTTCTGAGTGTTTTGTGGCCTTATTTCAAGTTTATGTGGACCAGTGGACTTGTCTTTGATCAGCTGTGCTCAGAGCTCTCAGAGTTGCACAGAGTATACTGTTTAAGTCTTCCATGTTGCTTTTTCGTAGTTTACGTTGAACTTCCCCCTTCGATCACATTCAAGAAGGTGTTTTTCTGACCTGAAAAATTCCATAGCAGTCGAAACTATTGAATGCAGCGTTCCGGGCAAGCAAGGCTCCACCTGCCTTTTACTTGATGCTCTTCGAGCGAGTCGTGGGCGTGGTTAGTTTTCTTGACAGTTCAACAGCCAATAAGAAGCTAAAGTCGGAGGAGGGTGGAAACGCTAGTAGCCAATTGGAAACAGCAGGGGGCGGGGCCATGCGGTCGAGGGCAATGTGGCTTTTCACTACATTGTAAATATTGTGTCGGACTTCATGGCGTGGAAGAGGGCTGTTTGCAGGGCGTGTCTGTAATTTGCAAAAAAAAAAAAAGTTTTTGGTAAGTTTACATTTCGCTTTGTTTTTTTCCATCTCTGTGATGTGCCCAAACACCTTTTCTTTTCTTTGCAATAGTAGAAATGCGCTTTCTCCGCCCTCGCGATCTTATTATTTGTCCAAATCAAATGTCAGGTTACAGTTTTTAGAGAATTAGTAGAGATGCCACTAAATTTTGCCGTATCATATGGCATATGTTTAAATATATGTCTTTTTTCCCTTACATCCGGAGTGTAATATGTATAGATAAGATGCAGATGGGTTGTGATTTTTTTACATCTTGTCCAAGGGTCCAGCTCCGACTTATAACACTATTATGTTTTAAAAAAAGTTTTATTATACTATTACTAGTAGTATTAATGCCTGACGTTCACTTTATTTGTTCCGGATTTTAAAGACCAATTTGTACAAAAGAAAGTATCATATTGCTTAACAGTTTGCAGTGTTAATATATACCTTAGTATTATATACCCAGTAATAAATATGATTATAAGCTGTTCTAAATGTCCAGAGGATACTTTCATTAGCATCCAATGTCTCAAGATATTTTCCTTTTCACGGATGTTTTTCCTTACTTGTGGCCGGGCTCATGTTTGACTCAAGGTCTAATTGATATCTCATATCTCTGTGACTGTGCACACATTTACCCAGGGCAGTTTGGTTCTTAACAATCATTTGCTCCAGTTCAAAGGTGTCGGTTAATTCCTGGCACCTGTGGACTTGCCTTTGGCTGAGAGACAACACCAGGAGCCCTCAGCCCTCCTTATGTTAACTGTTCTCACATAACTATTCAAGGTGCTGTGACAAGACTGTGCTGCCTTCTATTTTGGAGCATCTTGCATGATGCATTGTCTCCCATTATTAATCTACTTTTTGTCATATTTGTCGAAAGGTGCGCTCTCCTTAAACTAAAGTGTGCAAAAATAAAAAAAAAGGAACATGCATCACTTACATTTTATTTGTTTCCTTGATGCTTTTCCCCAGTGTGTCTTACAGTGTTAATGTATTAATAATGATTTGCCCATACATACCGGTGGGTAATTTTTACTGGAGCAATTATGGGAAGGTACCTTGCTTATGAGCCCTACAGCAGAAGTTGTGATTCAAACCTACAACCTCAGGAGCAAGGGGCAGTGGTTGTACCCACTATGTTACTTGAATGTTTGTCCAGTTGTGTATGATTTTTTTGCTTGATTGTTGATCATGAGCCAGGCTGAAATAATTATCACATTTTTCATTGCGTGGTAAAGTAAGAAAAATCGCCGTTCCATCCCTGACCTCGTTTTGATGAGGATGTTCCCGCAGGCAGGACATGATGTTGCTAGTCAGGAGGCTGCTCACACTTAACGGAGTTGCCATCCCATCTGGGGGCAGCATCACGTGCAATGGAAAAGGGGTCCACCGTGCACAGAGCACAGCTGCAGTCGGTTTGAACGTCTCGGTGCAAAAGCCACAGGTTGGTGACGATGGTATTTTCCATGTTTTTCTGTTATTTCCTATGTAACTTCTTCATTTCTAAGCTTATGCTTTTATCTAAAGCAACATAACAGCTTCATTCATCTATATGGTTGACTACTCAGTTGAGAGCATCACTTTAGGGTACAACAGCAGTGTTCCCAGCAGTACCTAGGTTGCCAGGTTTTCAGTTCCATGTCTGCAATCTTGACCACATTGGAACCTGCTGCCCCTGTCAATGAGACAAGGACCTATGGCATGCTCCAGGCAGTGGCTGAAAGGATCATTCATCCCCCTTTTCTACTCATCCAGTCAAGTGGAATTATCAATTTTCATACGCCCGTGTTGTCCCCCACGTAGGCAGATGCCAGTGACTAAAGTGCAGCGTGCCTAAAGAGCTACATGTTGAAGACCAAAGCACTGGAAAACTGAATAGCAGTAGCCGTATTCAATTCAAGATGCTTGTTTTGCTCCATGTTAGTTTCAGAAAAATCATTAGTTGCTCCTATTTATAAAATTATTATTATTATTATTATTATGTAATAATGTCCCAGTTTGTTTCTTGTTCTTGTTCAGAAAAGTTTTTTTAAACCTGTGACCAACGCTACAAAAATGCCTGGCTTTAGGAAAGGAAATTTCTTGAAAAGGGAAAACAATCCAAATGTGCTGCTGTTTCACTGAGCAGACATACTGTGGCATAAGTAAAATTTTTGAATTATCTTGAAGCATGACGGGTACAAAAGAATGTCTGCAGCCAATTCATTGTGCCATTTTTTGCCATTTTTGAATATAAACTGCATAGATATCGTGTTATGACATGTTTAATCATCACTCATTCCTGCTATAAATATACCAGTCACAAAGGCATGGGAAGGGGAGCAGATATTTTGTGCCTGTGGTTTTTCGGTCTTGTTTTTTTTGCTGCAGATGATGTTCAGGAATATGAAGTGTTTCATGACCTGGGAAAAAATTCAAAGTGTGTGTCGGGGGAGGGGTTGCAATTCTTACTTTGCAGTCCGAAGTTCCCCGGATCAAATATTTTGGGGGAAACGCAGATGGGAATTTTGTTCCGTCATGTTCTGTTATTTCATGCCTCTCATGTATTCTGAGTTAACTGTACTTTCTGTTTGTGGAAGGACTTTGGCTGCCAGAAGAGGAGCGATTCTAATTCCAGAATAGCTGGGGACTCGCCGTGCGATCTGTGCACCGCTGACGAAGCCGGTGCTGGTTTAATAAGAAACGATGGCGACTCTCTGAGGGACACTAACTTTCCCCTGGAACGAGCTCCGGGTTTGAGGCCTGGGACACGTACTCGCATCTTGGGGAAATCTTCAGCGAAGTTTGCCGAACGCCTCTGGGACCCATGCGGGCCGCTTTTGAGACAGACCTGCTCACTCCACCAAGACCACTCGCAGGTTGATGGGATTGCCGAGGAGGAAGTTGACAAACCCCAGGACGCCAAAGGGAGCAACGCTAAACAGCACAAACAAGTGGTATATCTGTCTTTGTTCAGTTCGCCAGAGCTTTCCTGGGGCAGCATGGGTAGCGCTAGTGCCTCATATCTCCTGGATTCGGGCGTGAGTTTGAATCCGGCTCAGTCCGTGCAGAGTTTGCGTGTTCCCTGCGTTTGTGCGGGTTTTTTCCGAGTGCTCTGGTTTCCTCCCACACTCCAAAATCATGTGTTTCAGATGAACTGGTGGCTAAACTCCACAGTGCATCTCTGTTAGTGAATGAGTGTGTATGATTGTGGTGCGGTGAACTGGCTCACACCCTTTTTTTCCAGGCTAGGCTCTGGACCACTATGACTCTCCACTGGACAATTAGTTATTGATAACAAATGAATGACTGGAGGTTTTCCTGTATTAAATTGACAGGAAAGCGACAATTGGGAAATGTGTTTGATTTTTGCCTTCTTTTCTCATTTTTCTCTTTGGTTTTAGTTAAGCGAACGCTCTCGGGAGCGAAAAGTGCCAGTCACAAGGATTGGGAGGCTTGCCAATTTTGGAGGTAAAGTTTGTACACACGTATTTTGATTAGACAACTGATGTGAGACATGACATAAAAAAAGACACATTATTTGTTCCAATGAATATTACATTTACATTCGTATTTATTTATTTAGCAGATGTGTTTGTCCACAGCGAAGTATATTTCAGAGAACAATACAATGAGTGCATTGCATCTACAGAAGGAAAGGTTTGGATGCAGACGTGATTTCTGAATGCAGTCAACTTGTCACATTCCACCATATAAACCGATATATACCACACAAGTCGCTGTATATAGGATTTTCTATTCTTTAACAAATTTTTATTAAAAAGATTATTAAATGTAACAAATGTGTACATATTTATCGAGCAATTAAGGGATCAGGGGAGAAGTAAGTCCGGAAAAGGTGAGTTTTGTGACCCTTCTTAAATGTAGAGAGAGATTCAGCAGTTCTGAGTGAAACGGGAAGTCAATCCACCACATCAGAACCAGAACCAAAAACTTTGTGCTTTTGATTTTGGATCTTATGTGCTTGAAACCGACATCAAAAAGTAGATATGAAAAGGAGACTCTGATGTTTATAACTCATGTAGGATGTCACTTATTCAAAAAAAAAAAAATATTTCACAAACATTTCAGGCAGGAAACTGGATTTCTTCCTGTTTATCTACAGATGGCACATATGAATTAGCAAAATTTCTAATAATTAACCTTTTAACAGTAACACCTGTGAAACAGAAAAAAACAGCTGTTAATGTGACAGCTTGGAAACGTTTAATTTTCCCTATGATGGTGCGGTTAAAATCTTAACCATTCCATTAGCCCTATGTGGTGAGGAGATGTGTGTCTGCATGTGCATCTCTCTAGACGGCGTTATTGTTCTCCTCCGAGGTGGCGAACTAATAACTGGATTATCAGCTGTAAGTAAATTGGAAGAAAAACGGGCTACGGCAGAAAAACACGGTTATTTTCCTGACAAGCAAATTTTTTTATACTAAATCTCTCCGGTGTCCCCCCAGCTCTAGTGCCAGCTGGTCAGCTGCAGAGATTTACATCCCGCTGCATATTGTTGCTCTGGGGACCCATGTGTGCGGCATTGCTGGTGCACAACAACAGTGTGTCAGCTGTGCAGAATGTGCACCTGTTTGCGGCACAGCCTTACAGAGACAGGATCGCCGCTTGCCCTCTTGGGCTCCCGGGGACGGGGCTGTCAACTGTCTGCCTTCCCAGTGTCTCCAACAGGACCCGTGTGTCCACAGCACTGCTAGTAACTGACGCTGAATAAGGAGTAGTTGACGCTCAGCATCTCTTGGTGTGGTGCACGCCACACCAAGAGATGCTGAGCGTCAACTACTCCTTATACATATATATATAGCAGACTAACTTCATAGGATAATACTTCATCAAACCCTGCAGGGAAATTCATTCTCAGCAGCTCAATATGACGCATAGCGGACGTGACACGTTTAGCGGATACTTTTCTCCAAAGTGACTTACAGCTATTTACCCATTTATGCAGCTGGGTAATTTTACTGGAGCAATTTAGCATAAGTACCTTGTTCAGGGGTACTACAGCTGGAGGTGAGGCTCAAACCTGTGGGTCCAAAGGGTCTAACGGTTACGCTACCCTCTGCCACCACTCCTAACACGTAAGAAAGTGCACTTATACCAACAAAAAAATAAATAAGTTACAAAATAAATACTAAATAAACAAACAAAAAAGAACAGTTTTCCTCGAAATCTTAAGCCCTGTTAACCTTGTGAATAACTAAGAAATATATATATATTTTTTTAATTTACAGATCAAATATGTCATGATTAATTTTTCTTATTCAACTTTACACTGTTGTAGTTGGGGAATAATAAGGTCAAAACGTGGAATTTTTCAAAATACCTTCAACACGTATCTCTGGCAAACAGAAAATGCATATCATTAATATGAAGCTGATCTAAATTAACTGTCCTTCAGGTTTGGCAGTGGGTCTTGGCATTGGGGCACTGGCTGAAGTGGCCAAACAGAGTCTTAAGTCAGAGGACCGAACAGGTAAGTTCTTTCAGAGCGGTGATTCTTAACCTGGGGTTCGTGGGCCCTGTGGGGGTCCCTGGATAGGCTTCAGGGGGTCTGAGAAGCAGCAGCTTGCGCTAAAAAGGAAATCATCTGAGAGAAGGTAGAAATGAAACAATAATATTAATATGATATTTGTATATGTCACATAATTCTAACTGAAGGTAATTTTCAAGGCAATAAATTGAGTGCATTTTTCCTCTGACTTTATGGATTTTTCTCTGGAAGGAGGTCCTTAGTTGCCACCCCGTTCTTAAACGGGTCTGTTGCGTAGAAAAGGTTAAGAACCTCTGTTTAAGAGCTACACGGGGTTTCAATGAAGACAAAGATGGTCCCATTTCACTGGACCCTGGAAAGGATAACGCAGCTTTATTGGAGTCGGTGAGCTGCAGCCAGAGGCTTTAGTAGATCCGTTTACGTTCCAGGAGGGAGAAAGGCCGTTCTGGACAGCCCGTTCCTGTCGGAGGCAAACGTGGAGAGGATTGTTCGGACGCTGTGCAAGGTGCGAGGCGCTGCCCTCAAGCTGGGGCAGATGCTGAGCATTCAGGGTAAGAACATCACCGAGCCACGTTCACCTCTTCATCACACGTCACCTCTGTTTCTCTCCATATGAAAATATATATAAACAATGTTGCTTCCTTTATTTCATTATTTTCAGTTTTTTCTTGGGTGTTGGATATATCCAAAGCAGCCTACAGTGTTTGACCCATTTATAGAACAGGGTATCCTTATGGGGTGTGGTGGCACGGTGGGTTGGACCAGGTCCTGCTCTCTGGTGGGTCTGGGGTTTGAGTCCTGCTTGGGGTGCCTTGCGATGGACTGGCATCCTGTCCTGGGTCTGTCCCCTCCCCCTCCAGCCTTGCACCCTGTGTTGTCAGGTTAGGCTCTGGCTCCCCGTTACCCCCGACTGGGACAAGCGGTTCAGAAAGTATGTGTGGGGGTATCCTTACAGGGTAATAAAGGGTAAGAACCTTGTCGAAGACTGCTATGTGTGGGAGTTGGGGTTGAACTGGTCATCTTGTGGTTACAGGTTCATGTCCATGTGTTTGAACTTTGTGTTTTAACCCTCTGGTGTCTTTTCAAACCAGCCTGTTCAACTGTGGCCTCGGAATGGCCCTTTTTTTCCTGTTCTTGCACCACTGAAAGCTTAGAGAAGTGAGTTTCTGGGTTCGATCCAGTTCATTCAGATGATTCGTTGCCTAGACATCTCCAGGAGTTGGCCGTCCTCACGTTTACATGAATTCATTTAACATTTTCCAAACCCAAACCAACAGGCAATTTTTAGATGTAGACACACGACTGTCAAACACACTGAGTTTGTCCAGTACCGCTGTTTCTGTCAAGGCTCATCACATGAGTAAGCGCACACAGAATTAATTGAGTCTTATATGAAATCCAAAGGTGATCTTGACAGATGTCCTACACGTGTCCTACATCTCTTGGAAGTGCAGCAGAAGAGCTTGAAAGACATGTGAGCTCATTTTCCTGATCAAACTTGTTCACCAAATACCTTGTGAGGAAAACTACATCTCAGCCAGTGAAATCTTGCACTATTGAGCACTTTTGACTGTGTAACAATCTTTATACATTTACTCATTTAGCAGATGTTTTTCTCCAAAGCGACACGCATCTCGTAGAAAATACAATGTCTGCATGACATTAGGAGAAAGAGAGACATAGTTGCAGACGTGTGATTCTTAAGCACTGTCATGATATCCTCCCGGAAGGCGGACGTCGGACCCAAGTGCGGAACACAGGCTGGTTTTATTAAAGGGAAATCCAAAACTCGTCATCAAAGGACAGGCAGGTGTCGCCGAGGCGCAAACGTAAGCAAAGGGGAAATCTGAAAGGTGTAATCCGTAAAGATAGGCAGCAGGTCGAGGAAATCCAGGAAGGCGTAGAGCGAGGGAGAAGGGTTTGAGGACCAGGAGAAGGGGAATGGGGAATGGGGAATGGGGAAGAGGGGTGAACAAGGGAGCAGATACAACAGGCGAGTAATAAGGCTGAACTAAGGTTCCGCATCTTGCTGGGCTCCAAGCTCCTTTTTATGTGCGCGTCTCGTGATCAGTCGCAGGTGTTCTCTGTTGCGCGGAGGTGGAGGGCATGAAAGGTACTCTTTGTTTCTTTCCACCATATGCACCAATCTTCATCACACGAGCAGCTGCATAAATTATAATTATATATATTATAATTATAATTATATATATTATAATTATAGAATTATAATTATAATACTGATGATTACAAAGTACAAAAGCAGTGTGCTCATCGTGTCTTGACTCAAGCTTGAAACACATGGGAAGCTGGATAGACCTGATTTTCTGAGCGGCCTTATCAACCCAAGACCTTGAGAAAAAAGCAAGTGTGCTCATACTTTTTTGTACTGTATGTAAGTTTTTATGGAGTTCAAGACCTGAAATATAAGTTTCTTTGTCTTCCTGTTACACATCCAGGTATCATGCTCATAGTGGAGTGTCCAGAAGCAGTACTATGATAGTGTATCCTAGGGAATCAGCCATTTGACCTTCATGGTATACTTAACCAGTGAGCCATCATTGGTTTATTTCACCCTCACTCATTGCATTTTATGTCCCATTTCATCCATATTCTTCCCACCGCAGATCATCCTGACACTGCTGTTCTTAAGTGTCATTTTTATAGCTTGCTTTCACCACCCCTGCCAGCCAACTGCCTTCCAGAAGTTGCCCTTGATTTTGACCTTGACTCCATCTGGAAGCAGGCATCCCCCTCTGGGTTACTGCTGTTAGATGTCTGTCGGCATGTAAAACACCGGGCGCCCGTGCCCCTCTCTCGTTCTCACTCCACGGAGAATTACGTTGATCGGAATGGATGTGTGACGGAGCCAAAGTGCTTTAAAGCCGGATTCGCGCAAGGACAATTTGCTCTTACTCCTGTTGAGTGAAACTGGGTTTTTTGCCAGATCAGACTGAAATGGCTGGTTTGGAAGGTGCGTAGAATGACGCCGTATATTAAACGTGTTTGCGAGTGCCAGGCACCGAACCCGCACTGTCATTGTCCGGCTGAGTGACAGGCAACAAGCACCATTCCTTGAAGACCAGCGACAACTTGGGAAATGCCAGTGCCAAAAATAGGCTCCCTGACATTTGATCGGTAACCTGTGAAGTTCAAATTCTGTTGCCAAGTTGCCGTGTCGCGTCGCATTACAAAACAGCAGGTCTTAAATTTGTCCATGGAAACTCTAGGTTTGACTGACAAAGGTGCATTCTTTGTGCTCCGCTCTGATTTTGAAAGCCAGAAATGGAGAATGTGAACAAGTGATGCGTCCAGGTTGTGGTCAGTTGTAGTGTATAGTAGAAACTGTTTCCCTAGTGTGGATGCTGAATGGATGGGCTGTGTACTGTAGCTTTACTTTCAGTTAATTTTCACTGACCTTTGGAGTCTGTGTGAAAATGTAAGTATTACATTTTTTACCATATAACAGCATTATTCTAATTTAAGTGACACTTTTTCTCTGAAGTACATTGATTTATTCTTTTATGCTGCTGGGTAATTTTTACTGTATAAATTCAGTGTTAGTACCTTGTACTAAAGCAGGAGGTTGAATATAAGTCTGGGTCCTTCAAGTGCAAGGTGTCATCTCTAACCACTACGCCACCTACTGCCCCCTAAATATACTGCAGTAACACTGAACGGTAACTGCATCAGTGCTGTAACTACTATTGTAAATAATGAAACAAGACCCGTCGTAACACCTGTGCAATTTTTGGTCCTTCTTTTTCCATTTTCATGTTTAGATGATGCCTTCATCAATCCTCAGCTTGCTAAGATCTTTGAGAGGGTCAGACAGAGTGCAGACTTCATGCCAATGAAGCAGATGATGGTATGGTATGGTCTTTGTTTCCAAAACTGTATCTCTGTATTAGTTTGTCCTGTTTCAAACACGTTTCATATTTATTTTCACAAATTCTCCAAAATTTAGTGTTATTTAATTGTATTTGAAAAGTAGCACAACTAGGATTTATTCTAGTCCAGTACAGTTTCAGTGTATAATAACAGTAATGTCCAAATAATCTTTGAAGGCTCAAAGTTAAACTTTGTAATGATTCAGTAATTAACAGTATTTAAGCCAAATAATAATAATTTTCAGAAAACCATAAACAATGATCTGGGCCCAGACTGGAGGGGCAAGCTGGAGTTCTTTGAGGAGAGGCCCTTCGCCGCGGCCTCCATCGGCCAGGTGCACCTAGCCAGGATGAAGGATGGCAGGGAGGTGGCCATGAAGATCCAGGTGGCATGATGGGGAAACTGCACCGCTCACATGGTTTTGGTTGAACTTCTTATGAAATTCCATATACAAGGCAGACCTACCTAGGGCAGCTCTCAGACATCACAAATATGAATAGGATAATTTAGTGAAAATTTCTTTCAGAACAAAAATTTATTTCTCAGCTTAGAGACATTTTGAGGGCAAACAAACTACACCTAGAAACTAATTATTTGTTGTGCTCACAAGGGGGGCATGGTGGTGCAGCAGACTTGACCGGGACCTGCTCTCCAGTGGGTCTGGGGTTTGAGTCCTGCTTGGGGTGCCTTGTGATGGACTGGCATCCTGTCCTGGGTGTCTCCCCTCCCCCTCCAACCTTGTGCCCTGTATTGCCAGGTTAGGCTCCAGCTTGCCACAACCCCCCTGTCCCAAGCGGTTTCAGACTGGGTGCGTGTGTATTGTGTATTCACACACACATAGTCTGAACTACTTGTCCCATTCGGGGTCGCGGGGAGCCAGAGCCTAACCCGGCAACACAGGGTGTAAGTCTGGAGGGGGAGGGGACACACCCAGGACAGGATGCCAGTCCATCAAAAGGCACCCCAAGCAGGACTCGAACCCCAGACCCACCGGAGAGCAGGACCCGGTCCAACCCACTGCACCACCACACCCCCTATATTGTGTATTGTGTTTACGAATTGCATAGAAGCCCATGCTAGGATAACACCAGCAACAAAAACAGTTTTTTCAATAACACACAATTCTAATTTATATAAGTTTACTTTGAGTGATCATTCCTTTGAAATATGCACCAGTTTCATTTAAAATTGGCTTTTTTGTTGTATGATTATATATTTAAAAGCATAAATAATCACTAAAAAAGTTTCAAGCAAACGTTTGCTTTGCTTGCCATGTTTCTGAAGATCGGGAATGTTATTGCTATTAATACTGAGGCTCATTATACTACAGCTCACTGTCTTTGTTTGTTCCCAGTATCCTGGAGTGGCACAAAGCATCAGCAGCGATGTAAATAACCTGATGACTGTCCTCAGCATGAGCAATGCCTTACCCGAAGGTAGGGGACACACTCTGTAAACAGGAGACTGGAGCTTCTCTGCTGCTCCTTTGTCAGTTTTAATGAAAAGTCTCGCAGATTTGCCCAAATCATAAAATGTGTATCTCGCCCTCTTCCTCTGCACTAGCAGATGATCACACTGGGAAATTACCTTGAAAGCACTCCATTTACCTTTAGAATGATAGGATTCCTATGAGAAATTCTTATTGTGCCCACAGGAGCTAAATCATAAATAATAATAAAGCTTAATTCAAGAGTAACAATAAGAACATATGTAGAATTAACTAGAATTAGAGTTACTTCCGAATACTGATAATAACGTGGGTAGTAGCGAGTAAAGTTCTAGCAGTCTGAAAAAGTAAAGTAGTATAAAGGTAACCGGAGGATGTTTTCATCAGTTACAAATAACCGCTTCATGAATTCAGAGGTCATGGGGTCCAGGGTCTATCCCAGAAGCATGCGGAAAATATGTTCTGCAATAATAATGATGCCAGTAATATGAGATCAGATGTAAAAATTACTGCTACAGATTTCGTCTTTAATTTTGTTTCTTATGCTGGCAGAAAAAAAAAAAAAACACGTTCTGTTTATTGCAGGTATGATGGTGAAATGTGTAAAAATGGGATCTTTGCTTCCTGTTTGCAGGTCTGTTTCCTGAGCACTTGATCGAGGTCATGAGCCGCGAGCTGGCGCTGGAATGCGATTATATAAGAGAGGCCCAGTGTGCCAAGAAATTCAAGTGAGTGAGGTGATGGAAAAAGGGGGGGGGGGGTAAAAAATTTGTGTGTGTTGAAAGGGTCGCTTGGAAATGAATATGAAAAGGGGATTCTGTGCTGCTCCTGGAGCGTCGCCCCTCGGAGGCATCCGCGTTATTAAGGGCTGTTTGTAGAGAGCGCGGCGTGCGGCGTGAGGTCAGCCTTCCCAGCGCATCCATCACATAGCTTTCTCTGCGGCCGCAGCTGGTCGTCCCCAAAATAAACTTTAATCGCCGAAGATGAAATGCCTGCACTCTGAGGCCATCCTGCTCCATTAGTTTTGCAGGAGATGCAGCTGGAGGCTAAGAGGGACGAGTTTGTTCGCTCCGAAGCGGCTTTAGAGACCTCCTGCGACTTCCGATGAAATTAGAAGAGTGCTCCAAAATGCCGTGGGTTTATACGAAAGCAGGGATTGTTTTCTTCGGAAGATGGTCATCGGTGTCAGTGCGATGTGTCGGTATAGCTTTTCAAGCCAATTTACTGTTCAAAATGAGAACAGCGCAAGTTTTGCACATTTTACATTTACGTTTATTCATTTAGCAGACGCTTTTGTCCGAAGCGACGCACATCTCAGCAAAAGTACAATTTATGCATTGCATTAAGAGAAAGAGTCATAGCTGCAGACATGTGACTCAAGCAAACCTAGTTTGTTCCCTACCACTCGCTGCACCGAGGTTCATTGTTCGAGTAGGTGCATAAGACACAGGGTAGACAAATCCCGATAGCCTCCCACCAATTTTCTTCTTTTTTTTAAATATTCTAAGATACACAAATAAGCGAGTACAATGCCGGCCTAGTGGCTGAACAAAGGTTGTATCGGAGATGCTCATGAAGTTACGATGTGTGAACAATTACACCGTAAATGAGCTGGAGAGATCTCGGGCGAAGTGGATCCGGAAAAGATGAGTTTTCGGACACTTCTTGAATATAGACAGTTTCAGCAGTTCTGAGTGAGAAGGGAAGGTCATTCAACCGCAACGGAGCCGGAACCGAGAACCTCCGTGCTTTACTTTTCGTGCGTGGGGCCACCAAGCGAGCAGAAGTAGACGAGCGAAGGGGTCTGGTTGGGGTGTAGCAGTTGATCAAGTCCTGTAAATATCTGGGAGCAGTTCTGTTGATGCATTTGTAGACAATAACCAGGGTTTTGAATTTGATTCTGACAGCTATAGGAAGCCACTGGAGAGAAATGAGTAAAGGAGATAATAATTTAATTATGACAAAAAATATTGGTGATATATCGCAAATGTATTCTATTGATATGGAAGGTCAATCCACAAATATATGGTTGGACCAAGTATCTAAATTGACCTGTGTCATAATTGTAATAAATTTTCAAAGATTTGTTCACCTTTCCAGAACTTCTAGATAGTGCTATTTGACCACCTCACCCCTTGCCCTTGTGCTGTTTTTACTTTTAGCTCTATGTGGTTCTGTTTTTGTAATACTGATTTTCTCTTTGTTCTTGTAACTCAGCTGTGTTCTGTTATGAAATTAAATAATAATTAGCACTGCTGTTTCACAGCACCTGGGTGGTGCTAGGGGACGTGGGTTCAATCCCTGCTCAGTCTATGTGGAGTTTGCATGTTCTCCCCGTGTCTGCGTGGGTCTCCTCCAGGTGCTCTGGTTTCCTCCCACACTCCAAAGACATGCTGTTCAGGTTCCCCCATACTGTGTGAGTGACAGAGAGTGTGTGTGTTCCACTGATGTATGGATGAGTGACCCAGTGCAAGTAGTGTATCTAGCAGTGTAAGTCACCTTGGTGAATAAGGTGTGTGGGCTGATAACACTACATAAGAGTTCATTTGAAGTTGCTAATAATAATAATAATAATAATAATAATAATAATAATAATAAAAGCCAAAACAATCATCCCCCCATCTATCCATTATAAATAACTGCTTGTCCAGTGCAAGATCATGGTGATCCCGAGTCTATTCCGGAAGCACGGGGTGTGACGCAGGTTCTACTGTGGATGGGACACCAGATAATCTCAGGGCAGAAAAAAATTGTGACACAAAATGACATCAGGACTGCTCTTGTTGTCCCGGAGGTTCGGCATGTAGATCGACTCCACTGATCCAGCGCACAGTGTCAGTTTTATATTACAGCTGTGTGTTATGAGGAGTTATAAAGCTCTACTGTGTTCTGCTGCATCAACAGAGAGCTCCTGAAAGGCCACCCTTTCCTCTACGTTCCCGACGTGGTCGATGAGCTCAGCAGCCAGCACGTCTTCACCACGGTACTGGTACCCGGGTTCCCTCTGGACAAGGCCGACAACCTCTCTCAGGAGCTCAAGAATGAAGTAAGAGCAAAACTCTGCGCTCCACCTCATCACTCATTCCTGATCTTCTCTGTTCTCAGTGCTCCTCAAGAGAAGGTCTTCACGTTCGGGCTTTGCCTGTGATTTGATTATGGCTCTTATTGTTGTTCCTGTTTTCTTCCACTGCACTTAAAATAACTCTCGACTCTCGCAACCGTCCTGAACTAAGTCCTTAGGGAAACTGAGGACTAAAAGTCCTATTTCTGAATATGGCTGCAGATCTGCGAGAACATCCTGGTCCTCTGTCTCAGGGAGCTCTTTGAGTTCAGATACATGCAGACAGACCCCAACTGGTCCAACTTCTTCTATGACCCACAAACTCATAGGGTACGTCTGCAGGAATGACCATAACCGCATGGACTGAATGTGTTTTGCGTTTTTCTTATCCCTTAACTTCCTCCCTTTGCCTTTAGGTTGCGCTGTTGGACTTCGGTGCCACTAGAGGTTTTGACCGGAGTTTCACAGACACCTATATTGAGGTAAAGCAGTTTATCCCGAGGATGAGTGAAATCACTTTCAGACACAGTCAGAGACCAGAAATAAAGTGGATAATCCACTGTTTATTTATTTCTTTTTTGCTGAATTTTTTTTTAACCTCAAATGGCTTGTTTTGCATATGTTTTGTCGAGATTTTGGAGGACATGGGTGACATAGTGATTGGCTTGCACTGGGTGGGTTCTGGGTTCAGATCCATGCTGCCCTCTGGGTTACCCCCAATCAAGGTACTTACCCTGAATTCGTAAAGTAAAATTACCCAGCTGTACAAATGGGTAAATCATTGTAAGTAACTTAGTGTAAAAACCTAACATTGTAAGGTGTCTTGGACAAAGACATCATAAAAATAATTGTTAATAATAATTATTACCATGTATTACCACCAGTACCATGTTCAAGTTTGGACAGCGGGTGGTGCAGTGGTTAGAGTTGTCTCCTTGCTTTTGAAAGACCTAGGTTTGAATCCCTGCTACGGTACCATTGAGCAAGGTACTTAGCCTGAATTACAGTACAAATTACCCAGATGTGTACATGGGCAAAAACTGTAAAAATCTCAGAATGAAAACCTTGTATTGTAAATTAAGTTGGAGAAGAACCTCAACTAATAAGGAATAATACAGTTTCTGCTCCTGTTGTGTGTGTGTGTGTGTGTGTGTGTGTGTGTGTGTGTGTGTGTGTGTGTGTGTGTTCTCTCAGATCATCAAAGCCGCTGCAGATGGAAACAGAGAAGGTGTGCGGAAGCGGTCAATAGAGATGAAGTTCCTCACGGGCTATGAGTCAAAGGTGAGACACCTGGTGCATTTAGGGCAGGAAGGAAAGAACAGCGTGGGATGTGCGGTGGCACGGTGGGATTGGCTGGCGCCTGCTCTGTGGTTGGTCTGGGGTTCGAGTCCTGCTTGGGGTGCCTCGTGATGGACTGGCATCCTGTCCTGGGTGCGTCCCCTCCCTCTTCAGCTTTACACCTTGTGTTGCCAGGTTAGGCTCCAGTTCACCGTGACCCTGCTCAGGATAAGTGGTTGTTGACAATGGATGGAAAATGAAAGCATTATTACTATAATGTAACAACACTATTATTTTTAGCTATTCCAAGCATTTTAACCTTTTCCAGTTCCAGGAAGTTGCTATTACTCCTACCTGTTGACCATCTGACATGTATCTGGTTTCGATCTGACATGTTGTCATCCAGCCATGTTCATGTCACCTGGTCATGCTGTTCATATTTTCCTGTGTATGCATCATTGTCTTATTTTTGTCATGTATAAAAAGGTCTCTGGCTCTTTGGTCATGAGCACCAGTTCTCCAAATCCCATTCGCTCCTCAATGGCCTGAAAAGACGGATATTAATAGCACTTCTGGCAAACGAATGTAATCTAGATTATGTTTCTGGACCCATTTTGGAGAAATGGCTTGTGGAGTATTATAGACGTAACGCTGAGGAGCTCTGAGATCAGGGGCTCTTCTTCCAGGTCATGGAGAGCGCCCATGTGGACGCCGTGATGATCCTGGGCGAGGCCTTCGCGTCCGACAAGCCCTTCGACTTCAGCAGCCAGAGTACCACGGAACGCATCCACGGCCTGATCCCCGTGATGCTGAAGCACCGCCTCACGCCTCCGCCCGAGGAGACTTACTCCCTGCACCGCAAGATGGGTGGCTCCTTCCTCATCTGCTCCCGCCTTAAAGCCAAGATCTCCTGCAAAGCCATGTTCCAGGAGGCCTACGCCAAGTACTGGAGCGATCGGCAGGCAGATCTCACCAAATGAGACCGACATTTGGGGCTTGAAGGATTGTTCTAGCTCACCCAGCCTTCTCTGCTGGGATTTATTTGTGTGGGATGCCATCCTTCCTAAACGCACGTTCTGAGCTAGACTTCGCAGGACGGTGCTGACAGATTTATTCATAGGAACATTTTGAGGTTGGCGTGTAAAAACATGCGACTCAGCGGGGCTGCGGATTGTTTAAGCTCATGACACGTTTGCAGGAATCTGACCTGATGGCTGGCGGCGAAAAAATTTCATATGGGGAAAAAAATTTAATCCGTATCGTAGCCTTCGGTTTGACGCCGTGCACGCACAGCAGACCAAGCGGGAGGGAGAACTTCAGCTTCCTTTTCCGAGAAGTGCGGGTGCGCCACTTCTCGCTGGCTCCGCTCCAGCGTCACGCAGAGGGTGTAAACAAAGACGGCAACTTTCCGCAAGCTGTGAGGGTTATGACTAATGACTTTTGACTGGTCTTTTGTAAGATTCGAAATTTTTCTATAATTGTGTTTGTTCTTTTTCCCCAGTGGGACAGCTTTGTAACGCCACCTCATTTGAATATGTTTTATGCTCCCCTTGGTCTCTCTAAACGATGTTTATTTTTGAGAAGTTCTATTTATGATTATGCCAGTTTACTAAAGCACAGCAAGCTTTTTCCTAATGTTTAATAGAACATTTTGCATATATTTTCTACGGTGTAATGAGAAAAGAACAAAATATAGATACTGAGCTCGATAGTTGGCATTTTTTGACAGTTCTATCATGTAATACATTAAATAGAGAGTATAAAAAAGGAAAGCTAATGCATGGCTTCTGATTTGGTTTGAGAAAACCAAAAGTGCTCAAACGCCAGTATAACGCCAGTATGGGCTGTTCGGAGAGAGAGCAGATTTTAGTATTCCTGCGACTTGCTCCATATAAAACTGGTCACAGGTGTGCCGTGATGGAGCAGTGAAGTCACTTGGGCCAAGGGAGGACCTGCGCCTCTTTTCATTTTCAAGAAACTCATTATTTTTTGCGCGTTTCCATTTTTCTTTGTGTTCGCATTAAGCTTTAAGGTGAAACTTTTCTGCATTGTAAGAAAAGTCTTGCTAATCTGATTGAAAGTAGTGAGATATTGACCATGGTGAGGTATATTACCTGTTGTTAAGGTTGTCTGTTTTTGTTGGGTTTTTTTCAGCAATTAAATCAGTTAAATGGAAAATACTAGTTGTTTTCATGCATTTATACCATCAGTGATACTACCTGTTATTTCAGTGTCTTTTCATTTATAATTCTTTATATAAATTGTAATAAGAAATCCAAATGATAAAAGTTTTACATTCATGCGTGACACATTTAAATTATTCTTTCTTTAATGAAATGTTTGTGCATCATCAATAAATGTTGTCATGCAAATGTACCTGATTTTCAGTTTTTTTGGCCGGAATAACTACCTCATTTCTGTTTCTGGAAAGATTAGAGTTCTCATCAAGGATTTCATGCTACCGATGGTGAGTGGGACAGCTAACAGCTAGTAAACTTGTAATAAAGGTAAAAGGTCATAAACAGCAGTTAATACGCAAGTAAATTTTACCTCTCCTTCCCTTTTTCATCTCCCACCTATGTATACATTAAACACACTATACATTACTTTAAAAGCTAAACAGAAAACAGTATCGTTGTGATTTGTTCTCACCTATGAAACATGTACATTCTCTTTGCAAGTTATGCTGACCATATGTGTTTTCTTTGCTCTAATAAAGTAAACATTACAGTTTATTCTTTGTCTTCCATATGTGGTAGAAAGAGTAGAGCTCACTATTATAACGGACATGCTGCTGTGTATTCTTACATTTTAGTGTTGTCACAGTACACATGCCCTAATATATATTTAATGCCTGTTGATTAACCTGAGGGTTTATCCTCCTTATCCTGCAATACATTGAGCACAAGAATCAGAAAACGTAAGTGTTTGTAATGATACCAGAGAGGGGGATATTGGCATTTGGTACGTTTAATCCTTCAGCAAGTCTGACCATATATACAACAAAAAAGAACAGAATTCATGTTTGAAATGCAATTTTTTTTAACAGATTTTCATAGAATTAGTTGTTAATAAATTAGACCCAAAAGCACACTTGCCGTTACGTCCTCCTGAGACCCAGCCATTTATTTCTGTCCACTCCAGGTGGACACGTTTTCAGCCAGATCTCCCAATAAGCATGTCCTACAATGCTGAGCATTAATGTAGCATATAGATGATATTCTGTGCATTAAAATGATACCATATGTTTGGGGGTGGGGTTTCAATAACTTCGTTGAAGACCTAGTAAGGAATCCAAAGAGCTCTTTTTTGCTAGGTCTTGGGAGGGCGTCTCTTCCTCCACCATGTGCCTCCCAGTGAAATCACTTTTGTTTATGGATTCTGAAATTCAACTTAAACTGCCAGAAACTGTTAACCCAGAACATGCTCCATGATGCGTGACTGACATTGCAGTGTCAGTGTCAGTGTGACAGTCGGGGCTGTGAGAGCTCCGGAGATGATGTGCTGCAATGTACCTAGAGGAATATGAACTGCAGCCTGTTCTTGCGCAGCCTCCTTTCTCAGCTCTTGGCTTGGTGCTGGAGTGCTGTTCCACTGCAGCAGCTGTCCTGCTGGTTAACCCTTTACCTTTCAGCCAAAAAAAAAAAAAAAAACCTCTGCAATGAAGAGAGACTTCACTCCATGCATATTGACACTGATGAACAGATCATTTTGTGTGGTGATGATGACATACTGTAACCTGCATATGCATATTGCAGCAAAACAATAAAAAACGTGTTGTAATACCAAAAGGATTATATACATTCTGCATGTAAAAAATATTCTTTCACAAAATGACCACAAAAAAACAAAATGTGAAATTAAAAATTTTGTACCCAAAAAAACTGATTTTTACAATGTATAACACAGAGAAAGACAATGGATATGAAATGTATGATTCAATGACCTACTTAGTGTGTGATGCATAAACACATTTGCGGTAACATCGCATGAAAAATAAATATTAATGTTAATTCAGTTAAGGTATTTATCTTTATCATTTATCTATTTCCGTGCAGGAAAACAGAAGAAACAATTATTAATTAAATTAACACCGATATATATCATTGAATTACCTTTCAAGTTAGACTGAATTCTCAAGATGATTTGCTTATGAATACCTGAAGGGTTACGGTAAACGATTTTTTTTTACTAAACTTTTCTTAAAAAAAACGTGAAAAAAAACGTTACACTAGAGATATGCGTTCGAAAAATATTGTCAACCAACCGATATTTAAAAGTGAATGAAATAATGTTTTTCTAGGAATAAAAACATTGTTTTCTGGTAAAAATTTGCTGTAAAATTAACTTTAGAGGATTGCAGACAGATTTTAAAGAATCAAGTCAAGAAATGTTGGTTAATTCTTTTTAAAGATTAAGATGGAGCTGAAATAACGATCACTTTAAAATATTTGTCTGCCATTCCTTTTATTTTAGGTTCTTGTAAATTGACAGCAGTGCAGGTGGAAACACACACCTGGGTGTTGACAAAACATTTGTTCATATTATATATTATATGAAAAAATGAGTAATCAAAGTGAATATTACAAATATAACTGAGCGTGGTAAAAAAGCGATTGGGATAAATCATCATTTCTCCTTATTTTTATATGAGGATATACCCTGAATTTAAACTAAACCGCGTGAGGAAATTATTTGACAAATACTTTAATTGTGCTCTACTTAAAAAGTTCACACATCACGTCTATTTTTCATGAAGGTTGGCGTCTTTTTCTAACGATGAACTAAACACTGTATTATATATGTAAAAATATCAATTCTCGGATAATCTCTTTTAAAAATAGTGTGTTTTTCAGTGACTACAAATCCATAAATAATTCATGGTATGAGTACACGCAATATTCATGATCTATATTAAAATTATTCGAAAATATGTTCTTATAATATGATGTAACATATATCATTCACTCTATTTTCACATAATGTTCACTCCCTATAAATATTTACCACTTCCCCTCTCGAGCCGAAAATGCCTAGAACTGTGTTTAAAAAACATATATATCCATGACTGTGCTAAAATAAACACCCGCATTGCCCAGTAGACTATTAGATCTAGGCCCGAACTCTGTTCAGAAAAGGACAGCGGGAGAAGTGGGATCATGAGGATAAATATTATATTATTTTACTGTGTGTTTGTCGACACATGGCCCTTTTCCACCTAATTTTTACACAGATGGTTAGTGAAGAAAGGAAAGATGAAATGTTCGCTTTAAAACGAGTATTCAAAAACACGGTAAAAATGACCTTGTTCGGTAGCTAACTCGCCAAAGAGAACATATCCTACAAGGTCAAGTTTTACGATTCGCCCGTGGATTTGCCACCAAAAACTGGTTCCGTCTCTGCGAAAACAGCATTCACACATTAATTTAAAAATTAAATCATGCTGACAGAAATTTCTTGCAAACACATTTTCATGAAATTCTTGTTTGCACTGTCATGCGGCAGCGGAAAAACACTCTTCGGCTTGTCATCCATCCGTCTTTCATCTTTCACACACCTCCCTGCGTGACATGTGCGTTCCGCGTGCGCGCGTGTGTGGCGCGCGGCGCCAGCCCCGCGGACACGCGCCGACGGAGGCGCGCGACGCACCGCGGCCCGCTCTCTTGGCATTCACCGCGTGCCTTAATTGTATGGTCAATTAAATCAAGGTCCGCTGTGAACACGGAGAGCGTCGGGCCATGTCCCGTGGGCGCCGGTGCCCCCCTCCTTCCATGCGACAAAGGACAAAAAAATAATACAATTAAAAAAAAAAACAGATGAAGCTATTCGATTTTATTGCTCTTCCTGCGGAATCACTGCAGATCCAGTGGGCCGCGGGTCTCATCGGACCCGTGCAGCACGCGCGCAACACGGCTCAACGTCATATCCTAAATAATCTCGAGTATGTACGACCGTCGCACGCATAATAAACCACCACCTGCCTAATTTACATGACCGGTTGGTTTCTGCAATCGAAGGTCACGCCGCCTAGAATTAGAAATCAATCGTCGTGCGGCCCTTCCTCGCCGAACGACGTGCGCGTGAAAAATAAAAATAAGTACAGAAACGGCACGCTGCAGTCAGTGCTTTTCACTCAAGTCCCAAGTGATGCACAATAATACAGCAGGGCCCATCTGGCTTGCAGTGATCTTTGTGAAGCCTCGAACACGCAAAATGCTAATGAGCTGGACATCTCATGTAAAATGCAGCAGAGGTCGGGCGGGGGTTGGCCGGTGTTGGGTGGGGAGGGGGGTCTATCATTCAAAAAGTAAACCCCATTTGTTGGGGGTCGGCTGGGTCGGATCAAGACATTAGCGATTTCTTTTTCCAGGTAATTTAACCCTATGCTTTCACGCAACTGATGAGCACAAAGGAAATGGGAATTTAAACGCATCTGCGAAAATCAAATATCTCCACTAAAAGCGCCTAGTATATAAAGTAGCTCGATCACTTCCACCGCCACGAGTGCAAATACACACCTGATTTGCTTCAAATGAATCTGTGCCGAATGATGATAATCGCCCCCCGGATAATAATATTAATATAACATTGGAATTAATATCATGTTAATATTAATATGATATTGTAATGAATATTAATAATGCATCAGCCCGTTACATTATTATGGCAATAAGCTGCATCATACACACCACGAACACGCACAGGCTGACCTACTTCGCTTCGCATCATGCAGTTAATCAGAGAAATGTACGCAAATGCTGTTTTTTTTTTCCTCCACCGTCTCATATAGGATACAGTGCCATATTAATTTCCAATCCCCGCATATCCAAAGTCGAGGAACACGGGGAAATCCGTCCACGGAAGAGAATGTGCCTTGGTTACAGTCGTATGAACAGAAAATGGATTCCCAAAAAATAAAAGACGGCACTGAGCGTGAGAAAAGAGAGCGCCTTATTTCCATATACATACGACGGAGCAGATATATAAATGTTAAAAAGAAATACCTCATAGGGATCCCCAGAAAAAAAGAAATTAAAGGGTAGGAGGTAAATGCCCAGTCCGAAAGGAGAGGGTCTTTGAACAAAGGCGCGGAGAGCATCCCGCATCCCGCATCCTCCTGACAGGAGCCGTGCCTTTGTCTCCTCGCTCCGCTGCTGCTCTCCTTTCTGTTCTCCCACCTCTCCGCGCGAGATCGAGAGCCGCATCTGCTCTGCGAAGGACGGGGTTTTGTTCCTCCGAAACGGGACAATCGGGCTCCAAAGCAGCCCCCCGTCCCGCAGAACCGAGGCTCTCTGGAAGACACGGGCACACGTGGATGTGCTGGAAAGGGGGGGTGGGAGTGTAAAGGGGGATGCTGGAAAGGGGGGATGCTGCAAAGGGAGGGGCAACTGTAAAGGGGGATGTTGGAAGGGTGGGGGGGTGTAAAGTGCTAAAAGCGAAGATGCTAAGGGGGATCTTTGTAAAGGCTGCGAAGGGAATGCTGTTAAAAGGCATTTTGTAAAGGCGGATGCTGGGAAGGGAAACGTGGCTAAGTGTAATTTTGTATAGGTGGATGATGTAAAGGAGAATGCTGGAAAGGGAGAATGTAGTAAAAGCAGGATGCTGAAAGGGCAGATGATGTAGAGGTTTTAATGGTGTACAGGAGGATGCTGGATGCATGGGATGATGTAGAGGTCAGTGCTGTAAATGAGGATGGTGAAGGGGGATGATGTAGAGGTCAGTGCTGTAAAGAAGGATGGTGAAGGAGGGATGATGTAGACGTCAGTGCTGTAATGGAGGATGGTGAAGGAGGGATGATATAGAGGTCAGTGCTGTAAAGGAGGATGGTGAAGGAGGGATGATGTAAAGGTCAGTGCTGTAAAGAAGGATGGCGAAGAAGGGGGATGATGAAGAGGTCAATGCTGTAATGGAGAATGGTGAAGGAGGGATGATATAGAGGTCAGTGCTGTAAAGGAGGATGGTGAAGGAGGGATGATGTAGACGTCAATGCTGTAATGGAGAATGGTGAAGGAGGGATAATATAGAGGTCAGTGCTGTAAAGGAGGATGGTGAAGGAGGGATGATGTAAAGGTCAGTGCTGTAAAGGAGGATGGTGAAGGAGGGATGATGTAAAGGTCAGTGCTGTAAAGAAGGATGGCGAAGAAGGGGGATGATGAAGAGGTCAGTGCTGTAAAGGAGGATTCTGGAAAGAGGAGGGATGTAAATGTGAATCGCTCATTTAACCATTTGAATGCCAAGCCTCTCGGGGCTATAGCTGCTGCGTGTATCGCGGACATGAGTGAAAAACGCAATTACAATCATCTGCATTCCGTTCACCGACTGTCTCTGTGTAAATAGCAAAACGTGCAGGATTTTGGCATCCGCCGCAGAATTAAGACTCGATAATAATTAATAGTTAATAATGGTAATGCTATTAAAATGCTACATCATGTCTGAAGCATCTGACGGAAGTCTTTCAGAAAGAAATGAAATTATAAGATGAACAGCAAATGTATGATTACTCAATGTGAGCGAACCTCAGCACGTTCAGTATTTCCCTTAAAAATACCGCTATTAATAAAAGCGGATATAAATCGGACCCGTATATGTCATTCGGACCAGGAAACTCATGGTCTCGTCGCGATTTGGTTCCGTTTGTTATTTTAAATAATTTCATTTTATCGTATTTTGCCTTTCATTGGACATTAAGTGTTTTGAATTACGGCGCTTTAGCGTTTAATACAGTACTTTAAATACCCGACTTTTCTGTAAGGATTCTGTACAGAACTGAACAGGTTACGTTAGACTCCCTTTCATATTCCCTTCCTCGTGACCAAAACCATTTTTAAAAAAAAAAAAAAGTCTCAGCAGTTTTAACATGTTTATATTACCTAGAGTGAGTATTTCACCGTAAAAACACACAAAATACAACAACAGCTAAATGATCAGCTTGACAGTCATTTTACCCCTTTACAGTAAACTGGGCATTTTTACTGTACCAAATCAGGGTAAGGACCTTAATCAAGTCTTGTGCAGCAGGAGGGGGATTTGAGCTGGGAGCCAAATATTTTTAACACATTATAAGGTGTTTTAAGGTTTTTTTTGGTGGCTCCTTAGTCCAAATCAGTCTCATTCCAAGCCATGGCATGTCCCATTTTAAGGTCCACTGCACAAGATGTGGTGGGGGGGGGGCATTAAATGGCTCCTCTGTCTCAGTTAAGACAGTAATGGTTAAAGTGGTTAGAATTCAGTTCACTGAACAGTTTATAAATGTCCATTTTTACACACCCACTGAAATGGACAGCTCTGCCAAGCTGGAGCAGTGAATCGAGTTATAGTTTGGAAATGGAGGCAGGCTACTGTAGACGCAGCATATAAATTTAATAATACTCCCTAAATGCAATCCCTTTAAACCCTCACATAAACGTCCTTATAATGACATTTGAAAATAACAACGCAAAAGCAGCAGGCAATGTATCTGCCTTGGGTTTGCGCATCATGTCTGAGGTTAATATGATTTGCTCGATGGTTAATCTAAATACAGTATAGTGTATTTACTGTGAATGTTTTCATATGCATATCGATTTTTTGCCCTTTTGTGGGAAATTTTCCCCAAAACACATGGCGTAAACAGCTGGCCATAAGTTCAGCCTGATATCAGAGCATGTTCAATTTAAAATTACGCAAAATTATCTTATGCCCGACATACAGTGCTCGAAAGCCTGGACCATTGAAATGAAAAGTGGCATATTTTCTTTATATAAATATTGTAATACCTTGTCACATATCTGGTTTTGATGTTGGCCTACTTTGAAAAATGAGTGTAAGCATATTACATATTTATTACCTGAAATGCATTAATAACAATCCTACTTCAGTGCTGTTTTGTGCACATTATTTATTTAAGATGTCATTCAAAATAAATTAATATATTTCTTTTCAGTTTGTCGTTTTACTCTTAGCCATGTTTCCTACAGAGAAAGAGTCATTAATGTCAGAAATGTCAACCATCCACAGAAGTGCCATGTTTCCATGAGATGCACATATCTATGTGCGGTACCGAATTCTCCGGGTCTGCAGAGTGAAGTGGGAGGAATATTTGTGTGGGTGGTGGGTGTTGATGGCTGGGGATGAACAGTCAGAAGCTGGCACATTGAGGATGGGCACAGAGAATACCCATGAGCCTCTGTCTCGGTGCCAACGATGTCCTTGGATTGGCAAAGAGAAAAGATGTTTAGGTGACGCGTGGTGAAAGAGCAGGACACACAGAATTAATGGGTGGCACACAGCCATACTGTACATGCCAGCCTATCAAATGGAGGAGAAGGATCGAGGAGAGAGAGGCGATCACGATTTTTTTAATTGAGCTTTTCGATTGGGCTGACGTGCCGAAACTACGCCAAACTGCTAGGGGTGCCGGCCTTACCAGGGACAGGAGATGGACAGGAGAGCAGGAGAAGGAAGCTAGCCTTGGCAGAATCAAGTCACAACTCAGCTTCAGACTAAAAGATCGTATATAAGCTGTATGAGTACAGTACTGCATCACTTGAAAAATACACAGAATCGGAAAAACATAGGAAAATGGGAGGAAACCATGTTTACATAGCCGTCTGTTCAGGCAAATCATAATTAATTTTGTTATGGTTAATTTTATGTGGAAAATGGTAGCAATGTTATTATTATTATTATTATTATTATTATTATTATTATTATTGTTGTTGTTGTTGTTGTTGTTGTTGTTGTTGTCATCTTTTTTCAGGGGACAGCAGGTAGTGCTGTTGCCTTTATAGTGGGAGGTCACAGGTTCGAACCTCTGCTCCTGTTGTATTACCCTTGAACAAGGTACTTACCCTGGATCGCTACAGTAAAAATTACCCAGCTCTGTAAATGGGTAAATACTTGTAGGTAGGTGAACACTGCAAGTCGCTTTGGAGAAAAGCTTTGGGTAAATGTATGATTATTACAAAAGAAAGACTGTATCTGTATGTTTCTTCTGTAAAGGAGGTTCTTTCCTGAACTGCTTCTGCTGTGCTTTTTTAACACCAGGGACAGCCTCAGAGCCAAAAATACAGGATTACAAAGAGAAAAAAAAAGCTTTTTGGTTTACATTTGGTTGGGCTGAAGTCCAGATCTGCAGGATCTTTGCAAATTATTTTTGTCTTCAGTATTTAGCGCTGCCCACTGCCAAGTTCCACTCCAGATGATTTTCCCAAATAGAAGCGACTGACCTAATGAGCTATAAAGGGAGTTGAGTGGCCCTGGTTACAAATTGTCAGGGTAGTGTGCTCTTAGCGTCAGAGATGCGTGAGATCTTTTGAAAATAAAATGGAATTGTGATTTGGTTGCCAGCGAACTCAGGATGGGTAACAGTATAATGGGAGCTGGAAGGACTGCATATCCAAGGATGTCCAAGTTGATAGTACCTCCAAACTTGTACTGTAATTTAATACTGCCCCATATGTGCAAGACACATTTACGCTGAAACATATTCATTTAGGGGGAGCGGTGGCGCAGTGGGTTGGACCGGGTCCTGCTCTTCAGTGGGTCTGGGGTTTGAGTCCCGCTCGGGGTGCCTTGTGACGGACTGGCAGCCCATCCTGGGTGTGTCCCCTCCCCCTCTGGCCTTACGCCCTGTGTTGCCGGGTAGGCTCTGGTCCCCCGCGACCCTGTATGGAACGAGCGGTTCCGAAAATGTGTGTGTATTCATTTATGTGACACTTTTCCCTAAAGTGATGTCCAACTGAGAGTAAACAAAAGCGCATTTCATTTACGTTTACATTTATTCATTTAGTGGACGCTTTTGTCCAAAGTGACGTAAATCTCAGCAAAAATACAATTTGTGCATTACATTAAGAGAAAGAGACATGGCTGCAGACATATGACTCTGAAGTAAACCTAGTCTGTTACCTTTCACTTGATGCACTGATGTTCATCGCTTGAGCAGGTGCATAAAACACAGGATAGATGAATCCTGATAACTTCCTACCAATTTTTTTTTAATATAATAAGATACACAAACAATCACATACAATGCCGGAGTAGCGGTTGTAGAAAGGCTTATCTGGGGATGCTCATGAAGTTCTGGTGCATGAACATTTACACCATACATAAGCTGGAGAGATCTTGGGCGAAATGGGTCCGGAAAAGATGAGTTTTCGGACACTTCTTGAATATAGACAGTTTCTGCAGTTCTGAGTGAGAGGAGAAGGTCATTCCACCCAATGGAGCCAGAACCGAGAACCTCTGTGCTTTACCTTCTGTGCGCGGGACCACCAAGCGAGCAGAAGTAGACAAGTGAAGGGGTCTGGCTGGGGTGTAGCGGTTGATCAAGTCCTGTAAATATCTGGGAGCAGTTCTATTGATGCATTTGTAGACAATAACCAGGGTCTTGAATTCGATCCGAGCAGCTATAGGAAGCCAGTGCAGAGAAATGAGTAGAGGAGATAGATAGGAACGCTTTGGCAAGTTAAACACAACTCGTGCAGCAGCATTCTGTATCAGCTGCAGAGGTCTGATGGCAGTAGCGGGAAGGCCACACAGGAGAGAGCTGCAGTCGTCCAGATGGGATGTCACCATGGCCTGGACAAGTGGTTGGGCAGAATCAGTTGTGAGGTAGGGACGGATCCTACGAATATTATACAGGATGTATCTGCAGGACCGGGCTGTGGCTTCGTTCTTCGATGATAGAAAGAGAAACTCGTGTCAATTGTCACTCCCAGACTCTTAGCCGAGGAGGCAGGCAAAATGAGTGAGTTCTCCAGTTTGATCGATAGATCATGACAGGAGGACAGGCCAGCTGGGAGGTGAAGAATCTCAGTTTTGGAGAGGTTGAGTTGGAGGTGGTGATCAGACATCCACACAGAGATGTCTGACAAGCAGGCAGCGATGCATGCGGAAATGTATGATGCTCCAGGTGGAAAGGAGAGGAAGAACTGGGTATCATCAGCATAGCAGTGGTATTTCAATCCATGGGAGGCTATGACCAGGCTGAGGGAGGAGGTGTAGATTGAGAAGAGGACCCAATACCAAGCCCTGTGGGACACCGGTTGAGAAGAACAGGAGCTCTGCCAGACCACTTGGTAGGATCTGTCAGATAGGTAGGACTCAAACCATCTTAGGGCCAGTCCTTTGATCCCAAGCTGGCTAAGAGAGGAAATACAAGCAGCTACCAGGAGCAGGGCTTGAACCCACACAGACATCAGATCCTAAGGCTAACCCCTTAACCACTCAGCCATCCTGGTTATCTTTACAACATCTCATTTCACAACAAATACCTTTAGATATATAGCCATATGAATGCCAAATTAAGCTCATTTGTTGATTACCATTGATTTTGCCATTAAAGACAATTAGGTTCCTATAGAATTGAGGTTTAGAAAGAAAAAACAAAAATGTTAATGAGAGAAGGTGTGATGCAAATTTCTGTTGGCAGTAAGAGACCAGGGAGAATTGGGTCTGTAGCAGACACATGAGACTCATCTTCATTGCTGAAAAAGATTCAGCAGTTCTGAGGGACAGAGGGGATTCATTCCACCACACTGGAGTAAGAAGACCATGAAGTGGCCAGAAGTGGAGGATCACAGTGCCCTGGTTGGCATGCACAGATATAGAGAATCTTATTTGTAGGAAACCAGTAGAAATGTTGCAGGTTTACAGCATGACTGTAATAATAGCTACTAGGAGAAATAACTGTTTATTCGCTAAGCGGGAATGTATGACGTTCATACAGAGTTTCCTTGTGTAATGAGGCAGTGCTGTGTGGCTGTGATAATGTAAGATATAAATTTTGTGGCAAGTTTTTGCAGTTCCTTTCATATCACGCAGAATTTTTTGTCTTTCCCTCAGTTGCTGCATTCCCAGTGCTTGTTCTGCCTTCTTGAGTGGCATGTGTAGCCCAGCTCATGTCAATAATAATTTTTAGTCATTCAGTTGCCTTTTTGTCATCCAATTCCTCCTTTCCGAACTGTCCTATTGTGACCAAACACACACACACACACACACACAGACGTGCCCATTGCCTCTGCTCTGTAGGATTCCGGCTTTATTGAAATGCCGAAGATGCCCCCAGCAGTTGCTCTGCTGCCTGTGACAGCTTGGTGCAAAGTTACCTGCATTGTTGTAGCTTCTGTGGACTGGCCAGTGCTGAACTACTGACTATGGTTTACTGACTTCCGTCCACTGGTACCGCAGTAACCAAGACTTGTCCTGTAGACAGCTGAGTCTGAGATGGAGGTTTTTAACTCACAGGACCTGTGCTCTGAATTCCAGGCAGATTCCACTGGAGGAACGTATACTGCCCACCTATCTTTATAAATAAAAACTTGACCAGTGCAGGGTTGCGGTGTACAGGGTGCGAGGCAGGGCACACCCTAGATGGGACACCAGTCCATTGCAGCATAATTACACACACACATCCACATACTACTGGAAATGTAGTGTCATCCATCTACTTGAAAAACACATGTTTGGACTGTGGGAGGAAACCAGAGCACCCAGAGGGAAGACATGTGAACACAGGGCGAACATACAAACTCCACACACTGAGCTGAATCTGAACCCTCGTCGAAACCCACAGCACAAGGGCAGAGTGGCACCAGCGGTACTCTCTGTGTCACCCTGAATATATAACTCTGTGAAACCATTGATTTTTGACCATCTCATTTCATTTTTTTTTACTCACACGATCATTAAGAATGATCCATGGTTGCTGTGGCCAGACAATGGTTTGTAGAGATGAAGTTCCCTTGCAGAAGATAGTATCCGGGTTTAATTTTGTCCGTCTCCAGCGCATTCCCTAGAATGCAAAGTCCGCTCCATTATGATGAACATTGAGAGCATTAGCAGGGCCCTCTTCACGCTACTTTAGGTGTAAGAAGGTGCAAGCAAAGTGCAGAAGTAGAAGGTCTATCAGACTGCGCAACTGCTGTAAGAATTCTCCTTCGCCAATCGGTAGAAATGGGATGTTCTTTTCAGTCCCCCTGCTCTATGGGGGTTACTGAGCACATCATCGCCGCCCCACAGTTACAGCACTTTCATCTGGCATCACTTCTTAGACAGTTCAAAATGTTCATCACAACTGTACTAAGTCCATAGTGTTAAACATAAACCAACCAACCAACGTCTACAACCGCTTGTCCCTAGGCCAGGTCGCGGCGAGCCAGAGCCTAACCCGGCAACAGAGGGCGCAAGGCCGAAGGGGGAGGGGACACACCCGGGACGGGACGCCGGTCCATTGCAAGGCACCCCAAGCAGGGCTCGAACCCCAGACCCGCCACACGGCGGGCATCGGCCAAACCTGGTTAAACATAAACGCTCAAGTTAAGTCGACAGTCTTGAAGACCTCCATTGGCGCCCTTGGCTTTCTTACCCTGCAGTAAAACCTCATGACATTATGAGGAATCCGCAGTGAAAATGAGCCTGTCGGAATGAACTCCGCTGCATTTCATGCCGTTTCGTCAGAATCCAAAAAGGTCCAGGCTCTCGGTGCCCCCGCATTCCTCCCGGCGGCCTTCTTTGGTTTTTGCTTCTCGAAGCTCTCGACAGCTTCCTGGCCGCGCTCCTGCTGCGTTTGAAGTATCTGTGCGTGAGCTTTGTTTCTGCTGAAGTGGCCTGTGTTCCCCTCCATTCAGCAGCCTGTCAGAACAGAACTCTCTTCTTTCCTGGAAAGATTTCTGGCCTCTTGCTCCCTCGCTTCTCCTCGTGCTGACGCGCGCCGCAATCCTTGCGCTCGAGACAAATTGCATCAGGTTCCTTTTTCCTCAAACTATTGTGTGGAGACTGTTTTGCTTCTATTTGTTCAATTTATAACTTGAATTTTGTACTTTATTTCATAACGCAAGTGTATGAGTCACTCACTCGATGACTGTTGCTGGACTGCTGGTTCAAGTCAGGGTCCGGTGGCCTGGACCCTATCCCAGAACCAGATTATTTGGGGCACACCCTGGAGAAGATGCCGGCCCGTTGCCAGCGACACACACACACACACACGCACACTTTGGGCAACTCCCAGTCGCCAGTTCACCTGTAACAAGTCTTTGGACTGTGAGAGGAAACAGGAGCTTGTCAAATCTTAAATGGTATTTCCAGAAAGTATAATTTTTTAACACCTGCTCACAAATAAATACAAGCTGAGCGGTACCATGATGACAGATGTTTTATTAGATTTATACCATATAAATGAGAGTGTATTGCATGGTTAAAAAAAAAAATGGCCTGCTTTTTCCATCAGTTACTGTTACAGGCTTATTAAATATCCTGATGTAACCTTTACGCTTTATTTAAAAACATCTAAGTGAAAATATATAGGATGCCATTCCTGGAGAACACATACCTAAGAAATGAAATGTTGTATGACATAAATGAAGTAAATGTTCTCATGTCTGTCTTCTTTAGAAAAAGATTAATGGAAGATCTTTATATATTCAGTTGTGTCAAAGGTTTGGCAGCGGACCGTTCGACAGTGCAAATAGAAGGATGTTGTCATGGCAACCGCTTCCAAACGTCTAAAATTCAAAATCAGCCTCATATTTTCTGAAATACTGAGGAGCAAAAGTGCTTCATGAGTGAGGATGTGATTAACGGAGAGAGATTTTTGCTAAATGCCAGCGGAGAGCAGGGCCTCTGTTGGTGGACCATGCGGCTCCTTCAGCGCAGAGGGACAGAAGGCCAGGGGTTAGTACCGATCCGAACGTCTGAGACGCCCCTGCGTCATTTCCCTCCACACGTCACCTTGGAAACATTCTGCGAGAGTGCGTCTTCCTCGCTTTCCGCCGCACTGTATTATTTCCAGCGCAGCGTTTCAAAGGTCTGACACATGGACCGAGCAGCATTAAGGCACGATGGGGCCGGGGCTCCAAGGCATGATGATGATGGGCTTCGAGCCGGAGATGAGCGAAAGTTATTTTTTATCATTGTATTTTTCTACTTCTGTCATATCATACGTGAGCTATCATGAACTAGCCTTACATGACGTTTCTTTTTTTTTTTAACAGTTTCGGCAGTATGCCTTGCCTGAAATATCCACCTGAGACCCGGGAAAAATAATTTTGGATGGACAGTATTTCTGTGAATTATAGGAAGTTACCCTATAGCCCCACCTCCAAATATGTGGCTCAATCTTTCTGTGAGACATCTAAGGACTCAGCATTTCAGAATTTTTAGTTTCTTGGAGATACAGCCCCCCCCACACCGACCTTCTGAAGGTAACGCAGCCCTTCATGAGAGAAAAACTCTCTGTTGCTAAGTTCTCACAACAGGAACATTAAATTGCCATTAGTTTCAATGGAAAAAATGTGTTCCTGAGCTGGAAAACTGACGTCCATTTGCGCTGCTCTAATACCGTTTATTACCATATTACATTAAAACGGACATCATTCTTCAGTACTTAACGTTAGTTATCACATTACATAACAAAGCAGGTTCCATTCATTATTTACTTCGTTATTTACTTGGTTATTGCTATTTCACATGTTGTATAGTTGTGTACCTGCAGTCAATCACTGCACTTAACAAACATGGCACAGACAAAATATACACATATTTCATATTCAGTCTTTATGCATCAAGTCAACCTTTAATGCAAAAAACAAAACAGAATAGTAAAGACAAAATAAATGAATGAATTCACACTCACTGAACAAACTAACGTGGTGCCTCACAGCTCCTGGGCTGCACAGTGCGACACGGGTTCGATCCCTGCCCGGCTTGTGTGAAGTTTGAATGTTCTCCCAATTTTTGTGTGGGTTTCCTCCCACAGACGCATTTCAGGTGTCTTGGTGACTCTGCATTGTACATCAGCAGTGTGTATGTATGTGTGTATGTGTGTATTACTTTGCTCTACAGTAAAAATGATTCAGTAATTGCAGGGAGTTGAATGTTGTACATCTAAAATCGTAGGAAAAGGTATTAATGAATCATTAGTCAGTAATCATTATAAGTCACTTTGCAGAAAAGTTTCTGCTCCGTGGTCAAATGTAAATGTCTCCTGTAGCAAAGCTGTGGGGAGACGCACAAAATCCAAATTCAGTCTTCGTAAAGGCACTGAAGTGGCTCATAAGTAGAAGCGCACACACACACACACACACACACACACACACACACACAGTTTCTGAACCACTTGTCCCAGTCGGGGTCACGGGGAGCCAGAGCCTAAGCCGGCAACTCAGGGCGTAAGGCCGGAGGGGGAGGGGACACACCCAGGACAGGACACCAGTCTGTCGCAAGGCACCCCAAGCGGGACTCGAACCCCAGACCCACCGGAGAGCAGGACCCACTGCACCACCGCACCCCCCCTTAAGTAGAAGCAGTGGAACTAAATAAAGTTCTTCTTGAAATCAAAGAAGAACTCTCGCAAGTCGAACAGGGATGGCTTTGGGTGGTACAATGGTACAGTGAGTAGTGCTGCTGTCTCACAGTGCCTGGGTGGTACGAGAGGATGTGGGTTCGATCCCTGCTCAGTCTGCGTGGAGTTTGCATGTGCTTGTGTCTGTGTGGGTTTCCTCTGAGTGCTCTGGTTTCCTCCCACAGTCCAAAGACATGCTGTTCAGGTTCACCCGTGGTGTGTGTGTGTGTGTGTGTGTGTGTGTGTGTGTGTGTGTGTGTGTGTGTGTGTGTGTGTGTTCCACTGATGTATGGATGAGTGACCCCTTGTAAGTAGTGCATCTAGCAGTGTAAGTTACCCTGGTGAATAAGGTGTGAGGGCTGATAACACTACATAGAGTTCATTGGAAGTCGCTTTGGAGAAAAGTGTCTGCTAAATAAATAAAAGTAAGTGTATGAGTACCTTTAAAGGCAAATGTCCTCTAGAGTGGACAAAGTGAATTTGTGGGTCTCAGGTGGATATATTAAAGAATAAAAGTGTAGGATGTGTAAGAAGTGACAGCTGGTGAAAACTGGGGCTGAAACAAAGTGTGACTGCTGAGGTGGCACTGAACACCAGCTGCACTAAAAGCGAGAGTGTTTTCCACAGCCGCTTGTTCCACTGCATCATCTCACATGGGAAAGAAGTGAACTGGCATCTCAAACAAATGGTTCGTGTAAATCGTGCAGTCAAAGAACGGCACTTTTCGCTCAGATTCTCCTCCCAACGATCGGAACAGACACTTAAGCGTTGTGCTCTAAGGGCAGTTGCTATTGAGGACTCAATCAGAGTTACAGAATTCAAATTATGATCATTATATCAATTAAAAATATTATAATTAAGAATTATATTACATTTATTCTTTTAAATAATATTAGTTAATAGCAATGGACATATTAACGTTTTGCTTTTGATTATGGTTATCACTCCTTGCAGAGCACGCATTCATTTTATTTATGGCTAAGAACAAGACTGAGAACCGAGGCAAAGTACAATTTTGGAAAAGCTTGTTTATTTTGTTTTCGTTCTCCTCAGCAGTTTGGTTTTTTTTCCCATATTTCGTGATCGGGAACGTACTTTACTTTCCCCTTCCATGATGTAAATGTGTCATCGCAGTGATGCATAAAGAATTCGACACGTCGGCAGGCCTGTGTCCCCGAGTCCTGGCCTGCGACCTGTGACCTCCGTGGTGTCCCCAAGCTGTCCTACGCAGCAGAGGGTAGCCTGCACTCATTTCAGCCATTAATATTCTGTCCTCTCCCGTCTTCTTCCCGCGCCATCATTTACACCGCAATCGTTTATCCGACAGCGGGAAGGAGATGCTAATGCATTAATTTTAGCTTTTGTCTGATGGATGGTAATTAGCAGGCCGGCAAGAAACGCGGCGACGCGGTTGGTAGAGATCAGGCACGGCGGAGAGGGGCTGAATAAATAATAAGCCTTTCCAGTTACCCTGGTAAATGATGGATGCTCTTACTAATCTGCGGGGCTAAGAGCCCCTTGTGCAGCTCAAGGTGAAACATCTGATGAACAAATAAATAAAACTGTTATTTGGTATTTTATTCCTAGATTTGTAAAACGGTAGCGCTGTTGTTAGATCTGATGCTTAGATGTTTTCTGGCTCTTTATAATAAAACACTTATTACCTGGGCAAACGCTGCCGCTGCATATGGCATAATGAAGAACGACGTGACATATTTTCTATTCATTTATTGTATTGGTCAATGAAAATTATTATTGAAGTTCTGTTTTAAAATGATGGTGATCACTGCCTACGAAACATGCGTTAACTTTGTTTACAGCTAAAACCAACACGGACAAACTGAACGATGCCAAATTAATTTAAAAAGGCTCAGTTGCTCTGCTTTTCTCTGCGCAGGTTTGTTTTTCTATATTTTGTGATCATAAACACAATTTACTTCCCCTTACCATGCTGTAAACATATCATCGCAGCTATCCATAAAGATTGCAGAGGTTTAGATGCTTCCAGGGAATTTATAATAAAATACATTTCACAGTGTTCTTTGGGCTATTTTACCTCTTATTGATGAAGATGAGGTAAAATATGAATTAATGAATGTTCTTCTATTCTCCACCTTCCCAAGATACATTTTTTGGATTCAGACACCTCATGCTATCCTCACGGGTCCTGCAGTCTTTGCAAATATGTCTTGCAAAACATCAGAGCATATTTTAGTTCAAAATGTACAAATCTTGTGAAGTTTTAACCTGAAGTCCTGGCCTGTACAATAAATAAATGTCTCCCTTTATGTCTTCACTTTGGCGCCTCTTTTTCCCAGACTTCTTAAAAGAGACTGAAACTCAACACATTTCATATTTTTGCAAAAAAAAAAAAACTCATGTTGATGATAAACTTGGTAAAGATTTTGAAATGTTCTGTTTGCGTTCAATGTTGACTACATGTTGCTCAAATTACGGAGGACAGGGGTGCAGCGGCTCCCAGTTTTTGTTCTTATATTTCCAAGGGGTTTCAGATTGGTGTTATTTCCTTCCTAGCTGTCTGGCACACGGTACGAATCACATCTGAATTCTCAGAGTTTGGTCTGCCCTCTGAACCAGCCACCCACGCACAGCATGTTGCGTTTTCTCCGACGAAGGGAACAGTCAGACCCGTTTCTCGGGTTTTTTATTATCCCTTCCACACGACGCATGTTGTGTGGCTGAAAGCATGTTAAACCTAACAGCTAAGCTCTGGTGATGTGACCCAAGCGATGCCCATGTCTCCTTCCCACCGTGGTCTCTTTCATGTCAGATTCACAACAAGTTCTGGATCAGGGAGGCTGCAGACATACACATTATGGCAAATCACTGCACATGGACTCTGGAATCATCTTTTCTGGGACCCATCCGCATGAAGGCCAGTGGAAACGATCACCTGTTTCCTACATAGAACAGCAGGTGGTGAAGTGGTTAGAGCCATCTTCTTACACTCAGAGGACCCAGCTTGGAACCCCTGCTCTTGTACCCTTGATCAAGGTACTTACCCTGAATTGAGGCAGTAAGAATAGTACGAGAGTACAAATGATTTCACAATCATCGTGCGTTGCTTTGGAGAAACACATCAACTAAAAATAAATAAATGTAACACTGGACACCATTGAAAAGACAACAAAAAAATAATAAAACTCTGAAATATTGAAAAATGTTCAATTATTTGACTTCCACGTTTCGCTTTGCCTCTTTTTCTTCCCCAGTCTTGGACCGGTGGGTCTCACTTGCCAGAGTCCATACGGTAAAAGCACTGCTTTCTGACCCATTTTCACACCCCTGCTTGTCACTAGCAACTAACACGCATATAATCTGAACAAATAAAGAAGTAATGCCAGGCATAACCACCAAAGTTTCCAGTACAGTATGTGCAGATAGTTCTGGTTCAAAAGTGCTGCCTCTGCTCTGCCCCCCGATGGCACAACGAGCTCACTGCTCCTCCCCGCCTCCATTGTGTCTCCTCTCCCTTCCTGGGTCCTCATGCACACATCTGCTGTAGACCAACAGCAAAGCTGTCGCCATGGCAACAGGGCAGGTCCCGGGTCCTGAGATGGGGCTGCTGCCATAATGACGAGGGCTCCGGGGTTAGAGGTCATTCGTAGAGTGCTGCTCGTGTACCTTTTGGAACAGCTGTTGTGCTCGCCCTCGGTGAAAGGCTCATGAAAAGGCAATGCCGAAGCAGGGCTGGCTGTGACTGGCAGCTGCGTCCGTTCTCAAGGGGGCTGCCTTTCAGTGGGGGGAAGGGCGGCATTGTCGCTTGCGGTTTTGTTCAAGCAATACCCGCACCGGTAGCCTGATTTTGTTTACCTGTTGTCGTTTCTGTTCTCGCACCCGGGCCTTCAAAGCGACTGCGACACCGCAGTGGCAGAGCTGTGATTCTTTCCACCTCTGAAAGCCCGAGATGAACCGATATTTAATGGCAAAGACGACAAGGCAGCACTGGAAATAAATGGTGTTAAATGAAGGTGTGAATAATGTGTAAAAGCCTTTAAGACATTGATCTGCTACGTCTCACATCTTACTTTCGGCTTTCGCTTCTTACCGGACAAAAGGACTCGAAACTTGTGACACAGTGGCTGCACGTATGCGTTGACTGTAACAATGCACAAAACTCACAAAAATGCTAGAAAAAAGATCTGACACCTATATCACATCCATGCTCATACATCTCTCTCTCTATTGATGAATCATAATATGTATTTATTCATTTAGCTGATGCTTTTCTCCAAAGTGACTTACAGTGTTAAGTTACTTAGAATTACTTATCCATTTATACAGCTGGGTAATTTTTACTGGAGCAATTTAGGGTAAGTACCTTGATCAAGGCTACTACAGCAGCAGGTCCGATTCGAAACTGTAGCCTTCTGATCCCCCTCAGGGCCGCTCTAACCACCATGGTACCAGTTGCCCCCATAATGATGTACTAAAATCCATATATAAGGGGCAGCTGGTGGTGTAGTGATTAGAGCTGATCCCTTGCCTGGAAAGGACCCTGGTTCATATCTCTGCTCTTGCTGTAATACCTTTGATCAAAGAAATTACAGTGAACAGATACAATATATACTCCATAAAAGTATAAATGAGTTAAGAATTGTGTCTTTAGAGAAAAGCATAAGTGAATTAATAATAATGCTTTAGGTCATTGATGGATGAATAGATAGATCAATCGATCAATCCAACCTTTGGGGAAATTTAGTTCACAGCAACTTTACTCCTCAGTTGTTGATCAAAAGAATTATTAACATTAGAGGAGTAGGTCTGTGAACTACTTTATGAAATTGCTTTATAAAATCTGCCTATGGCACAGGAATTCATTGTTATCTTCTGGCTTTCCCAACGATATATACACATATCATGCTCCATTACGTAGGCTCGGATAAGAGAAAATGAGTTGCTTCGGCTGGGCGGAACGGCTGCGGTTAACGTGACACCAGGACCGAAGAGGAAGCTCTACCCGTCACCCAATGAGTGCTCCTGCTTTTCTCTTCCATGCGAATGCCTTTGAATACAAAACAGGCCAAATTACACTGTTTACTAATCCGAATGTCATGGCAGCAAATCTATCCTTGCACAATGTATTCACAAAGAAAACATTACAGGTACTACGGTATACAGTGTATGCACTGGGCTCAGCTCTGGACTGCAAACCAACACCGTAGGTGAAGTTTCATGCCTTTACAGAACGTCCTGCACCTGTGCTCAACGCACCGTCTTCTGCTGTTCATTTAGCAAATGAGCGCTGGTCCAAACGTCTCAAGCCGAGAAGCACAACTTTGTCGCACGTCTGCAGGTGTTTCCGAATAAAACTGCTTGTTGTGCATCTGGAAAGGCAGAGTGACCGATAAGAGGTACGTTCATGTCCCATTAATACTGAAATGTTTGTTTCCAGGAAGCACACGCCAATTCGTTTGGGGGAGGGAAAAGAGGGGGAAAAAAAAAGGTGAAAGTCCAGCACTGTCAAAAAATACACATCTTTTCAAAAGAGCGGGGGGGGAATTACTTAGTCTTAAAAATAGTCAGAATGACAAAGGATTTCATCAGGTTTAATGGAGAATAAAGTGATTGTGTAGAATATTTATAGATTCAATCAGGGGCATAAGAACTTATCAAAGTGCAAAAAATTAGTAGTTTTTAATACTTTAGGAAAATGCACGCAAGTGCCTTAAAAGTGCCCCAATTCCTGAAATCCTAAAAGATACTTTAGTTAGTTTTATATATTTAGTTATTTTACAGAAACACACACACACACACACACACACACACACACACACACACACACACACACACGCAATATATACATGCACATACAATACATGCAGAGGGACACACAAATATATATTAAAGGGTAATTATATTTTCAGGTGAGCAAAAACATCACCATGAGGAAGCAGACGAATGCTAAGAAACAGCTGCCTGTGCAATTTATGGATGCAAAGCTAATGAACCTGAAAGAAGATGCTCATCTCCAGCAAAGACTGGACCTTATAGACCACAAGTTCAGGTTGGTTTGCAAAGCATGGACTCAAGAAAGAGCTGTCTTGCTAAGGGAGCAAAGGAAACTACTGTGCCTGCGTGTCTGTGAGCCTTACGCCTCCATTGACCAGACCATGAAGGCAATAACCGAGATCCAGAAAACACGCCTCGACTTGCTGGAGCTCCCGTTAGCGAGACCCACCTCGCGCCGGCGGCTCAATTCCTGCAGGTACCTCGCACGCGAGAGCTCCTCGGCGCTCCGGCCTTTTAAGGCCACGCCCACTGAGGAGGGCACAACTTCCACGGGTGGGCTTGCGAGCGCAGCTCTCCAAAGGCCCAAATCTGCAGCAACCTCCTTGGGGTTAGGGTTACAGTTAGGGTCGCGCTCCTCCGCAGCGATCACCAGAGGGCTGAACGCGAAGACCGAGCCCCTGTCCATCAGACAGCTGAAGGAGATGGCCGCCATCGACTGCATCTCCCAGAAGGAGCTGGCGAGCCGAGCAGAGAAGGCACGGCAGGAGCGAGAAAGGATGCAGGCACTTCTGAAAAACAAACTGAACCACAAAATACAAATGTTCCTGAGAAAACTTGACCAAGATGGTCAACCTGAACTCACAAACACCACGCTTGACAGCCCAGAGAAGCTTGCTGAAAAAAGATGACATACAAGAACTTTGTTTCATTTCACAGTTGAGGTATCCTATTAATTTCAATATGTTGAACATGCAGTACATGATACTATACATTGCCATTTGTATCATTAATAGTTTTTTTCCAGAAAACAGATATTTCTGGTCTGGGGTATATCCTGTATCCTCATGTCCTATGCTTCCAGGATAGACTCCGGACCACCGTGACCCCGCCTTACAATTAGTGGTTACTGACAACGAGTGAGTGGTTTTCCAGTTCACGTTCTTGAAAAAGCAATTTTTTCATTTTTACAAATGCCATTTTTGTATTTATAAACAAGGCTTAAAATGGCTCTCTACTCTTACACCATTATAAAATCAGAAATCGCAGTTTAAGCTGCAGACAGTTTTATTTCTAGCAGTTTAAGCTCATACAATTACACAGAAACACAGATCACAGAACATTTAAATGAGACACAGCGTAACAGTGTTTTCATATTTAACGGCTGTTTGCAAAAATGGCTAGGTGTCCAACCGTGCCTTGGAAGTCTTTGCGGTAACTCAGTTTTGTACAGTGGCAGCTGCCGCACGTTTTTCAGTGGCCAAAGCCACACGAGTGTCCAGCAGGTCATCGGAACAACCTGCTGTGCTGAACGAACAGCATTATTTTAATCAGAAAAGGTGAAACAGCGCAGTTCAGGACTTTTTCGGGTCTGGATTTAGGCAATTCTTTCCTCTCTTCTGATCGCGAGCAGAGCCTGGTGAGCTGGAGTTTCCAGGAAAAGGGCCTGGATCTCATTCCACTGTGGAGAGTCTGTCAAAGTCTTCTCTAAACTCCCCCCCCCCCCCCAAAAAAAAGTTTCAGCGTAAGTGTCCAATTATACTTTTGTTAAAGAAAATAAAATTTAATATGAATTTGCAGTTATTTACTCATTTACCTGGCACTGTTCACCAAAGCAACTTTCAACATTAGGTCTGTATACTGAAATGCTTACAATGATTTACCCATTTCTGCAGCAGAGTAACCTTTCTTCATCAGTTCAGGGTATGTACCTTAATCAAGGGCATTACAGCAGGAGCAGGTATTTGAAGGTGGGTCATTTAACTGCAAGGAGATGACTAACCACTATGCCACCTGCTGACCAAATAAGGTTATGCACTTAAGAGGGGTCTCAAAAAGACCTACGTCTCTCCTGAAATTTGCATCACACCATCTGTCAGGATCATTTATATTTCCCATCTGACTCAATTCTGTAGGCAGCAAACCTAGTAATGTGCACCGACAAAAATGATGGCATCAGATAAAGCGGGCTTCGATAATCATGTGTCCGTACTTAAAGCTCTTTGCTGTAACGTGAACTTTTGTATTATGAATTGTACACACTTTGGAAAAGAGCATCAGCCAAATGAATAAATGTAAGTAACGTATAAACACGGCATGTTCACACCTTCAGAGTCAATGGTGACGCGAGTCGGGAGGCAGCGGGTGGGATCGCCGTACTCGAGAGTGCAGAGCGCCGCCGCTTTCTTTTCCCCCACCTGCCTGCAGCGCAGAACCAGGATGCTGCAGAGGGCGTTGCTCTCCAGCACCTTCACGGAGCCGTGGAAAAGTTCCTGCGGAAGAGCACAGAAACAGCTTTCCGATTTGCATAAAGAACAACGGTCTTGCTGTTTCAGGAGCTTCAGGGGAGCTTCAGGGAAGCTTCACGTTCAGGTTTCGTTGTTATAAACAACCGACAGCTGTCCAGCCACTGATGTATTTTCTAAGATAGCATGCAAATCTAAATGACTCCTGTGACAACGGTCTCAGAAGCCTGTCCCGGTATTCTGCACCTGGATGAGTCGGACTTGCTGTCGGCGGCCGACGTAGGCGTTGAGGTGCATGCTGAGACTGTCCAGGAAAGCCATTATGTCACTCTGGAAGTTCTCCTGTGCCAGCCTCTCCAGAGGGATGAAAGGAGGGATGTTGTGGCGACAGATTCGCATGGTGCGAGCCAGGTCCATCTCCACATTATATGTCTCCAGGGTGCGGTCTTCAAACGCAGTAGCTATGGAGAAGCAAACCCCTTTGCCTCTACGTGTCTCCGTAATGTCATAACCACCTGAAGGGCAAGAAAAGTGCCCCATGGGTCATTCTTTCCCCCTTTACCTCTGTCAGATATTGCTACAACCCCAGTTATAAAGGTTGCCCACAATTATATAAACAAGGCATTGAAAGCGTTTTTCCTTGTAATTATTTTTCCGTAAAGTGGCGGCACCGCAGGGCACTGGGTACCACTGGTGCCTCACAGCTACTGGGTGGTTGAGTCTGACTTAGGTGTGAATCTGGCTCAAGCTGTGTGGAGTTTGCAAGTTCTTGTATTTAAGTAGGGTTCCCTCATTTGTTCTGGTTTCATTGTACACTCTGAAGAGATGTGCTTCAGGTCAGCTAATGACTCTGAAATGCCCCTACTGAGTGAGTGAGTGAGTGAGTCTGCAATGGTCCCCAACCCATCCCAAATGCATAGGCTATGATGTAATGTACACCCCACATTACATCACAGCCTATGCATTTGGGACGGGCTCCGGACCACCATGTTCCTGCACTGGGCCAGTGTATATTCATAATGGATGAATAGGTGAAGGTGAGATGCTGTATACTCACCAATGAGGTGATGGGCACGAAGCAGGTTCTTCACATGGCTCAACCTGGCTGTCAACAGGGACATGTGAAGCTGCGAGTCACCCGCACTTTTCTCCTCTTCACTGCGTTTCTCTTCATTTTCCTGATCCACTTCAGTCATCACCTGCTGCAGGGACTGAAGAATTAAGCAAGCAGAGCAGTGTGACAGTATGACTTTAAAGGTGCCAGATGACACATTGTTCACAGCTTACTGGCACCACTGAAATGCAATAGGGTACAAAAAAATCCAGTAGAGCAAAAAAAAGAAGTGTAAATCGAAACAAAAGGCTACATTTAGAAATGTAGTCTTTGTAGATCTTATATTATTATTTTATACAACATCTTTCTGCAACAGGGTGTATGACATTAGGCTTGTACACTGAGCTACCTACAATAACTTACCCATTTATACAGCTGATTAATTGTTTGGGTAAGTATGAGTAAGAGTATTAGAGCAGAATTGGGATTTGAACCTCAGACCTCTGCAGGCTGTTTAGCATAAGTACCTTGCTCAAGGGTACTACAGCTGGAGGTGAGAATCAAACCTGTGACCTTTGGGTCCAAAGGCAGCAGTTCTAACTGCTACGCTATCAGCTGCCCCTAAAACAAAGTGATTGATTACCTTCATTAAGGTACTTTAGTGAAGTGATTCAGTAAAAATTACCCAGCTGTATAAAGAGCAAAATGACTATAAGCAGCTTAGTGTGGGGAAAAAACAAACACTGTAATTTGCTTTGGACAGAGATGTCAGCAAAATAAATCAGAAAAAAAATTATCAAGGATAATAATTTTTGTGGCAGGAAAAGCAGCAAAGATACCCGATTATCAAGGCATGTAAAGTGAATATTTTCCTTGGCCACGTGTGCACGCCTTTACACGCTCACGCTGCAAATGAGCGAGTACACCTCACAGCACGCCTCTCACCGTGGCGCTGAGCACTTTGGCCCGGAGCTGGTCTCTCTGGGCACGCAGTCTCTCTACCGTGGCGCACAGCTCCTCCCGAGTGGCCTGCTGCCGCCAGGCCTCTCTCTGCAGCTCGACCAGCCGGACCGACTCCGTCTCCAGGGCGCTCAGGTGGGCCAGCACACCTGAGAAAGGGCACGGAGCATTCACCAGGCCTCCACATCCTCCTCCATCACCTCTCATCCCCAGTTCTCCCAGCATGCCCTTCTCTACCCATCACCACCAGGTTCAAGTACAAGGGAAGTACCTTCTTTCAGCAGTGCCCGCGCTTCCTCCATCGCTCCGGTTGCTCTTTATACTCCTGCATGGGAGACAGTGTCAGAGGAATCTTCAAAACACTTTAAAAAAATGTCTAAATCAGTTTGTCACATATGTGTGAAACATATTAATATCCAACAGCATGAGCCTGGGCACTTCGAAGGTTGCAGGATCGAATCCCACCACCTCCAGCCTGTGTGTGTGTAGCGACCTTGGCTTGGGCAAGATATTAACCCTAATTGCTCCTGGAATAAATACCCAGCTGTACATATTGGTAAATAATTGCAGGTAGATAAACATTGTTTACGTCGCTGGCTTGAGAAACTTAGTACGTCAGGGAAAGTCATCGTACCGACGACGTGCAATCGTTTGTAACTTTCTATTCAACGGTTTTCAGACATAGAGATTTCATATGTTAAGAACTGCGCCTGCATCTGCTGTCCAATACAAACCTTATTTATTTTTCTTATTCTTCCCTAAATCTCTCGCCTTCGCATTCGATCAAAACTGGCGCCCTTAAGAAAAAAATACCGAGGCAACGATTTGTTCGAACCGCGCTTAGTTCTCGCATTTCATTGGATACGGATCTCGCTACTCGCATTTCATTGGTTATTGTCTCACTTCTTGCATCTCATTGGTTGCAGCACCTTTCATATGGACCAATCTCTCATTTAAGCGGTTACAGTGTCACAGCCTAAGCCAAATACTTGACGCTGAGAATATAACCAATAACATGCAAGAACTTTGCGTGGTTCTAGTATACAAAATCAGGGGTTCTGGCAGGACGTAAATTGCGTAGGCGCAAGCTTTGTAACCCCCCCCCCCCCCCCCAAAGAATGCGAGGGTTCAGACTGGAAGAACCACTGGCACTGTTATAATATTGCTATCATTGGTTATGCGTTATATATGTTATACAAATTTTGCAATTATTATTTTTTATCAATAAAGTTTAATTTTATAAAAGATTGATAGAAATAAATCTTATTGTAACCCGGAAGCGGAACTGCGCTCGTGAGAAGGAACGGGGCAATTGTGGTCTCTGTAGTTTATTTTATATGGCTACTGTATAACTGTAACTAACTGGTTCTTTAAAGGATCGTTTTAAATTTGAATAATTTCAATATTGCTCTGAGGGATTGACTTAATTGCTGCTGCTGAATAATACCTGAACATAGTTGTGTCTGTTTATGAACGTTGTGCCGTGTGAATGGTTGTTATAACAGAGGAATGTTGGGATGCCCGTGTATTTGTGGTCTGCAACCGTGAATGGGTGTTGCATGGCCAGAAGTTAACTTTTCAAGTTCTAATTTTAAACGTTGTAGTGCTAAATTCAACATAATTTTTTTTTTGTTATTGTTGTAAAAACTGTGTTTTACGTGGTTGGTACCACAGAGCGGCGCTGTAGTCTTATTAAAAGTATCAATGAGAAACGTATAATTATTGAGCTGGTCCAGGACTTTTAACATTCGTGTGTTTTGCAAAAGCCCCAGTCCAGAATTACTATGGATCTGGAACCTTGTTACAACGGTTTTGTGTGGCTTATTTTTCACCCAAACAGTTCAACTCCTGTCAGTTAACAGTTAATTTTATGAATGTCCTTGCATGACCTGCAGTAGACTAGTAAAGAGTCTATCTGTTCCTGACTAAAATGGCCAGGTAAAGTTAAATTGGGAAGTTAGGCAAAGATGCTGGAGCAAAAACGGTAACCAAAAATATCATGGGTGACATGATGAAGAAACTTAAAACATAAATCAGCCTATAGGCCTAAATCCAAATTCATGATATGCCTGATGATCTACTTTTGTATAGGTTAGGGTTAGGGTTAGTGAAGCCGGTACTTTCCATACTTCAGCCGTAAAGAGAAAGGGCTGCTCTTCCTGACGTTAATGTGGTACATTTGTATCACAGATGGCTAAAACCTTTAAATCATCTCTTAGTCTTGACTTGTGCCAGCATCCGCTTGTAAATAACCAGTCTTTAGTAATTCATCATTAGGTATAAATTTAATCAGTGCTATGTCTATGGACATATTTTTGTTTGTTTTGCATTTTTACAACAAAACTGATGTATTATTATAATCCATTATGGTGTTTAAGCTGTATTCTAGTGAAACTGTACAATGAAAAAAATACAAGTTGTTCTCAGAGTGAATGTAGCCCCATTTTCGAGGAATCTAAATGCAAGTGAAATAACTGAACATATTTTCTGTAGTTGCTATTTGGAAAAATGGTGTGATCCTGTCACAGTGGATTATCCTCACCTATTGTCTGAAAAAAAAATTGATCCAAAGGAATAAGTTTTCAGAAAATCAAACAATATTCTATGGAGAATCATCAAGCTTCCAGAAAACCCCAGTTGACCCTTCCCACGTTTAAGTGAAAAGTGGTGTGCAGAATAATCTGTGAGAAATAGTCTCCATCCAGGTCATATGCGGCACTTTCGGACAGGACAAGGGCACCTATTACAGGGTTGCATCCCTGCAGGACCAGGGTAAATTGTCTTCTCTCCTAACAGAGTATAAAGACAGTCAGACTGAGTGTGTTCTAGTGAAAGCTGTGTCAAGACATCCTGCTCGCTGCAACAGTTTTCTGAAAGACACACCAATATCTCTTGACTGTGTAAGTGGTCCTAATGACCAAATCTTGAATGGTTGCATGCAGACTCATCAGTTCTGATGGAAAAGGAAAAAGCAGGTTTGATAAAGAATGGTAACAAGAGCTGCGTCCAGTGAAGGTGTATGGGCAAAACCTGTGCAGAAAGACATTCATGTGCTCAGAGCTATAATACCAAGGGATATGTTGGGAGCAAAACAAATAAAAGTAGGATTGCAGCAGGTGAAACATCTCAACCATAATTTCTCATGCATTCAAATACAGTGCCCAGCACAGCAAGAAAGAGTAAATATTTTTCAAGATATTCTCACACTGTGCTGCAGTCTCACACAATGTTCAATTTATGCCAATACACTTTTTCAACAAGGGGGAGATAACTAATGCACTATGCAGTATCAGTTGAAAGTAATAATTATGCATACTGAACAAAACTTCCATAATTTATTATAAAATCAATTTTTGTTTTCAGCCAACTGGAAATTTCAAAAAAGGAAATTCTGCATTAAATGCAGTAAAATGAAATTGATTAAAACAGCTACAGTTACTTAAAATTCCAAGATGTCATAGTATAATAATAATAATAATAATAATAATAATAATAATCTGTTTTTTGCCTTATAGTGAAAATGTCAGTCAAAAACAGTTAATAATATCCAAACACTTGGACACAAGGAAGCTGTACAGTTCTACCAGAGATAAAGGAGGTTGAAGCCACAAAGTAAAGGTTTTTATTGCAGAAACAGCTGCATATGTAGGACAAAAATTTCTGATCAGAATTATTTTCTCCAACCTGTAAAACTAACAGAAGAACTGTAAGTTCAGAAGTGAACACACTGGTCACACACTTGCATGCCATACAACTTGACACCTGGCCCATCGGAACAAAAAGGAGGAAATGAATGAAAGAGGATTATTTGCATGTATAGTCACAATAACAAGAAACCACAAAAACCACAGATCATGTGCTCACAATAATTGTAAATCTACCCACGTAATGGAAAAAGATGGGAAAAAATTTGACAGCTCAGCTGTTCAAATGATACATTTATTTGAATTTCTGTTTAGATGCTCTTTTTTTAGAATAACACAGGTACCATAGTGGTTAGAACTGCTGCATTTGGATCTGAAGGTTGTTGGCTTGAGCACTTCCAAGTGCCCAGTGTTAAGGTACTTAGCATAAAATTGCTTCAGTAGAGATTACCCAGCCGTATTAGTGGGGGAATAATTATTAGTAGCTTTGGAGAAAAGCATTGAGTAAATGTAAATTAATTATGTTCACAAACTTTTGAAAGCTGCGTTCAGAGTGTTTAAGAGATGAGAAAACTCCTACATGACTAGATAAGGTAGTAGCTGTATGTCCATGAAAAAAGTTTTTGGGACATTCCGAATCGTAAAAAATGTTTCTTTATATATTTTTCAGATTTTAGGAAGCGGCCCAAGCCCACTGCCACAAACATGCGTAGAATAACCTCTATAACACACATGAGAGTATATTGTAGGATGTACAGTTTGGTGGATAGACTGGAAAATATACAACATGTCCTCTAAAGTGGACAAGAATGAATCATCGGGCTTCAGGAAAATATCCTGGTATGGGAAAGGAGCGGCTCTAATGTACACAAGCTATAAAAAAATGACTCTCAGAGCTCAGAAGAGGAATGCAAATCCAATGTAAAGTTGCCAAATGTAAATGTCCATGTAAATTCTCATGGATACGGCGAAAGGGCTGCTGAGAAAATGTGCCCTGTGACACCGTTGAATATCAGCAACTTGGCTTTTTGGAACAAAACTGGCACACGATACATTTCACTGCGGACAAAAACTCCGTGTATTTTAACTCGTTTAAAAAACCCGACCCGAGATGGACAAATGGGAACGGCTCCTCTAGACGATAAGCCTGCTCTTTTGAAGATGGCAGAAATGAACTACTGTTAATATTAATATACATTAACGTTTCTAAATTTAACTGACATCTTTGCCAGGTAAATTAAAACACTGGTACTACAGTAAAGATGTTACAGGAGTGTTGATTATGGGAGGTAGAAACCTATAGAGTCAGGAAAGCTGTAATAAGGGTAATGGATACTAGGGCACAGAGGGCAGTTGTTCGCATCTCTCCCACTGACCGTCAAAAGTGGGAGCAACTGTGGGCACAGTTATTTGCCCTGTTGCCCAGGTTCGAACCCCCCCCCTCCGTTTCATTCCCCTTGATCATGGTACTTCCTGAATGACTCTGGTATAAATCTCCCAGCTTTTTAAATGTGTAAATAATACTTAGTTGCTCAATTAAAAACTTTAAACTGTAAGTTGCCTTGGACCAAGATTTGAGCTAAATGATGGTTAATAATAGTAATAACATAAGAGAAGCCCACAGGTGCAGCCTGTGAAAAGAAAAGGGCGCCCCCATGTGGATTGCAGCTGCATCCCATCATGCATCTGTGGTTAGAGGCCAGTGGGGGTCCTATTACCTTCTTCACCGGAGCCTTTCAATCATGACCTCAGTGAACTGAGCTTGAAGCTCCTTTGTGGAGTGGGAGTGGATTTCTACACACCTGCCAAATGATCTTCTTATTCCCTAAAGACAATAATTGTAAGATTGTAAGTGATTATTTTATTTGTACATATTTAGGTTAAAGCAGTTTTTCTGTGAAAATGTGAATGTCTGCAGTTTTAATGATGTCAGTTCTAGCGATTTAACAGCAAAATCAGTGTTTTGGACATATAGTGGTAGAGGCTTTGCTGCTACACTGGGTACCTTAGGTTTTCAGAAAATCGGAAAATCCAGGAAATCATGGGCACACAGCTACCAGCAGTCGAGGACACTTACACCACACGCTGCCTCAGAAAGACAAAGCGAATCAGGGAAGGTCACAGCCACCCCGCACAGGCACTTTTCTCTTTTCTGCCCTCTGGAAAACGGCTTAGGTCTATTTGAACCCGCACTGCTAGGTTCGGGAACAGCTTCTACCCCACTGCTGTAAGAGTGTTCAACACCCACTAATGTGCCACTTTTTGCAACTAGAATTTGCACCGATCCCTCCAGGCACATCACTTGCATTGTCACTTTTAAGTATTCTGGCTATTTATTGTCATTGGCATTATATATCGCTTTTCTGTGTGTGTAGTAATGTCTATTGTGCTGTCTATAGTCTGTGGAGAAGCACTCAAGCAAGAATTTCATAGTACTTTGTACAGGATACTTGTAATTATGACCATAAACCTTGAACTTGAACTTTCTGTGGTGACAGTTAACAGCTTCAACACCTTTTTCACAGTACTGAAATGCTGTGGTACATCAGTCGAAGAGGCTGTGAATTTATTTGATACTCCTGGGTTGTGGAATAGCATTCTAAGGCTTTACAAAAAAAAAAAAATCAATCCTTTTTAAAAATATAAAAGCTTATATCAAGATATTATGAGTGCAATGCTTCTTTGCAGTTTGCTTTTTTGAACACTGTTTCATAGTTGTGTATGTGCAGTACCAGTTAAAAGTGTGTGTTCTCTTGCTGGAAACTAGCTTTTTGGACAAGGTATTCAGCAAACAAGTTTGATCAGGAAATACTGATTCTGTAGTAATTCCAGGAGATGTAGGACACTTGTGGATTCCTTTTCTTTCATTCTTTTCTTCGGTTTGTCCCATACAAGTACAATATTGCCCAGAGGGGCCAAGTAAATTCATCCATTTCACTGGAACTATATTAGATAGTTCATTGGATGGATGGTTGTCATCACAAGTGTTTAACCGAAATACACACACAGTCTGAAACCACTTGTCCCAAGTGGGGTTGCAGCGAAGCGAAGCCTATCCTGGCAACACAGGGCGCAAGGCTGGAGGGGGAGGGGAAACACCCAGGATGGGACGCCAGGCCATCGCAAGGCACCCCAAGCAGGACTCAAACCTCAGACCCACTGGAGAGCAGGCCCTGGCCAAACCCGCTTAGCCAAAATAAGTCATATTCAAATAATGTACAGAAACAACAATGAAATGCAAAATGGTTCTCTGTTAATTTGATATTCAAAAATCAGGCTCTAAAAACAAAATATCAGTCGCTTGCAATAAAGTAATAAGCATCATGTTCCACTGAATTACTACATGCGTGCAATACTGCATTAATAATAAAATTTACTGATCTTGTTTGTTGGGATGCAGTTTCTGAGAAGAGACGTAACAAGGTATAACAAGGATGTTACAGAAGATGTCAATACAATTTTATTTAAATTTGTGTTTGAGGTATTATGTAAACATTAAATTTGCATTCAGGGACTTTTGGAAGCACAATGTACTGAAGAGTTATTTAACAACAACAGACTGTTTTAAACTTAATGAAGTGAAATTCTACAAATGCAAGACAAATATTATATAGCATACACAGCTGTGAGGGAATGCTTGGAATGCTGTGAATCCCTTGGAATCATCTGTGTTTCTGCGTGAAAGGCTGATGCCCGGATATTCTCTGTAGAACTTTTTGACACATCTCAGAAATCACTGGTGATTCCAAGCCACTCATGCTTTGAAGCAGCAAAGAAACCCGACACCATGATGCTGCCACCGCCATAATTCATGGCTGGGATGAGGTTTTGGTGTTGCGATTTTCTTTCCTCCAAACACAATGCTGTGCAACTTTTATCATGAGGCTTAGCTCTCGTCTGATGTGACCACGGAACATTGATCCACTTGTGGTTTGTAACATCCAGCTGGTCTTTATCAAGCTTGAAATGGGGATCAATGTTTTTTTTTATAGCAATGGTTTCCTACATGATAGCTATGATGTCTATTGACATCAGTCTTATTGTAGACTCATGAACATAGACATCATCAAGTGAAGGGTTGCCTGCAGATCCTCAGCTGTCAACCATGGGTTCTTTGTCACCTCCTGGAGCATTGTAGGGTCTTACAGCTTTCTGAAAGATACTCACTCGTAGGGAAAGCAACAACAGTTCTGAGCATCTTCCATTTGTGCTTCTGTCTGACTGCTTTGTCATACCATTATTGAACAATATATTCAACAAAGTTATTAAAATATACAATTTGTATGTGCTGTTTTTAACCAGACTGTCTTTATTACTATGACTTAGAAGAAGATCAGAGTGTGCTTTCGAAACCGTGTAGAAATCCAGATAATTTAAAGGATTCAAAAGCTTCTCACAATTGTACCTTTTTATAATTGCATTAACATTTATACATTTTAGTGGTTGTCACTTTTAATTAGCCCTACAAAATTAATCTTCTCCAAAATGAATGTGAACCACTAAACATCTAGAATGATGTTAATCTCCTTTTGCAACCTTTGATATAAAAACATTATGCAAATACTGTGCAGGTCAAAGATTAATCATCCAGGATCCAGTTAGTAAAGAAAAAAGGGTTGATGTCAGGGAAAAATGTCTGTGATGCTTGGTACATTACAATTTCTTTATAAGCATTCGCAGCATTTTATTTAGTTACAATTTTATGTGCATGTATGAACACAAACAGAATTGCAGCCCTTAATGCGAGAGCTAGTCAAAAAGTAGGGGGTGCGGTGGCACAGCAGGTTTGTCTGGGTCCTGCTCTCTGGCGGGTCTGGGGTTTGAGTCCACTTGGGGTGCCTTGTGATGGAATGGCGTCCTGTCCTGGGTGTGTCCCCTCCCCCTCCAGCCCTACGCCTTATGTTGCCAGGTTAGGCTCCGGCTTGCTGCGACCCCGCTCCGGACAAGCAGCTTCAGCCAGTGTGTGTGTGTATGTGTGTGTGTGTGTGGTCAAAAAGTATCCCCAACATTAAAAACTCTGATTGTGGATCCTTTTTCACTTACCTTTGTGAAACGACATAACAGTGATCTGAATAACATTGTCTCCAGCTGAAACAGTTTTCCAAACATACAAATTCTAGCCGCATGTACAGTTTTCATATTTCTGTCATACTGCCATGTCCTTTGTACCGGAGCTAGAACTATATTTGTAAGGCAAATATGGATGGAAAGGCGAAAGCATAGATACAAATACTGTGTCAATTTAAACAGATGAGCCAGCATTACACTCCCCATGCAAATACGCTGGGCAAGTGCAGCAGAGCGCTTGGCCATCCTGTATCTCTGCTCTTTGTGCAAGAGCCCCAGGAATCATCACATCCACACACAACCCCATAAAGAGCACTTCTCCAGCTTTGCTGTTCCCACAAACTTGTAGGAAACTTCATTTTGCTGAACTGAATGTATGGATTATGTTAAACTCTTTTTTGGAGCAACAGGCCTGCAGCAATCCAAGAAACATCTGAGAAGGGAGGTCAGTACTTCATCGCCACAATATTCGAAAAAGCAAGTGTAGTAATGGAAGCTACATTGGAAAACATATCACATGATGTATTTATAAGCCACTCATCTAAATACAACCTATGTTTCTAATTTTGTTCAAAGGAATAACTCGGTTTCACAACCTCCACTTTTGCATTGATACGTCACTGGAAATGGGGTATGTAGAAATTAAGTTTCCTAAATTATGTTACTACTGCACAGTGCTCTTGCTGTGTATAAACAAATATCATTTAATACAAAACAAGAAATAGTATGAAAGCAGGAAATAAATCCTCTGAAAATCAAATATGTATTCTGATGTAAAATATCCATTGAGAAGAGAATAGCAACAAGCTTAAACTGATTTTAGTGATGTCATATAACAGATCTTTCTAGAAGAAAAAACAGTTTAATGCCTCTAAGTGTATAATATATGTAACACCTCAAACTGACCTTGATTGTTACTGTTCTTCCAGATTCATGATGAGGATTTATACAATAACGGCTTTTTGTGCCTTGGGATTACTTTTTAACTTGGTCAGTGTGACATTTCCTTCTATAAATAACTTCAGTAATTTTTTAAAAAAAGATGAGCTCCACAATGAAATGAAAATACAGAAGTGTGGAAAATGCTAACTGGTATATGTTAATTCACATGCATTGCATATAATGCATGATCTGTTCAAATCTCCTTCAATGTTTAAACACTGAAACATAACAAATTGTTTTCTTATTGGTTTGTATAGGAGACATGTGCAGGGGGTGAGTTTATTTTTCATTTTTAATCAGCTTACACTTTTATAACTTACACTGCATTCATTTACACTGCTGAAACACTAAGGTAAAGTATCTTACTAAAGGGTACTATAGCGGGGGTCCCTTTCGACCAAACTGGCTGCCTTCGGGTTGCATGTCCAACTTTGTTCTAGTAATGGAAAATAGATATGTTTATCTGGAATTATTAAGGATGCTGTGAACTCTCAGGTGCATGTTTTTTCCGAGTAACTTGGTTTTGAGTCTACATGTTGTTTTCTGGTCTGAATTTACAACCAAAAAAGCAAGTCAGGAGTCTGTGCATTTTGGGTGCTCAATTAACATATGCATAAAAAATTTTGCATTGTTTTGATAATGAGAAGTATATGGCGTTCTGTGTGATGTAACCCATGGAATCTTTTTTACTCCAGTGATAGCACTAAAATGTGCGGTTTAACTATGCAAACCAGCATATTCTCTGTGTAGTTCGAATGGTTTTTGGATTACTTACACAGCCATAATTTATCACACAGGGACCTAAAATCTGCAAAAAACCTAGTAAATGTGATATTCTGTTGGCCTCATACTGTACTTCATATGGTTAACTTTACTGTGCACCGTATTGGATTGATTCTTAGGCTTCTCAGTGTGCTGCAATTATATATATATATATATATATTTTTTTTTTTTTGGGTTATTGGTAAGTACCTCTCTATATCGAGAGACTGCCTCCGGAATGTTCTGACCTCCCCCTGTGTCCATAGGGCTCTTTGTTACATTAATTTACTAATTAATTTTAATGTTAATTAAAATTCAGTATATTGTAAAGATTAAGCATTACTTAACTGAAACAAAACACAAAAAGCCTGAATTCCAATCAACCAGTGTACATCAATACATAAAATGTTTCATACTTTGTACTAATTTTTAAATGTAACGAGAAGATAATTTGATATTTCCTTTGGCTTTATAACTCCGGTTCACTTTCCCTTATCTTTGACCTTTGACAAATTACACTTGTTATGCAACAGAAGCACGTATTTATAAAATAGCTCCCTTTCTCTGGATCCTGTATATTGTTTATTATGCAGTCAGTAACAAACAAAGCACATGTGTGTGCAAACAGTATGCAGTATTGTATCATACCTTGATTTCAGTAAGTGTACTTGTGCTCCTTTGTGTAAACGCATACAGATATTCTCCTAAACCCGGATTGTAAAAAGGTCACTTTCAAGCAGAATGTGCCATGTGTCATTCAGTTGTTCTGTCCTTTAAATTTTTGTGTAATTTTCTATTTTAGATAATGATTTGATCCAAAGCAAAGTTACTCATACAAGCAGGGAAAGGAGAACTGTTACTTTAGCTGTTAGGAATGTCGACTTGTAACCCAAAGGCTCCTGGTTCGAATCCTCCTCTACGTCCAATAGGCTTGATGTCGGCACTTACCCTGAATTGCTTCAATAAGCAATGCTCAAGTGTAAAATGGGTAAACGACTGTTTACGCAAAGTATTGGCTATGCGATAAACGAAAAAGTGATATTTATTATTAAGTGAAAAAATTCAGGTTATGTACCTTTCTGAAGCTTACAACAGCAACAGTTCCAAACCGCTGCCTCTGACTGACCTTATAGATATAGAGAATCATGAACCAAAATTTCTCAGTTCCTTCTCAGGCCAGCAATGTTTCTTATTGTTGCAGAGCTCTCAAATAAAATGTTTTATGCCGAGATCATGGTGGAGGAAGGTGCTATCCAGAATATTTCCAATCTGTTCACAACATTGCAAGCTATAAATATCACTGTGGACAACAGCCTTCTGATCATCAGCCAGTTCAGCATTACAACAGGTACAACTAGCTTGTTCTTCTTCGTTTCAGCCTTTTTTCAATGAGAATTTCATTTGCTTGCTAAAAACAGGGCACCGACACATATCTCTGAAATTTCAGTTAATGAAACTTGTGTTCTTCCAGAGAACAGTATGTGGACATTAATATAAAACGTTAGCTCCATCTTCAGGTAATTACTGCTGTCAGTAACAGTGAGCAATATTTTAAAACAAATTTGTAGCATAACTGAAAACCTTTTTTTTAACATCCACATGTGTTTGTTGTATTTGTCTTTCTCTGTATAACTGATGAAATTTTCCTCGAGATTGATTATTTTACTTGGGCAACTCTAACAGTGTGCGAAATCCGTGGAAACAAAACCATCTGTAAATGTTCTGACGGTTATATTTGGAGTGGCGCAGTGTGTGACTCGCAGCCAGATTGCTGCAATCAAATTGAGTGCTCCGTCAAAACATCACAACCCACACCAATGTGTTTGCCTAAGACAAGAGGTATGTTGTACATTATCAGTGCGCACACATACACACACACACACACACACACACACACACACACACACAGAAGCTGCTTGTCCCAAGCGGGGTCGCGGGGAGCCGGAGCCTAACCCAGCAACACAGGGCGTAGGGCTGAAGGGGGAGGGGACACACCCAGGACGGGACGCCAGTCCATCATAGGGCACCCCCAGCAGGACTTGAACCCCAGACCCACTGAAAAGCAGGCAGAGGCCAAACCCCCTGTGTATTTACAAAAATACTGCGGATAGTCTCAAACTACATCATGCATTTCTACACTGATTGCAGTTGACGTTGTTGACTTCTAGTGCCTCATACTATTCTCTGTAATTTCGTTTGTTTTTCGTTTATACTGAATATATTGAAGAGGTTTTTTTGATTCTAACATGTTAATACTTATTGTCTCTTTCTTTCCCACAGTAATCATCAGTGGATCAGCTACCTTTCCTGATGCCTATAATAGTCTATACAGCAACACAGGTTCCCCAGAGTACAAAGCCTTTACAAGCACAAAAACAGAAGAAGTATGTGGATAACTACCTATGGAGACTGAGAAGCATGCTAAAACAGACATGCAGTATTTTTGTTTTACTGAATCTTACTTACTCGCCCTTGGCCTGTAACCTGTTCAGTTTTTCCAGCCATTATAAACCAAGTTCACACACAAGTTCAATGTATTTTTCAATAGAACCAGCCTATATTTAAAAGACCATGTTACAATACATATGACCAGATAATGTTTAGTAAGATATGCCATTGAGTTGTGAGATAAAATCAGATTGTAAAACAAACTATTTAAAAAACACTGTTATTTCTGTGTTTTTCAGCTAAAACAAGTGTACAGCACATTCAGTGGTTTTGACAGTCTGGTTATTACTGGCATCAGGTAAACATCTTGACATTGCAACAAATTATGAAACCTCATGATTTGGCATTAATAACACAAACCTTATTTTTGTTTCTTTTTCATGAAAAATGGACTGAAGGCAAGGAAGTGTCATTGTCGATTTCCTAATGACCGTGAATGCTCCGTTGAACTCTTCTCAACTCGAGAGCAAAACAAACACATTACAAACGAGTATGAATGCTACGTTCCAACTTACAACAACAGGTAAATTCATATTATTCAGAACTACTATTCAATGACTGGATGAGATGATCAGTAAGACAATCCAAACTCAAGGGTGAATATGCCATGAAAGGATGAGAAAAGAGATGGTAGGTTATACAATACATGGGTTATGACACTGGATCAAATATAAATTATGATTTAAGATTTTTTTCATTAAGAGGAGCAGCTGGAGCAGCAGCTTGCATACTCATGACCTGTGTGTGTGTGTGTGTGTGTGTGTGTGTGTGTGTGTGTGTGTGTGTGTGTGTGCGTGCATGTACCTGCAATTTTCAAAGGAGCTTTGCGGGGGGTGTATTTTTCTTGCAATTATACTGTATCCACCTTGCCATAGATTTAACAGTGTTGCCACATTGGCCTTAAAATATTTCTTTGATATTATTTTGCAATGCTTGTATGTTATATTTGCTTGCACTTATTAAATTACTTTGTAGGTATCTCTTACATGTCTTTTCACAGGCCTAGTGCAAATATATGCACCCAACGAAACAATATGTTATGATTCCACTCAGCAATTATCCTGCACCATGAATGACCCCTCCTTTGACTCCTGTTCTTGGAAATTAACCGCGGGGAATAATGTTTATGCTCTTGTTAATGGAACTGAGGTGTTAGTCGAACCCAGCTGCAGTCTTACCCTGCTGAAAACATCTCAAATATGGCAAGGTCTGCATAAGTTTGAAGTGCTTAAAAGAATGCACATCTATTCCACTTAACTTAAAAAGCAAATATTTACAAACAAACAAAAAAAGGCAAATAAATACAAAATTTACAGTAGTTGAAACTGTAGGAAAGGAAAGTCTCAGAACTGTGTGTGCAAATAAATTGAGGAAAAAATAATATTGCTTGAGAAAAAAATCAACATAAATCTAACAATGTTTTAATATCCTTCTTTTTTTAATATGGCATCTTCTTCTTTCTCTCAAGGTACCTACAACTGCAGCTTTTCAAAGGGTTTCATTACCCACACAGCCAGTGCCACTTTGGATATAGCGCTCTTGCCAGAGAATATTCAGATACTTAGTGGTCCCCAGTACCCAGACTGCTCTGTGGATGAGGAAAAAAGCCTACAGGTTAATGTTACATGTACCATAAAAAACAGTACTGAAAATTACACGATGTCATGGAGTTTCGTTGGTACCAGTGGCGGGTTAAATTCTTCCACAAATGCAAACGGCTTCATATCCAACTCTGTAATAGTATCTGTACAGTGTAAGTCTCAAAGTGATATTATTGTAACCTGTCAGTATATAAACAGAAAGTCTCAACAAGAAAGCGCCAACCTGACCTTACCTGTCATCTACAGTAAGTTGTTTTATTTGCATTGCAAATACAATGACATCCATGTATATACAGTAGCTATACTTCTTAAAATAACTGCCTTTAATATGTAACTATCCATTATCCAAAAATGTAGTGTATTGTTATATTTTAATGTAATATTGTTATATTTACACATTACCTCTGACTAGATATAGGATTAGGTGGGCAACAGGTGGCGTAGCGGTTAGAGCTGCCACCTTGTACTTGAAGACCCGAGTTTGACTTTCTCTCACTGTACTACCCTTAAAGAAGGGACTTTGCCTGAGTTAGTCCAGTAAAAATCACTCTGTTGTATAAATGTCTAAATCATTGTAAGTAGCTTAATAGTGCAAATCACTGCAGAGTAAAGTGAAAATAGTGGCTTTTACGCAGGTGTGTAATCATTCACAGGATGTATGTTTTAACCCAAACGACGATATATTAGGTAACAGCTGGGTGTTTTTGTTCAATTTCTACTTCCTTCAATTTAGTGGGCACACCAGTTTGTCAAGCCAATGGTGACTGGCCAAAAGCAAAGGCTAGCACAACAGCACAGCTGGCATGTATAGGAGAAAGAGTGGGGATGAGGACAAGACCATGTCTGAGCACTGGTTCCTGGGGAATAGAAACATCTCCTTGTGTCAATAGAGACCTTAACAACATTCTTCAAGATACATATGTAAGTACTGGCTCCCCTCACAACCAACTCAAATACAACATAATGCGTTACGTTTTCAAAAAAGTGGCAAATATGAAGCCAGTGTTTTAATGTAATAAATACACAATTCTTAAGATGTTAATTATTAACAATGTCCATCCATCAAATAGCTTATTACAATAACTGCTTTGTTCACGTTAAACTGTAAAATAATTATTTGGCATTTTTACAGTCACTGCTGAAAGGGCGCGGATCTCCTGAAAGCATTGCCTCCGATATTTTTGGGCGTTTGAAAAATTCAACCAACAGCACTGTTTCTATCAATACATATGCAAATATAAATGCTTCGGTGACAATTCTGCAGAATATGAATAATGCTTCTGCTAACGTAACATTAGGTCAAATTATTTTACCTGTAAGTATGTTTTTTGATTTTACAAGTCAATTAGTTTTTGTAAAGTAAATGAGTAAATCAGTAATGACTGATCACATTTTTTTCACCTAAAACGTATGTTGATTATTTTTGATAAGACTGAAATAGCTGGACGGTTTCAGTGAGGTGTAAGTGCTGTTACATCATAAACAACTGAGAGATGTTACTGAATTCTAACATGAATGGCATGAAGCTAAACTTGCTTGACATCAAATGTCATGTTCAATACTTCTATCAGGTATAAGAAAGGTCCAAATTTTTACAGAACAAGTATTTTTTCTTTGACAAACATGATACATATGCCTAGAAATCCAATTATCAATTGATTGCGAGTTGTGAATGTTTCACACATTATTTCAAACTATATTTTCTCAAAAAATAGTATATGTTTACTAAATTCAATGTCCTTCTTTTTTTAGGATTTGTTGGCGTCATCGAACAACATTCTGAGTATATCTCTGAAAAATTCTTGGACGGAATTAACAAGTGCTCAGTCTAAAAATTCTAGTTTGTCTGAACAATACCTGATGTCCATGGAGGGCCTCATAACCAAAACGCACATAAATATATCTGAATCTCTCCCTCGCTGCAAGTATGCAAATGTAGAGCTCGTGAGCCAAGCTGCTGAAAAGAACAGCAGCATAAAAGTGTTAAATGCCTCAATCATCCTCCCTGAAGGAATTGTGAAAGCAGTGGCCTTTAGCACCCTGTCCGAACTTTTACCGACAAATGAAGACACGACAACCAACAGTATTATATTATCAGTGACGCTGCAAAACAGTACCTTGAAAAATGACATATCAATTACATTCCCGCTAATCAACAGCCGACCGCGTAATTACGAAATAGACTGTGTTTATTGGGATTTTACTTCATCCCAGTTTTCTGGAAATGGCTGTGACTGGACGTACACTGGTGTGAACACCGAGGCTGTTTGTACGTGCAATCACTTGACTTCATTTGCCACGCTAATGTCAAAGCATCCTATTTCACTCAAGTTCCAGGATGAAATCACCTACGTTGGTCTTGGGGCCTCGGTCTGCTCTCTGACACTCTGCCTCATAATAGAGTTTCTTGTGTGGAACACAGTTGTGAAGTCGAACATCTCCCATTTTCGGCACACCGCCCTCGTCAACATCTCTTTGTGTCTGCTGCTTGCGGACTGCAGCTTCCTGGCTTCCTCTTTTCTGTCAATAAACCATAGCAACTGGTGCCCCTATTTGGTGATAATTAAGCACTACTGCTACTTGGCAATGTTTTTTTGGATGCTGTGTCTAAGCATGATGCTCCTCCACCAGCTCATGTTTGTGTTTCACCAGCTGAGGAAGAAGGTCTACCTGACCTTTTCCATTTGTCTCGGCTACATCTGCCCTCTGTTTATCGTGATTCTCACCTTCATTGCCTATCAAAATGGAAAAGAAAACTACTACTACTCCTCGGAAACTTGTTGGTTGGTCTACGAAGGTACTTTGAAAGGCTCGATCTACGCATTCATTTTTCCAGTTCTAATAATTGTCGTTATCAATTTTTTATCCATGATGGTGGTCATTACCAAGCTCTTGAGACCGCAAGTGTCGGACGGCAGCAAAGCAGACGAAAAAGATATCACCAAGAGCATCCTGAAAGCGGTGGTGTTTCTCACGCCCATTTTTGGAGTAACATGGATTTTAGGATTTTTTGTTCTGACTATTGATCTCACAGAAGGACCTTTAGCTTTTTTTATCAATTATGCTTTCATTATAGTAAATTCATTCCAGGTACGTTATTGGAGTGTATATTTCTGTTATAAAATGTGGGGTAATCTAAATAAACAAATAAATGCAATTATGTTCCATTTTATGTGATTTCAGGGTGTCTTAATTTTGATTACTGGGTGTTTTGGAGAGAAAAAGGTACTCCAATAATTTCATTTGCATTTTACAATGTACTTGTATATGAACTTCATAAAATGCACTAAGCCTTTCATAAAATTTACTAATAAATGGTTTAATCACTTATTATCATACTTGTTCTGCAGGTTCGAGATGCCCTGCTAAAATATTTCATCTCAACGGTAAGACTATCCTTGATATTGTAAGTGATCCAGCTGAAATGTAAAATTCTGAGATTAAAAACATAACTTTTTTTTTCTGGCAGCCCCCAAAACCAACTAAAAATGAAAGCTCAACGAAAGTTGTATCAATTATTAAGAAATAATCCTTTCATTCCCGGAAATGGTAAGTTACAGTTTCATATATTTATACAACATAGCTCACCAAACGTGATAAGATTTTTGTTTTATTTTTTCTACAGTATGTAGTGTAATGCTTTCTTTTCTAGATTGCAAAGAGGACAAATTTTAAAACACAGGACATTACACTGAATATTTTCAAAAAATACTGTACTCTAATGTTTTTCGGTCTATGTTTCTGTGAAACGGAGACTGAAATTAGGAATTTAATTTAATGAAACATTATTTTTACAAGCAAAATGTAATAAAGCTATTTAAAATATGTTTTCCAGTGCTAAAATGTGCAGTATCGGTAGAAATTGAATTTGCTCCCTGAGTTCTTGTAGTGATCAAGTAAAGCTTCACTAAAATAGTATGTAATCACAAACTGGGTCACAAGAAGGCAGCAAGTTTTAAGAACATCTTTGGCTCTCTTGCAAAAGTCAATATTTTTGTAAACATACCTTGTCCACCAAAAAACAAAAGAAAATAAAAGACAATTTATAATAACAGTTTATATTTATTTAAACATTTGTTCATTGATTCAAAGCCAACTTTTAGTGTTTAACATTCTTCAAAATTCAATACATTTTAATATTTTATCATTTTTTCTTGAAATCAAAAGGATAGACAAAGCAGAGTTAATGCATTTTATGAACTCTATTTACCAGTAAACGTAAATGACCAATATACTATATTTCTGAAATGACACAATTGTAATTTGTAATTTGAAATTGAAGCCAGTATTCTTATTTATTCTCCTTTAGGTGCACTCAAAAATGGACACACTTTGTATAATTCTCCTGAATGTATATATTGTCACATATTAATATGCTAAGATCTGTTAAAACACATTCACTGCTTTCTTGCATATCAATACATTTTCCCTATGCCTTGTACCTTATATAAATTATTGTTGTGTAAATTGTTATTTTTTTCAGCTTGTAATTGTTAAAAATCATTACATGTCAAAGAATGTACTTTACTTGATAACTGTGTTCACTCTGAATTTAAGTAAATGTCTAGAAGATGCTGTCTTTATATTCAGACTAAAAGGTTTGTTCAGAATTCTGACTGCATTCCGATGTTTCTCATTTAGTCAAAACTAATCAAGTAAATGCCAATTTGTAAATATGCTTTGTTTGATATGGAAAAAAAACAAATGAAAAGTCTGAATTTTGGGGGCACTTTTCTTATAACTGATGGCAAGTTGATACCCTGCTGTAATCATCAAATGTCTATATTTTACAAATAATTTCATCAATAAAATAATAACTGACAATGAAAACCGAGGTTTATGAGTTTGTGTGCAGTTTTCATTTTTATGTTAATTTTTGCAAAATACCTTGTGTATCTGATGGGCGTGTACAGTGGCTCACACCCTATGATTCTGGGATAGGCTCTGGACCACTGTGACTGTGCACTGGACAAGTTATTGACAATAGAAGAGTGGATGGATGGACATACACATGTGGAGCCCACATGGAAACTAGGAACAAAAGTCAGATTTGTGAAATACTGTCAAACAATATAACACACACACACACAGTTTCTGAACCGCTTGTCCCATATGGGGTCGCGGGAAACCGGAGCCTACCCGGCAACACAGGGCGTAAGGCCAGAAGGGGTGGGGACACACCCAGGACGGGACGCCAGTCCATCGCAAGGCACCCCAAGCGGGACTCGAACCCCAGACCCACTGGAGAGCAGGACCCAGTCCAACCCACTGCGCCACCGCACCCCCCCAACAATATAACAGATAATGTTAATTTTATGGTAATGATAAAGTCTTTATTTGCCTTCTTTAATAAAATGTGAAAAAATGCTCAGTTATAACTGTAAGGATTGATTTTAAGGATAACCACTGAAAATATCCACGGTTTATTTTGCAATCTTGCCATTAGTTCCACAGTCAAGTTTTGGCCCCGGTGTTCTGCTGCTCCCTTTCGGTGACTACAGTTTGACTCACTATTTTGGGACAGAAGCTGTGTCATCTTTTTGGTCTTGCTTCCTCTGGTTTTGTTCAACTTCTTTTTTTTGCTCCTCCCACTCCTCGTCAGTGTCGTCCAGTTTGATGCCTTTTTCTTTTGCCATTTTCCGGTACTCCATGCTCTCTGCTTCTGCTCTGAAACACAAAAGAACACCAGAGTCAGTGTTATTATTACAGTTACAGTTATTGTAAATCTGTTACTTATTTGACACTTACATTCAAACCAATGTGACCTATATTATACTGGCTCCTCACTTTACAAAAACAATCTGGACTGGAAGTCTGTTCATAACTCAATTTGTTCATAAATCCAAAAGTCACTTTTGCTTCTACATTGCAGTCAATAAAAGCTTAATAACAGAGATATCCTTCAGTTCATTTAGGTACAATAAATGTGTCGAATTATAATACATTTTTTAAAATAATAAGTACGACCTTTATTTTATAAATCTGAACTACATTCAAATTAAAACGAATTTCAAATGCCTGAAAATAAAAATATCTTCTCTCCACAAACCCATAAACCTTTGTAACATATCTTATTGATCACCAACACACAAATACCAGATGCGACCTGTACAGGCTGTATAAGAACAGTATGAAAGGGGTCACTTTTGCTCTGCAACAAGCAGAAAAGTGAAAAAAGTACAATTAAAAATAAACTGTAAAATGTTTTAATCCTGAAAAATTCATAACTTTGTCACTCGTATCGCAAGGCATCAGTGCAAACTGCTGGGAGTTTTACTGGAGCAACCGAGGTAAAGATCCAGACTGTGAGACACTGCAGCAGAGTAAATACCTGGCTGATATGTTGCACTAATTCCTCACTTTTGGACAAAAAGAATGAAAAAAATAGGCATTTCTGTCTCGTTAAAATAAACTTTTGCATAAAACGAAAACAGGTAAAAACTATCCCTTACATTTTCAGAAAGTTGACGCACTCTTTATGTCCATAGATCTCCGCAATCCTAACCGGCTTGTCTCCGCAGCAGTCCTCCTTGTGCAAGGGGGCGTGAAGGGAGTGCAGCAGGTGCAGTACCTCCAGCCTCCCAGACTCAGCGGCAAAGTGGGCTGGGGTCCAGCCCGAGTTGTTTCGGAGGCAGGGCCTGGCGCCGTGCTCAATCAGAATCCTCACCATTTCTGTCTGTCCTGGGAAGAGGGTGAAATGGAGGGCTTGTACAAAGTTACTGTCCTGCAAATATGATATCCAATTATGCCAAGGCAGGATCATGGCAGTCTGGAGCCTATCCCGGAACCATATGGCACTAAGGCTAGGCAGGGTGCACCTCGGATGGGGTGCCAGTCAATTACAAGACAGCCAAACACACATTCACTCACACGTGGCCAGAACAATAATTTTGGAACTTTATATTTCTGGTAACAATAGATTTCTAGCAGAAAACATTTCAGGTTGAAAACATCCCCGCAAGGATGCTACAATATTACTATTCCAGCAGGTCACGGAAAGCAATTCCTCCAAGAGCAACAGAGAATAGCAGAAAGGTAACACCATGAGAAACTGCATAGAAAACCTGTACCGTACCTCTGGCTGCGGCCCAGTGGAGCGGTGTCCTGCAATCCCATTTGAAGTCTTTCTCGTTCACATTGCATTTATTACACTGTAGCAGTTCTAACACAAGGTCATAGTTCTCAGATGCCACTGCTTGGTGCAACTCAAACATTGCTGTGATTATGGAATAAAGAAAGAATAATTACAATACCCTTTATATTTTGGGCAAAACATCTAAAAATGAGCAGGAGGTAGTGCACTGACAGCCAGCAGGTGGGGTGGCACTTAAAAACATTAACTTATAACCTGAAGGTTGGTGCTTTGAGTTCCACTCCTGCTGTATTGTGTCCAATGATGGTATCCTCCCTGTAATTTCTCCTGTAAAATGCTATATACATATGCACGACGTAGACAGCAATGGAAATGAGATGTACAATGCAAGAATTATGTCCTATAGCTATCACAACAGCAAGCTTTCCTGTCAGTTCTTTTTTAAAAAATGAGGCAGCGAACTTGCAAGATGATGGAGGAGCAGCAAACAGCGTAATGTTGGAGCCACTGCTTCAATGTGCAAGTTGCAGGTGTGAATCCTATTCCTGCCCTAGTACCCATTGATCAAGGTACTTACCTTGAACTGATACTGTAAGTAATTAAACCCAGCTATATAAATTGGGTAAATGTAAATACCTTAGAACACCAACTAAGTTGTCTTGAACAAAGACGTCACCTAAATAACTGATAACAATTGTTATTTGTGATGCATAAATACAGGCAGTGACACTTGATCTTAAAACCACTCAAGTGAGTGCAAAACATGAGGTTTTGAAATGATAAGAGGACCGTTCATACGTGTCTTCCTGAGCTGTTAGTTTCAGTCACCATGGCAACATAAACATCCTGTTCAAACATGGAAGGGCCGTTGCGTCATCAAAAGGCACGTTTGTATAAACCAGGGCTGAACAGGGTAAAGGCTCATGTCTTGGCCAAATATAATATACACAGGTACAAATTGCTTAAAAAAACTATCGTCTTTGTTTTTATAAAAAAATTTATAAGTACATAAAAACTAGTAAAGAGCATACTAATAAGAAGTCCACTAAGACGTTAAATTACTGTAATATTTTAAGGCTTAATTTTATGTAATATAATATACAAGCCAACCAGGTCATTCTTGCGTGACTCGTAGTTTATTTGTTTTATTTATTTATTTACTTCCCCTGGCCTGGCTATGTTTGGTTGTTCTGTGTCAATATTGTATTGCGAGATCATGATTTGTTCATTTAATTCATAAAAAGAATAAAAAGCTGATTTGTGGTGGATCAGCTTGAGAACCCTGCCAGTTATAATGTGTATACATATAATATATATATATATATTATATATATGTGTGTGTGGTACTTGACATATATTACATACAGTATACATGGAGACATATACAACATATATTAAATTGGCTGTTCGGCTTAATTTTGAATCTGGGTGCATTAGCGATTCTGAATTGTCCATAATGTGTGATTGTGTGTGTGTCTATGCTGTAACATCCCATCCAGAGAGAGCAGAGTGTACCCCCGCCTCCGGGATAGGGTCCGGGTCGCCGCTACCCTGACATTAAAGACTTAAAGAGGGAGTCCAATAAAGATATAATGAAAGTAATGTATAATGGCAAGAAAACCACACCTTATTTATTAGAAAGAAGGCGAGGCGGCACAGTGGCACAGCAAGCAGTGCTGCTGTCTCACCGCAGTGCGAGAGGACGTGGGTTCGATCCCCGGCGCTAGTCTGTGTGAAGTTCGCATGTTCTCCCCAAGTCTTTGTGGGTTTGCTCCGGTTTCCTCCCGAACATGCTGTTCAAGTAAGAGGGAGTGTGTTTCACTGAGGTAGGGATGAGTGACCCATTGATTGAGTAGTGTATCTAGCACGTGTAAGTAGAAAGGAACAATGTTACTTTAAATAGAACATAACGAAAGTGCTCTACCTAAAACGCTACTTTAGAAACAAAAGAGTTGTCTCTTGGAAAACCTGGACATACAACTCATTTCTTTGTCTAGAGATGAGTTTGCTAGGTCTAACAGCACTCCGTGCACGAACTTTTGTAAAATAACTTTATTGACAAAAAAGAGCAATTACAAAAATTATCGTCAGGAACAGAACCGAGGGCGAACGCCGCACGCACGCGCATGCGCTCTGACGCGCACTTTGCGAAAGGCACGCGCGGGTACGAAACGTTTAAACAATGCCACATACGCACTAGTTAACCAAGAATCGAAAAGTGAGACGATATATAAGTATGGACATTATTATTTTCATTGCAAAGGATGCAGAGTGCTATGATTTTATAAGGTAAAAACGGTACAAGTTGCCGCGTCGTACCCAAGTCTTGTTCGAACCTAAATAATTAGCACTGCGGCGCGAGAACATGATCCTAAATTTAAATATTAAATCTGCACGATCGGTGTTTCTCTCATTTCCTCAAAACGCTAGACGACAGGCAGCGTGACAAACAAGCTCTCGCTCTGCGTACACGATGGCCCGAAGCGCGTCCCCGATGAGCGCGCGGCTCCCGTTCCACGCCCACTTTTGCAAGATCCCCTCCCCCAAACAAGGACCGTCTTGTTTTCGGTTCGGTGTCAGCAGGAAGGACAACAAACGTGCCCACGCATTCCACACAGGGCAGTGGTCACAGGTAGGGTCACTTCTTAAGTGGAACCAGTTCAGCTTATGCAGCACATGCACATGCCTACATTATGATATAAACATACTGCATATGAACGTTTTTGAATTACGATCATAAGCGGAGAACTTTTTCTCTCTCACTTCATTGGGTTTGGCACATCAGTACCTGTGTGAAACTGGTGTCTCACTCCTGGCGTACAAAAAGCCTCGATCACTTCATAGGGTAATAAAAACGATATGGTGCGTCTTAAAACTTGCGCGAGGTTTGCGAGATAATCGACGACTTGGTTGAAATGTAACGGATTTCCGATCGAACCCAGAATCCCCGATGAAGCGACAACACCGATGTTTCCTGCGTGTGGTTTACTTTACCAGAAGAGGGAACTAGAGGGAAGAGAAGAAAAGAAAAGAAAAGAAAAAAGAAAAGAAAAGAAATCCTTTACACACACAGGCGTGTCGCGCTGCTCTGTCGCCTAAAATGCGGAGAGAATCGCGCGTTACGGGAGGAACCATGATTCATGATGATGAAGTGGGTCTTGAAAATTTAATAACCGAGAAATTAAAATAACACGGTGTGATTAGCCAAAACTGTTAAAACAGGTTGCATTATAAAATTATGACATACAATGTAAAAGTTAATAATGGAAACAATGATGTCAATGTCATTAAAGATTTAAACCGGAGCCTCCTCTCTTGCCCGCAAAAAAAAAATGTCAGTCCTAGAAGTGGGCGTTTTGCTCAAGTTTACTGAGAGTAATTTTCATAATGATAAAACTGTTCAAAGATAAAGCTCTCTAATATTTCTCCATACTGTGTCACTTAGAACTGCAGCACTTTCTCAAGTGTTTTGAAAGTTCTCCTCTTCTTCTCCAGTTGTATTCCAGATCTTCTCCAGTTGTATTCCAGTTGTTCTTCTCAACTTCCTCCATTTGTATTCCAGTTCTTCTCCAGTTATATTCAAATACTTACCAAGTCCCTCAAGTTCTATTCCTGTTCTTCTCCAGTTGTACTCCAGTTCTTGTCAAGTTCTTCTCTAGTTCCTCTCAGGTCCCCAGAATAAAATTCTACTTAATTAATCCCTCCAGGGAAATTCAGTCATAGCAGTTTAGCACAGGGCACATAAACAAGGTGTGCACGTACAACTAACAAAATGAGTACATTGTCTGAACCACTTGTCCCACCCATATGGGGTCGCGGGGGGCCGGAGCCTACCCCGGCAACACAGGGCGAAAGGCTGTAGGGGGAGGGGACACACCCAGGATGGGACGCCAGTCCATTGCATGGCACGCGAAGCGGGACTCGAACCCCAGACCCACCGGAGAGCAGGACCTGGTCCAACCAACTGCACCAACAAAATGAGTAAATGGCCAATAATAAATAATAAAAGAGATGACAAAACTGACATTTACAAATTACTTTCACCCTAGACAATTGAACTACTAAACCACATAAAACGTGTAAACATTACAGGCAACAAGTTGCTCAGTTCTCAAGTTCCTTATTCTTCTCAAGTCTCAAGAAACGGTGTTTCTTCTCATCATCAGTTCATGTTATGTGGATGTTCTTAATATTTTTTTTTTAAAACACTCTGTGTGTACTCATGCAGAATGAGTAAAAGGAGAGGCATCTTCCCCTGTGGAAGCAGACCCAGCAAGACACCAAGGAACAAAGATGTGGATGATGGTAACACAGGGGACCTTGAACAAGACCCTGAAGACCCTGGAGAGAGCTCCCCTCCTAGCACTTCGGTCTGTCCTCTCAATCATATGAGATGTTCACAGTGACGGCTTCCTAGTGTGAATGATTTCTGACACCTGCACACTCCAAAGCACTAAATTCTGTCTGTGCTCATTTAACATTTTTGTTTCTTTTTTTTTTAATATTTTGTAGACAGCTGGAGACATCGGTATCATTGAAAGTATCACTTTGATGAACTTTATGTGTCACCATTCTCCAAAGACCTTGCATTTTGGACCTAATGTGAATTTTATAGTTGGCAACAATGGAAGTAAGAAAAATTTGTTTTTGCATCTGCTGATATCTCGTTTATGAAACCTTGCTTTGTCATACACTGATTATAAAGCAGTTTTACGTTTTGATCACATGGGTTCTGTTTTTGTTCTGTTTGGGGCAGGTGGAAAAAGTGCAGTTTTGACAGCTCTCATTGTTGGCCTTGGTGGAAAGGCAATAGTTACAAACAGAGGACAGTCACTGAAGGGCTTTGTGACAAACGGAGAAAGGTCTGTTTTCACACCCCGAGATGATCTGGTGATGAAAGGCATCAGAATAACGCAGCATCTGCAAAGACCCTGACATTTTTGCTCTGTCTTTGCAATTTTGGAATGATAACTATCAAATAATGCAACATTAAGGGATCATATGATCATATAATACAGTTTCATAAATTTCTTATACTTAAAGAAAGCACAGATGTATATCCTTAGTAAATGTGTGCCATGGTTGTATAACAATGTCCACTTTTCTCTTAAGGTATGCAGACATAAAAATACAGTTACGAAACAGAGGAACAGATGCATACAAAAGGGACGATTATGGCAATTCTATTACAGTTGAGCAGCGGCTCACCAGTGATGGATGTCGAACGTACAAAATCAGGAGCGAGATCGGTACTGCCGCTATTTAATTTGTTTTTTGACCTTATTTTGAGAGACAACAAACACTCGCACTCATAAAAATTCAGGGCTAAAAGTGATCCACTGCCAGGTTAGGATAATATCTTAGAAATATGCTCTGTCACCGCCACCCAGCCTTCATGGTTTCAAAACATTATCATTATGTAATTTACCATTATGGTTATTTCCTTGTGCCTTTTTTTAAGAACCGTTCATAGCTGGGTCATACAAATCGTTGTGTGTTTTTTCAGCTTTGATGGTTCAGTGCATTGGGTAAAGGCATAAAAAGTTGCACAGTGTCATCTCTCTAATCTGGAAGATGGGCTGGGGTTTAACCGAGAATGGAATACTTTTAACCTAAGCATTTTCAGAGTGCAGTTAGAGTAAACTGTTGAGTATAATGTGGAGGACTGCAGCATTTGGTCATTTTTTCCTTCATTCCATTCAGCTTCATCCCGTTTTTACACATCCAACACTAACCTGTTCAGTGGAACCAGGCTGGGTTGTCTGTCACATAAGAAGGTTAAACAAAATGTGGAATGTGTTTTGTTCATTATATGTCTTTTTGCTTTTATTGCCTCTTAATAAGTAAATTATATTTTCAGGACAGATAGTTTCCAATAAGAAAGAAGAGCTAACTAACATTTTGGACCATTTTAGCATTCAGGTTTGTGGTTTTTTAAATTTGACAACCTTTTAAACATTTTTATAAAATGAACTTAATTTAATATTATACGTGTTTTAACATTCTGCATTGTGTATATACTTTTATAGATAGACAATCCAGTGTCAGTCCTCAACCAAGAAATGAGTAAACAGTTCCTCTACTCAAAAAGTGAAGCTGATAAATACAAGGTAGGATCTCATTTTGCTGCACTGTACGTTCTGCGTTATAAGTCTATTAATTTCTCTGAAGTCGTGCAATTATCTTTGTGCTTCTAAGTTTTTCATGAAAGCCACCTTGCTGGAGCAGATGAAACTGGATTATATCCACATCAAGCAAACGAAAGAATTAACTCGAGATCGGGTTGGCACACAGGAGAAGGTAACGGAACTACAAATACAATTTTGTTGAGTAAAAATCAGGCATCTCGAAAATATTGAGATGAAAAATCCGCCTTTTTCGTCACGTAGTTTCTTGTCGTGCTTTTTCATTTTTCAAATTTACAAAACTAATACCTGCAGTTATGGCTTGTTTTTAGTATCTCAGAGATCTCAGAAAGAAGTATCTGCAGAAAAAGGAACGTTATGACAGTTTGTCTTCGCTGGACGAGATGAAAAAGAAGCTGGAGGACCTTCAGCATGAGATGGCCTGGTCTCTCGTATGGTTTTACTGTTAGCTCCCTGCTTTACTGTTATATCACTTGGTATTACTCAGGGGTGCCAGAGGAAGGTCCCTCATGGGACTTGAAATCATTGTCTCCAGATTAAAAATCTGTGCCTTAACTATTATTCTGTTCATATGTATGATGGATGGAACCTCTGTTTTGTTCTTTACAGGTAGCTGAGCAAGAGCGACAGATTCAGCAGCTTCAAGAACAGATTGAAAATGCAGAGTGCAGTAATCCATATGAAGACAACGTAAAGATGTTTCAGGTACTGCATTTTTAGTAAGACAAAGACACCAGAAGAAATGCGTTGCAAAACCTTGAGTGTGAGCTGAAAAATCACTAGTATGTCGTTTAAAGTTCGCCTCTCACTGTTTGTTGTTAGAATCTTCACTTGGTTAATATCCCAACCTCATTCTCGATGTGTATAAACTCTGCTGACAGTCTAAACTGTTTGTATTACGGTTACATTGTCATCGTTGTTTTTATTTATAATTAATTTATCAAAAGACTTGAGCCACGTGAATGTGATTCAGATGACACTGGATCAGCATTTGGTGTCAAAGCACCCTCTGGTTGACTTCAGATTAAAGTCAGTCAAGCTCAAAGAAAATGCCAGGAAATCCAGCAGAAGCTTGACACAGTGAAAGGCAAGGAAGAGAATTTGGAGGAAGAGAGGCGCAAATTGAGAGAAGATCTAACAACGAAAAGTAAAGCCCAGAAAGAGCAAGAGGTATGAAAGTGACCTTCGCTTTGAACTACAAGAGACCCGCTGCCAGGACGTACATACGGCCAAGGGTTTTGCATTTTGCTTGAGCTCTGCTTGCTCCACACTTACTCTTGTGATCAGCCATTTAGTTTAGAGAAAATGTTTTTTACATCAAGTTTCAGGGCTATACATCTAGTTGGTAGGTTCCGTATTGCTGGGGAGGTAGCAAGTTGTCCTTGTTAAAGACATGGACTCATTCAGAAGGCTGTTGATTCGAGTACTAGGAAGGAGCACTACTACTACTATTACAGCACTACTCTTGAACGTGAGTATTTAAAAATGTTGGAGACAAAAACATACCCCAGAACAGAATTTAATTTTATTTTCAGAATAAATTGGGAGTTGATTTCTTGATTTGAGTCCTTGAAACTGCCATCAAAATCAATGCTTTTAAATGCTTTTAAATTGAATTTTGTGCTCATAAAGTGATTAGAAATTATTAAATGGGGAATTGTTTCAAGTTTCAGAGATATATTTGTGTCTCAGGTGGTGGTGTTTCGTGCCAAGAATAAACTGAAACAATTAGAAGCATATCAAGTTCTTCTTCAGGAAAAAATTCAGACACTAAGAGAGAGGTAAGCAGCACTGTGGGTCCTCGATGGCCTTAATTTCTGGATTTATTACTTGAATTACTGTTCTGTTCATTTTCCCTTCCCATGAAAATATTTGACCGCTTCCTTGGGCACTTTGCTACAGTATATCTATTCTGGGAATGTGATAAGATACAAGCTTACTGGACCGGCATTCGTACAAATATTCAAGAAACCTTTAAGAAAATATTGGATTTCTTCCCAACTATTTCCTTGTTAAATCACGACCCAAATTTCTTTTTCAGTGAGGTTGTGGTATGTAGGCTAACTACTCTTACATGTTAGGTCAGGAAATGTATTTTAATATCGTGGCTTTATTATTGAGTTCCTTCTGTAAACATGTGGATGACTGAAGTGTTTAAATTGCTCCCACTTAAAAAAACTGACATTTTATTTCCTTGGCAGTTTTAATGAATTTTAGAATGTCTGGGAACCCTTCTGGCAGTCATTAGAAAGTGCTCACAAAATCATGAGAAGAGCACTTTATGAAAAAAAAATCATACCGGTGACATACTGTAACCTGCTGGATACTCGATACTGGAGCATTCGCTCTATGTATGTGGGCATATCTGAAATATGTCAGTGCACTCTCTCAGTCTACATGTCTGACATCTCCCCATAGCGCACATCCCAGTCGCGAGGCAGAGATCTTGGAACGGCAAAGCAAAATATCAACACTCAGACAGCAGCTGGACAGGCATGAGAATGAAGGCAAAGAGCTGAATCGGCAGATTACAGACAAGCAGCAGGTGCTCATGAAAGCAAAGGAGGAATCTGGCAAGTTAAGGTATCAGATTACATTTACATTGACAAGCTTAACTTACAAACTTAACGACCTACATGTTTAACGACCGCGCGGACTTACGGCCAGCTCTCCGACCAGTCGGTATTGCACCCTGCACGAGAACTTTGGTCATGGAATCGGCAGCGCGGCGTCCCAGCATCAAGCATCTCATCTCACATCACCTTTTCTCAGTCTCAGTCTCTTTCCCACAGTTGGTCAGTCTTCACTACGCTAGCCTTCGCAATCTCCAAGACTACATATTTCGTCTATAAATTTGTGCTTTATTGTGCACCCCATAGTACAAGATGTCGGCGAAATATACTAAATCATTATACTATAAATATACTAAAAATGGTGCAAAGGTGACATTAAAACAATATCTAAAGATGGTTGACACAAACCCACTACCAGTACAGTATGCTTGAAATATCGGTAAGGGGCGGCTCCTCGCTTATCGACCAATTCGCTTAACAACCTAGTCGTAGGAACGGAACTCTATCGTTAAGTGAGGAGTGCCTGTATTCATTTAGTAAACACTTTTCTCCAAAGCGACATGCATCTCATAGAAAATACAATTTGTGCATTATATTAGGAGAAAGAGACATAGCTGCAGATGTGTGATTAAGTGCAGTTACTTTGTTTCCTTCACCATATGCACCGATGTTCATTCTTGTGATCACATTATGAATGCTTAATTTTATATTCCTTAAACCTGTGGTTTAATAGACATTTGTGCTTACTGCCAATCAAATCACAGTTTATTTGTCGAAATAGTCCAACAAGGGATTTTCACTTTTTGAAAGAACTAGTGTCACAAATCAATACCATGTCCCAAAGAGGAAGGTGCATCACAGCCTCGTTCTTTGAGGGATAAACACTGCAGGGCACTCTGGAGTAATCAGTCGAATTACAGGGTCCTCAGCTGATAGGCGATGACACTGGGAGGACAGCGGAAAGTACAGCTATCAGCTGATGTTTCTTGGCTCTCTTTTAGACTTGAAGAGAAGAATATCCAGGCTTCCGTGGAGTCGAAACAGAGGAGGAAAAGCCAGCTGATGGCCAGCAGGTCGAACAGGCTGCGGAGATTTGGGAATCAGTTCCCTGAGTTATTGATGGCTATTGATAATGCACACACTGAGGGACGTTTTCTTAAGAAACCCATCGGTCCCGTAGGTGAGAAGTCTAGAACCAAATGTGTTGAGCAGCAGCTAATTCTTTTTTTAATGCAAAAAGTCTTGAAAACGTTTGATCAGTTAAGTGATTGATCGGTTGATCGTGCACAGAACATCACAAGAGCAGTAATTGTACTGTTGAAATCCTGTTTTTTGTCAATGAATGTTTAATGTTTTAGGTGCCTGCATCAGCTTGAAGGATCCAAGTCTGGCTGTTGCGGTCGAGAGCTGCCTGCGAAACTTCACAAAAACCTTCTGCTGTCACAGTCACAAGGACGAGAAAGTCCTTGAGGCTTTGATGTCCCGCTACTTTCCCAGAATCTATCGGCCAGGAATTATTGTGATGCCTTTCGCAGACCAAGTGTACAACACTGCAGGGCGGTGAGGTGTTATGCTTCTAAATAACTGTGAAATGTGTTACTTGAATTAATGAACATACACACCTTTCTCTCAGTGGATAAGTATAATGCTGTCATACATAAAGCATGAACTGTATGTAAATTGATTTCATATTAATTAGCATATAAATAGTCATTACAGTCCTTTGACTGATAAAGACTGCAGATGGTACTGGCTTGCTTTAAAAATGACACTGTAACTAAAAAGATTGAAATAAAAATAATAAAGTTACTATGCGATTACTATCAATGTCATAATTTTATGTAAACACGATCACTTTTCAGTGTCGTTTTTTTTTATTTATGGACATTTTCTAGGGGTCCATAAGTTAAATAAAACTTATGGCAAAAAATTTCAGTTGGTCATGAAATCATTAAAAAACACTGTTGTTTTGTCATAAAATCAGATTCCTCAGACCTCAGAGTTGTCACACTTTGTTTAATTGTCTTTTAAATGTTATTTTTTTATTGTCTTTTTGGGTGTAGTTGTTATCTTGGATGTTGTTACGTGAATTTCCCTGCAGGGATTAATTAAGTACTACAGTGTTTTTTGTCCTGTGTTGTTCTACATGGGCTAGGGGTGTATACTATAATATAATCCATAGTTTAAAATTTTATTTTGTGTTGTTTTTTTTTTTTTTTTTTGCAGCTGCGTTAAGCATCCCGAATTTCCTTCGGTATTGGACGCCCTTGTGATTCCTAGTCCTGTCATCGCTAACTGTCTCATTGATATGAGGAGCATAGAGACCGTTTTGGTCATCAAAGTAAGGTTCCTGTGTTGCTCTTCTAGAGATCAGGAACAGCTCTAACACCATCATTTAATAATTTCTGAAACGCAAAGGTATAAATCCAGTTATATTTTTTCACCTGTCTTCATCTTCAGGCAGCTGTACTCTGTAAGTTATGTCGTACTTACAGTATATTGTAAGATTGTTCATTCTTTAATATTGTAGTAATTAATACACAGCCAGTGTAAACAATTTGATTGACTGATACATCAGTAAAAGGAGTTTTTTAATGCATATTTGATTGCTTAGGACAGGGTCACAGCACGAAGAGTCATGCAACAAGGCAAACCACCCAGAAACTGCCGCGAAGCGTTCACCAGCGAAGGAGACCAGGTCTTTGCCGACCGTTACTACTCTGCCGAATCAAGTATGGCCAAGTATCTTGGGGCAGATGTAGAGGCAGAAATTCGGTAGTAATATTGCTAAAATTACTATTTCTAACAATCGCAGTATGCACATAAAAATTCAAATGCTCAATGTGTTAATTGATTGTTAAGTGTCAAGTTCTCTGCCATCCTTCTGAAAGATGTCCTGTATTCCGTTCAGCCTGGTGGACTCGGAGCTGGAGAACGCCACGGCCCAGCTCTCCAGGTTCCACGCACACATAAATTCTGTCACGCAGAACATTCATCACATGGAGGTGGAGCTGCAGAGCCTCATGGTCAGGTCGAAGAAGAACCAGGTAGATGACATGATCAGTGATGTTTGTGTACTCTGCTGTGCTGCCCAGCAGGTTTTATATGCTTTTATGTAATGCAAGTAGATATTTATTATTTTTTAAACTGTGTACTCACAACACCTGGCTACTGGTTAAATCAAAGAAAATAATAAGAAAAAATGTTACATTATTTATTGTTTTATTTTTGATAATATTGGGATGATATGTTCAGCTCAAATGATAAAAGTCAAGTCTCAGTTAAAGACTGAGTCTGGCTGCTGCAATCCCAACCAAGTGTAATCATTTACAGTTTTTTACTAGACTCTTTTATATATTATGCAATGTATAATATTTATATAATATAAATATAATATTTAAATATTAATTTCTTAAAACAATGCTTTATTTTTCTTCTTCGGTTTGCAGGCTTGTATTACCCGAGTGAAAGCCACCATTGTGGAACTGGAGAACACTGAAGAACTGCAGAGAGATGACATCAGCTCCCTGGTGAGGTGGTTTTCATGGCCTGCTGGGCTGCTCACCAGCCTTACCTTTGACTCAGTCTTTATTTTTTTATATTACAACACTGTGTCATGTGAATAAAAAAAAAAATTCGTAGGAGGATGAGGCCCAGGAAAATTTGCAGAAAGCTGAAGCAGTGAAACACAGCTTAAGGGAAGCTGAAGAAGAGCTGGACAGGCTGAAAGCCCTCATGACAGAAACCCATTCCAAGCACAAGGAAATGAAGAGTGAAATAGAAAAGCTGCAGGAGCAGGCTGGGTCTTTACCGGTAAGGCTGATGGATAACAGCAAAGCAAACCTTATTTTTCTGCATTAGTTTAATTTCTTACATTATCTCAGATACTTTGTATAAACATTTTTCCAAGGGAATTTTCTAGATTTATTTTCATAGATTTTCATTTGTTACATTTTTTCAAATAGCTCGGCTTATTGTCTGTTACAGTTGAGTTCTGGGATTCTTTTTGCATAGGAGGAGTTCCACAGTGCAGAAGCAGAGTGTAACACACTTGAGTGCACCTTGAACAAGTGGGAGATGGAGCAGAGAGAACATGAAGAGAACCTTCAAGCCATGAGGAGTGAGCTTATCTCCAAAAAAGAGGAAGTTCAGGTTATTAAATTTATCCGTAAAGAGCAATTAGAAATATAAATAAAAAAGTCAGTCAGTATTTCTTTCAGCTACTGCTTATAATTGACTGTATTGCTGTGAAATATTTTATTGAAATGTTTTCATTATATGTGACTGTGAATTGCACTAACATCTGTAATAATTTTAAATACCAAATATTTTACTTGCAGAATCATTTGCCATATGTTAATTTATATGGTTTTTATATATATATTTTTTTAAATTATACTGGTATGACCTGAATCTTTGCCTCATTGATATTCTTATTTTCTATGACTGTCAGGAACTTGAGACAACAGCCAGACTGATCTGCCCTGAGCGGCGTCCAGTGGAAAGGAGCATTGAGTCTGTCAATGCAGAAATGACCTGCTTCCGACAAAGGATTCTTGAGCAGCAGAGTCAACACGGTGACCAGGAGCAGATCATCAGGTTCTGTTTTGCAGAGCTGGGCTAACACACTTAGGGACACATGCCATGAGATATTTTAAGTGGAGCATAACCATTATTATTATTACATTATTATAAGCAATTTTTTAGCTGATGCCTTTGTCCAAGGCAACATTCAGTTTCAGGTTTGTATACATAGCTGCAATGATTTACCCATTTTTACAGCAAGGTAATTTTTACTGTTTCAGTTCACAGAGATTACCTTCAAAGGTAGTACAGCAGGGGTAGGGATTTGAACCTGGATCCTTTGATTGCAAGCTCTATACTAGATAGTGTCTAAAAACTGTGGCCTTGAAGCTGTCATAAAGTAGAATGTGTGATAGCAAGTGTCAGAATGTGGGCTGTTTCTTTCACTCGTGGTTTTGACGAATGAAGTCAGTGTCATTACTCAAAACAGAAAAAACCACATACGTCTCTGTACTAGGTTCTGCTCACTGTACGAATTTTGAGTTTACCTGTTTAAATCCAGATTTACTTGGAGTAAAATATTTGGGTCCAACTCTCAAGTATGTCTAAGTTAGAGACAAAGTGAGAGTATGAGTCCTGCTTATGTAGTTTGAACTGTCCAGCATGGTGGCGACAGCATCATGCTGTGGGGATGCTTTGCTGGTCATACATTTGGTAATTCCGTGGTGATCTCAGTCAACACAGCTATCACACCATACTTCAGAAAAATGCTACTCACTCAGGATTATAGCCAGTTGCAATTTATTATATACAGTATGCTGTGAATAGAATTCTTGTAATATTTTATTATCGCAGGTTTGTGTTTTAATATGCCACTCTATGCTCCTGCACAGGGAGTACGCTGAGGCCCTGAAGAGCTACCAGGAGGCTGCCAACCAAGTCAAAGATCTGAAGAGATTCATTGACTGTCTTGACAATATAATGAATGACAGGTTGATGCGCTTCAAAATGATGCGAAGGTCAGTAATTTTATTTAATCTGTCACGTCAGATCGGTCTTTCTAAAAATTAGCCAAATGATGATTCTGTTAAAGTTTGTATTATGTGTATCCTGCTTTCAAAGATCCATTGCTGTGAGGTGCAAGCTGTACTTCAGCAATTTCCTGATAAAGTTAAACTGCAGCGGATCAATGATATTTGACCATACCAAGGAGACCCTCTCTATCTCGGTATGTAAACTTAATGAAAATGCTGCATGTATTCCTATATTCATAAGGAGTTTGGTATTTCACAAGTTATAGCATTGTTTCGTTCTAAGACATTTTCACAGCTTTTAAAGCTATAATTTAAAAGTGCTTTGGTATACCGCAGCAATGTAGAAAACACTACTTACTCAATGTTGGAGGATTGTAAATGCTTATAGATGTGATAAAGTGATGTTTAGGTCCAACAGTAGCTTGAAGATTACAATAATGTGTTGAAAGCACTTTCTGTGCGGAAGACACTGAGTTGTCACTTTATTAGATATACCTGCCTAATAGCAAGTCGCTCCACTTTCACCCCATGAACAGTCTAAAATTTCCAGGCTGTGGTTGCCTTAAAGGGCTGAAAGAACACCAACAGAGTACTAACTCGAGGCAGGTGCATCACTTTCTGTAGCTGGTGATGGATCTCTGCCCTGGAAAAGTTGTATGATCTTATCTTACTGATGTTCAGCTCAACGAAGAGGTGGGATCAGAGCAGGCTGCTGCAGTGAGCTGAACAAGTAGGCGCACCTAATGAAGTGGATGCTCAATATAAGGTGATTAGGTCAAGGCAGTCCATAGTGGCCTTGGTTGTTGATGCTGCGTCTGACTCTATCCCCCCTCTCCAGGTGAAGCCCCCGGGCTGCGAGGATGATAGTGTTAACGATGTGCGCTCACTCTCTGGTGGGGAGCGGTCCTTTGCCACAGTCTGTTTCATCCTCGCACTGTGGGAGATCACTGAGTCACCTTTCAGGTGTCTGGATGAGTTCGACGTCTACATGGTGAGTACGTGGGTCTGATAATTTACCAAATTTCAGTCAACTCCCCCCATAGCAGTAGTGAGGGTGGAGCCTTATGCACACTCAGAGTACTTTTACATTAAGATGTTTGATTCGGCTTGAACTCTTGTTTGTTTTGACTTATTTGATTGTTTTTGCAACATTCTACGCAGGACATGCACAATCGCCGTATTTCGATGGACTTGCTTGTGCAGCTGTCAGAAAGGCAATATGGGCGTCAGTTTATTTTCATAACTCCTCAAAATACAAGGTATTTTTAACTGTTTTGATTCATCCTATTATTTATGGTAGCTGTAATGTTATTGCACTGATTTCAAACACTCATTTAAACCAGTTCATTCCTTCAGATTTATAACCGGTCCATTTTTTTTGTGAAGTGTATACTTTGTAGAGTTGAAAAAGTGAATACTAACTTAAGTCATTTTGCATGTTAAATCAGTACTACATAGTTCATCAAAATGCATTTGGTTCCACAGCACCCTTCCTGAGAGCAACCTGATTAAGATTATTAACCTTTGAAGTCCAGGAGTTCAGTTCAAGACGGGCTTCAGATGAAGAGGAAAACTAGTAGAACCTCCATATTCTTTATTGTAAATATGTGATACACAAAATGATAAATAAATTTTGAATATTTGAAGTTAATTTTCAGAAACTGAAAATATCTGTATGCAGTACTCACCGTTTTCCGCATGGTGCCAGCGAGACTTGGGGTCCCATGCAGAGTGTACCCCTCCTAAAATAGTACCCAATGCGTCCAGGATAGGCTACCAACCACTATGACTCTGATAAGGTTAACAAAAGTGAGCGAGTGAGTGAGCGATTAAGTGGATTTTCAGGTCTGTCAGAACAATGTTAATGTAATTGTTCATTACATCGATATATACTATATTTACATGCAATAAATTGTTTATATAAGTAATACATTACACAATAGATTATTACTCTCAAAAATACAGGGTAAGATACCTGGTGTACCCTGACTGATCTTTGTAGCCATGCATCTCCATCTCACCTTGCACCACATTTACCCCAGTTTTTTCACCCCATGGTGTCAGTATAGAAATGATGATCTAGGTAATTATACAGGAAGGATTTTGGCTTTCTCGGGCACTAAACACAAACCATAAACTATTATTCTTCATCCAATTTTATATTTGCACACTCCTTCAAAGGTTCATTTAGTTCTGAATGCTCAATTTCCGTAGATCGCAGCTTGGCTTCGAAACACTCAATCCCCCATCAGAACATTTCAGTGAAAACATTCCCATTTCTGCAAAGAATTTCGATGTCTTCTTTTGTCTCATTCACAAGTAACACACTCCTTTCATGCATTCTTTTTGAGCCGTATGAATTACCTGTCATGCATGAAAACATGCATTCCCTCAATTAAGCGGATGTCATGTAATCAAGAATGAAGCCATTCCAGTTTCAAGCACACACCTCCAGAGAATATTCTGTATATGTTTTATTAATTTAACCCACAGCACAAGTAGTAGTGCATCAATGTCGTTAAGGACACAACACATGCTACATGTATATTTATACATATATATATATTTTTTTTATATATATATATATAAAAATCTTTACATCATCATTTAGCTGCTTGTTTGGATTTGGTATTTTTATTTACTGTTTATATTTAATAATACATATATATCTGGGGCAGAGATATTAGCTTATTTCAGTGTAACGGGTAGAACCATTTCTTATAAGGTAATGTGAAGGTTGGAAATGAATAATGCATTGTGCTGAGTCTGACTGAACCCAGAGCCGTGCTCTCACCGTGGACACTCCCACTCGTATTTTTCATCGACACTCCCGCTTGTGTTTTTTTTTTTTTTTTTTTTTTTTTTGGCCTTCGGATTTCAGCAGAAGACGTCCACTTAACTGTCGGAAGCAAAATCCAGCTCGATCCTCACTTTCTCCAGTTCTGTATCTTCATGCTAGAACTGTTAAAGTGAACTCTTGCGGACACTACACCGCTAACAGAATTGAGAATTGAGACAGCTGACATGGAAGGCTAAAACTAGTCCCGTAAATTATTTGTATTACATGAGAAGCCTGTGCTTTCGTATCTAAACAAGGAACTCCGACTGAGCTTCTGTACCCGGACGCACCCTTGAGGCAACGCTTGGCTGAAATGCCGAGAAGCTCAGCAACTTAGGTGCGAGGACTTAAACAAATGCCCCTGATGTTGTTCAGCGATGGCGTAATAAATCACAAACGTTCATCCAATACAGCAATACTGTAACGTTTTGGCAGGAATTTCGTCTCGATTTGCTTTCAAGGATGCAAAAAAATCAGAGTTTCTTTTTAAGGCGGAACCTAAAGGCATGCAGATAAACTACGTTTATATCGCACGGTACACACACATATTAGGAGGAACGCGGAGATGAATATGGATCCGTCTTATCTCTAAGAGGACTGGATGAGTGGTTTCTTAGAAACAGTTACATTACCATGGGGATTTGGTATCGTTAATGTTACTCAGTGTATAAAACAGCAAGCATCTGTAAACATGAACGATAGCTACTGTCATGAACATATACATACACACAGAATAGTTGTAGTTATTTAGCAAATGACATTCTCATGCATACAAGTGCTTCAAACACAAGAAACAAGTCCATTGTAAGATAGTCCGAGCACGTTTTTTTTTAGGTGTTTTAATTTAGTTTCGTTTCTCCAGTGGAAGTAGCTGTAAACTGAATGGAACATTAAAGTCGTGTCCGGTCCATAGCGTGTGTGCGTGTGTGTGTGTGTGTGTGTGTGTGTGTGTGTGCGTGTGTATGTATATGTGTGTGTATGTGTGTATGTGTGTGGGTGGGTGTGCTCATTTCTGCATGTCGCACTGCAGCAGTAGTACGATGGACGGGTCGCTCTTCGCGGCCTCTTTGAACTCATCCAGCGTGATCTGGTCGTCGTGGTTCTTATCCATCTTGCTGAAGATCCTGTCCACCCTCTGTTCGGGCGTCAAGCCGTCCTCGTTCATCTTCATCATGATGACGGTTCCCACCATTTTGTAAATGGCCTTTGGGAAAACACGAAAGGACACTCAGTTGACCGTACGCCAGATCTTCATGCTTGAACTGAAAATGCAATATGCTTCAATATCATAGCTAGCACCCAAAAGTACTTCACGTTGGGATATACAGGGGGTCCCCAATTTACGGCGGTTCGACTTATGATTTTTTTCCACTTTACGATGGTGAGCTGGCGATAGACATTCAGTATAAACCGCACTTAGAATATTGAATTTTGATTTTTTCCCAGCCCGGTGATATGCGGTGCGATACTCTCTCACGATGCTGGGCAGCGGCAGCGATCCGCATCTCCCAGTCTGTCACGCAGAGGTGTGTATTAGGTGTATTAAATGCATTTTCGACTTACGACATTTTCGACTTATGATGGGTTTTGCGGAACGTAAATTGGCGACCGCCTGTATTTGAAAACAACATCTCACTTCTCTCCAGAGAATTAGAAGCAGATTATAATGATGAGTTACCTATAACTACCTACCAGTTTGTATAGCTGGGTAACTTTTACTGGTGCAACTTAGGGTTAAGGGCCTTTTTCAAAAGTACTACAGCCATAGAAGAGACTCAAACCTACAACCTTTGGAGTCAGGGGCACCAGCATTAACCACTAGGTTACCAGCTGCTCATAACTACTTCTATTATTAGTAACAGCTTGTCCATTGTAGGGTTGTGTTTGTCCAGAGCCTATCCCAGAAGCTTAGGGTGTGAGGCAGGGTACACCATGGCTAGGACACAGTCCATCACAGCCCAATCTCACACATACACACCAGACAATTTAAGAGTCACCAATCCACCTGAATTGTGTGTTTGTGGGAGGAACCCAGAAAACCTGGAGGCAACCCATGCAAAAACGAGGAGAATATGCAAACTCCTTACAAACCGAGCACATCCAATTCAACACCCAGGTCTGTGAAGCACCACTGCTACCCGCTGCGCCACCGTGCCACCTAAAAACCACATTTCATTCTGATAATTCTAACACTGTAAAGGCATAGTTTGACAGATCTCTTTTTAATCTCCGTACCTCGATAATCTCCAGCATTTCCACTCTAGTGATTTTGCCGTCACCGTCCAGGTCGTACATGTTGAAGGCCCAGTTGAGTTTTTGCTCAAAGCTTCCTCGTGAGGTGATGGAGAGCGCACAAATGAACTCTCTGAAGTCGATGGTGCCGTCGCCATTTTTGTCAAAGGTTCTGAATGCATGCTGGGCAAATTTTGATGCATCGCCATATGGGAAAAACTGCAAAGGAAGAAAAGTCATGTACAGACAGCTATTATTCACCAGTGACTTCAAAGGCATTCTGTAAATGTAACATACTGATATTAATAATGTTTAGTTTGAAAAAGAGTAGCTGCAGTCTTTCTGTTGAAGCACTGTTCAAAAACAAACCAAGAGTAAATTCCGGTTTCAACACAAAATGTTCCTATTATATTTCCACAGACTGAATTATAAATGCTGTTTACATTGAACCACTCTTCTATAATAAGTGGCATTTAACTGTAGCAAAAACATTCTGACAAGGCTAAAGAAGATTATCTTAAGGTTACGTATGCCGTTCTTCTACACTGAATATCCGGGATTATACATATTATTTTTGTGTAACTGTTCTCAACATTAAATTGATATCCCCAAGTGTTTAAGTCTTCCAGAAAAATCACATTTAAATTCCTTGTATTTACGATAATGTCAGCATTTGTGAATATTTGTTTGAAATCTGACTATAAATAGAATAACAGGAGTAGATAATTTTGGAAGTAGCACGTCATCTGCATGTGATGTATTTTATATTTATCCTGTATCCCATTCTAGGGCGTGCTCCTATAGCTTCAGCAAGAAGCTCTATTACTAATGCAAACAGCAAGAGTGGTCTTGGCAACTACAGCTCAAGGAAATGAATGCAGGAGTGTTATTTATTTTTGCACTCCCTCACAAAGCTCATCCACCGGGTATGATAATGGAGGATACAAATAAAATCTTAAATTCAACATTCACCATACCTTACTGCAATGTTTCTGCATGGCATCGCTTCCACTATGACACCTTCTCAAAGAATTATGGCACAGACAGTAACAACACTAAGGTTTATGAGATTTATAATTATGTAAATATATTTATCTAGGTAATTATAAATACATATATAGAGAGGGAGAGAAAGAAAGAGAAAGGCATGTTTAGGGCTTTGTTATCTTTTCAAGTTATTCTAGTTTTTAGGGAAGTCAGTATAATGCATGTATTGTAAATACAATCATTGTAAATATATGTAATTGATATATGAGCTGCCTAAAGATATTACTTCTACAGACCTATTTCTTCCAGAACAGCATGTTCCACTTGCATCGACAGCACAAGCAATGTGGTATTTAAATCCTTACCACAAAACTGAGTTGAAGTAAACCCGTGATCTGCCCAGGAAGGAAACGCTCACAGCTTTTATTGGAGTTTTCCATTTATTTTTATACTGTACTTCCTGGCAACAAGATTTTGAGTGCAACCACAGGTGTGGAGACTGAAGAATAAATTCTCAACACATGGGTTAAATAACCTCTTAAATTCTTTGGTTAATTCTATGGAAAATAAAAATAATTTTTCATTAATGATTTCCCATTAAATATAAACAAGAAAGGACTTGCAATGATACAAAAAAAAACTATTTGAAACTCAGGATATTTGACTTCAGTCTTGATCTGCTTGAGTTCATGTCCAGAACACAAAATCTGTTATTAAAAAAAACTGAAGAAAACTTTGAATTACAGAACCATACGGAATCAAAAACTGAAAATAACTGGAAAACCCCACTTTTCCACAGACCTTTTGGATCATATTGAAGAACACAAACACTTAGTGTTTCAGGTGCCTATACTTATCTTTATCTTGCATAACACGACAACACCGAATACAATAGAATTGCATGAAAAGGCTGAAAAAGATATGCTTGATATTGTTGGATGATTTAAAACCAATTTTTCACACTTTATGACTGGTTAAAGTGTGAAAGTGACCCTGGATACCCCTATATATTTTTATAAACAGATTTAAACATGATTTATCGCAATCTAAAAATATTTCAAAGAATCTCTATGTTTTCTACATATTTACTGATAGTCTTGTGTTGATTATGTCTAACACTTATCACCCGTCCATGTCCTCTTAAAGCAAAATCTGGCACTGGGTTCGAAACCCAACCTGCACTCCTGAACCCGTGTGCAATGTGTTGCAGCTGCTATCTAATCCAGCAGATCAAGTTTTGAATTTATACAAGTTTTCATGGACTTTTTTTTATTCATCCCGCTGACTCCTGTCAGTCATTAAGTGCCAATTGCAGCTGAACAGTAGAAGTGGCTTCAATCAGCATCAATCATCTGATGAATAGAACTGATGAAAAGGTGTCAGTGCATCTCTTCAGAGCTACTTGTATCAAAACAACGTATTAATGGCACTTGCGTATGCATGAGTAATACATCCAGTTAAATACTGTCTAAAGGCACAAAATAGAAACGGATTAAAGCGAGCTTCGCTCATCAGCCAAAACACTGCTCGCTGTCACAGAGGTATCATATTCTGACTCCTACCTGTTCTATTGCTGATAAAAGCATAGGATCCGGAATGAAAAAAAAACACAATATAAATATAATAATAATATAAATCACAATATAAACTAACAATCAAAACTGAATACCGATTGCCATACAGGGCAATTGAATCAAGGATTTTTCCACTGGAAATTATAATGCAGAGTGGCTTGTTTGCCGACTGCGGTAAGGAAAGACATGACCCACAGAGCTGGTGCAAACATGTGCAACTGCTGCAGTCACTGGTTAATTCAGCAGACTGCAGGCTTCGCAGACAGCATTGTTCTCCGCAATAAAGAGAAATAAGAATCCAGTTGTCAGGGCAGCATGAAGGCTAAGGCCCTGAGGACATGTTTGGAGTGCAGGACCCTAGAATAAAAAAAGAAAGAACTGCAAACTGGGGACCGGCAGCTTTAAAATTAACATATTTTTTTAATTCTTGGCTAGAAAACAAGGAATTATGATGTAAAGCAGAGTCGGGCATGTTTCTCCTGTGAACATAGCTGCTGTACCTAGAGGGCCACGCATGATGACGCAGTATCCCAGGGTGTGACTGCGGCACCCGTTGGGCTGCATTTCAGAGCCGCAGCAGAAGGCAGGGCTACGCAAGATGGGGACTCCATGTGCGGCACCTGGTACTGCTGATCACTGAGGACTGCAGAGCTGCTAACCTGCTAAAAAGGGACCCACAGAGAGTAGGGGTCTGGGGTGTTTCCAGCATTCGACTCAAAGGAGACGCAAATACACAAGACAGAAGGTGGTGTAGTGGTTTGAGCCACCGCCTTACAATTGAAAAACCCATTAAAGGACCTAGGTTTGAAAAGCAGCAGCTGAACGAATAAATAACTAGCTAGACAATCCACTTTGCCGTACCATTTTGAGAGGTATGTTAATAAGAGAAATTGTTGCGCATTGAGCTGCATGTTATTCCATTTCCAAAGGCTGTAATGATTTTTTTTTTCTGTCTCTTAATGTTTATCATTGTGAGTTGAACTCATAATTGCTCCATCCATCAAGAGGCCAAATCCATTACACCGTTATTCTTCACCGAGAGCATGGCAGCAACGTGCCGGGCCTCCCGATGTAAACAGAACACTCAACGGCAAACGCATAGTGTTCTCAGTCGGCTGATGCATTCACCGGACGGCTGCCATAGGGCTCACCGCCACATGTGTAATTTATCATTATACACACTAATTATTTTGATTATGGTAAGGCGCCAAACCAAAAGTGACACCAGAATGAAGGTGAAATTAGAAACAGGATTGAATTTTTTCTTACATTGGTTTCAACTGAGTCTAAATTCAGATGGAAAATACCATCCAAACTCTTTGTTGCACATCTACTGAGCCTATTCATACAACCTTTCTTAATCTTGAATGTTTACGTACAAGTGGTACCCTACAATGGACTGGTGCCCCTTCCAGGGTGTAGCACTCCTCAGCCTTGATAGCGGATAGGCTCTAGATCACTACAACCGTGCTCAGGACAAGCGGTTATTAAAATTGGATGAGACGGATGTACAGGTGGTCCCCGACTCACAACAGGATTCCATCGCAAGAGTATGTCGACTTTGTCATAAGTTGCAAACCCCCTTATGAGGTATAATATAAACCAAAATGATATATAAACACTTAACATTTGTGAAAGCTATGTTGTGTAATAGAGCTATATTTGTTCATATTTTATATCTTATCAATGCCAAAATAATAGTAATTCAGAATAATAAAATAAATATTGTACTTACATTTTCATGCTGCACTATTTTCACTTTCATTTCTAAATGTGTTTTCTTTCACGTTTTTCTGTTCTGCACCACTACAACACTCAGATTTTCGCTAGCTACATATTGAAACAAAGTAGCTTGAATGGAATCACAAATGAAACATTTACCAAATAAAACACTGTTTGGTAAATAAAACACAATCGCTGATAGACACACTGACTGAGACGGCAAGAAATGTGGTGCCTTGCGGCAGAGCGACCGGCCGATGGTATCATACAGCAGAGGCAGCGGTTTCATTAAACATTATTACCAGAGTCAGGACTCGAAACAAGCTTAATAAAGTTAATAGGACGGCCATCGTAAGTCCAGGTTGTTGTAACTGTAACATGTCGTAAGTCGAGGACCACCTGTATGAACCCTTATAGGGCACTGCATCCAGGTGAGTTATAGTTATTTCTGTTTTTTATTGCTGTTCATTTATTTATGTTATTTCCAACAAGATCACAATGTAACATTATGTACATCTTTTTGCACTTTCCATTCAGTTTTGTTAGATCAAGCATAATTTTGGTGTTATTTCGTACTATATGTCAGAAAAATATTCCAAATTCTTGAAATGAGCAAATGTATCAAATTTTGGCACCAGGTTCCAAGCACCGAATATTCCGGTACCTTTCAAGATCTGGTTCTAGAATATTTTAGTACTTTCTAGAATGTTCTGGTGCCTTCTAGAATCTTCCAATGGCAGTAAAGTACCAAACTAAAACTGACACTTTACAAGGACTAGTAATTTTTTTTTTATATCGGTAAACTTTAATGAATCATAATCAACGCAGAAATCGACATAACTGAGAACTGTCAAAAATTTTGTTGCGTTGTGTTATTTGCCCCAAACTAAGACATGGCTGAAATTTTACTTTAAAAAGTAACAGTTAGCTTTATTTCATGTTCAGTTGGGTAGAGAACTGGTAGTGTAGTGGTTAACACTGCTCTAAAGGTTGCAGGTTTGAATCTTACCTTAGCCTGTAGTACCCTTTAGCAAGGTAATTAGCCCAAAACTGCTCTCGTAAAAATTACCCAGCTGTATAAATATGTAATTTATTGTAAGGTGCTTTGGAGAAAAGTGTCAGCTAAATGAGTAAATATGGTTCTTGGATGCTGATTTTTAATTTGTTCCCTGTGTTGCACTGGCCATATGCTCTACTGCAGCTACCGCCTCCAGGCTCCTTCCACCGATTCAACGGTTGATTTGAGATGATGAAACCTTGCAGTGAGGAGGTTTACAATCTACCGCCATGGGGTCGCTCGAGCACACGCTTACTTTGACATAAAGCTGCTGGAACTCCTCCAGGTTGAGTCGTCCACTGGGACAGTCCTTCAGGAAGCCCTTGTACCACTGCTTGAGCTCGTACTCATTAAACTCCGTGTTCTTCACCAGGTCCTCCATGACTTCGGGGGTCAGCTTGCTGTTCTGTTTCCCCATGGTCTCTGCAAAACAGACAAACATTATTTTACATTAAAACACCCACATTCGGAAAACAATCTAGAAATTTTGCCCACACCCCACATTCTCAGCCACATCAACAGTGGGTGCATATGTACAAGTGCTTCTAATCCCAGAGGAAACATCTCATTCTCCAGGCCTGAGCAGATATCTGACACTCTCGAAGGTCAACAGCCTGGCCACCATTTAATTGTGTCTGCGAAGTTCCTTTCCGCCTCCCGTTTTTCGGTCCACTGAGGTACAATATAGGTCATCGGTGATGGACAGATCGGCTTGTGGTTCCCCCCTGGGTTCCGCTCTCATCGCGTGGTTTATTTTGAGCGTGGCTCTGTGCTTCCCATATGTTCCATTGCAGGAGGTGTGCATGCAAGTGCGTGTCTATTCACGGATGTTCTGCTCTTACAATTTTTCACCACGGCATACCACAAACACACTGCTTCTTGTTTTTTCTTCCTGTCTTCCGTTCTCCTCTGTTTTTTTCCCCACACTTGGCTCTATCTGTATTGCTGTTATGACGCATGATAGTTGCTGATAGATGATGTTGGTGCACATCCCTCCATCCTCTATGCAGTCATATTAAGTGCTCTGAGGCAGACTGTTGGAACGGGGGCTATTAAAACTAAACTGAGTTACACTTGCCTCCAAAGCAACTTACAGTGTCAGGCTATCTACAGTTATTTATCCAGGTGGGTAACTTCACTGGAGCAACTCAGAATAAGCCCCTTACTCAAAGGTATTACTGCTAGAGTGGGATTCAAACCTATAACCTTTGGATCCAAAGGAAGCAGCCCTAACCACTACACTACTACCTGCCCTGATAATCAATTGAGTTGAATTGAATTGCACTGAACTGTTGTGAAACATTGGTGAGAATTCTTTTAGGGGCCCACAGCATTTCAGTCTACTGGGCAATACACAGCAATATCAACTATTATGATCTATCCTCCTGCAGTGCAAGGTTCTTTGGAGAGCAGAATAACATTGGGAATTGAAAGATCTGAGGAAGTGCAAAACGTGACATGATTCAGTTTTTTTACATGACCTTTATATTTACATTTATTTTTATTCATTTAAATTTATTCACGCAACAGCCACTTTTCTCCAAAGTAACGTGCAATGATTGTTACATAGCATTTAGCTGATATCTGTGCAAAGCTGACCTGCAGTGTTAGATAAACTGCTTTAAACTCTCTATGATAATTCACCCATCTATACCAGAGAAACATGACACAAATACTAAAGACAGTTCAGTCACCATTTCACCTGAAACACATGTCTTTAGACTGCGGGAGGCACCCAGAGCACATATAGGAAACTCATGTGAATCTGGGGATCCTTCAGACTGTCTTATTGTCTTGTCACTGACATCAAAACTTGCATGATTGTTTCTGTTTGAGAGGGATCACTGCATGCAAAGCAATCGTTTGCCTTTAGCTATAACAAGGGGGGGTTTGGTGGCTAAATGAAACGCAAAAAGAGGAAAGTAAAAGGGTTCACTAAGTAACATGAAGGTGTTCCTTAAAGGTAGTATTTATCTACAGTAATGGTACATACATTTACCCCCTGTCCTTCATATGGCCTTTATTATGGTGTCATCACACCAAAAAATACACAATCCACTCTGATCACTAAAGGAAAATTAAAAAAATAAAAAATAATTGTACCCTTTGTACATCGTACCCATCGTACCCTTCATGGGTACGACGAAAGGAACTCCCCGGCAAACCATTTAGCTAATCTCATCTTGAGTTGTTCTCATATGCAAACAGAACCAATGAAAATGTTTCACTGCATGATACACTGGTCTTCTAGCACTACTATTTTCAACATTAAAAAAGGCAAACATTATGTTTTTCCAGCTGCGCATAGTGAAAAACATCTGTCAGGTTTATTAAATATTAAAATCATCATTTCTTGAAAAAAAGAGCAGAATTATCAAGTTCCTACATGTTTCAGTTTTGGAAATGTAGCACTACTACTACTACTACCACTAATAATACTACTACTAATAATAATAATAATAATAGTAATAATAATAAGAACACTTCCATGCAAATTCACACAAATTTTGTGAAGTGCAAAATGAATTATAAATTCATTATAAATGAATAACAGAAGGGGGTGCGGTGGCGCAGTGGGTTGGACCGCAGTCCTGCTGTCCAGTGGGTCTGGGGTTCAAGTCCCGCTTGGGGTACCTTGCGACGGACTGGCGTCCCGTCCTGGGTGTGTCCCCTCCGGCCTTACGCCCTGTGTTGCCGGGTAGGCTCCGGTTCCCCGTGACCCTGTAAGGGACAAGCGGTTCTGATAATGTGTGTGTGTGTGTGTGTGAATAACATTAATAGGCTTATTTGCTTATTCAGTGAAGGGTGTATTTGGTTTTTGTCATTTCTATAATGCTGCGCTTGAAGCGCAAGATGCAAGAGAATATCCGAGTGAAAATTTTGAGTGAGTCCGTGCGCTGAACTCTGAACGTACAAAACGCAGAATTTAATTTAGAAATGGAGAAACAGAACGCCGCTTGTAATTGCAACGTAAAGGAGATTACTGAAGTGGGTTATGAAATGTGATGTGCAGCATTCAAGCCAAATTCCCTCTCCATAGCAAGCACTGGCACAAAACACTGTGCACTTGGATGTCATCGGTGCCTGGAGCATTAGTGATATTTTAGTCAGCTGTTTGGCCTACGCAACGCTTACCGGCCAAAGTAATTACATCCAGGCTTTAGCTTTTGTGTGATTTGAGTTACGAGCTGCTGCTGAGCACATTCCTTCACATCTGTGTGGCACAAGCAAAGCAATAACTTCTCATGATTCTAAAGAAGATGGTGACTTCCATTTTTTTTTCCATTGGCAACAAAAGAAAAAGATGCAGAAGGTGGTGTAATGACTGACTTGCAATCGAAAGACTCGGGTTCGAATCCCTGTCCTGCTGCAGTACTTTTATGCAAGGTACAAATGACATAAACAGGTTAACAGCTGTAAGTAGCTTAGTACACAAACCTCATATTGTAAATTGGAGAAAAGTTTCTGCTCGGTGAATAAATAATAATGAAATAGTTTTCGTGGCAGAATTACAATCGTGTGCCAGCCAGATAATGGTAAACCAAGGGAAGGGAATGCATCTCTGCTCGTGTCTCGGTCCGCTCTATTGTCGTAATGCCTTCCTACCTTGAGGACCACTGGAGTTTGCTTGACTCCAGCCTGTCACAGTGTCTTCTCCTACAATGTTAGCAAGCGTACTGGATATTTCAAAGACACGGCTAATTTAATTAGGGCCGGAAACGCTCTGAGAGAGACTCGACTTTCAGCTTTCAGCCTATCCGCAGTGAAGGCCTGAAGGATGTCCGTGTCCGAACACCGTGCAGAATCTGCGAGAGTGCGGGTCCTGCTCCTGACATGGCGAGAAAGCAGAGCGCTGCGGCACGGCTTCCCCCGAGCCATTTCTCGACCTGAAAGTATGAGGTTCGGCGGTGAGACGCAGGCTCTGAGAAACCCACAGCAAGCCCGACTCGGTTCCGCACTTCGCTCAGCTCCCGATCCTTCTCCAAAAACAGGACTCATTTTTTCAACACTGAAAAACAATCAATGTAATTGTTGGTCATTTCACCCTTATTTTATTTTTACTTTCCGGTCCTGACATTAATATTATTATTATTATTATTATTATTATTATTATTATTATGATTATTATTTCACAGAGTTCACCACTACTGGGCTCCTCCTAAGAGACACTGGAAACTCCTAATTATCTCTTTGTTTTAATTATGCCTATTTAGTGCATTTAACCTAATCTCCCCTCACATTGGAAAATGAGCCATAAGTAATATGCAACTATGTCAACTGTGATACAGCCCTAGAAACTTAGTTACCGCAGCATTACAGTGTATGTGCGGCTAATGGTAATGCTATCTTTTTGTAGATTCCCCCAGGCGCAGGAGCCAGAGCAAGTCAAAGGGGAAGTTATAAAGATTAATTTAACAGTACACTGAAACTGAACAAAAAGCACAGCAAAAAGAAAAGCATTACCAAGGCTGGGGAACATATAGCAAACAATGCCCAAAAGGATGATCTACAAAGATGATATGGAAATGAGATAAACTAGATCTGGGGGAAAAAAAAAAATCTGTAAAATATATGATGCAACTTGGAAAATAATCAGAATAACACAGAATAAAAAAGGACACTTTATGACAGCAACAAACCATTGCCTAAAACGGCAGCGTCGCAAAAAAGGCGAAGGGCCAATTATTTAACCGGCCCGTTTTCTATTCTTATTTTATATGTGATTAAGGGAACAGTCAAATGGGTTTTCTGGCATATTCAGTCCTCGAGTTTCACTGGAACAACGTTATCAGATGACATTTAATGCATTTTCAAAAACCTGTTTATTTGATTTGCATGTTACAAATATAAACAGGTAATTGGATTGCCAGAATGCGGTATTCATTAATCTCAGCTCCGCAACAAAAAAAAAAAAAAAAAAAAACAGTACAAGATTTTTTTTTTTTTTTTTTTTAAGAAAGCACTTTGCTTCTGCTGTCTGTGAAATTCCGTCACTACAAAAACTTTGAGACTCATTGTCTGGTCCTCTAATAACAAATGTTAAGGTTCAGATCAATAGAAGAACTCAATGGCCTATTATTGTACTTTATCCAGCTGTTGGGTGCTGATGGTCTTTAAATGGTCACATCATGAAAACAGTGTGCAGTCCATCCACCTGCAGGCCGATGTAGAGCATAGAGACTGTCCTGCTCCTTTAACTGGAGACATATATTTGCATTATACAGTATATTTATACATGTACATTACAGAAGATTTTTTTGCATTATATATTTATACATTAAGGGGGTGCAGTGGCACATTGGGTTTGGCTGGGTCCTGCTCTCCGGTGGGTCTAGGTTTCGAGTGGGGTTGGGATGCCCTGTGACGGACTGGCGTACTGTCCTGGGTGTGCCCCCCCCAGTCTAATACCCTGTGTTGCCGGGTTAGGCTCCGGCTCCCCGCGACCCCGCTCAGGACAGGCGGCTTCAACCGATGTGTGTGTGTGTATTTATACGTGTACATTATATGTGCCATACATATATGCATTATATTACGGTAGATTTTCAACTCCGTCCTGGGACACATGTCCTTACTATTGCCCACCACCTGAATACAATGCCATCCATTTCACACTTTCTCTTTGTGCCTTTTTAGTGCACCTGTCTATGCCAGGTGTCCTGGGTTTAGTGTTAAATGTCTTTTATCAGGGCTTTGCTCTGGCACTGGATGGCAAGGCTGGTCAACACTGATCACATCCCCCCAGGACTCCTGAAAGTCAACATCGGAATAACATATGAATGCAATTAAAGCCTGTCCTGCACGCAACAGCCCTTCACGTCAACTTGACTGACACCCTCAGTCAACCGGAAGTTAATCTACAACCTGAAGGTCTTGTTCTCTGAAGCAGAACCCCCCCCCCCCCCAAACACTTGCGGGAATTTATAGATTTCCAGTAGATCACTGCAGGCCTTCTGATTCCCATCTTGCTGGATAATGATTAAATGAGCAAAAATGTCCGAACACGGGCTGCAGCGCCAGGAGCATACGTGCATGAGTGTGTGTCTGTGCGTGACAAATGACAACGCCCCAAGTCTGTACAAGAATAGAAGATACCGTCAATCAATACTGGCATTCAATTCAGCAACTGCTCTGCAATAGGAGGTCAAGTGTGTCTTTGCCTTCTTCTGCCACCCAGCCGGTAGAAGGGCTTAAGATGATTACTGCAAAGAAAAATCTTCTTATTCCCCCAGCTCATGAGGGTATGACTTCCAGAGCTTGGTAGATTGCTGAACTCTTTAGTCTCCTCTCTTCAGACAGTACATTGAGTAGTAACATGGTTTCTTCCTCATTCTGCCCAGAGACCATGTTTCCTGGGCATCACTGGATCACTGACTACTTTTATTCTCTTCTTTGTCTGATATGACTGTGGACATTGTCAACATCGCTCATCACGTTGATCTTCTGAACAGGCAGAGAATGACAGAGAAGTCAACAGATTTGCAAGTTCTGTCTGCCAAGTGTTTCACGTAGGTGCAGAACATCACTGGCTACTTTCCTCAGAGACTGTGCTAAGGTAGGGATAGTGGTGTTTACCAGCATCTCCTGGGGGGGTGCAACCTCACTTGAAAGAAAAGCCTACCAAGACCTATAAATATACCTGGAAAAACATATTGTCTTGTGTGTTGAAGACCTTGAGCATCTCGCTGCACAGTCAGCTGCCAACCCCATTTTGAGAAGATCCTCTTCTGCAATATTATCCTGCAGACTTGTCAAACCCCCAAACATTTATATTCAGATTTTCCTCATTTCGACAACAAGGAACCCTGTACCTGCATCAAAATTCCAAATTATAGTCGCTTAGGGTTAACAGTGAACTATGACTGCAAACGGGACATTTTCAGCATACCAGCACTATGCGAGACTAAGAAAAGGTAGAAAAAAAATGTTTATTTTTAGTGCTTAACAATAAAAATAGTATTTGCTCCATACACTACATTCGTTATTCCAACCTTCAGAACATTTGTGAACACATGTTTGAGCTCAACATAGATCCATGAGAACAAACATAGACTCCGAGGGAAAAAAAACTATGTACATCCCAGCCTCAAGGGCTGTTGTTAGTTTAATAACCTGTTCACACTGTGTATTTTTCATTTTAATTGGATATTGTTGATTCAATTAGAACATATGTTTTTGATTCTTGGGAATCTTGTACACGAAGATTTCATGAACTGTCAACCGGCCTAAAACAGTTACTTCAGTACGAAGACCTGAGCATCCCTGTGAGTCCTCCAACTGAAACACACTAAGAAATTTGCATTCCCCAGTCAAACGCTAGCAAATAATAAAAGTAATAAGAATATTAATATAATAGTGAAATCTAAAAACAAGCTGGGGCTGTTTTGTACAGATGAAAGCACCAGGTTCAAAATTCAGATATTGGATAGCTACTATACAGTGTAAACATCCAGCATCAAAATTCAGTGTCAAATAACTGCATACTACGTCTAAAAGAAACCTCATAATCAATGTTGACACCATGCATCTTTCTGCAGTACAAATCAGTAACCTGTGCCGAATCCAAAAACCCTGGCATAGTGCCTGGACTCTGATAAGATTGTGAGAAACAATTGCTATTATCTCAATCACAGCACCTGTATATTCTGTATATTCAAAGACATTTAATATGGACTAATTTGGTTCTTGACCCTTAAGGGAGATTTATTTCCACTGGATTAACCTCGCTCTGCCCATTTGTTTTAATAATGTCCCATCTACACTGGTTGACTGTAAATAACATGACGCTCTAGAAAAACGGCGCAATAGATTGAACTTCACCCATGCAAAATCTCGCAAATATTCCCTTTTTATTGCATTTTTTTTTAGTCTGGATGCTTCACAATGAAGCGCACACATTGACTATTGTGCTATTGCGTTATGTAACAGGAGCAACTGTCCTTTTCCATTATTATCAAGCGCAGAATGACCTTGAGAATAAAAATTTAAAACACGCACACACACACACACGCACACACACCGAGTGGAGACGTCGTATTTTAAAAAATCGTGATCTTATTTTAACGAATCGTAAGCAAGCAATGATTTCATAACACTGCATAAGTAAGATAGCCATCTGGAAAGGGGGGTGCCGGGTGGGGGGGGTGTTGGATTCCTTTGGTCTGCATGATACGTAACTTCATGTTCGTGGTTAAGAAAGGAAGGGAAAGGGCAGCGATGGAGCCCCCGTGCGCGCCGACGCATGCGGCAGAGGGGATGCGACGCGGGTTTGACAGGTGCCACTTTATTAGGGACAGGAGGAACCCCGCTCGTGCTCGGCTGGGCGCGAGGCGCGCGCGGAGGAGCTGCACTGCGCTAAAGCGGGCAGATGGGAATATGCCTGCGGTGTCACCCCGCGTCGCTCATTTCGGGCGCATCCAGCAACTGCACACCTGGCTGCATGGAACTGTGACAAAATACCTTCCCTTTCCCCTCCGCATGATCATGCCATTCGCATTTTTTTTTTTTTTAATTCACATGAGATGCGCATTGAGCAGAAGTTTCTAAGAATCATGCATTGGATGCATGTGTTTGGTAAACAATGAGTGACTGTAACAAATAACCACCAGAGAAACACACGTAAATACATACAATATATGCAGGCACACAAAATAATGGAGAATCACTTGAAAATATCAAGTTTGCCGGGAATGTTTCTCGTGAAATATGAATGAATGTCAGCTGGGGAGCTGGTGTGAAAAGCAGCCACGCAACTTTGGGTCTATTCCTTCATTTACGAAATGACATTAGTCTGGTTAAAAAGAGGGAGAGCGATTAATGGAGTATCGTGATCAATTACTGCTGCAGTTTTTAATGATGCCCGTGCCGCGTGCGTGACGCGCGGTGTCGCGTGCAGAATTACACAGGAACACATTCATCATCTGCCTCTTCCGAGGCTCAGTCTCCTTTTCCTTACCTGACGAAGCTCTGCTCTGCAGGCGGTTTTAAGACGCTAGAAAAAAAATGTCAACCAAAAATCTGCAGGCGTGCAGATCCTCTCGTGACGTTTTTATTATTTTTATTGTTGCTTCTTTGTTGTTGTTGTTTTTCTTAAATATACAGGTCAAAGAAATGATGTGGACCTCGCGGACGCCTGTTTTGGAAGGGAAATGCCGCAGGGAGCGATCCCACTCGCGTCTCGAGGGCTGTGTGACGCTACAGGGAGGGCGTCATGCCGCGTGCATCGCCGTCCGTCCGTCTGCGGTGCTCCTACTGGCTCGGGGTTGCGCGCGCTCGCCGCTCGCTCGCTCGCTCGCTCGCTCCGTCTTCTCTGGATCGCGTGCGCGCGCCTTTTTGAGCTTGCGCGAGCCGGAGGAGTACGCCTCCTTTTCTGCACCCAGCTTCAAAGCTTGAGAAAAAAAAAAAAAAAAAAAAAAATTACATCAGCATTTAGATTTCGCAGCTCGAAGCCCGGATTGCCATTTATTTGTGGGAATGAATGTTCGCATTTCCATAACAATTATTAATTACACATCTCTGCCACATTCTCTGAACAACATATCCCCCCCCTGTCATTTGAACAATACTCTTCAAAATCACGCGGCAACCCTGGGAATGGCAATGCGTACTTGATGCTGCTCTTGTAGGAAATTGCAGTCTCTCTTGAAAGGCTATAACTACGCCACTGAAGTGAAATAAAATATAAATATATATTTACATGATTAAATGAAATATACACACACACGTTTTCAGAACCGCTCGTCCCATACGGGGTCACGGGGGAACCGGAGCCTACCCGGCAACACAGGGCGTAAGGCCAGAGGGGGAAGGGGACACACCCAGGACGGCACCCCAAGCGGGACTCGAACCCCAGACCCACTGGAGAGGAGGACTGTGGTCCAACCCACCACACCCCCTACTTAAGTGAAATATAATGTAAATACAAAATATATGCTTCAAAGGGTAGGCTGCTTAATGGCTCTCTCAGTAAATGGAAATGTGAACAACCTCATAAGTTAAAAATAACGTTGAGCAAATTTGTAAGCAGAAGTGTTTAGGCTTAAATGAATTCATTCACTTGTATAAATAAGAATTTTTATATTTATTCTAGTACACACTTCATCTGCAAACAGGTTCTTCTTCCCAGGTTCACGGTACAAATTTTTATTTTCAGTTCTATCATATGAATGTTGCCTGGAATCATCAAAGAAATGGAAGTGTGTGGAGAAAAATGCATTTCACCAATAAAACTGTAGGTGACCGAGTTTTGGGAATTCCCTGTGTACAAGTTAAGTTTAATTTGGCCTTAACCTAATTTCATAATGTCACAGTGTTGATGAGGGGCTCCCATGATGTGGCCTCTCAAACATTTCAATAAACAGTTTTCAGTAAACTCCCTGTGAGAATACCATCAGCTGTTCACTGGAGAATTTTCATCTGATATCAATGAAGATTAATGAAAACTAAATCAGTTTAGATCAGTGTGTGTGTGTGTGTGTGTGTGTGTGTGTGTGTGTGTGTGTGTGTGCTCTCCTTACACAATACAACTTCCTTAAGTGACATTGTGATATGAGATTTATTTTATTAGTTTTTTGCCTCAAGAAGGGGAATGTGAACATATTATCACTAAATCTTCCACCCCTCTATCCATCTATCCATTACCAATCTGTTACCAATAACCACTTGACCTATTTAGAGTTGTGGTGGTCTGGACCCTATCTCAAAAACTCAGGCCGTGAGACAGGATATACCATGGATCACATGCCTGTCTATCACAGTGCGATTACACTCATTCACTTACAACCTAAAGGCAATTTAGACTCACCATCCCACCTAAAATACATGTCTCTGGAGTATGGAAGGGGACCAGAGTACCCAGAGAAAACTCACACAAATATGGAAAGAACTCGTATTACATCACCCAAGTGCCTCTCCTTACACGGCTGCTCTGCACCTAAAATTTGATTTAAATGCTTAATAATGATTTCTTGGCAAGTCTGTAATATGTATGACCCTTAGCTGTTATACATTCAAAGCAACCTTGATGCTTGTCCTTAAAATTTGGAGAATACATACACTCTCTGAAATCGCTTGTCCTGAGCGGTGTTGCGGCAAATCGGAGCCTAACCCGGCAACACAGGGTCCAGGGCTGCAGGGGACACACCCTGGATGGGACACCAGTCTGCCGCAAGGCACCCCAAGCAGGATTCGAACCCCAGACCCACCACAGAGCAGGCCCCAGTCAAACCCGCTTTGCCACCACACCCCTTGTTTTTGGAGAATATTGTAACTATATTTTCCCAATTCCCAACATGAAGTGAAAATGTTCTTTTGTGAAAAAGCCAAATTTAGGAGGAAATATTAGGCTTCTAAGCTGCCATCATAAATAATTTATAAACTAGCCTTAAAGGGATATTTAAATGATTGTATATTGTTTTAAAATAGTCTCTGTTACATTTTATCAGTTTTACTTATTGATTTGATTTTAGTTTAAGATTTCCTCTATTCATCATAGTTTGTAATGACTGTGTCTTGAGTTCTGTGTAAATTATGAATCTTTCAGTATGTCGCCAGGAGGCAAGACTCAAGCTTGTTTTTCAGCCACTTAATTATACATATTTTATTTCTAGTCTTATGTCAACACATTGCTACAATAATCTTTCTTTCTGTGACAGAGCCACATAAATTTGTTTCAAGAAAGCATACCCAAAGCACACACTTCCTCCATTTCTATTTAGCCCTGCTGAAAATAAAAAGAAGACATGCTTTATCACTTAAAACTCTCCCTGCAAGTTTAATGAGCTCCTGTGGAACAGTCTGATGGATTCTGTGCAGAGGGTGATACTGAATGAGATGCTTTTTCACTGTAACATGGGTTGGCCCATTCAAAGCATTCTGACCTGTAGAAGATAAGAATATTAATCTGAGAAGTGCATTATTCATTATTTTATTTGAAGACTGTTTCATCTTTTTAAATCTATATTAATAATATTATTGCAACATAAAAATAATGTTATCAATACTAATTAGTCTTGGAAGAGAGAGGGCCTTTGGCTATCAATCATAGCACAATGGTCAGAATTCTATTATACTAAGTGATGCAAAAAAGCAGAAGCTCAGCTGCAGTGATTTTTAAAAGGGCTAAGCTTCACCACCACTGCGCTTCCCACTGTTCAGTGCTTAGAGACAATGTTCTGTGGAAGTATTGCTAGAAAACAAGGAAAGATTACATTTAAATGTACAAAAAAAAATTAAAAATGTCTACTGTGTGTGTGTGTGTGTGTGTGTGTGTGTGTGTGTGTGTGTACTCTAAGTGAAATGTAAAACGCAAAAAGTGTAGGCGGGCTTGGCATATTTTCTAGAAAGACCTCCGGGACAGTAGGGGGCAGCAACACGCCGCTTCGACGTTCAAATCGCCTTTGAGCAGCAGCTACAGGAGAGCAAAATGGCGGCGCGCTTGTCTCCGCGGGCAGCCGGGTTACTCCGGTGTCTTTTAAAGAATCATAATGTGTCTCTCAAACAGGAATGGTTTACAGCCAATGTTAAACACTCCGCAAGAGGTGAGTGATCGCCTCGTCACAGCTGAACATTTTAATAACATTTGTTCCTGACTGTAATTCAAAAAGACTAATAATTGACACGGGAGACAGACTTTTTAAATTTATAATTAATCTTAGTTAAATTAACGATGCAACTCCGCGTTTGACTCAGTTACCGCTACATAATTTTACTCTATTTTACTGTAGTTTTTCAAGCTAATTACCACCAGGGTGCAGAAGAGAGGGAGTGGAACTTTCAGTTAGGTTTACCACAACCACTGACTGACAAACTATTATTATTAAATTATTATTAATAATAATAATATCTTCAGGTGAATTTTTTGGTAAATTAGTAAGCGCCTTTCTCAAGCGTACAGCAATGGATGAACAGCCTTCTCTCTTGCACTCTTCTGCCATTACGTATCGTAGACGATTGTTTGAAATAAACGATGATACTATGTGTTACAGAACTGTTACAACTTGTTTGTGAAGTTTCCCTCCCCCCATCTCCTTTCTTGTCTAGGCTACGTTGTAAATGTGGCTCCCGCAGCCTCCCACCATGTCGGGGACGCGCCCGGGGATGAGCGCGCGCCCGAGTGCGGCGGCGGCCCCCTCGCGCACTACAGCCGCCTCGTGCGGGAGGGCGCCCTGCGCGAGGACCAGCAGCAGAAGGCGGTGATGCAGCGCTTGGATGAGATGCAGAAGGTGCTGAAAACGTACAGCAACAGGCGCGCATCGCTCCTGTCCAAGGTGAGGGGAGGTGAGTGGGGGTGGGCTCGCGACAGTGGATTTCAGGTGCCCCCCCCTAATTTTTTAACAATGCTGCAATGAAGGGGGGGGCAGCATGGGGGCGGGGGTCCTCCTAAAATCCACTGTCATCTCCACTGTTTTCAGTGTATTTAGCTCCGCGTTGTTCTGAATGCGCCAGTGGACCAAATCTGTTCCGCCTCCCGTCTATATTCAGACTCATCATTTTTGGACCCAAAAGGTCGCAGGTTTGATTCCAACCTCCGGCTGTAGTACCCTTGAGCAAAGTATTTACCCTACAACTGCTCCAGTAACATTACCCAGCTGTATAAATGGGTAAGTAATTGTAAGTACGTGAACACTGTAAGTCGCTTTGGAGAAAAGCATCAGCTAAATGAATAAGTATAAATATAGTCTAATTCAGAATCTGATGAGGTCATTGAAAAAAAGTCCCAATATTGATTCCTTGGATGGGGGTCTGTGATCGCAGCAACAGAAAATTGAGCTGTTTGATTACTCTTTAACAATGTGCTTTTTGAGGCTGAGTCCTTTATCATTTTTTTTTTTCTGCTTAACAGATTCTCTTTTCAGTTGTAATGCTACACTTACCCAATAAAGCACCTTTATTATTTACCATGAACAACAGCAGTTAGTCCCTGAGAGCTCACCCCGGTAAGTGCGAGCGAATCGGTGTGCTTGTCGCAGCAGCACTGCATGATCATATGCCCTATTTATTAATTATGTTATTATTACTGTTCTTATTTTTAATTTTTTAGCTGATGCTCTCATCTAAAGCAACTTACCATGTTAAGGTACTTACAATGATTTACCCATTTATACAGCTTAATCATTTTTGCTGTATCAGTTCAGGGGAAGTATTTTTCTCAAAGATACTATAGAGGGGGTGGCGCAGTGGGTTGGACCAGGTCCTGCTCTCCGGTGGGTCTGGGGTTCGAGTCCCGCTTGGGGTGCCTTGCGGCGGACTGGCGTCCCGTCCTGGGTGTGTCCCCTCCCCCTCCAGCCTTACGCCCTGTGTTGCCGGGTAGGCTCCAGTTCCCCGTGACCCCGTTTGGGACAAGCGGTTCCGAAAATGTGTGTGTGTGTGTGTGTGTGTGTGTGTGTGTACTATAGAAGGAGTGGGGATTCAATCCCGGGTCCATGCCAGCGCATGGTGGAAGCTCTAAGCACTGCGTCACCTGCTGCCTTTATTAACAGTTAGAGATGAGATTTGTTTACCACTGATTTTCCTTTGACGGTTTTTGTTCATTTGGTTTGCAGCTTTCCTAGTTACACCGTAAATATTTACGTTTTTTTCGTTATCACCTCGTGTACCAAAATACAATAATTTTGAAAATTTGCTTGCTTTTTTGTTTTTTGTTTTTTTTGCAGCTTTTCGCAAAACCCCAGACACCCAAAGGCATCTACATTTACGGTGATGTTGGTAAGACAGAAAAAAATTTGTTAGTTACATTACTTAATATCACATCAGCTGCTTCCGTCTAGCTTATTTATGTAACTAATATCAGTTTTTGTAAAGTGCTATGAATTTCTTATTTCTCAACTGTTTCTTCTTAATAAAAATTACCCTGCTGTATAAATGAATAAATAATTGTAAGTAGCTTATTTTTTACTCTTTTGTGTGGTAAACTTTAAAATGTCTTTGCAGTTGAATTATGAATCACGGGAAAAGATTATGAATTAGCCAAAAATGACTAATGAAACTTATTATTTGTTTCCAGGCACTGGGAAAACAATGGTAATGGACATGTTTTATTTACATGTAGAAACAGACAAGAAAAAGAGGGTTCATTTCCATGGATTTATGCTGGATGTACACAAAAGTATGTTCATTAACATTATACCATATATCTGTTTTTGTGAGCAGCATTATTGTTTGTTGATTAAGTTTTGCAGTGCATTTGAATGGAATATGTTGATATTAATTTAAAACTTCATGCTCCAACAGGATCAGGCTCTTTATTGAATACTGACGGAAATATTATTGGCATTTGTCACTAGGGGATATGCTTACTGGTCTGCTTATTTGTTTCACTTAATAATACAGTGTTGAGAATAGTTATTTAGTTGATCAGAATTTACTGAATGCTGCAAGGCACTGCACAAAATATTTATCCTAATTAGGTTGCATAATTATGTTTACTACAGAAGTAATCTTTTTCTTTTTTTTTTAAAAAACACTTTAGGCACAAATGAACATTGCCACTTTTCACTGTACCTATAGCTTGTAAAATGTGATGAATCTATTAGTTACATATACAGCACCAGTCAGTGTGTGAGTACACTTTCTGGAAACTAGTATTGCTCAAGGGGCATTCAGTTTAGAAGTTTGATCAGATCTGAGCGGTTCTCATTAGACATTACAACCAATCATCACGACTCCAATAATATAATTTGGTTCATGGTACAGATATCATTAGTGGTTGTAAGTCGCATTTGTCATAACTCAAGGACCACCTGCATTATACAGGTTGCCCACGTGTCGTTAAACCTTCAACTGACACTGTAGATCAGCATTTTATTATAACCCAGTTATGTGTAGTTATGGGCTGACTGGATTGGAGGCCAGGGTTGAACACACCTGGAGTAGAGGAAGGAGGCCTGGACTGGCAGCTGAAGTGAGGTGGTGATGAGAAATTGCCTTCTTGGGTAAAGTGGGTCTGGGGCACAGTGTCAGTTTATCATTATGTGCTTTTTATGTGTCAGCACAGTGTCAGAGATGACTAAACAAATGGCAAAAGACAGATATGATAAAAAAAAAAAAAAAAGACTACTCAACACAGTCTCCAGAGGAAAAAACACAGATTTTTCATGTTAATTGTCTCTGAGCCAAGGCCTGTTGTTTAGCATGTGGCACTTGTCCCCTTATAGGGATTCATCGTCTAAAACAAAGCCTACCAAAGCGCAAAGCTGGGAAAATGGCCAAATCCTATGACCCCATCGCACCTGTTGCCATGGAAATCAGCGAGGAGGCCTGCCTCTTGTGCTTCGATGAATTTCAGGTAAGGATGTGACGTTTGCAAGCGCAGTCATCTGACTAATGCAGATATTTGCGAATGGTGACACATACTCTGTGCTGTGTTTACTTACTAGTATTTATTAATGAATTTATGTGCAATTCTTTTAAAGTGGGAAAACTTCAAGACCATTGTAAAAGTATAAACTGCGCCATCTTTCTATAATGTAATTACAGATTGTGAAGGTTTCTGGGTTAATAACATTAATTTGAGACACACTGCTCCGTAATTATTCATTGGTATAACACATGCCATTTTATCTAGATATGTATTTCCCCTTGGTGGCGTGTCGTTGAAAGTATTTTAATGGTTTCTAAGGGAAGCTCCTCTCACCCTTTCTTCCATTTGCCAATAATAATTAGAATGTGCAGTTTTCTTTTCTCTCTGTGACAGGAATGTGTGGAGGAATGGAGATGAAAATTGTCTTCCTCCGACAGGTCACCGACATTGCAGATGCCATGATTTTGAAACAGCTCTTTGAGAACCTCTTCAAGAATGGGGTGGTTGTAGTGGCGACGTCTAATCGGCCTCCAGAAGGTGAGACGTGGGAGAGGTCAGACGAGGTCAGCCATTGTTATGTTTCAGACAGTGGCAGGTTGACCTGCTGCCCAGGTGTTTTCTAGAGCCGATTTTCCGTTCTTCAGGGGTTTACAAAGACTTTCTTCTACAGTGTGCCATCTGACTTCTCTGACATATGGCTTGCATGGAGCGGAATTTATGTGCGCACAACTGAGCTGATGGGAAGTGGCATGGTTGAGCAGCAGGTTGCACTGGAGTTTCTGTGGGTGCTCTGGTTTCCTCCCACGGTCCGAAGACACATGTTTCAGCTGCGTTAGTGACTCTAAATTGCTTACTGTGTGAATGTACGAGTGAATGAGCATGTGTTATTGCCTTGTGGTAGACCGTCGTCCTATTCTGGGTGTACGCTGCCACATGCCTTGTTTTTGGGATAGGGTCCGGACCACCGTGATTTTGTATCGCTCAGTTATTGATCAAAGTGATGCACAGATGCATGAAACTAAGCTGATGTCTGCTCTCTTACAGACCTGTATAAAAATGGGCTCCAGAGGGCTAACTTTGTGCCTTTCATCGCCGTGCTGAAGGTAAAGGCAAGGTTATGTCTTTTTTCCTATAGATCTTTCTCTTTGAAAAGCCAATTAGATGACATATCATTTCTAATTCAGTGGGAGATTCAAGAGACACTTCTTGCTTTTAATTAAAATAGACTCGGGTGTCATATGTAAGGAGCACACTTTTCTCCGAAGCAACGTGCATCTCGTAGAAGATACAATGTGTTTAAATCCTTCCTCCTACTGTAGTACCCCTGAGCAAGGTACTTACCCAAATGAATCCAGTTTAAAATTACCCCGTTTTTTTTTTTTTTTTTTAAATGGGGAAATTGTTGTAAGGACCTTAATATTACAAGTTATCTTGAAGAAAGCAACAGCTTGTTTAAATGAATAAATAACATTGAGATAATACAATAATATTCATGGATTCATACATGGATTCATACATGGATTGATGAATATGTTTAAAACTGCTAATGTCAACAGTCCAAACTTCTGAAAACCACTGTATCCCTGCAAAACAATTAAAATGACCTTCTTAACTGCAGCCTTGTGTCAAAGTGGTGTAGAGTCTTCAGGGAGATTGAAGTTCTCTAAAGACACATCTACAGCTTAGTTGTCATCATTAAATGTTATCCTTTAGGAATATTGCCAAACATTGCGCTTGGACTCTGGGATTGACTACCGGAAAAGCGATCGTCCTGCTGCTGGAAAACTGTTCTACCTGTAAGGAGGAAATATTTTGCTTTAGTACCAGATGGGTTTTATTTTTGTTGCATGTTGTGTGAAAATCACTTTCAAAATATTGAAACGTTTGTTTTATGCAGCTAATGTAAGCTCTGGTCCGTTCACATTAATGTTATTGTGCCGCTGTGTTTGTCTTGAAGTGGATTTCAAAGGCTGGCTCTTACGAGTGGTTTTTCAGGCTTTCTCTATTATACTGCATTATTCAATTATTTTCCTCCTGTTGCTCCTCATCTATGATGCGCTTTTAAGTGCAGAAGTCTTTCGTTATAAGCAAATTTTGTGCCTGCAAATTAATATCTCCAGCTTTTCATGGTTACAGTAAATAAAGTGCTTGTTCTTCTCAAAGAGGCTTAAGGGTAAGATGGCCCTTGTGTTGGGTACGTTTTTTCTTTTGGAGAACTGGCAAGTTAACGCGGTATCCTTTTTATCGTAGCACAAGTGACGCTAATGCTGAGGCTATCCTGGACAAAATGTTTGATGAGCTGGCACAGAAACAGAACGACAGTATGTACACCCCTTTGATTTGAGAGAAGGAGAAAGATAATGTTTGTGTGCCGATAAAAATCTCAGCTAGGCAAATATTTATAGAATATTAAAAAGTAACCATTGATATCTATGTTATGACAACTGTGTGGGATTTTGTGGTAGTATTAATTAAAGGCGTGGATTTCATGGACAACTTTTTTTCTTTTGTACCCTTTCTTGTGATAATTTTGTTTCTGTGTTGCTTCTCGGTTTCCATAGTTACTCGACCACGAATGCTGAAAGTACAAGGCAGAAAACTGAAGCTGAACAAAACCTGTGGGACCATTGCAGACTGCACTTTCGAGGAGTTGTGTGATAGGGTAAAAATAGCAAACAGTGCTTCTCCAAATCCCTTCTTAGTCTAAGTGCATGAAGTTAAAATTGAGGTCCTGGGGGGGGGGGGGGGTCTAAAATATTTTTATGTATAAATGAATTCATTTTCATTAAGTTTCGGTATTGACAGAAAATCAGTAATATTTGTTATGCAGATAGAACCTGCAATAAATTAGAGTTGAAAATAGAGTGGAAAAACATTAACTAAAATAAAGTAGTGTTAGTAATTTTTTATATATAATATTTAAATCAATGTCCCCTGTGGCATTTTTGCTTTTCCTTTAGTTGATTTACACTCATCAGCAGGATGTAATGCACTTAACATGCAAGTATTTGGGTTGAAAAGAGAGCGGGTGGAGCAGCTGAAATTGCTGATGGACTGTAAATTTGTGAGTTTCTCAGCTCAGGATTGTTTTATACTTGAGTTATAAAGTGACACAAATGAACCAAAATAAGTTAATTGAGCACATTTTTGTCTCAGTTCTGTATGGTCTTTTTCTTATCTCACATTGAAACTAGCACTTAATTAATGTCTCAGCCAAACATAATTGTGAGCGCTGTTTGCTCAGAAAAGGGGGGGCACGGTGGTGCGGTGGGTTTGGCCGGGTCCTGCTCTCTGGTGGGTCTGAGGTTCAAGTCCCGCTTGGGGTGCCCTGTGACAGACTGGCACCCCATCCTGGGTGTGTCCCCTCCCCCTCATGCCCTATGTTGCCGGGTTAGGCTCTGGGTCACTGCGACCCAACTCGGTACAAGCGGTTTTGACTTGTGTGTGTGTGTGTGTGTGTGTGTGCGCGTGCGTGCGCGCGCTCAGAAAAGCAGATGTCAAATTAGGCCCCCAAGACCTTTAGGAATGGGTGGCACAAGTAGGTTATTACAGTGGGATTAATTAGTTGTTTTCAAAATATATCTGCATGGAGGAATCGTACCCACTGCTTACCAAGTTGCAGTTTTCACTTTTATTTTGTCTGCTTATACTTTGAGCCTTATGGTACATTTGTGGTTTGTAGTAAACAAACCAGATTTGTGTGTTTCAGCCATTAGGTGCCAGTGACTATTTGGAAATATCGCGGCTGTTTGACACAGTCTTCCTTCGGCACATTCCCTTGCTGACGCTGAACAAGAAAACGCAAGCAAGACGCTTCATTACTCTCATTGACGCCCTTTATGAACATAAGGTACGGCACTGTGTGTGAACCACCTCCAGGCTTCCATGGTTGAGGGTCCTACAGGATGGATGTTGAATTAACTATGCTGTATTGTACTGGGGACACTGCAGAGCAGCAGTTAGCACTGATGCTTTACAGCTCCTGGTCTCTGGGTTCAAATCTGTTTCGGTTTGTGGAGTTTGCATGTTATCCTCATGTTCAGGTGGGTTTCTTCCAGGTGTTCTGGTTTCCTCCCACAGTCCAAAGATGTGATTAAAGTGAACTTGCGATGCTAAATTGCCCATTGTATGCGAGTGTATGATTGCTCTGTGATGGACTGGCATTCAGTCCAGGATATACCCTGCCTCGTGCCGTATGTTTCCAGAATAGGCTGTGGACCATCATGTCCCTGCATCGAACACGCGGTTATTCATGACAAATGGATTATTTGACTGACTGCCTGACTGGCCGATTGATTGATTAAGTGTGATGTACCTCTTTTGGCACGCACATCCATTGCAGGTGCGAGTGGTGATACTGGCTGAGACTCCTCTAGAGATTATTTTTGTTCAGGAGCAACCTAACCATGATGATGAAAATCATAGAATTCTAATGGACGACCTGGGACTGACTGGGGTAAGACCTCCCGGTTTTACAAAAAAGAAAAAAGTACTTTAAATGTATTTAAATATGGTGAAAAACGATGGCCCTTGGTTAGGGATGAATGGGTGGTTTTTTTTTTTTTTTCTTTTTTCTCAGCTCCCTTTGCTGGCTGAAATGTACATGCTTTCTCTACTCCTGTAATGACTTGTCAGAGATAGAACAGAGGGGCTGTTATTGATCTTTTAGCTTAAATCATTATACTTGTTTAAACTCCTAATCTGGAACAGTGCAGAATGTGAGAAAGCCCTGGGGGGTGATTGTCGAAGCACAGAGGTTTGATTCCATTTACCTTTCGCCAGGATTCAGCGAAAGACCTCGCCATCTTCAGTGGTGAGGAGGAGATCTTTGCCTTCCAGCGGACCATCTCTCGTCTTACAGAGATGCAAACGGAGCGCTACTGGACTGAGGGCGAAAGGAGCGTCACATAGTTGATGACTTCAGCTGTTCACATCCTCTCGTAACCAGCAGCTGGCAGCGCTTTGTCAGCGGGACAGGCAATGAAACCTGCACAGTATTTATTAAGAAAGTCCATAATAACATGACAGTTCTTTTGCACTTTAAAAAATATGAACCATCTGCAAATTTTATTTGATTTTAAGGTATTTTTTAAATCTGTGTTTGTGGTAGTACAGCGTAGCATATTTATGCTATATACAATGTATATGATAATTCTTATCCTATTCACAGGGCTCCAATTGAAATGGTGCTTTTACACATGATTTTTGTATTATTTATGAGAGATTCTTTACTCCCTGGTGTTTGACCCAGCCAACTCGCAGCTGTTCCAGGTGCCTCAAAGATTGACGGTGTACTCCTGTCATACACTCCCTGCCAAGCTTCTTTGCACTTTGGTTCCTTTCTTCACACACTATGGGTCACAAGAATCCATAGCCTTCTGAGACCCAGAGATTCAGTTTTGTCATGTTTATACAGACGGTTCCCGACTTACGATGGTTTACATGCCAATAAACCCATCGTAAGTAGAAAATGCATTTAATACACCTAACCTGAGAGGAGGGGCGGTGGCATGGCGGGTTCAGCAGGTGCCCGGTGTGTGGCGGGTCTGGGGTTTGAGTCCTGCTTGGGGTGCCTTGCGATGAACTGGCTTCCTGTCCTGGGTGTGTCCTCTGCCCCCCGGTCCTGCACCTTGTGTTGCTGGGTAAGGCTCTGGCTTGCTGCGACCCCCCCCTTGGGACAAGCAGTTGTAGACATTAATTTGTTACCCGTTAACCTACCGAACATCATCGCTTCTTATCCTTTAAGATGGTCCAGATCATCAACTGCAAAAGTGCAAATTCTTGTGCAGTGGTCATTATGGGCTTGCCGCCTTCATGCTAGGCAGTTATCTTCAGTTTCTCTTCAAGAGTAATTGCCTTCCTCTCCTTCTCACCAGTAGCAGGAGACACAGATGGGCAGCTCGTAGACATGATGGATGCACAAAACACAACGTAGATATGGAGGCGGTATCCAAAAAAACTGTGGCAACACAGAACACTGTACAGTATCGCTTGTATACACTAGATGCCCGCACCTCAACCAGCAGCACCTGGCTCTGATTAAGCACCTGGCGTTAACTGGAACACTCGCCTACATGAACACCTCTCAGCCTCTTCTCACTTGCAGAATCTCATTGAGATAACCGTCCCCTCTGCATCAACGATACGCAACACACTCCATGTCCTCTTCCCTTTCGTTCTTGTATCTTGTTCTTCGTTCCCTGGCTCCTAACCATTCGCCTCTGCTTCCGACTTCAACTACGGAGCTTCGCTGTCACTCTGCCCACCGATCAACCGACTCTGCCCGTGCCCAATAACAAGAACACGTCTGATCCCTTGGTTTTAAATAAACAATCCTGCACTTGGGTCCAGACTCCACCGCGTCTTCTGTTCCCCACGACAGCTACCCAGCTGCCCAGCATCACAAGAGAGCATCATACTGCATATCACTTGCCCGGGAAAAAAAATCAAAATTCAAGTACAGTTTCTACTGAATGTGTATCACACCATTGTAAAGTCGAAAAATCGTAACTTGGGGACCGTTTGTATTGTATCTCCTAAACCCTGCATGCTATAGTGTTGTGTCCAGATGCATTTTGCTGAAGACATAGCTTTAAATTTGCAGCATGTTTTGCGGTGGGGTTAGGACAATTTTACAGAAATCCTTCAACTTTGTGCAAAAAACTTTTTTTGCTGCATCTCGTGAGGATCAAAGAGAATTGTAAGTCTTGTTGCATCACCGACGTCTTGCTTGACAAGCCTGTGAAAGGTGGTTGCCAAAGTGGACCCCCCCCCTTGCCTGCCCAGTAGCAAAAGAGTGATCCCTCACTATCCGTAAACTATGAATCACTGAGCTACATATATTGATTCTTTCTCTAAGGTTTACGGTTTACTTAAGGCTGCAGTGGGAAATGCAGTGATTAGAGCCATCACCTAGCAACTGTAGGAACTGGATTTGAGTTCTCCTAGTGTCATACATTTGAGTAATCTGTGAACTAAATAATGGTTGATAAAGATTTTTGGGAACATATCAATTAGTTTGTGCAGCAAGATGGTGTAATGCGTAAAGAGTTGGACTTCTGAACCACAGCCCAAAGTCCTTGGAGGAGCCCAGTTACACAATTTCAGTAAATTTCCTAAAATTTCAGTAAAAATCCTATTTAAAAGTGGAAAAGTTTTTTTCTTTTTTTTTTTTCCCCCCTCTTCCCCCCGCATGGAACAGTGTGCAGTTATTTAGAAGATTAAATTATTATGTAGATCAAACGTATAGGTGTTACTAGTGGGAATTACCTGAGCTGAATACAAGACAGATCACCTTTCAGCCCTTTGGGTGTTCTGCCATCTGCTGCAGTTATGATTATTTAAAAATTTAACCTGAAGGCCTTTTGTTAGCTAAGTTTAGATTTTTGGTTCTTTGTGTTTAACACATCTGATGCTTTCTTAGCATTGGATAAATATTTTTTTATGTGGGTAATATACTATAATAATTTATGGCTTCTCTTAAATAATTAAAATCAGTTTTATCAACATAAACCTTTCAGCTGATGCATCACTTTTACCTAAAATTTAAAATGACTAAAGCAGTTTGAATGGAATTGTTTTAGTGTATTTGAACTTAAAACTTTATATAGTCATAGTTAGTACAAGGAAAAATAATTTTCTAGGTGAACAAACAATGTTACAACTACCAGTATGCATAATAAATAGCAATGGTTACAAGTTAAACCTTGTCCATAAAGCATTTTATGGTTCAGTATTGCAAATTGGATTCAAGACTGTATTCCAAAGAAATGGTAAATTGTTAAAATGCTTCAGGGATCTTTTGTTTTCATTGACTGATACCCCAATTTGACATGGCATGACAGAGAAACATGCACTGTATGTTGGTTGACATTCATCCTATAAAATGGTTATCTTTTCACAACAGAATGTTAATAATTTGGGGTACACATTTTATTTGTAACCTGTCAAAGACTAGTTTGGTATTGTAAGAATTGCTTGGGTTGGTGTGATCAAGTAGGCCAAACCTTTTGGTCAAGCAGTTCCAAACCTAGACTCTGGTGGAAGTTTCTTAGCTTGTAGAATGTCAAGAATGTATGATTTGGCAAGTAAAAAGAATACATACAAACTGTACCAACTGGTAAATGCATATTGTACAGTATGAATAAATGTGTGTGGACAGCAGGTAGCATAGTGGTTACAGCTGCTGTGAATTCGAAGGACCCAGGTTCGAATCCCACCTTCTGTTGTAGTGGCCCTGCTCAAAGAGCTTACCCTGAATTACTCCAGTAAAAACATTACCCTGCTGCACATATGGATAAAAAATGTAAAGTAACTAAACAGTGTAAGTCACTTTGGAGAAAAGAATCTGCAAAATAAATGTAAATATGAAATTTACAGGGGGAAGTTTGGAGCTTGACACGGAAGGGTGTCGTGAGCACTTGAGGTAGAATGGTTAAGGCACCTGCTTGCAAAGGGTAGCATTTTTAAATAAGGCTTCCAACACGAGGGGGTTCTGGATAAGGTCTTTACAGAAGTATTGTGGAGACAAAGAAATTTGAGAAGATTCCTTTTGTATTACTTGTGAGAACATATATAATCAATGTATATCATATACATGTGATGTCTATGGTTATGTTTACTGTACATTAGATATTTTGCATTTTCATGCTGCTCCAAGGTCAACCATGAATGTTGTTAGGACTAAAATAATGGGTCAAAAACACTACTAATATGCTTCAATTAAAATGCAATAAATGCCAAACCAATAGATGCAATATCCTTTGATCGTTAAGATAACTGACTGCAGTAATACATGGCATGTCTTGTGTTAGTCATTAGCAAGATAACTGACACTTGCTAATAAATGCATGTAATTTTTTTCGTATTTTTATGAATGAATGAAAACCAGGTTAATACCCAAAATAGGTAATGAAAGTATAGTTTGTCGCAGGTATTAGCAACAGAACTTCAATGCATGTGATCTCATGTGGTTATAAGAATCATAACTATGATTGCAACCTCTTGCCTTGCTTGTTGGCACAATTAACTAATACTTGTAATGACTACTAGTACAGTATAGTGACACCTGGTTTCACGCCGTGTCACTTTAAGTTTAATGCAAAGGACGCCCCCCGCGTGCTGCTGCTGCTGGCCTGTCTCCGGCACGAGCGCAGCCCAGGCTCGCGCCCCCCGTTATGCGCTACCTAACTTTGCGCTTTCGCAGCGGTTCACTGGGGCTGCGTGTGGAAGAGGCTGTGCGGGTGCGCGCCTTTTAACGTGTGCACGGGAACGGTGCAGCGGACCCCCTCCCGCGGCAGGCGAGGTCGCGATCCGGATGGATGGATGGACGGACGGACGGACGTCCCTCCCTCCAGAGGCAGATCTGCGCTTACCGCTGACAGGGACGCGGAGCCCCCCTCCCCTTCTCCTCCGCCCCCTCCCTCTCTCTCTCTCTCCCCCTCTCCCCTGCACTTATTTAAAAGGACCTGCAAGGAAACTGTCAAGATGGCAGCGACGGCAATGTATGGGAATGAGCCTTTCTGCCGTCGCGCTCCGTTTTATCCCTCCGCCCCGAAGCGCGTTTTCGGTTTCCGCCGCCGCGCGTTCCGTAGCTCGTTCGTAACGCGAGATCGACGCTTTTTTCGCGTGTAACTCGTTTACATTTCTTCGCGTAGCCAGCGGCTGGATGTCGGTGACCGCGTCGCATCGTTGCAGCTGCAGCAGCCAGAAAGGGGGAGCGTTCGCAACCCGGTTCGTACAGCGGGAGGTAGCGGGCAGTAAACCAGTAACTAGTATCTAGTCCGGAGCTGCGCTCAAAGAGTCCGCAGAGCGTGGAAGTGATCAAAACGGGAGAGATACATGGATAAAGGATCGACGCATGAGAGTGATGAACGCTGGAGCGATGCATAATAGTGGGAAACGTGCAAGTGATGCATGGAGAGGGCAGCGCAGGAGCGATGCATGAATGAAGAAGAGTAATACATAAAAAGGTGGCCGCAGGAGGAGTGATACATAAAGGGGTGTCCAGCGCAGGAGTGATACACAGTGGCCGAATTGTAGCAGAACTGTCCCATTGTTTGCATAAAGTCATGTGATACTTCATTGTAGCGTTCCGTTAAATATTTAATTGTCGGAAGTGTGTTGATGTTTTGGTTGTTGATCCTACGTCGCATATTCCGATTATGGAAATACAGTTATGCGGAGGCTGGTTTCCTTTTCTTGAAATGAGGAAATAGTGCATGAGGCTGGAGCTGATGGCGGTCGAGTGCGGACCGCGGTTTGTAAGGTGGTTAAGGTACGGTGCTCATCAGCGGAATGATGCAGGTCCTTTGCTGATGATCTGCGACTCCAGTTTAGAACACACAGCATACTGACCTTTCACTAGAACTCGTGTATTGCGCGTTTTATTATATATGTATATATTGTGTGTGTGTGTTTAATTCGAGAAGACATAGCTGATGCTCATGATTACTTAACTTTTCTTGCAAACGTGACCCTTTAAAGAGGTAATACCAGAGGAACTTTGCCTCGAGTTGCTCGCGTGCTTTCTCATGGACTTTCGGGTGTGCAGCGGGGATGAGCGCATATGAGAAGATGGCAGTCGCTCCATCAACCGACCCCGTGTCCTCGGAGGACATTGAAATAGACCCGGATTTCGAGCCCCAGAAAAGGCCCAGATCGTGCACCTGGCCTTTACCCAGACCAGACTCGAGCGCGGCTAAGAACGAGCTGACCGACGCGGACATCATCCCCGAAGAAGCAGGCGACGAGGACGTGGGCAGCTGCGCGCCCTCGGACTCCAGCGTCCCGCTGTCAGATCCGAGAGGTTCACCTGAAGTGCTCCTGGATGGAGCGGAACCCGAGCCCGCGCGACCCTCCTCCGACCCCCGCGTTGCCGCGGGCGACGGCGCGAGCGAGGACGCCGCCACGGGGCTGCAACAGCAGAAGCAGCAGCAACCGCAGCAGCAGCAGCCGAGGAAGTCCTCGCGCCGGAACGCGTGGGGCAACCACTCGTACGCGGACCTCATCACGGCCGCCATCGAGAGCTCCCCCGAGAAGAGGCTCACCCTGTCCCAGATCTACGACTGGATGGTCCGCTGCGTGCCGTACTTCAAGGACAAAGGCGACAGCAACAGCTCGGCGGGATGGAAGGTGAGCCGGTCACCGATGAGACGTGTCCCGCTACGCTCGTGCCGCTCGGTCGGCTCGCGTGAACTGGAGCGCTGAGGAGTGCTCTAATTGGGTGCCAATTAATTCCCATGTCAAGCTGCGCGCGGACAGGTGCTCCCGAAGTGCACTTCTGCATTCCTCGCCAGGGCTCTTCCACGGTGCAGGTGTGGATTGTACCGTTACCCTAGTTCAGGGTTAGTTTACCCCACAGAACCAGTTCCTGAGGCCTGAAATGCTGTGTGATGAGATACTGCACTAGACTCTAGAGTATATAGGCACAAGTTGAAAAGAGCTGCTCACAAGGCAGGGTACACTTTATAAATGCCATGCCAGTCCATTTTTGGAGAAATGGTTGCAATAATTTGTCCTCAAAATTACCACCAGCATAGTAAGTCACATTTACATTTAGTTTCAGTAGTTACATTACATAAGTAACACCGATCCAGTTAATATGTGGAGTTGTGGCTGGAAATTGTCACTCAAGTGGTAGCGGTGACAGACCCGAGTGATCACTGGATTCGAAAGTTAAAGCCAAGGCCCTGTGGGCATTTCATGGTTTTGCTGTATGTTGCATTTTTGAGTCTTTAACCACCAGGCCTTCGGGGGGGCCAAAGCTGGTATGCATTTCCTGGATAAACGGGGTTATCTGGTAAATGGACATTTATCCTGTTAACACCTGATTGTTCTTGTGCCTCTTGTACTCATCAGCTTGTATCATTGTAGAATACTGATGTCCATTTTTAAAAACGTTAATGAAAAAATTCTTGACTTTTAATAATAGAAATAGAGCTGCAAAAATGTTCGGTGGTAGAGATGAAACGTAAAATGTTTAAAAATCCAAGCCTGTGAATGTAAACAGTTCTGAAGATAATTTCAATGCAAAAAATGAAGGAACCCAGGAGCAATTAATTCGCTGGGAGGATGCAGACCTTTTGCTTGCGCGCCTTCTAAACTGAGCCCAGTGATTACCGAAAACTGTATGGAAACTGTAAGCATGGGTTCCTTGCAGCTGCTACCATTGGCCGTTTTGCTCACCACCCCTGCGTCTGATTGGTCGCTCGCTTCTGCAGAGGAATGAATCAGCTGACGAGAAGTGTATGTAGGTCAATGTGTAGTAATGTGAATGTGGCCGAGCCATTCTGCGTTCTGGCTTTGTTACATGGGTGTAGCTCATGGTAACCGCCCTGAAAAGAGCTGCAGAAAGGGAGGGGGGGAAAAAAAAAATTAAGGCAGTGGGGCAAGAGAGGGTACAGCTTCCCAATACATTCAGCCCAGAGATTTCAGATCTCCATCCTGATTACATCTTGAGCTCTCAAGAAAGAGGAAAAATCCTTCTGTGACAGAGCAGAGTTTTCAGCCTTAACACAAACTCTTGGTTTTCTAAAAGTACATTTTGCAAAACAGCCCTTTTTTCCCTGATCTGTATTTGGCGTGTCGATATTTATTTGAAAGATTTACACAAGTTTTATTTCTTATAGTACTTGGGGAGTGTGAAGATTAACCCGTGTGTGTGCTTTTGGACAAAGGAAGCTCTGTGTTCTTGCGCAGCTTCTAGCAGCTGGTGTTCGATCAGAGCCAACCTGGTGGGCAGCGAGTCCCAAACCGATCAGAGGAAAGAAATGGCATAAAAAAGAAAAATACACCATCCACAGCCAGAAGATCCATTTATGAACTGTCCAGCATGCTGAAGCTGTTTGCAATCACATGCTTTTGGAAAAATCTCAAACACATTCAGAGCTCTGTGGTGGTGCTGGTGAACCAAAAGAAGTGCTGAAGCAATCTGTCAAATTTTCAACAGCGCACATTTTTTTTTTTTTTTTTTTTTTAAAAAAAAAAAAAAAAAAAAACAAAAAGTTTAAATTGTTTTGGAATGCAGTGAAATATGTTCTTGGCCAGGGGGACACATTTCAGGTATATTAACTTAGACTTTGGTGTAATCCTGCAGAGGCATACAGAGGGTTTGTAGACCTTCATCTTCACACCATTAATCAGATGTCTACCTACCATCCCATAAAGGATATCAGCCCTATCTGACATCATCCTGCCCCAAGTATCTTCTGCATATTTCACAACAGATCCATAATTAAAGCTACAACTCGCATCGCTTATCAACAGTGCATAAAACACAGGCCTGTTGTATCTCATGCTGTGAAGTGTTTTACTCTGTGTAAAGTCTATACAGGGGGGAAAAAAACAATTTGAGGAGATAAGTGCTCCCAGCTATTTCTTGAAGATTGCAATGTTGGCCTGAATAAAGCAAAAGGCAAGAGAAGTATCTGCTCATAGTCCTCATAGAATTGCTCTCACACGGCCCCAGCAGTAGTTGACATCGGTTGGGTTCAGCTAAAGTTTACTCAACGGCTGTAGAGTGTTGCATGGATCACGGCCATAAAGTACATTGATAACTAACCAAGTGATTCCATACGAAAAATAAGCCGTTGTAAAACATACTTTATCTTTTCTCAAAGGAGCTTTGTCAGCTGAGACCTGCAAGAACTTAGTTTTTCCAGCCTGAACAACTGAAAAATCATTTTTACCATACAGTGTGTCTGTGCAACCATCTGACCACTTGAGAAACAATTCAGAACTTTGGAAAAATCTGTCTGATTTTGTAGTGTTTTTGTGTGCAGAAGGGGTTAGCTTTTGGCCCCCAGAGGCTTGCTTTTTTTTTTTATTTTTTTTTTTTTTCTGTTGATAATGCTGGTAGTTGCATGTAGTCGTGAACTTTTTGCTTGTTTTCAGCAGCATAAGAAGGGTATCATTTTAAAAAAAACTGAATAAAAATAAATTGAGAATCATTGCTTTCTTTGCATTTGTAGTAAATGTCTGACTGAAAGGCCCAAGCATTGATGACCCTTTCCTCCTCCTGCAGAATTCCATCAGACATAACCTGTCTCTGCACAGCTGCTTCGTTCGGGTTCAGAATGAGGGAGCAGGGAAGAGTTCCTGGTGGATGATCAATGCTGATGGTGGAAAAGGAGGCAAGGCTCCACGCCGGCGGGCTATGTCCATGGACAACTGCAACAAATATGTAAAAAACCGGGGTCGCACAGCCAAGAAGAAGGCTGGTGCTCTGGGTGCACGTGAGGGGAGCTTGGATAGTTCCCCAGGTCTTGGCCTGTGGCCGGGGAGCCCCACCTCACGCAGTAGCGACGAGTTGGACTCCTGGACTGACTTCCGCTCAAGGACCAGCTCCAATGCTAGCACCATTAGTAGCCGCCTCTCACCTATCCTGGCCAACCCTGAGCTGGATGAGGTGTCTGATGATGTGCCCCTCTCCCCCATGCTCTACTCCAGCCCTGGCAGTATGTCCCCTTCCTTCGGCAACCCACGTTCCACAGAGCTACCCTACCTGTCTGACCTGACCGGTACCATGAATCTCAATGAGGGCTTGTGTGACAGCCTCATGGATGACCTCTTGGACAACATCGGCTTTACTCTTTCCCAGCAGAAGCCTAGGGGAGGTGGTGACAGCCTCTCGATTGACTCAAAAAGCAGTGCACTGGGCTCCTCTCCTGGCAGCAGCTCCAGCTCTGGTGATACGCGGTCACTTCCGGGTCTACGCCAGTCACCAATGCAAACCATCCAGGAGAACAGGGCAACAACCTTCTCCTGTGCTTCCATGTTCGGCAGCCGGAATCTGCAAGATCTGCTAGGCTGTGATTCCCTCAGCCACGGTGATGTCATGATGACCCAGTCTGACCCGCTGATGTCTCAAGCTGGCGCCCCTTCTGGCACCCAGGGCTTCCGTCGTGGTACTATGCTACACAATGACCCCATGCTGTCCAACCACGGCTGTTCAGGTAGTCAGTCCAACCAGCCCCAGAGCTCCTTGATGATGGCGTGGCAAACTAACCTTTCCAACTCCTCTAAAGGGGGCCTTGACTTGACTAATGAGGCAAACAACCTGATCTCCGTCCGGCAGAAGCTCCAGTCTCCCAGTGACACGTCTATGCAGCCTGGTTCCTCTGAGTCCTACCTGTATCCAATCTCCAATGGGAGCCGTGACAAGTATGCCAGTGACCTGGACGTGCTCAGCAGTGATCTAGAGAGTGATGTGGACTCATTCATCCACAATGAACTGTTGGATGCTGATGGCCTGTCCTGCAGCTTGGACTTGATCCCTTCTCAGAATGTAGACAACTTCAATGTAGACAACTTGTCCAATGGTAAAAAGGCCTCATCCCAAAACCGGGTACCAGGTTTAGAAGCAGGTCTCTGAAGAAGCAGAAATTGGGCATGAGGCTCACAAACTTTCTTTCTGTACTGTACTATACAAGGTTATGAATTTGGTTGTAAAATCTCGTGAATGTAAAGATGAATATGCTGGGAAGTTAAAATGTAGATATGTGACGATTTAGTAAAACACCCCCCCCACACCCCATGATAGGTTTCTTTTCTTTCATTCTGTCATTAAAAGAGGTGGCTTTTTAAAAAAGAAAAAAAAAAAAAAACTTAAGTTTTGTACTGTAAAATAAGTACCAGTATTTTATGAAAGTGCTGTTTTGAAATGTTCGGTATTGGTTGGTAGAATATTTCAAGTGGAGAAAGTGAGTTCTATGGCTTATTTACAGTGATTAGCCTTTGATACACATGTTTACACTCCTGCTGTAAGGTTTTCAACTGTGGATGAAAAATATCTAATGGGCAGTGTAAGCAAAGATGTATTCAAATGGATTTTAAATATGTTTTAAAACCTGATATGTTGGATATGTTAAACAATCCTGTTCCCTTACAAATATGAAATACTGCACTGAATATAGCTTATTCCTGAAATAATGGATTTTTTTGTTTGTTTATATGCAAGGTCCAAAAAACATTCAGTACCAGGAGAATCTTATTGTAACCAGTTGTGTATTAGTTGGCAGTGTATTTTAGCAGTAGCAAAGTACTCTTGTGAATGTAGGATTGTTTATGTCCTGTGATAATGGGCGTCAGGAAGAGCAGAACAGATATATGTGGGGGGGAAAATCAAAGTTCCTGAGCATCTGCATATAAGGCTTGTAGCATCACTTACTTTGATGCTTTTGACTGCAGCAAATTCTATAGTTCATTTTACAGCAGGTTGTAAAAGTCATTTGATTGCCATCCATTTACTGCATTACGTGCTGCATGTTTATTTTGTCAGTCTTGCAAAATGGAAGGTTTTCATTCTGAAAATAATGATCACCTAGAAGTAATACGTATGAGAATCAGTGTACCAATGAAATATATTTTAACATGGTAGATTGGGTAATAACAGGTGGCACTCACTACTTTGGTATTTCCAGTATTCACAGCCATTTCCTCCTATGAAATAATTTTTTTTTTTTTTTTTTTTTTTTTTTTTAAGGGAATCTGGTGGCACTCAGTAAAATTATTATTATTTTTTTTTTTTATATTATAAAAAACTCTAACAGTAAGTGGGGAATTTAAGGCTTTTTTTAAATATATACAGAATTGTTTGAGAATGGAGTGAAATCTTAACCCATGCAAAAAATTTTGCGTTTTTTTTTTTTCCTTGCTACTGCACCACGAGAACCTTTATGCACAAGAATATAGTTCACCTGTCCTTAGTGACTGAATTTTGTTTTGTGATGTGACACTTGATTCTGGGGGAAAAAAATTCCCGATTTTATATTAACCTTGTCTTTTTAAGCACCTTGTTGTGATAACCCAACACTGAACCCGTTGCCAAACTAGCTGTCAACACTGTAGTAGTATCAGAACTGCTCTTTTCCTACATACCTTTATGAAAGTTTTTCTAATGAACATGTTTTTTGTACTGTTATGGCATGAAAGAAACTTTATTGTGAGTCCTTACATGTAAAGGATTTCTACACTGTTGTTGACCCGATTCTTTGCAACAATCTAAAGTTATTCAAACTTGTGTGCTGTAATTTTTTTCATTGTTTCATTTCTCATTACATTGTAGACATGACTTATTGTCCCTGCTATATTTCCTTAGCAAAAAAAAAGCAAAGATATTAAATCATTGCATTTTATTTGACTCAGATATTTGAACGCTGCAGTGAAAAAGATACATTTACAAATTATTTTAAAGGATACGCTGACTGAAATACTATATGAAGTGAGAATGTGCATAATCTTTTCACATTATACTAGGTGGTAAAAAAAAAAAAAATCAAGTACTCTATTTTTTTTGCAGAAGATGTGTAGGCATGGGACATAAGTGCTGTGTACTACACAATAGTTTTATTGAAATTCTCTTAACATATTATGCCATTTTGGAAAGAAACATGACCCGAAGGAAACTATTAAAATACAACAAGAACAAAAAAGTGTTTAGCATTACAGTAAATGATGGACTGGCATCTTGGTTTGCTCAACATTTAGACAGAGACTTCAGTCAACATAAGGTAGAAGGACATTTTCTTTCAAGCTGACATCCCTCCTACATTTCTCTGTAAGAGCAAGAAATAGCCACTGTGAATTAAATCTAACACCTTCAGAAAGAATGCAGTATTTTAAAAATATCTTTACATGGGGTAATTGATTTTACATATCTGCAAAATCAGTTTTTGTCATAATACATTCTTTTCTAAAGGTCCCCCATTTCTAAATTACATCACTTTGTTTTATAGCCCATATTATTCAAGCACATGAAGAGCACCAATAATGGTAGATGAATTCTGTGCCCTGTTTTCTAAATATGTTCACTACGCTTTGTAGTTTTACTATGATAATTATGCATGACCCTGAATGAAACTGCAGGGCAGCACTATGGTTAACACACCAGTCACCTTTACGCTCAACTCGGTTTCCTCAAAATCAGTCCCACCAAAAAAAGCATGTGGTGTTTTAGCAGACATTTTTGTGGTTTTAACTAATTATAGTTGTATTCTTGTAGCAAACTGCCATCATAGCTTCCCTGTAAAATGTAGCCTACAGTTTCCTGGAAAGTGAGACCAAAAAAGTTTCTGATCATATATTTTCATAGATGTCATATTATTTTTCACTGTAGAACAGGTTGTTTCTGGTTGCAGCTGTGGCTGTAATAAGGTTTCATAGGGCAAAGGAAATCACACAGAACTTTTCCCTGCTGTCTCTTGAAAGTATTAAATGATTCTGTGACAGTTATTTGCATCATAATGTACACCTTTATAAACTGGTTAGAATGAATAGCTTTTGGTCTACCTGAGACTAAAAATCCAAGTGTTTGGGGTGGGTTGGATTAGAATATGTGTACATCTGCCTCTTGTAGGTCTGTGAAAATATCCCTCAAGCCAGATCTGGTTACTATACCAGCTTGAATTTTCCTCTATATTTTGTTTGAAATTGCACTGCTACTTGAATGAGAAATGTGCATGTAAATAAAGGTTGACAAAACTGATGTACAGTAGCTGCCATTTGTTTTGCATTGCACTGTAATGCCACGTGATAATTCTGACTCATATTTCTTCATTTTTAAGTCTGGAAAATGTCAGCAAATATGCATAAAAATTATATACAGGATATAATACATATTTTTTATAATGAAGAACTCAAAGTGTCTAGTAAATTTTAAAATCCATACAATAAAAGGTATATGAACAAAACCAACATAGACATGCCACATAACAGATGCTTAAGAACAGATTAAAAACCATACCTGAATGCAATAGAATATGTAAAACTGGTAAAGAAGGAAACTTATCTCGACAACTCCACTTCAGAAGAGCCTGTTCCCAGGGTGCTGATGTTCACCTTACCTTCCTTCTTCAAGTCATACCCCTATAAAATGTTCTTACATAAAAGAAATGGTTTTCTCCAAGTTGTATATCACTTTGCAGAAAAGTGCTAAATGTATGATAAATGTAAATGATCATTTAAACAAATTATACAAAAAACTTCAGTTAAAAGACAAACACCCACATGTAAAAAACTGACCTACAGTGGTGCTTGAAAATCTATTTTTGCATAAAAGTGACCTAAAACGTGATTAGATTTTCACACAACTCCTAAAACTAGATAGAGAACCCAATTAAACAAAGAAACAAAAAACATTATACTTGTTCATTCATTTATTTATTAAGGAAAACGGTCTAATATTACATATCTGTGTGTGGCAAAAGTATGTGAACCTTTTCTTTCACTAACTGGTGTGACCCACCTGTGTAGCAATAACTGCAACTAAACATTTCCAGTAATTGTTGATCAGTCCTGCATGTTGCCTTGGAGGAATTTTACACCATTCCTTCTTACAGAACAACTTCAGCTTATATTAGTGGGCTTCCTCGCAATGAACTGCCTGCTTCAGGTGCTTCCACAGCATTTCTAGGATTAAGGTCAGGATGACCATTCCAAAACAGTAACTTTCTTCTGCTTTAACCATTCTTCAGTAGAATGACTTGTGTGTTTAGGGTCTTTGTCTTGTTGGATGACCCACTTTCTCTTGAGCTTCAGTTCACAGATGGATACCCTGACATTTTCCGGTAGAATTTGTTGGTGCAATTCAGAATTCATAGTTCCATCAATGATGACAAACTGTCCTGGTCCAGAGGCAACAAAGCAGGCTCAAACCATGATACTGCCACCACCATGTCACAGATGGGATAAGGTTCTTATGCTAGAATGCAGTGTTTGCCTTTCACCAAGCATAATGCTTCTCATTCAAGCCAAAAAGTTCTATTTTGGTCTCATTTGTCCCCAGAACATTCTTCCAGTAGCCTTCTGGTTTATCCACGTGGCCTTTAGCAAATTGTAGATTGGGAGCAATGTCCTTTCTGCAGAGCAGTGGCTTTATCCTTGCAACCTTGCCATTCCCACCATTGTTGTTCAGCGTTCTCCTGATAGTGGACTCAAGAACACTGAAATTAGGCACTGCAAGAAAGGCCTTTAGTTCCTTAGATGTTATCCCGGGTTTCTTTGTGACCTCACAGAACATTATACGCCTTGCTCTTGGTGTGATCTTTGTGGGTCAACCACTCCTGGGGGGGTAACAATGGTGTCGAATTACCTCCATTTGTTCACAGTCTGCCTGACAGTGGACTGGTAAAGTCCAGATTCTTTAGAAATGGTTTTGCAACCTTTTCCAGCCTGGTGAGCACCAACAACTCTTTTCCTGAGGTCCTGGAAAATTTCACACTTAACAAACCTGTGTTGTAAAGATCAGACTCCGATAGCAAAGCCCCAGATTTATGTTCTTTAAACAAGGCAAGGCCTCCCCCACTCACATCTGACTGTCACCCCATTGAATGAAACACCTGATTCTAATTGCCCCTTCAAATGAACTAATCCTAGAGGTTCACATACATTTGCCACACACAAATATATAACATTGGATCATTTTACTCAATAAATAAATGAACAAATATAATCATTTTGTCTCATTTGTTTAATTGGGTTCTCTAGTTTTAGGACTTACATGAAAATCTGATCATGTTTTAGATCATATTTATGCAAAAACAGAAAATTCTAAAAGGTTCACAAAATTTCAAGTACCACTGTACACTACACTAAACTGAATACTCTATATAAATCCAAAAACACAGTAAAATCACCCATCAGGCAGCAGTAATAGTTTAAAGGCCTACTTCAGCTTTACATGATCTGTGAATCACAGTATAATTTAAAAGTCTTGGGTTAAGGTAAGAGTATACTGTGAAAAGAGTTAAAGAAAATACTGTAAATAGAATTAATTAAATGCTTATTTCAACCCCTTGACCAACATAAAACACATAACACATTAAAAAAAACCATAACATATATTAACACCAGATATAGAGGTTGTGGTATTCTGTACACATAAAATGATGTCTTTTCATCACCCAGCATGGAGATGGTGCCACAGATCCTTTGGGATCACTGCTAAAAGAGGCCCGTCCACCTCTGTCTGGCCTCAAAGTAACTCCGATAGGTGAAATTCTTCTCCATTCTAAACATAAGGTTGGCCTGGATTTTGCAGTATGCAGTATTGATGGCCAAGTGTGTCATTCTGGACAAGCCTGCTCTCTCACCACAGTGGACAGAGTGGACAGCTGGTCAGTTTGTGCCTGTACATCACTGCTCTGACTGGCACCTCTTCTTAGAGGCCTCACCAGTTCAAATTCTACTGATGGTATCCTAGACCTTTAGGCTGGATCCTGGCCCATTTGCCCTCCATGAGTTCTAAAAGTACATCAGTGCTTGTCCTCACAATCAGAGTTAGGGTTAGAGGGTCCAAGGCCCTGTGCTTGAGGAGGGTCTCTGCCTCCATCCTGGCCATTGTTATCTTCCTCTGCTTAACAGTAAAGCTGTTATAATGAGGCTGGGTCTCAACATTTTGACTGATGTTGGACCAGGATACAAGCAGGGCCAGCCAAGGACATAGGAAGTACAAGTGGAAATGTTCGATGTAGCTGCAAGATGTTTAAACACCTGGGAGAGGAGTGGAGCAAAGTGTCCAGTATGAGAGGAATGTCTGGGTTGACACCCCTCCAAGTGCATGACCTCTCTCCTCACACACTTATACCTACCCCCTCAGATGAAACCAAAAATACACAACACATAATGCAAATGTATAATGATATGTATCATATATGCTGAAGATGACATGAAACACATCATCCATTATAACCTTAAATGGTCTGACATCAAGGCTGTTCATCTGCATAGGACACTTACTGTAGTCCACAGATTCCTGATCTCTGAAAAACACACACATTTTCTGAACCGCTCGTCCCATACGGGGTCGCGGGGAACCAGAGCCTACCCGGTAACACAGGGCGTAAGGCCAGAAGGGGAGGGGACACACACCCAGGACAGGACGCCAGTCCGCCGCAAGGCACCCCAAGTGGGACTCGAACCCCAGACCCACCCGAGAGCAGGACCCGGTCCAACCCACTGCGCCACTGCACCCCCTCCGACATGAAACACATCATCCATTATAACCTTAAATGGTCTGACATCAAGGCTGTTCATCTGCATAGGACACTTACTGTAGTCCACAGATTCCTGATCTCTGAAAAACATTTAATGTCAATTATAACCCTGTGCATAAACCCATACTGTTCAAGTTAAGGGTGTATGAGGAGCTCTCAAAGGACAATCAAAGTAGAGCAGAAGCTGGGTTCCATTCCCAAAACCCTAGCACATTTACATTTATTCATTTAGCACATGCTTTTCTCCAAAGGAATGTACAACTCACCAAATCAAAGTACATTTCATCAACAGACAGAGGGCTATAGATATAGACATGCAATTCTGGAAGCAGTCAACTTGTCTGATGTCACTTCTCAAACCAGCATACATTACATGGGTAGCTGCATATGGAATTGATAGAGTCCAAAAATGTGAAAACGCATAACATTAACAATAACATTAAATGAATAGCAGCAAATAGAACTGAAATGAAATGCAAAGGTATTTATGGCAAATTATATCATGTAAATTTATGGAGTATATAGGAACTAATTATAATAGAACTACCAGGGTAGTACTGAAGCTTTGGAGAATATTTTTAAAGCTCTGGGGGAACATAAAAACACAACTACATCATAGCAATTGTACAGCGGCTTTGAGAAGCGGCCCCAGATCTCACCTAGTGAACAAATCATTTTGTTGCGAACAGTGAATTCCAGCAGGATACATTATTTTTAATGGAACGGGTTGATTGCTTCTGCTTTAATTGTGCGCAGTTTTAATGCAACTCTCTGCTGATCGATCCCACCAACTGCTGCAATGCAGAGTACCGGCAGGAAACCGGGAGGAAGGAGCCTCTTTCAGCATCTCTCTCACCTGGGGGGTTACCAAGCTGCTGGACTCCTCACGCAAGGCAGATCACAACTCTGGATTTATTATACAGCTTTAAGCTAACGGAAAATGAGAACAGGCATTTACAGCCATGAATACACAGATGATTATTCCTCTGTTAGCACTCACACTCGTGTGAAATTCTCTTTACAATTTGCTGCAGTACATTGAGAATTTGTTGCTAAATTAGTTCTCCAGATCATATTTAAATGTAGTCATTATTTTATACTGTAGCATCTGCTACTGTTGTGTTACCCCCAAAGAGCCTGACTAGGAATTTAAATATGAAGAGTTGGACTGATTATTTGCATCTTTTCTCAAACTTTAATACACATTGAAAAACAAAATACCCTTACAGAAACAAATATTAACAATAAATCACACAAACAAAAATGTGATACTGTAGTTAATAAACAGACAGTACTTTTAGAAACACTGATAAAATAACTTTTCGTAAAACATAATTAGCTGTTATCACTATTGTCACTATTGCTGCCCACCCATCCTGGGCATTCTAGATTAAATAGGACTTCTAAGTCAGTTTACAGGTGATAATGGCATTGTTGCTATATGGTAACTTGATTTCCCAGGTCAGCAAGGTACGTCTCGTCCATCATGGCATTTGCTCATCATCTTCAGTCAGCATAGAGTGCCTCTGTAACAGCCAGCCGGCCTTCTCAGGTCTTACTGTAGGGAAACATTCATTGTATGTATGGCTTTGGATCGTGAAGGTTAGGTTTAGGTTTATTGGTTAAGGTTAGAGTTACAGGTTAGGGCTGGAGGTTAGCGGTTGTCCCCAACCGTAAAGTGCATTGTATGCACTAGTGATGGGGAGAGTACTGGGGCTGAGAGTAACCAACTGGCCTGGAGTATTAGGCCTACTGGTGGAATGAGGCTACTTGGCACCATTAGGACAAGTTTTCTGTTTACCACAGTTACCGTGTCGGATTCCTAATGTGTTATGTGCTGCACAAAGTGGGACCATCAGGAGGCAGTAGTCTGAAACGTCATTAGGGATTTTATTTCAAAGTTTCTTGCATAGTGTTGTGTATTGATTGCGTATAGTTTTAATGTCTTTTATGTAATTTTAATTGGGCCTTTTAATGGTTTGGAGAATTTTTATCTGGATTGCTTTTGTAATGAAATTTGATGTATTATTTTTCACTGACTAATCTTAATGGAACGTTCAGCTGGTTTGTAAACAATTTTATGCAGGGCTCTTGGAAGCGAGGCTTTATTACTTCGCATGTATTGTTTTATTTTTATACTGTTTGTGGTTTCTCTTGTCATATATTGCAGTTTTAATGGAATGCCCAAATAGTGTGTAGCTACACAAAGAGTGTGTACAACCTTAAACAAATACTGAAAGCTCAAAGTGTAGACTTTTGTACATGTCTGGTTTAAAATTTATATTCTAATGCAGATATGATTTAATATTTTTCTTGGTAATAAGGGCAAAAATGGCAATTTCTTCATGTATTCCTTCTCTGCTGCTGCTTCAACTCCAAATGTAATTGAACAGGCAAGTGTCTTAATTTTCCTCAACAACCACAAGTACAATAGTTCTGTTTTTAAAAACCATCTAAAAGTGGTTTGTTTTAAGCAATCTGGTTTCCTACTTATTGTAAGAAAGTAATGAAGAGTACCCCTCATGTAGACGCCGTTACACTATGAAGGAACATGCTGGGAAAATGGCGCCATTTCAGTTCAGCTTTACGCGGAGTTCGGCACTGTGTTCCCACATGAAAATTCTTATCTTAACTGATTTTAAAGCTTTGTTCGTGTTTATTTTGGTTTCATCAGGAGCCCAAAGGAAAGTTTAAAGTGTTTTTTAAAAACCATAGGCAAATGCAGACTCTAAAAAAAACGAGGGAAACTTAACTCCCCACTGCTTATAAGCAGCCGGAAGTGTCATATGTGGAGGGCAGTTGTATCGCAATCGGAACGATCCTGGTCTGTATTCCCACTCAAGCGGTAGCGACCTTCATTAAGGTACTTATCCTGAATTAACACGGTAAAACTTACTCAGCTGTATAAATGGGTAAATCATTGTAGCTTAGACCTAAGCTAGTGTACATACCTTAAGTCACCTTGGGCAAAGCCTTCAGCAAAATTGAGAGTTGACGTAGTGAGCCTGACGAGCCACAAAGACTTTTGTCAAAGTTGTTGTGAACCGCGAGAATTTCGTGCGTCTTTTTAGGTTCGCTATTAAATATATACACATACAGTGTTCTACAAATGCATCGTGTAAGTGATTGTTCTGCTTGTTTTCTAACACCTTACGTAGCCAAAAGTCCTCACTCTCTTGCCTGGCATCGATAAGATAAACGTCGTGTCCGCGCTTCCAAGCCTTTTTCAGCTTGGATATTATCCGTTTAAATGTTGTCTGCTACAGACAGACACAATCCTCAAGAAAGGACAAATCAGCTGCTCAACACTTATAACACTGTTTCCGAGTAAGTATATGAAAAAATATTAACAAAACGCGCACTTCGCTCTCGGAACAGCCTGGCTTAACATACTAGTTGTTGATTCGCCTCAGAGTCAGAGAGAGGAAAAACTTGAAGGCTTGAGTTGATACTAGTTTGACGCGTTGGACTAATTTAAAAAAATATTACAGTAATTCGATTAAAGGTATGTTTTGTGTAATTTTGAACGAATGTGTGGCAGATGTTCACTCTGATCATACATTTGATTGAACTGATGATGGTTTTGAAAAACTGCTGGGGGGTCTTGTTACAGTCCCAGCCAGGTACAGGTGATGCAGGCCCGGGATAAGGAGCTTCCGGTATGTGAGGGGGTCGGTACGGACTCCTTATGGCCTCATCAGTCCTGATCACACTCTCACGTTCCCTGTTTAACCTCCTGCACTGTACACTGCACCTCACTGCACTGTACGTACATTTCTCCTCCTCCTGTACACCGCAGATCTGTCGATAAACCCACTGCCAGCAGGGGGCGCCCTCACCCAACCCTTACTCTGTGCATTGAGGTGCCCCTCAAAATATTGAAAATGTTTCTCAAACTCTCATCCCTTCATGTCATTACTCTTTAGTATAAAATAGATGAGCCAAATTTTAATATAAGTAATTTTTAGTGGTTGCTCAAGTATATCACTAAGGATGCATAACATGGTCATTCATAATAGTTTACTCGGCAGACCCAGAATCCATGCTCACCCTGTAGTTTGTTTTGGATAGTTTTACACTTTTGAAGCAGTGTGGCCTTTCTTGGGTTGGGAGAATCATATGGGTGTTTCTTCCTTAACTTCTACCTGTTTCCATGACATTCCAAGTTTTTTTCCATAATATTCCATGAGGTTCCACAAGCCCAAATTAATAAGTCAAAGTGTTTTCCAACAAGCTGCTACTCCAGTTGCGCACATCACAAAGACAAAGTGGAAATGTGATACAAAGTTTGTTAGAAATGTTCTGTATAAAGGAATGTTATGGTATGTATGAAAATGTCTCCCTTGAGGATAGACTCTGGAACTTTGTGAATCTGCATTAAAATCCAAGGTAGAAGCAATAAGTTGCAAATACTATAGAAGCAGTATGATACTATAAAATATAAAAATATTATAAAAGGGGGGCGTGGTGGCGCAGTGGGTTGGACCAGGTCATGCTCTCTGGTGGGTCTGGGGTTTGAATCCCGCTTGAGGTGCCTTGCAACGGACTGGCGTCCCGTCCTGGGTGTGTCCCCCCTCCATCCTTACGCCCTATGTTGCCGGGTTATGCTCCGGTTCCCCGCGACCCCGTATGGGACAAGCGGTTCAGACAGTGTGTGTGTGTATATTATAAAGGGTGTTATTGCCAAGCAAGACATGCTTCATAAGCTGGTGTTGTAATACATTTTTGGTGATGTATTTTTTTGCCCAGGAACAGATTTTTCTCCATAAAAAATAATTTAACCCTGTGATGACAGGAATTTGCCTAATGATGTGACCTTGTGGGAGAAATTAACAAAACAACAAGTATACTGAAAGTATAAGAACCATTTAATCATTTACCACCTAGATGCATATTACATTTAACATTGTTTTGTTTTGGAAAATACCTGCCTAAATATTCTCATCAGGATCTGCCACCTCTGACATCTTTAATTACAGCGGTCATAATTACATCTTTGCTTTTATGCACAGGTACTGCTTTTTAGTGCAGCTCCAGATTTTAGCCTCTTAAAATGGCTTGATGTTTACTAGAACAATATGAATAGGCACCATAGGTAAAGGCCTAACAGCAGCTCTCAAGTCTGATTGCTCAGTCACCTGCTATCTTCACAGGAATAGGGCTTTGTATTTCTTGGGTCAAAGTACTTTTCTGAAGCAGTGATCTTGAGGTGTGTTTTTACGCACACACAAACTATGTGTACAAATAAAGAAATTTCAAGAAGGGCTTCTGCCCCTTAACGTACTTTTAGACAGCGTCTCAGAGAACTGCAATCCCAAGACGTACACTGAGTCTGGAAGCAATCAGCCCAGTTAGTGTTTACATGTTTTTGGCATCTTTAAGAGCTGCTTCTTTGTGGTGAATCCAGGTGAAGGATTCATTCAGCCTGCCAGAGACTGAAGATAGTTACCTGCATCATTAGTGACACCACAACCTGCAGCCTGAAGCACTGCCTACCCCTAAGTGAGGATATACAGCACCTCAGATATGTTTAGGGTGAAAATGGAGAAATTTTCTTCATCTGTAACTGGATTGTAGTGTGGAAAAGATACTACACTCTGTTCCAGAGAGTTTGGATTTTCATTCTACAGTAGGTTGCTGCTCCTTGTTGAAAACTGCTAACTGCAGCAGGTAATACGATCTAAAAAAATGGGTATTGTAGTACAGGTTATAGGCTTAAGTCCCAATTGTCTTTTAAAAATAATATCCATTCTACCTTTCATTGTCAATATCTGCTTATCCAGTGCAAGGTTGCAATCTATCCCTGAAGTATAGGCTGTGAGGAAGGGTGTACTCTGGCCTGGACTCGAGTCCACCGCAACGCAATCACACACACACACACGCACACACACACCAATTTGAGGTCGCCAGCACACTTGTGCTTAAACTGTGGGTGGAAACCATGTGTCTGTGTTGGTATTTGGATGATTATTTTGCAAATAGGCCATATTGTTCACCTGTTTTCCCCTACAAGAGTCAGGCCTGCGTCACAAACCTTGAAGAATGGGGCTTGGGAGAGGGTGAGGTGGCTGGGCTTTCTGCAATTAACTACACACACACTGTATTGGGACCTTGTATAGCCATTAAAAAAGGCAATTCCATTGAGCTAGAAAATTTGAAATGTAACATTTATATTCCACTTCGTGTTTGTGTATGTATAATGCAGTAGTATAAGTATGCTGAATATTTCTTCATCTGGGAACAGAAGGGTATGTGGGAATTTATGGCATTCCAAAACATTCACTGCTGTATTTTATACATTTTTATATAGCTTGTGGCTGATGTCATGTGGCAGCGTAGACAATTAGGCACCAGCATCGCAGCAAAAGCACCTCACTGTGTGTCAGTTACACTAAGTAGTTAATAGTGACAGATCTATTGAATTTCATGGGACTCAAGGCCTGGTTGTAAATCATCCCCTTATAATGAAATCCTTTCATGATTTGTCTTCTGGAACTAATTTATATTCAGAAAGCATTTGGAAACAGACACATTGTCCTCTGGCATCAGGTCTGCTGTGTTGGATTTGTGGAGTTTCCAAGGAGCAGAACCTGTAGCTACCGAAGGTGAAGTGTTGTAGAAGATCTGCAGGGAAAGGACGGCTACCTGTCAGGTGAGGATAACTACCTTGATACCGTGGGGAGATCATCTTATCTGTCTGCAATATACAATTCCATGGACATCACCAAATATATTATTAAAGTATAATGCATATATTTTCAGGCCTTCACAAGAATTTATGTACATATATTCATATGGATTCTGGTCTAAGAGCAGATTGATCTTCTTCAGAGCAATCACCTTTAAACTCACAACCTTTGCTCTCCTGGGAGTAAAGTCTGTAACTCATGACTTGGTCCATTATAGACCTTACCATTCAAAGGACTTTATAGAGGTGTGTTTGTGTCTAGGACCTCACTCTCTCTTCTTGCTGGTTCACTGTTGAGCAGGGTCACACACATGGCCATCTGTTCTTGGTACAGTGAGGAAGACTGCTAGTCAACCTGAGAGTGTCACTTGTTTGCTTGGTTTACGTACACATTACCATCCATTGGTGATGATGGTGCTTTAGGAGTGTCATTCAGCTCACACCTCTAAATCAGCACCATGAGGACAAACCCTGAGGCTCAGAGTTCTCTGCTACCAAATTTAGGACCTTGTACCAGAGTCCCACGACACAGACTGATTTGGGAGAGGACATCAACTACGCATCAAACTGTGGTTTGAAGTTCATTTTTCCCACAGGTTGTCACAAACTCTTTAGAATACAAAACGTCACCTGTACATCTCAGAAATCTGAAAGTTTAACTGCGCCTACAATGCTTCAGGCTGTCACCTCAAAAAATACCACTAAATTGTGTAACAGTTGTAAAGGAATTCTTCTGATCATTTTTATACTTTGGCAGGAATTTAATTTTAATCTGCATTTCTGTTCATTGCAAGTCTGGTGTAGTTGATGGACTTCTATTACATCTCTATTAACAAGGCACCATATGCACTTTTATAGGACCATAAATTTAGATATACAAGGGAGTTTCTCATAACATGTACAGCCTGTCCATTTAAGTATTTTTCCCAATGAAACAACATTTTACTTAACGTTTTCTACTTTGTGGTTGCACAGTGAAAACTGTTGGGCATTCAAACTCATTTTATTGCCATTAGAAAAACACAACCAGCCATTTTTTCATCAATAACACCATGTCCAGTGCAGGGTCATGGTGGTCCACAGCCTATCCTGGAAGCATAGAATGTGAGTAAGGGTACACCCTGGATGGGATGCTAGTCACAAGACATAAAAATAAGAAAAAATTTTAAAAGTCAACTTAGAAACAACGATAATGGGTAACAATTTGGGTTTCCAAGTTTGTAACTGAATCACACTACATGTGTGAAGGGAGAAGGGTCAGTTCTGAGGGGCCAGACTGGTGGTGTAGAGGTAGGACACTGTGCCGGCCTGTATCTGGAATGTCTGCCCCTGTATCTGGTGACTGGGGATCTGCTCTGTGGTTTGGCTGATGGAGATGGCTTGGGTGGGCTGCCCGCTGATGTGGATTGCCTGGCCCTGTTCCCGGTCAGTGGGCACCTGTTGGGAAGAGGCCTCCCGGGTGACAGGCAGGTGTGGGAGGGGTGGCTGCATAAGGTGCAGATGCTGGGCAGGCCTTGGCGAGACTGGCAGTGGCTGTGGCGGTCCGTGATGGGCCTGCAAGTGCTCCATGGCCTCTCGGCTCAGGGTGATGAGGTGCATCCGCTCGGACGTCCCCTCCAGGACGCTTATGGCCTGGATCTGCTGCGCCTGTTCCCCCTGTGTGACCAGTGCCAGGCCTGGCACATGCTGTGGAGGTGGAGCCAGAAGGGTGAGCCCCTGCGCCTGCTCTGCCCCTACACCCTCTGAGGTCTCGCTGGCAATGATGCTGATGCCCTGTTCCTGTCCAGACACAAAGTTGATGTTGTCCACCTCGCTGGTGACCACCAGCTGGATCTCCTGCTCCCCTGCTGTGGGAAGCTGGTACTGCTGGAGCTGCAGGATGCCACGGACCTCCTCCTGCCCACCACTGGCGTCTTCCGCAGCTGCCTCCTCCGAGGCTTCTGTGGGCTTCTCCTTGTTATGAGTCTTGGTGTGAGCTCTGAGGTTGTCCAGTCGGGCAAAGGACAGGCTACACAGTGGACACGTGAAAGGCTTCTTGCCAGCGTGGGAGGCCACGTGGCGCCTCCTTGCACTAGGGTCCGAGAAAGACTTGTCACAGATGCTGCAGACATAAGGCTTCTCCCCCCTGGAGAGAAAAACCAAATGGAGAGGGTCAGTTTCCTTTGCTCAGAATCAAAATAACTTGAGTCCAGACATGTGACTTTTTCAGTTGCGGGAAAGTCTCACCTGTGGATCCGAATGTGTGTCTGCAGGGTGCTTTTGGCTGTGAAGCACTTTCCACAAATCTCACAGGTGAAAGGCTTCTCCCCTGTTTAAACAACATACTGCTGAACTTGAACTGCCTGCCTCACCTGAGAAATCATCAGTCATGCTACGTAGTTACACCTCCCATTAGAAAGGCATTCTGTTATTAAAGAAAAACTGAAAATTATCTGCCATACCAGTATGTGTCCTCATATGTTTCTTCAGTTGAGCTGCATCCATAAATTTCCGATTGCAGTGCTCACACTCTGGCAAAGCTTTACCTAAGCAAGAGGGAACATTTTAATATATAGTTGAACTGCAGCAGTTTGGCTTTAAATGAATCAACTGCTCACCTGTGTGCACTCTGTAATGGCTCTTCAGCTGCCTCTTCTGACTGTATATTTTCCCACACTGATCACAGCTGAAGGATTTCTGCTCTGGAATATTGGAGAAAACAACACTGAGTCTAACTGTTGTACTTTCAACACTTGAAAAGGTACCAGCAGGGGGTCCACTACCATGACTGATGATACCTGTATGTAGGTTCATGTGCTCCAGGAGGGAGTGCTTGGTAGACAGCGCCTTCGAGCACACCGTGCACACAAACGGCTTTTCTCCTGTGTGCATGCGCTGGTGCACCTGCAGTGTGTGCTTCTGGGTGAAGCCCTTCCCACACACAAAACACCTAAAGGGCTTTTCACCTGCCAGAACATTTTGAAACATTATTTGAGGAGTCACATTTGTTCTTCATGTTAAAAGCCAGAAACAGCACTTACTTTCATGTAAATTGGTGACTCCAAATTGCTTTGTGTGTGTGTGTGTGTGTGTGTGTGTGTGTGTGTGTGAGAGAGAGAGAGAGAGAGAGAGAGAGAGAGAGAGAGAGAGAGAGAGACTGTCCTACAATGGACTAGTGTCCCATCCAGGGTATACCCTGCCTCACACCTGTGTGTTCCAGCATTCTGAATTACCGTGGTCCTGTACTGGATAATTCATTATTGATAATGCAAGGCTGTATGTATAACATGCTTCACTTGTTATGCATATTGTAATTTATTGCCATGGGGGCAGCTGGTAGTGTAGTGGTTAGAGCTGCTGCCTTTGGACCCAAATTCACAGGCTCGAATTCCAGCTCCAGCTGTAGTACCCTTGAGCAAGGTACTTAGTCTAAATTATTCCAGTAAAATTACCCAGATTTATAAAAGGGGTAAATAACTAAGCTGCTAAACACTGCAAGTCCCTTTGGAGAAAAGCATCAGTTAAGTGAATAAATGTACTTTATATTTTATGAATCAGTCACGATGGGAGTAATATATACTTAGCAGTGTTTCCTCAGAAGATCAGTGACCAACCTGTATGTGTTCTCTGGTGTATTTTTAAGAACAGGTGATTTTTGAAGACTTTCCCGCAGTCTTCACATCGCGCTTCAGTGTTGGGATATTTCCGCCTCCTGCCCCTCCTGCCGGGCTCTGCCTTCTCAGACACCTCTTCCTCCATCTTATATCCTTTTAATTTCATGGTAGGCTTTATCTTGCGTTTGCTGTAGCGGCTGCGGCTAGCTTTTGGGTCATAGTCCGCATCCTCAACTCCAGAAGGCTCGACACAGGCGTCCGACTCTTCATCTCCATCGGCCTCTGGAGCTTCCTCGCCCCTGGAGCCTGTGGCAGCTGGTACACTTTGCATCTCTGCCACAGCAACAGGTTCAGCTGCAGCATTTGACTTGGGCTGTGCTGCGACCAATGTCTCGCTGGCATTTGTGCTCTTTTTTGGCCGGCCCCGTTTGCGCTTGGGGGTCTCTGAGCCAACTCCTGAAGAAGGGGCTGCTGTGGCTGCCTTGCTGACCGAGACAGAGCTCTGACAGTCTGCATAGGCCTTCACCAGATCGCTGATCTGCAGGAGGTGGGCCATATCCAGGAGCTGCTTAGTGGCAGTCTCCTCCACTGACACATTAGCACTGTAGATGAACTCCAGGACAGAACTGAAGATCTGTGCAGCCATGCCATCCAGCTTATATATGGACTGACCCACATGACCCTCGGCAGTAAACATTAGGGAAAAATACTCACTGCTTGCAGCTAGCAAAGCTTTGTGGGCCTTAAAGTGGACATCCTCCACAATTAGTGTTATATCACACAGTAAGTCCTTCTTTCTCAGCTTGTCAAACTTGTTCAAGATTGTGTCCTTGTGTGCTTTTGAGTGGATGGCAAAATGTGACGTGGTTGGATTTGCCATTCTGCAACACAGATTAGGGAGTCTTCATTCACCTGCAAGTACAAACCAGGTCAGCTACACTCCTGATTGCGACTTTGGATACTGCTTACCATAACATGGTGTACATTGTTTTAGTTATATGGTTTGGTTTATATTTTGGTAGTTAAATATATTGTGTTGTCTATGTTAAATGATTTACTTAGCTGACACTTTTGCCCCAAAATGACTTATATGGTGTCAAGTGAGGGTATGTAGCTTAAGAGTACTGCAGCAGAATGGGCATTTGAACCTTTACTTAGATATAATAACTATAATTTTCAATAGCCTAGACTTACATAATCTACAGATGGTTCATGAGAAATGATATATATGGGTGGCACAGTGGTGCAGCGGGTAGTGCTGGTGCTTTACAGCTCCTGGGTTGTGGGTTTGAATCTGGCTCAGTGTGTATGGACTGTAGCTGGTTTGTGTGAGTTTTGATCGTTTCCTGATGCAGTCGAAAGATGTGTGTGTGCACGTGCGTGTGATTGCCCTGTGATGCACAGAAACCCATTGGAGGTGTACCCTACCCAGTCTAGTGTCCTGTGCTTCTGGGATGGGTTCCGAAGTACTGCGACCCTGCACTGGACAAAAAGGCCTAGATCATGGTTTGTAATAAGTGAGGGTGGATAGGGGTGTCTGCTAAATACCACTTCGTAGTCGTTGCACACATTGCTTCAGAGAAACTAAGCATCTGCTGAATGAATCAATCAATGTAAATGTACTTTTTTGTGCACATTTCTCTTTTGTTACAACAACACTGCAATCATGAAAGATTATCATGGGTTCAAAATTATCACTTATTTATTATTATTGCTTCTTATCCAAGTAATTGTCTACTATCAATAAAGAATTAGAATGAACTGACTAGGCAAAGTATGAAAATAGTGTCTTAATTATTATCCAACCCTGACAAGATAGCAAATTCATAATCAAAACAGAACGTTTAAACATAAGGACAAACGATGTGAGTGTGCGATACTTAGCTCACTTTGTTCTTACAGCCGAGCAGTAATGATATTTAGTGGCACATGGAACAGTTGGTTCTCCAAGTGAAGTAAACCTAGGTTATCCTCCCTGCACCCAAAACTAACCAGGTGAAGGAAACAGCGCAGTGAGTCAGTGTGTTCAAACCGAGCGCCATGTTCAGTCTTCAAAATTAAATCGCTCGTGTGTGGTACTACATCTAAATGTAGAAAATTCGAGTTCCCGTTTAAAACACGAGTTGGTATTTTAATCATTTAAAACACTACAATGCGCAAGTGGGTGATATTTCGCAGAAAATGTTAATACAAAACAAAAACATATAACAAAGCTTCCAGGACCTTACCTCCCCGGAAAAAATGACCGCGTTATTTGGGAAGTCTCGCGAGACCTTGGCTGCAAACTCGGAGCAAATCGCGTTGCGCTGCAGGTGCGGAGGAGCGCTGATCCCAGACCGGTCAGCCTTCTCTTCGATTCTAATAGAATCATGGCCAAAACAGGGAACTAGATCTACTAGATATGACAACAATGGATAACTAATGCTAGAGAGAATATAAAAATGAATGAAAAATAAAACTAAAATCATAAATACACAGAAAAAATAAAGACTTATTCATTACAAATGTGCTAAAACGTCGATAAAAGCACAGTTCTCGCAGCTTTGGGTTTAGAAATTGCGAGAACTGTGCTTTTTATATGTAATTATGTAATATATGTTATGTAATTTAATTAGAATGTTCTTGTAATGTTTAATTTCTTTTATAAACGGGAAAGGCTTTGAATTTACATTTAAACTTATGTATATTTAATTTGGCAAATAAGGAAACAAAATGTATTATATGGTACCTACCTGTTGTCGTCTCTCTTGTATTTATAAAATCCAAGCAGTACATGTATGAAAGTGAAGGATAAATCTAACGAAAACCAAGTTTCCGCTCCATTAAGAAGGTCCGACCAGAATTTCTACGTGTTTCTACAGAATTAATTTAATTTAAAATATGTAAAAAGCTGTTTCTGAGGAACTTTCACAAAATGTCTTTAAGTCTTTGGATAAAGCATTTTCTTGGGTACATTTTATGAATTAATTTATACGAGACTTATCTCACTTTATTATCGGTCAAGAGAAATATCAGGGTTAAGTCCACTCCTTTCCCCAAAAATATAACTGATAAATCTGCTCCAACATGCCACCACATGTGGCACTGTAACAGTAATGATGTCCCTTTGAAACAAAGCTCTGATCCCTCTTATTTGTGTGACGAGACTGGGCGACAAACATGTGATGTGTCCCACAGCAGAGGCGCACAGATCCAAGTCTGGGGTGGCGGGAGTTCGATTCTAATAGACTACCCAGTGATGTGGGCACGGTATTTTTTGCAGATCTTATTATATTTATCTAAATAAAACATGAGCGTAACTAACCGGCTTTAATTCAAATTGCTTATCTGAGTACAGTCGTAAAGAGGATCATAATAAATAAGGGGGAAACGGTTAGCGGCGGGGGGCGCAGATTCACAGGCGGAAGGTTATGAGCACAAGTCCCGTGGGTGGTGGTGCTGAGACACGATGATCGGGGTGAGTGACAGGTGCAGGCGGGAACAGGGACGGGGACGGGACTGTAAATGTAAACACACCTCCGGAACGCAGAGGGATCGTAATGTGTCGCGGTGATCAAAGCGTTCGTGTGCGACGGGGGGCCGGCTGGGCTCTTATTCTTGACCACCAGCCAAGCACGTTTCTCGCAAACCGACCAAGTAGCTGGGTGTAGGACGGGCTTCATACCGGTGACGGGGTTTTGTGCAAAGTCACAAGTGCCAGTGAGTGGCAGAACCCCGACACACGGGCCTTCGTGGGACACCCAGCCCAGCGCTGGACTGACTGAAGCTTCGGTCCCGTCACCACCGGACACGGTGTCGAGCGTGGGCTCGGCGGGCTGCGGTACGTGTCACTGCTCAACCCCTAGTCACATAATTAAATAATTTCATTATAGTATAACCGGGCGGCATCGCCACGAGCCCGTGATGGAAATATATAATAATTCTGTAACAGAATATTTTTGTAACAAGTCTCCATTTTTTCCGCATGCTCCGGCGAATGGGTGAGTCCGCCTATAGATTAGTATAGTATAGTATAGAACATAAAAGTAAAACACAAAACTTTATTTATGGAGTAGGGAGAGGCGACTAAATAATGTGCTGACTGCAATTTATTAAAGACGCGTAAAGGAAATGTGTGGAGAAAAGACTGAGCCCACCGGTTACCATGGCGACTTGAAAGTAAAGTTGAAAAGCAGCGAGACAGCTCCGAGCTCGTACCCTGGTCCTGAGAGCTGCTGCCTTTGAGCCCGAAGGTCGCAGGTTCGAATCCCCCCCTCAGCGCTAGTACACTTGCGCAAGGTACTTACCCTAAACTCCGCGCCTGTAGAAATTGGAAAATCATTGTAGGTAGATTTGGAGGAAAGTATCAGTTACATATGTAAATATACTGGTTTGGGCAGGGCATGGGTTTCAATCCTAACTTGACCTGTTGCTATAATTACCTTGTAGTCTGAATTACTACAGTAAAAATTACCCAGCTATATAAATCGGCTAAATAATAGTAAGTATGTGAAAAGACTTCTGTGTAGGTCACTTGTTGTGTGAACACTGTGTTTGAGGGTGATGTTGACTGCAGACTCTAACCTTGGTGTAATTGTACTGTAATTCACTTAAAATGTCAATTCCTCAACTGTATCAAGCCATCACCAGTTTTTAAAATGTATTATAAGCATTTATTTAGCTGCTGCTTTTCTCCAAAGTGACTTACATGCTAAGGAATGTATAAAACAGTACATACAATTATTTACCCATGGCATTTGTATAGCTGGGTAATATTTACGTTATTGATCCAGGCTAAGTACCTCGACTGAAGAGCGCTACAGCGAACCACAGTGATAAAGTGATTTTGTAATTGCAGTCTACATACCGCTACATCCTAATGCTAAGCTAGCACTTGAGTTACTACACTCAGCTATTAGCAAAAAACAAAACGCACATCCGAAAGGAGGCTTTATTGCAGCAGGGAGTTTTAATCAGGCAAACCTCAGGCCAGTTTATCGAAAATTCCACCAGAACGTTAAATGCTGAATCAGGGGTAAGAACACACTGGACAACGTTTACACAAATGTTGACAACGCATACAAGGCCCTGCCCCGTCTAGGACAGTCTGATCATCTTTCCTTGTTCATGTTGCCTGCTTACAAGCCACTCATTAAGAGGATTAAACTGACTAGCAAAGTGGTTAGAGTAAGTCCTGAGGGGGCAACGTTACAGCTGCAGGACTGTTTTGAGAGCACAGAGTGGAGTGTATTGCCGCAAACAATACTCTAGAGCACTCTAGAGCAATACACCTCATCTGGTCCTGTCCTACATTAATTACTGCACAGAGGATGTTACCGCAGTTTAGGAAATCTCTGTGATCCCTAACAAATGCTGCTTACGGGGCAGGTGACACAGCAGCCTATAGTTTAGCCAGGACTAATCTAAAGCGAGGCATTAATGCAGCAAAACTCAACCTTAAACTCAGGATTGAGAACTGTTTTAATAACAACAACCTCCGATGTATTTGGCAAGGCATACAAGCTCTCACAGACTACAAAAGGAATGATAAGTTGCCTATAGATAGTAATTAATTCACAGCGGAGGAACTTAACTTGCACTTTGCCCACTTTGACAAAGACAGCAATAGTAGGGAAACAGTTAGGTCTGCACTGCCACCTGATAAACGTCAATTGCTGACTCTGGACTCTAATGAGGTTAGAAGGGTTCTGCAGTGTCAGTGTGGGGAAAGCGGCTGGTCTTGATGGTGTCCCGGGCTGCGTACTTCACGCATGCGCCAACCAGCTGACAGAAGTTTTCACCAGCATTTTTAACCTTTCCTTCACCAGCGCTGTTGTCCCAACCTCCTCAAAACCACAACAGTTGTGCCCATTTCCAAACAGCCTAAATGACTATCACCAGATTTCACTTACACGCTTGGTATCCAAGTGCTTTGAGAAGCTGATTCTTGCACATACGAAAAGCATCGTCCCTGACAGCCTGGTGCTCCGCCAACAATCTCATTCTTAAAACCAGGAAGACAAAGGAGATTGTGGTGGACTTCAGGAAGAAAAGGAGAATTGACCTTAGTCCTGTGCTCATAAATGGTGAGGCTGTGGAGAGAGTCCCCAGTTTCCAATTCTTGAGGGAGAACATTACAGAAGACTTCTCTTGGGCCACACACACTTCTACTCTGATTGGAAAGTCGTTACAACAACACCTCTATTTCTTGAGAAGACTGAGGAGAGTGAGGCTGCCCCAGGATCTTCTCATGAACTTCTCTCAATGTACATCATGGTATGCCAGCTGCATAAGAGAAGAGCAGAAGGCTCTGCAACGGGTCATCAGGACGGCTCAAAACATCGGCACAAAGCTACCGGTAGTTGAGGACATGTATCCATCCAGATGTCAGAGCATGGCCTTCAAAATGATCAGGGACTCCACTCACCCTGCACACCACCTCTTCAAACTGCTCCCCTCTGCAAGGCGATACAGGACAATTCACTCACACACCACAAGGATTAAAAACAGCTTCTTCCCCAGAGCTGTGAAACCAGCTGAACACTGCTAGGTTTTTAGTGTATTATACTGTATTATCTGTTCAAATTGTTTAACTTTCTATTTTTGTACTTAAGCGTTTGTGTTTTATATTGTGGCGCACAGCACCGTGGGCTTGGATGGGGTGAAGAAGGATACGGAGGTAGCGTTCATTATAAACGACTTATTTGAAGAGCAGCACTAGAGAAACAATGTTCTCGGTCCAAGGACCCCATTTCCTCCAGGACCTGCACTTACAGCCAGCTTTCCCAGCCTGTTTAGCACCCTTAAGGTTTCCCTTAAAACACTGAGAAACACGGTCACCCCATAATTTTCCTCCTAAGTGCCCCCAGTGGTTGCACACCCACATTTAGTTTCAAGTTTATTGTCATAGATACAAGTACCATGTACATGTATCATGAAAATCTTCCTGAATGCTTCTCCAGGAAGATTTTCATGAGACATGTACATGGTACTTGTATCTGTTATTTCCCATAATGCAACTATTTACATTAGATGGGTTTCCCTCCTAAATACAAGTAACACAGGTCGTTACAATATTGTTGTCTAAAGAACTCATGTAATACCAGTATAATTTCATCGTATTGCATAACAATAAAATGACAGTCACCAGTTCAGTTCAGTGGAGAATGGGCATTCAAACAAGATCTTCCAGTTTTAAGGGGATGTCTCTAACTGTTACACCACCTGCTCACAGCCCTTTCAGCACACAGGTCCCGAGAAGCTTGCTTTTTGTAGCGCCCTTCTGGTATTGTTGCCCTGCGATGCATCGGGTGAAGGTGGCCGTGGTGGGGGCTGGGGTGGTCGGCCTCTCTACGGCTGTGGTCATCGCCGAAGCCCTTCCACACTGCTCTGTCACTGTGCTGGCTGACCGCTTCACACCCAACACGACGAGCGACGGGGCTGCAGGGATTCTCTTCGCCTCCCAGTTCCCAGGTGAGGTCACATGCAGTTGTCGGCACGCGTGTATACATCCACCTGTCTCTCTCGGCTTCGATGCCATCCTTTCCCTGACCTTTACTCTGTATTTTGGAAAGCTACTACTATTCCTCCAGAAATACCAGCTCTTTCTCTCTCTCTTTTGTGTGTGTGTGTGTGTGTGTGTGTGTGTGTATATATATATATATATATCATCTATATACAGTGCCGTGAAAAAGTATTTGCCCCCTTCCTGGTTTTTTTTTTTTTTTTTGCATATTTGTCACAGTTAAATGATTGAGATCATCAAACAAATTTTAATATTACACAAAGATAACCTGAGTAAATACAAAATGCAGTTTTTAAATGATGATTTCATTTATTAATGGAAAAAAGCTGTCCAAACCTACCTAGCCTATGTGAAAATGTAATTGCCCCCTAAACCTAATAACTGGTTGTGCTTGGTGGCAACAACTGCAATCAAGCGTTTGCGATAATTGGCAATGAGTCTTTCACATCGCTGTGGAGGAATTTTGGCCCACTCTTCTTTGCAGAATTGTTTTAATTCAGCCACATTGGAGGGTTTTCGAGCATGAACGGCCTGTTTAAGGTCATGCCACAGCATCTCAATCGGATTTAAGTCCGGACTTTGACTAGGCCACTCCAAAACCTTAATTTTGTTTTTTTTTTGAGCCATTCGGAGGTGGACTTGCTGGTGTGTTTCGGATCATTGTCCTGTTGCGTAACCCAAGTGCACTTGAGCTTGAGATCCTGAACTGATGGCCAGACATTCTCCTTCAGGATTTTCTGGTAGAGCGCAGAATTCATGATTCCATCAGTTATGGCAAGTTGTCCAGGTCCTGAAGCTGCAAAGTAGCCCCAGACCACCACACTACCACCACCATGTTTGACTGTTGGTATAATGTTCTTTTTATGAAATGCTGTGTTAGTTTTACGCCAGATGTAACGGGATGCACGCCTTCCAAAAAGTACAACTTTTGTCTCATCAATCCACAGAATATTTGCCCAAAGGTCTTGGGGATAATCAAGATGTTTTTTGGCAAATGTGAGATGAGCCTTTGTGTTCTTTTTGGTCAACAGTGGCTTTTGCTTTTGAACTCTCCCATGGATGCCATTTTTGCCCAGTCTCTTTCTTATTGTTGAATCATGAACACTGACCTTAACTGAGGCAAGTAAGGCCTGCAGTTCTTTAGATGTTGTTCTGGGTTATTTTATTAGCTCCTGGATGAGTCGTCGTTGCGCTCTTGGAGTAATTTTGGTAGGCTGGCCACTCCTGGGATGGTTCACCACTGTTCCAAGTTTTCTCCATTTGTGGATAATGGCTCTCACCGTGGTTCGCTGGATTCCCAAAGCCTTAGAAATGGCTTTGTAACCCTTTCCAGACTGATACATGTCAATTACTTTGTTTCTCATCTGTTCTTGAATTTCTTTAGATCGCAGCATGATGTGTTGCTTTTTGAGATGTGCTTCAGTTTGTTAGACAGGTTCTGTTTAAGTGATTTCTTGATTCAACAGGTCTGGCAGTAAGCAGGCCTGGGTGTGGCAAGTAAAATTTAATCAGCTTTCCAAAAAATGTGGTTAATCACAGTTCATTCATAATTTATCGGGGGGCGCAATTACTTTTTCCATATGGGGCCAGGTAGGTTTGGACAGCTTTTTTCCCTTAATAAATTAAATCATCATTTAAAAACTGCATTTTGTATTTACTCGGGTTATCTTTGTGTAATATTAAAATTTGTTTGATCTCAATTATTTAACTGTGACACATATGCAAAAAAAAAAAAAATAATCAGGGAGGGGGCAAATACTTTTTCACGGCACTGTATACACACACACACACACACACACACACACACACACACAGAGGCTGAAACCGCTTGTCCCGGTGAACCGGAGCCTAACCTGGCAACACAGGGCGTGGGGCTGGAGGGGGAGGGGACACACCCAGGATGGGACGCCAGTCTGTTGCAGGGCACCCCAAGCAGGATTCGAACTCCAGACCCTCCAAACAGCAGGATCCGGCCAAGCCCCCTACGCCACCACGCCCCCTCTCAGGTTTTACATTTCACTTGAAATGGATGGTTTACAGACCTAGTTTAACTACAGTGTCTGCATGTGAGAGAACTCATAAATTTGCTGTTTTGACACTCTGCTCCTTATTATAATCTCACCGCTTCATTTCCATGGCAGCCAAATCTGACCGCACACAACACAGATGTACAAAATGTGAATAAAATATGTAAAATTGAACTGGTGATCATTAATATTATCGTTGAGAAATCTCGTGGCAGTCAGATGAAATTGAAATGGTATTCATGACAGGTTGATGTTCTACATGGGTCAAGTTTGAGCGGACCATAAAACGAGAGTTAACCAGTTTTTTTTTTTTTTTTTTTTTTACTAGGATTTTATGCGGGTTAAGTTCTCTTTCTGAGGAGTACGGCCGCTGCCCCCGGCTAAGTGTCTTTAACCCCCTTCAGATGTACCTGTGGAACAGCAGAGGCGCTGGTTCAAGAGGACGTTTGATCACCTGCTGCTGATCGCCAGCTCGCCCGAAGCTGGCGTGGCTGGAGTGTTCCTGAGCTCGGGGTGAGTTCCAAAACGTGACCTTTGCATGACGTTTGTCATGACATGCAAGTCTCGTGCCCTTAGCTCCACCGTTGATACCAACTGATGATTAATAGGATGATAAGCTAATATCCAGTCCGGGTTTCGCTGCAGTGTAGACGCCAACCTCCTGTTTCCTTTTCCATTACAAAGGAGCAGTTCTGATACGGTGTTTATCAAGTTGGCAGATATTCCGCGAGGTGCCCCCCGAAAAAAAGCCTTACTGGTCCGACTGTGTGCTGAGCTTTGGTACCATGACGGACGCAGAGCTCAAGAGGTTTCCCCAATACAAGTTTGGCCAGGCGTTCACCACCATCAAGTGCGAATGCCCCTCTTACCTGCCCTGGCTACAGAAGAGGTAAACAAGTGTAAACGTGTAAACAATTACACTTCTGTCCACAGGGATTTCCACAGTTTGTTTGTCTTACGCTACCTGTTGCTCTGATATAGGTGGTCCTCAACTTACAACACATGTGACTTAAGACTTGCCCAGACAGACTGGACCAGACTAGACGTTTCACGGCCGTCCTATTAACTTTATTATATTTTCGAGCCCCGAGGTTTGGTCATACCATCTAACTCGCACCGCTCCTTCTACCATTTGATACCATTGGTCGGCCGCGCTGCCGCAAGGCTCCATATTTCTGCTCGACTCCGTCAGCGTGGTGTCGTTGTTGTTTTATTTACAGAACGCTTCTTTTGTTATTCCATACTTTTCACAGTGGCTACCAAGTGAAAACATGAGCATTCTGGTGCTGCACAAAAGGACAAAGTAAAAGAATACATTTAGAAATGTCTATGATAATATTGAATCATACTGTATTTATATTACTATGGGATATTAGTATTTTCAAATGTATGAAATTAGTGAGAAAAATGTAACAAAGCCCCAAGATCCAATGTAGCATTCCTGGATGTTCAGTGTTCATTAATACTGTATGTCCTCATGGAGATTTGTGACAGAGTGAAGTCGACTTACGATGTGGCTGTAGGAACACAATTCCGTTGTAAGTCGAGGACCATCTGTACTCCGTCGTGTTTCAATAATTATGTAAACCAGGAGTTGATAACATTTAGTAAATTCGAGCTAAACTAGTTCCTGAGAGGAGCTCTTCAGCTGCTGTGGAGCGACTTCTCACCGGAAAACTTAGAAGCCGAAAGTATAAAAACAATTACATGAGTTCCGGCCCTCAAAAGTAGCGTTACTGGAACAAGAAGCGGCGCTGTGTCCATCGCAAAGCTGGCACCGTGGGGGAACACAGCGGGAAGCAATATATCGGGTGTTTTAAGTAATTAATAAATAATTTCACAAGATTTTCTTCTGGCAATGAGCTGCACGTCTATGTTGAAAAAAGAGAAATAAGTGGCACGGTGTGTTTCGTTTGTGTTTGAGGCTCGAAAAGGCTGGTGGCATCATGATTCACGAAAAGGTGACTGACCTGGCGGAGCTAGGCCTCAGGTACGACGTCATCGTGAACTGCTCGGGCCTGGGCTCCCGGGAGCTCCTCGGGGACGAGGACGTGCACCCGGTGCGAGGCCAGGTCCTGAGGGTTCACGCGCCCTGGCTGCAGCACTTTGTGCGGGTCGCCGACGGGCACACCTACATCTACCCTGGCGCCGGTGGCGTCACCCTGGGGGGCACCCGACAGGCCGCCGACAGCCAGGCTATCTTCGAGCGCTGCCGGCGCCTGGAACCCTCCCTGGGGTCTGCCCGGCCCCTGGGAGAGTGGGTCGGCCTGAGGCCGGGCAGGAGGAATCCCCGGGTGGAGCGCGGGCACGTCCGGGTCCACGGTCGCCGTGTGCCTGTGGTGCACAACTACGGTCACGGTGGCTGGGGGATAACGCTGAGCTGGGGCACGGCGCTGGACGCCTTGGATCTCGTACGCCAGTGCTTGAACGAACGACCCCCTGAGGCCAGGTTGTGACCACGTACCTACTGACCTCCCGTAGCTCGGCACTGGCCCGCATACACGCTCGTAACGCTGAAATTCACAGAGCCCGGCTTCAGACTTTACTAAACATTTATCTTTAATTAAAAATGTAACTTTGAGGTTTCCTTAACCTCGGGTAGAGGCGTGTTTTGAGTAGAAGGGCCCAGTGAACGCACGAGTGTTTATGACTACAGTACACCCAACTGACAATGAATAACTTTAAACTCAATAAATTAACCAGTGGTGTTAACAGTACGTGAGAGAAATGAGTTGTATCCCAAATTCACTTTTGTGCACTGCTTAAAACTTTTGTGGCCTCAGTTAACATAAGTTACATACATTAAAATACATGATGATGGTTTTTATTCTTATTCAATGTTTCTACTGTATTATTTTGCTCTTGCAACAGAAATCCAGTGGCATTTGAAATCTCACTCCTGCCCTGTGGAAATTCACCAGGCACCAATAGAAAAGTATCTGACGAATGCCGAAGTACATTTTGGAAAATATATATCTTCCTTTTCTCCTGAGAAACATGTCTATAATGTAAGGTATACATTTAATAAATTAAACAGTATAAGATATTTGGGGAAGGGGGGACAACACAGAATACACCAGACTGACATGATGTATGGGAAGCACATTTATACTGTATGACATCATTATGTGCCAACTTCTCCTGATGCTCCGTGATGCTGCTTTGTGACCTTTGATGGTGTTTGTAGTGATGGCTGTCAATTCTGATCAAGTCAAGTAGGTTCTGGGTTGGCATGTTGGAGCAGCGTGTAGCTCTGGTACCTCACAGCTCCTGGGATTTGTGATTGGAGGCGGGTTCCAACCGAACTCAGTTTGTATGGACTTTATATGTTCTCCCCGGGTTCATGTGGGTTTTCTCCAGGTGCTCTGGTTTCCTCCCACAGTCCAAAGACATGATTCAGGTGAGCCGGTGACTCTAAATTGCCCCCAGTGAGTGCATGATTGTTCTGCGATGAAGTGCTGTCCCTTCTAGGCTGTACCCTGACTAGCGTAATGCCCTGTGCTTCCAGGATTGACTCTGGACCACCATGACCCTACTTTAGAAAAAGCGGTTATTGACAGTATTTTGATGTAACTAAGTTGACAACCGGTTTTTCACTGGGTAGGATCTCACTTTCTCCTTGAACGTTCAATACCTGGTCTTTGCCACGTATATAAAAATACACTCGAATTTTCAATAATTTCAGGCGTAAGCATCTTGGCTACATAACACAAAAATTTCTGGTCATGTAAACGTATTTACCATGCTATTCGTTTTTTATCCAAAGCAACCTGTGCGCCCTTTAGTTTTTGCAGTTTTGCTTATTCGTGAAACGTACGTAGATATTTATGTGAAGATCGCTGCTCAAGGAACAGCAAATCAACCTGTTCCTGGGAGTGCAGGTCACATAAGTGCTCAGAATGTGGTTTTCTGTTTTTCGGAGGAGCAGCAGCCTGAGGCCGGCGGAGAAGAGAGTGTTGAGATGAACGCTTGAGTTCGGAGTGAATTAGCGTCTCTGACTGCGAGATACAAATGTGCTTCACCTTGGTGACCGCAACACTATTCGTAGGAACTCAATCAAACGAGATGTCAAAGTCACAGGCTTTCCCATGGCTGCAATCTGTATTGCAGGTGCAGAGTTCAAAGTTCAGACGACCGCAGTGCTTCTAATTTAGAGAACGAGTCGGTCAGTCGATGCTCCCATCAGGACACGCTCCATGTCTCTTCCAATAACATGGGCTATTTTTGTAGCTGAAGTGAGCAGAAGCCCCATGAAGGTCCTCGAGAACTCCCACAGAAAGGCTTTCACTTGAAGGATCACCATCCTGCCTGTTGGACGTGCAGTACCATGTTCCAAATTTCCTACAGCCTCCTCGCAGTGATGACAGTCAGTTGAGTCCTAGTTATGTCCACCTCACTGCGAGAGATCTGCATTGGACACTTTCTTCAGTGTCCTTTTCATAAATAGACAGCGTAAGGTGGTTACTGCACTTTGAAGTCCATTCTTTGCACACGCTCATGCCTGTCAGTAAGGAAGTCCGTCTGCGGGCGCACAGATCCGTCTTCTGCATGCTCCTATCTAGGAGCCGGAGCCCCCGGTTTTTGAGCGTGTCCTGGTTGTCGACATCACGGGTTCACGGCTGCACCAGCCAGTTGTGAGCATCCTCCAGGTCTTCATCCTCCTCCAGCTCCTCCTCCAAGTCGGCATCCTGCGTCGCAGGGGGCAGGTTGAGCAGGAAGCTGGGCTGCGGGGCGGACGGCGCGGTCGACTTGAGCCCGATCTTCTTCTTCATGAGGTGGAACTGGTCCCGGATGAAGTAGTAGAAGTCGTACTCGTACTTCATGCGCTGGTACAGCACTTGCAGGGCCCTCAAGGTGGGCATGTGCTTCTTTACGGTACCAGTCATGTTTCCCAGCTTCCTGTAATCTGCACAGCGGGAAAAGGAAACGGTTCTCAGATGCGCTGCAACAGACACTACACTGAAAGTACAAACCCTGACACTGCGCTTTTATCCTATACCTGCTAGACAGGTGGTAGCGTAGTGATTAGAGCTGCTACTTTTGGACCCAAAAGGTCACAGGTCAATTCCCACCTCCAGCTGTAGTACCCTTGAGTAAGTTACTTACCCTAAATTGCTCCAGTAAAAATTACCCAGCTGTATAAATGGGTAAATGATTGTAGGTAGAATAACATTGTATGTCGCTTTGGAGAAAAGTCTCAGATAAATGAATAAATGCACCTATAACCCGCTTATACTGCTTTACCCATTTATTATAGGTGATAGGTTTTACTGTATCAATTCAAGGTAAGGACCTTGCTCAAGGGCAGGTCCTACAGCAGGAGGTGGGATTCAAACCCGCACCCTTCAAGTCCAGAGGACGCAGCTCTAACCGCTACGCCACCTGCTGCCCAAGTTACGACGAACATTCTGTCTATGAGTGAAGGGTCACCGTGGCGCACGGACAACAGCTGGAGACCCGCTTCATGTTGTACGTGTGGTACGACTTGTAGTCTGTACTCCTACGAAAGGCCCGTGGATTGAGAATCCGATGGCGAGAGCGCAGTATGAAGGGATCTCTGAGATAGAGACGTACCTCCACCTAGTGTATAGGACCGAGTGCTGCACTCACTACATTCTAACCTCGTGGAGAAAAGTGTAAGCGAACTCCTTGTTCTGTGTGTTGTAATGAAACGAAGCTCCACCCGCCTCTTTGGCACTGCAAAGTACGCGCTTGTTTTAAATGACTGCACGCTGCGCATTTTTGGCGATGAAAAGCAACAGCTTCATTTGAGAAACATCGCCATGACAACATAATTTCCACAGGGCTGCGGTGTGAGCTGAGTGAGCATGACTGCACTTTCTCCACCGTTCCCAGTAATCAGACACTCCTTAGTGATACATCGGTGAAATCGACACGTTTTTCTCAGGATGTTTCCAGAAAACATGAACATCAGTGCATATGGTGAAGGAAACAAACTGCACTTAAGAGTCACATCTGCAGCTGTGTCTCTGTCTCCTAATGTAAAGCACAAATTGTATTTTCCATGAGCTGTACGTCGCTTTGGAGAAAAGCATCTGCTAAATGAATACATGCAAACGTAAAATGGAAAGCAGTTAAGAGTACAGTTTTGCGACATTGCGGTCATTACTGATCTGAGTTTTGCTATGAACCAAATGACAACATCTGAACATATTGGAATTTTTGAAGTTAACAACAAGCGTAACATTATTACTCTTACTATTTTTCTTTTTGTGTGCGCGCACCCTGTAGTCCAGTCCAGGTTGTACCTTTCGTCACACTGTATGCTTCAGGGATAGGCTCCGGACCACCACAACCCTGCATTAGGACACGTACACTACATTTATTTGCCGCTTTTCTCCAAAGCAACTTACAATGGTAATGTACCTACCATTATTTACCCATTTTACAGTTTGGTAATTTTAGTAGAGCAATTTAGGGTAAATACCTTGCTAAAGGGTACTTCAGCTGGAGGTGGGATTTAAACCTGTGACCTTTGGGTCCCAAGGCAGCAGCTCTAATCAGTACACTACCAGCAGACAAGTGCTTGTTGATAGTGAATGAATTCTTTGCTTTTGACACTTACATTTTACATCAAGGGCATTAGACACCTCAAAGAACAGCGAATTCAGCCTTAGAAACACGACCCCCGCTGAAATAGAATGCGTCACCTGGGCTTTTGTAGATGCTCAGCACGTCTGAGAAGAAGTGTGGCAGAAGACGTTCCAGCAACAGGAGCACATCTTCCAGCTCCTCCAGGATCCCCACCAGAAGGTAGTTCTCCAAGACGTTCTTCTTGGCTCGTTCCAAGGCCCAGACGCCGGGTTCTCTGCATCATGGGTACGTTCATATAAAGAGCGGTGAGGGGAAGCGGTCTAGTGCAGTCTCTCCCCCTCCTGTGCTCTTTAGTCGTGCGCTCGCTGGGCAGGAATCGGGCCAAGGCCTCTTGAACATGACATAAAGCGCAGGCCCAGCTGCAAAGTGATCACTTCCCAAGTGGGGAACTCATTAAAAACTGTGAGGATATGGATCTCAACCTTTCATACTGCTATATAATATATATATACACACAGTATGTCTTACTTCCTGCATGCATGTGGAGAAGAGCCTACCGGCACTGCGGATGCTGCCCACAGAAATAGGGAATGATGTAGAAGAGTCGGGGATTGGAACATTCTGGGTAATTCTCCAGAATACAAACGTTGATGTCCTAGGAGAGGCGGGGGGGGAAGAAAAAAAAGGAGGAGGACGTGAGCCAGTCAGCTTTTCACACGTACACAACTGGGAGTGGAACTCTGAAAGAAAGCCTAAACCGTCCTCTACTGCATTCTCTCAGATGCAAGTGTAAAAACATGGGATTCCTGCAGTTACTGAAAATTACTTGTGTACTTCGCTGTGCCGCATTGGATTAATCGCGTCCACTTCCTGCACTCTTCTGCTGGAACAGTCGAAACAAAGCAAACAAAAGCTGTTTTCACTCGAATGATTTCCTTCCTCACTAGTAGTGGTGGTGTTATTATTATTAAGTCTGGTAATTATAATACTAAAATTCCAATCACAAAAATGCTGAATAAAAGTAGCCAATTAAATTTTCAGGGACACTGTTGAAAAAAAGTTTGTTTTCCACTATTTACCACCATGCAAATGGAACATGGTAACAGTACTGCGGTACAATTCACAGTGTGCTGCTGAAGGGAAAAAAAAAGGTGAGCAGTCCTCCCTGGGGGGAAAGAAAATTTAAAAAAATGATACACATGAACTGAAACAAACCAAGTGAACTAAGGGCTATGTAAACAACAGCTGGAAGACGTGACTCTGGAATTCTGGAACGTTCTGGATGGATTTCGTGCGTCCTGTAAACCTGCAGGTCGAGTCTCGCACAAAGGATCACTACTGCAGTAGTTTCCATACAGCGATGTGTCTTTGAACCAGATTAACGTTTCGGTAAACTTTTCTTACATCTCAGCCAGTGACGGTAACGCCGCTGCACTTCAGCAGGTGTTAATGCCGCACCGTCGTCTGCTCTCTGACACAAGTACGGCTGGGAGAAGCACTTTCGACATCAGTTCCTCGGTTTCCTCTACGCGTTGAGCATCTGCGCTTTGTCAAAATGCCCTTTCAGTAAAAGGAAGGTGCTGAAACGAGTGGTGCAAAAGCCTCTCGGTTATATTTAGAGACTCTTAAAGGTCCAACCGTTGAAGTACATCCAAGAGTAGCGTCCCGGGTTCAGGGAAAGTGCTGATTCTCGAAAAGTGTGGCCACCATGAGCATGTTTCCAGCTCCTTGAGCACTTTGTCATTTTCATCCAATGCCTATTTGTACCCAAACTGTACACTAATTAATACTCTTTGCATTTTGCTTTATTCCTTTAGCAGATACTTTCCTCCAAAGCGATGTACAACCCAGAGTAAACAAACGTGCACCACACACTATATATATACTGTATATATACACACAGACACACATTATATATATATATAAAATGCACCTATATTACATGTATTACAACAAACACATTTTATATATTAGTATATTAAATATATTATTATTATACATTATTATTACTATATTATACATATACACTGATCAGCCAAAAGATTAAAACCACCTGCCCAATTGTGCAGGTCCCCCTTGTGCTAACAAAACGGCTCTGACCCACCAAGGCAAGGACTCCACAAGACCTCTGAAGGTGTTCTGTGGTATCTGGCACCAAGACGTTAGCAGCAGATCCTTTAAGTCCTGTAAGTTGCGAGGTGGGGTCTCCATGGATCGCACTTGTTTTTCCAGCACATCCCACAGATGCTCGATCGGATTGAGACCTGGGAAATTTGGAGGCCAAGTCAACACCTTGAACTCTTTGTCATGTTCCTCAAACTATTCCTGAACAATTTTTGCAGTGTGGCGGAGCTCATTATCCTGCTGAAAGAGGCCACTACCATTAGGGAATACCGTTGCCATGAAGCGGCGTGGGTGGTCTGCAACAGTCTTTAGGTAGGTGGTACGTGTCAAAGTAACATCCACGAGTGCCAGGACCCAATGTTTCCCAGCAGAACATTGGCCAGAGCATCACACTGCCTCCACCAGCTTGCCTTCTTCCAGTAGTGCATCCTGCTGCCATCTCTTCCCCAGGTAGACGACTCACGCCCCCGGCCGTACACATGATCTAAAAGAAAACGTGATTCATGAGACCAGGCCACCTTCTTCCATTGCTCCAGGGTCCACTTCTGATGCTCACGTCCCCATTGTAGGCACTTTCGGCGGCGAACAGGGGTCAACACGGGCACTCTTGACTGGTCTGCGGCTACGCAGCCCCATACGCAGCAAATTGTGACGCACTTGTGTGTTATGACACCTTTCTATCATGGCCAGCATTAAGGTTTTCAGCAATTTGTGCTACAGTAGCTTTTCTGTGGGATCGGACCAGACGGGCTAGCCTTCGCTCCCCACGCACGTCAATGAGCCTCGGGCGCCCATGACCCTGTTGCCGGTTCACCGGTTGTCCACTTTTGGTGGGTACTAACCACTGCATACCTGGAACACCCTACAAGGCCTGCCGTTTTGGAGATGCTCTGACCCACTCTTCTGGCCTTCACAATTTAGTCCTTGGCAAAGTTGCTCAGATCCTCCCACTTACCCATTTTTCCTGATTCCAACACATCAAATTCAAGAACTGACTGTTCACTTGCTGCCTAATATATCCCACCCCTTGACAGGTGCCATTGTAACGAGATAATCAATGTTATCACTTCACCTGTCAAGTGGTTTTAATGTTTTGGCTGATCGATGTATGTATATTACATATATATAATATTCTGTATGTTGTTGTTGTTTGGTGCCGTTGAGTCGATGTCAACTCATGGCGACTCTATATAGAATATGGACAACTCTCCATAATGTATACTACACACACACACACACACACACACACACACACACACACACACACACAGAGTGTATTATGCACTCATTTCTCCCACTAAAGCGATGGGTGGATTCTCAGTTAAGACCTTTAGAAAAGAAACTACAGTAAAAGGAAGAAATTGTTCCATATGAACCCAGTCTGAGCTGCTTTTCCCCAGTGCCACTGGAGTCACTTGGTGAGTGAACACGTCCTCCAGTTCCCTGCAGCGCGAGACCAACAAGACACCACGTCCCATCAGATATGCACGCACACACCATCGCACCAGCGTCACCACAAAAATTACACACTTTGCTGGAGCCCTTATATCCCAGATGTGCGACCGCTAGTACAAAGATGAAGAAGGTTCATCTCTGTAATTCCACACTGATGTCACTTGGTGGCGCAGTTCACTTGTGACCTTCACTCGTATCGTCTGGCAGAGGACACCCGAATGACTGCGAAACGAACCGCAGCGTTTGCACAATAAGCGTGGAGGGGAGGAGGAGACGCAGAGCTCCCCTGGACCTTCGACACACCGAACACAAGGTCCCTCTCAGCGAGGGGAGACAAAACCCAGACCCACACACACTGTGGTCAGTTTAGAAGCTTATCGCCCGCCAAGACCGACTGCTCGGCTCGCTGCAGCTACAAATGTTAGATAACGACAAAGTGCCAATAGATCAGTAAAACAGAGTACAGACTAAGCGGTCGTACATTTACCTCACAGCATCAAGATGCTGTATTTATAACTCTTTGTAGAGGAATAAAGACCGAGCAGGTTTGCAGGGTCGCTCCGCTTCTGTTTTCGGGATACAGTGTGTTACAGCACCGTTTTTCCAGGTCACCCGAAACATGTCTTTGGACTGTGGGAGGAAACCAGAGCACCCGGAGTAAACCCACACAGACTGAGTGCGATTCGAAGCCGGATCGAAACCCACAGCTCAGGTGCGGCGAGGCACCCGTCTCTACTGTCATCTGACACTGCGTGTCAAATGTGAAAGGAAATGAGAGCGTGAGATAAAAATACACTGACAACTAAGCGAATGTAGAGAAAATCATGTTTTGCTCACGTCTACTAATTTCATCTCCAGGAACTGGAACTGTGACAGGCGGGAACGTAGCAGTGACTCACCGATGGTGGTTCCCTTTAGCCCCGAGTCAGCAGAACAGGAATGTGGGGGTGCCCGGTAATGACAGGCGTGTGATGGTGTACCAAGAGTTGCCCTCCCCTCCGAGCCCTTTATCGCGACCGTTTCCCCTGCGCCATTTCGCTCGGTTTGGGTCGCCCTCGACTCAGCAGCAAGAGGGAACTTCGGAAGTTGTTTTTATAGCAGGGCTCTGAGTTAAGTAATAATACAGACACAGCTTGCGTATGTTCTTGCAACGACAGCACAGAACAGAGAGAAAAAGACATCACATGTTATAAATGACAGTGAGAAGAGTTTATACCAAGGTGCTACCGTACTATTTAATACATAAACTGTGGAACTATGATTATTATTAACCATTATTTAGCTGAAGCCTTTGTCCAGGGTGACCTACAAGGTGACTAATAAGCTTTGTAGACACACAGTTTGATCGATCTTAATAATCCTGGTGATTATGACCACCGTTCCTCTTTGCCAACGTGGTTTATCCATGTTTGACATATGCTCTCCTTATTTTTGAGACTCTTCCACAACTATTTGTTCTCCTCGGAACTCAGTTTCCTCATGTTGCTGAAAAACACCATCTCCCAAAGTGCTGACTGTCAGCTGTGTGTGTGTGTGTGTGTGTGTTACATGTGACACACACTGCTAACTGGAAATCAGCCTAATATGACTGACCTTTGCAGCTGCTTTTTGTAAAGGGCATTTAGTAAATTTAAAGGTTACACTCCTCCTTCATGTGGTGCTTCTGCTATTTTGTCCAACCCTAACCCTTGATCGGGGGAGGGCTACTACAGCGGGAGTGCAACTGGACAATTCGAACCCGGGCCCTTCGATTGCAAGGCAACAGTGCCGAGCAGCCCGGTACCTAATGCCCTCGAGGATCTTCATCATCTTCGCCAGTAAAGTAAGAGAGCATTTCCTCCATTAGCAAAGCGCTGCCGGTCTCGCTGGAGCGCGTTGACGTTTCGCACCGCAGTGACGAAAGACGCAGGGCAGCATGGAGCATTTACCGCTTCGCTTTAATTTCCTGACAGGACGGGATATCGGGCTTAATCAGCCTTCTGCTCTCGCTACGTGTGCGTGGAACTAGCCTTCAAGGAAAACGGGAGGTGTGTAGCTGTCAAACAGGAAGTGCCCCGTGGAGGAGGACCAGATGGCCCGGCGCCCAGCTCCGCTCGCCTAGGGGCCCCTCTGCTGCAGCCAGCTTTGCGGAGCAGCTGGACTCACCGGAGGACACTTGTGGTCCAACGTGTGCATCGCTCTCTGTTTGGAAACACACGCGCATTCGGGATGTTTAAAAAAAAAAAAAACTTTTCTCGCACGGCCGACATCCCGCCTGGGCCGTAATGAGCGATGCAATAAAAGGCACCGGCGAAGGCGCCACGGGGAACGAGCAGAGATGTGACGCTAAAATGCGCCAAAGCCCCAGACCTCAGCTCGCAGCTCCGTGCAGACGGCTACAGACGCGACTACCGAACCGCCGTTCTTATTTATACACTACGCCCCCACCCCGCATGCCGAGAGCAGGGCCCGCAGCGACACAAAGTAAATTATAAACAACATTCACCCTGGCGGGCTGCCACCTTGGCCCTCCTTCATCTGTGTGTGTCACACTGGCCTCAGTGTGAACTAAATCATATATTCTGCAGTTTGAGTTATATCCCTTAATTCGAGTCGTCCTTTGTGCTTAAAAACGTCTGCGATGGATCCTGTCATTTGCAGAACGCTCGTAAAGAGCTGTGCAGACTGTCGCTTGTCGGCGCAAGTCATACAAGCGCAGTTAGTCTGCTAGGCACCCAAACAAAGCTAATTGGTTAGTTCAGGAAATTGTGAACTGCAATATATGTTTTCGTATAACTGGAATGAAACACCCGAGAGAAATAAAAGCGGTTATCGAATGACTTCTACATGTATTCTGCCTCCAAAATTACAGCTTTATAGGCATCATAATATCCTGACAATAAGCAGGGTAACTGGCACAATGCACCGCAGAAAGCTCTGCAAATGTGTGTGTGATTTGTGTCTGTGTAAGCTGCTTTAACCAGGCCATACAGACAGATGTTCAAACGCTGCTTTTAATCATTTCCACTTGTGCCTGGACTTTGTGCACCGGTGGCAACTGGGACCGGAGCTGGAAAAACACGCAGTATCATCTATCGCTATTCACGAGGGCGGTTATGAGGGTTCGATTCGACGTTCGCACCGCTCTGCTGCGGGAGGCTCGCTCGGTGGCCGCACGGAGCCACGGGCCGCTTCGCAGGCCAGCCAGCTCTGCCTGCCGCTGGATTTAAAGAGCCGCGACCCTTAAGAGCGAACGCCTGTCGAACACATAATTCACGTGTCAGGGTTACGCTCTACCGAAGAGCTTGCGTCTGTACTGAGGGTTAGACGATCACGGTTTTCGGCTGTGCTGGATCTAAGTTTGGCACTAAACGTGCATTAGATGGAAGTTTTTTAAATAAACGTACTTTTGATGCGGTAAAATCCGTTGGTTTTAAAAAGCGCAGGAGATGAATACAAAAATACAAGAAGCTTCAGCCTTAGATGTTCATGAAGCTCAAAGACAGCTAAACTGATCCATGCGCAACTTCCTCTTTCTATTCTTTTGAGTTCACTAAATTTTAGCCAGTAAATGTCCAAAATCTATTTAAAATACAGTACAGGCGTCAATCCGGGAAGAGAGTCCTGTCCTAAGTCCACTTCATCATTTGTCGAAATCCCCTTTTACTACATTACTGCATATGAGTAATAAGCAATTAATAAGCATGAATGTTACATTGTATAACTGGGCTTTGTCATATTTTTTTCCTAATTTCACACATTATGCATGTCAAGTGCAGTACAATATAATCTCTATAAAAATACCTATAGAAATAGAATAAAATAAATACAGTACAGGAAATTATTTACAAAAACTGTTGCTAACATCATGTACTATTAGTGTGCTAGCCATTTTAAAAAAAAAATATTTCTTGCAAACAAACTGCAGTTGCTGTTAAGACACCCGAACACTGACACAGACAGACAATAAGAATTATGGCACCTTGTGGCAAAACTACCAGCCAGTGGTATCGTACAGCAGAAGGAGCAATTGTCCTTAGACCTCATGGTACTTAACAGTATTAAAAATAAGGTTAATTTACAGCCGCTGTAAGTCCGCGTGGTTCTAAGCCACGTATGTTAAGTCGAGGACTATCTATATAATAAAATATTCACTAAAATATTGCTTAAAACTATGCTACTTTTGTAAAGGTAACAATAACAAAAATAACACAAAGCATCAAGGTAAAGCGGAAATGTAATGTTCGATCACATTATGTGAGAAAGAAAATGATTCCTCTGCAGTGACCAGAGCCCAATTCTGAACCACTAAGATGCCCTGAAATTTAGGGAAAAGGCATTAATATTCCAGAAAGCCTGCAAACTTGTAGAGGCAGGGCAGCTTAATCTGAAAAATGTATTGTGAGGTAAAAGATATGAAGTAAAAAAAAAAGCAATGCTGCAGGGTGTTTGGCATGAAATGAAAGAGTAATTGGGAGGAAAATAGGTCTCACGAGATATCTCTCGAAATCTTTCATTCCAGGAGTCCGGATGAGGTGGTTCTGCTCTCCTCGCCAGTCTCCGAAACGGCGGAAGAAGTAGTTGGACAGGAAGCGGCTTATGGGATCCCTGATGATGTTGATGTACACAGGCTGTTCTATTCTAAACCTGTGAGTGAGGTGGGGGGGGGGGAAATCACGCTTATCTTTTCAGTCATGACAACACACGTGTCCTTTCTGTATTTTTAAATGACGCTTAACAGTGACATCAGATACAGATTTCACTCAAAGGTCCACATTGTGGCTCACATCAAAGTCTCTACAGGCCATAGCTTGTCACAGGACTGCAGAGGCATGGACATCTGGGAACTGTACCTTGAGAAGTTAAGAAAGTGCACGTGCCGGGTGAACAGGAATGGTTTTGGAAGGTTGCTGATATTTCTCATCAGGCCCACCTGAAAAGCAAGAACACCAAAGTCATCAACTACTCGGTGCAGGGTTGCGGTGGTCTGGAGCCTATCCTAAAAACACAGGGTACTAAGTAGGGTGCACTTTAGATGGGACACGAGCCCATCGCAGAGCAATCGCACATGTACATTCACGCACACACACACGCTAAAGACAAGAGTCACCAATTCACCTAAAACAAATGTCTTTGGAGTGTGGGAGAAAACCAGAGCACCCAGCGAAAACCCACACAAACATGTGGAGAGGGTAAACACTGCTATGCGAGTTATTAATATTATCTCATTATGCATACATTATATTTCACTTGAAGGTTTGACCTCTGGGCTTCATTTTACCAAAAAAAAAAAAAAAAAAAAAAAAAAACGGTTTGACGTCAGCCCCATGAAAACCGCTAAAAAAGCATGTGCCTGCGGCTCTGTGTATTCTTCGGTTATTTAATCGACATACATTAACTATAAATGACGACTGTAACTAGACGCTTATTCAAATAGATTCGCGGCAAAATGTTGTGAATACCGGATTTTGTCAACGTGTGAAAGAGGCCATTAAACGGGAGCGCAGCTCTACTGACAGGTACAGTAACAGGTCTGTGTCGCCAGTTGGGACAGCTCTCCGTTCCTGCCAGCGCTGGTAAATTTCCACGGCCCGGACCGGGCCCGATCCCCATAGTCCTTGTCCAACGTGCGGGGCCACGCAATTGGCCCATTGTTTACTCCCAGCAGTGTCTAATGAAATTAGTCCCCCCTTCCCCGCCTCGATTGTGATTGCGTGAGCAGACGGTGTCAGGGACACAAGGCCCGGCTTGTCAGCAGTTCTGGGTCGCGATGAATGGGCCGAAAGCGGCGCTGGGAGCGGGGGGTGGGGCGGGGAGTCGTCGATCGGCCGTCCAGAATTCCCGGCGGATTTGCCGCCCTAGGCTTTCCGAGCAGAGAGCTGTCGAAATGCGTAGGGTGGCTTCTCTCGAGCACAAGGGCAAAATAAATGGACAGAAACCATTTGGTCTCCTTGGGTGGAAAGGGGGAGGGGGGGTGTCGATAGCAGAAAAGGCTGCGGTAACACCCGAGGGCAGCGGCAGCGAGGACGCTCGGCGCAGGAAGTGCGAGTTTAGGGTCCGGGCGATGCCTGCTCCGTGAACTTCCTGTTCCTCTGGAAAGCGCTGAGAACGCGAAGTGCGAAGCGCACGGACAATTCGCCTTCAGCTCTGCGGATCCCTGCACGCCTCACTTCCAAGTCTCAAGGTGTTTACCTTGCTCACATTCGTACCGGCTGCATTTACACAGAATTATCCGTATGTTCAGTTAACCGGTAATCATACATTTACTTCATTAGCACTTCGATTAGTCATAAGACACTAAGTACAGATGACAGATAGTTGCGTCTCCATCGAAAACCACCCTGGAGAGCTCTGCCGTGTCCAGTCACGTCCTTTATGCTGACAGCTAATCCCCTTGGAGCTTTTTTTTTTTTTTTTATTTATTAAACGTTCCCTCCTGTCTGTTGCTCGAACTGTTATAATAACCATGAGCAATGGATCACAATGATTCGATCCTTCCCAGCTTTCGGTATTTAAGGATTTGTCGCCTAATTCATGTGAGAAACAGCTTGAGCAACACGGATTTCTCGCTGCGTATCTGCAGGAAGTGCCATCAACGTGACGCAGCCCGGGCATTCTCCGAAAAGAGGACCCGGGTGAGAGCAGTCCCACCCCCCTTCCAAGCGGCAGCCCGCTCACCTGCTCGTGCTTCGAGAGTCTAGTCTTGTTGTGGATGTCCGATGATACCAGGGTGAACTGGTGGCGCTCGGCCAGGACGCGGAGCAGAAGGACCACCGTCCGGCTGCCGCACTTTCCCACCCGGTTGTAGACCACCTGGCTGGGGAACGGCAGCACCTGGAGCGGGATGCCGCGGACAGCCGCCTCGTCAGAGGGGTCCGCGGTCACGCACCACAAAAGACATCGCCTGCCCAATTTCATTATGTCAACACACGGTTTAACTGTTAGACGTCCTCCTGTCCTTGGCCTCCAGGCCCTCAACCGTCTTCCCAGGTTACCCAACACTTGCGTGTGCTCGACATGGGAAGGACTGGAATGCTTGAAAGCGGTCGCTGTGCTAGCCACAAATAGAGAGGTGTAGTAGAAATAAAAAAAAAACACTTACTCTAGGGGGATAGGGTCCATGATCGTCGACAAAAGTAGATTCTCCTGCAAAAAGAGATGGCAAAAAAATCCATACGGGGAAGTTGAATACGCAAATATATAACTTTAAGGGAAATCCAAAAGAAAAAAAAGAGTCAAGCTTAAACTTTACACACACACACACACACACACACACACACACACACACACACACACACACACACACACACACACACACACACACACACACACACACACACCTTCAGAACCGCTTGTCCCATATGGGGTCACGGGGAACCGGAGCCTACCCGGCAACACAGGGCGTAAGGCCGGAGGGGGAGGGGACACACCCAGGATGGGACGCCAGTCCGTCGCAAGGCACCCCAAGCGGGACTCGAACCCCAGACCCACTGGAGAGCAGGACCCGGTTCAACCCACTGCGCCACCGCGCCCCCCTTAAACTTTACATTTACATTTATTCATTTAGCAGACACTTTTCTCCAAAGTGACGTACATCTCGCAGAAAAATACGAGTGCATTACATCAACAGAAAAAGAGACTCAGAGGCAGACGCGTGATTCTAAGCGCAGTTTTTTTGTTACATTCCACCGTACGATCCAACTTTACAATAAAACACCTATAATACAATCTATTTAAGTGCACAATAAACAGTTGGGTACAAAAATAAAGTGAAATATTCACTATAAAAAAAGCTTTACAACACCAGCATTACTTCCAGCTAAGTTAGAACTTACAGTATTTACTGCGTTGGTGTCCTTATATAGTGTAGTACTTTAAACACGACACCTTTGTACCCCGTTTCACCCTGTACTTGTGATATGATACTGACGATGATGATGATGATGATAAAAAGCTTCTACACATTTAAGGATCATTTGAAACCGACCTCCGTAACAGAAACTTACCATTAGTGAAACTCCATTCAATTTTGGAAATATTATGCAAGTATATTAAAAGTATCAGACTGCTGAATAAAATAAGAAGGAAGAGCACAGGCTGCACACAGATGATGCAAAAACAGCACAGGGCAAAAGTGACTCCTCACTGACATGCTTGAATCAAAACAAAACAGGAACCAGACAGCCGTAACATGTGCTGAGATTTTCCTTTGGCGCTGGATTGACAGTCTGGAATTTCATAAACATATACTTAGCGCAAACCATTTCATTTGCTTTATGAAATTGGTAATTTGGTAAGTATAAGTTAGAAGAAGGCAAAGCTTTAAAAACGTTTAAGTAAAATGAGTGCCGGCAGAAACGTCTCATTTTCTCGGATACATTTCACATACATTTATCTATAGGTGTGTTTAAATTTATTATACGGCCGTTCGTCACATAATGGGCTTCATTTGTTCCCTGAAACCACCTTGTTTAACAAAAATGGGAGGGGGGTGGAATTTTATGTTTAATGGAAAGAAAACAATTCCAGGACGAAAGCTGTCTCAAAATACAAAAATAAAAGGTATTTTATGTATGACCATGACAACACCAACATATTAATAATACACGCATCTGTAAATGACCAATAACCACTTAGAGTTACTGTTAGCGCTACTGCCTTTGGACCCAAAGGTTGCAGGTTCGATCCCCACCTCGAGCTGTAGTACCCTTGAGTAAAGTACTTTCTTACCCTACTCTAGTAAAATCACCCAGCTGTATAAATGGGAAAATAACTGTAGGTAGATTAACACTGTAAGTCACTTTGGAGAAAAGCATCAGCTAAATGAATGAATGTAAATGTAATCTGAAGAAACAACCTTCAAAGTTTTCCGTGTCAGGAGATCATGGTACTAACAAGGCAGGGAGGCAAAGTGTTCGGTTATTTTACCACCTTATTTTTTAAAATCTTTTTGTGTTTTCAACAAAGTTGCTGTTCATTTTAAACCCCGCGCTTCTCTTCTGAGAAGGTGCTTCACCGCCGAGTGCTCCGTTTTCGAATTCTTAAAACAGCGGAAAAAGAAAAAGACACACAAGCTATTAAAAGGCTCCTTTTCCGCTGTAGGCGTGGAGCGCAGTGTGCGTTTTATGCGCTTCATAAACGTTCCCCTTCGCTCCGTTTAGCGGCGCATCGCCTACGTTTACCTCGGGCCGACCGGTTTTCTCTAACGGCCGCCGACTGAAATAAAGCAACAGGGACAGCGGCCTTTCTGTTATTAATTTTATTGCCACTTTATTATCTTTCATTCTCTCCCTCGCTGAACTGTTCTGCACCTGTGTATGACGTAGCCTCAAAACAGTGCAGCAACTGTGTTGTCCTGCACTGTTTAATAACCTGAACTGACTGATATGATACAACAGCGACGGTGACTCGTCATATTAACTTTTCCCACCCGTTCGTCGTGTTAGTAAAATGACCGCATAACGGATACGGTGCTGTTGTACCGAATAACAAGCTCGTTGTATGAAAACGGAATACATTTTTATAAACCTTTGACGCTAATAAACATCAGTGATATTTTTATAATTATATTAGGTGTAAGAGCACAACCAACCAACCAATGTCTATAACCGCTTGTCCCAAGTGGGGTCACGGTGAGCCAGATCCAACCCGGCAAAACAGGGCGCAAGGGCGAAGGGGAAGGGGACACACCCTGGACGGGACGCCAGTCCGCCGCAAGGCACCCCAAGCAGGACTCGAACCCCAGACCCACCACACAGCGGGCACTGGCCAAACCTGCCGCACTTCCCCGTTGTAAGAGTACAACACTGAACATTTCCCATTATTCTTAATATCTCTTAATACTTTAAGGTCCACTCAAACAGCTGTTTATATACAGCAAATGCTGCTATAACGTATAGTTGTATATAGTTATTGTCAATATGCAGTATGTCACTCAGAACTGCTGAATCTCTCTACATTTAAGAAAGGTCTTTGTGATGTACATGGGGGTTCATACGGTGGAATATAACAAACTGTGCTTAAGAATCACACGTCTGCAACTATGCCTCTCTTCCTCCTAATATAATGTACACATTGTATTTTCCTGCGAGATGTATGTCGCTTTGGAGAAAAGCGTCTGCTAAATAAATACATGTAAATGTAATAACACAAATATGTCAGAAACAAAAATGTATAGAAGCTATTAAATTTTAAATAAAAAAAAACCCTCAATATGTTTATATGAATGTGTAAGGACACCTGTTTATTGCACGCATTCACAACGGCTTTACTGAAGTTGAAAGACAAAGGACAGCAGCATTAAAGGGAAAAACCACCAGCTGAACACAAAAGTAGTTCAGCACATCGTCATGATTATTGTTTATTCATTTAACTTACACTTTTTCCCCCAGAGTAACCTATGCCAGGTTTTTTCCTACTAAGCTGCTTGTAATGATCTTCCCATTTATATGACTGAGTAAATTTTATTGTACTTGCATTGTATCAGTTCAGGGTAAGGACCCTGGTCATGGGTACTACAGTAGGAGGTGGAATTCAAACCCAGGTCCTTTGGCTCCAAAGAAACAGCTCTAACAGCAGCAATAGCTGCTTCCCTCAGCAAAAAGCAGACGAAACTCAAAATCTGTAGAGTAACAGCAGAAAACAAGCTGTCAGCAGGATCAGTACCTTCCACTCTTCATTCTCTCCTGACCCACGTTCCCATTATTTGCTAGTTACACTTTGACCTCCACGAACAGTGAGCCCACTTTTCGAACAACGGAAGCAGCGCTTTAACCTCCAGTCGTCATTCAGTTTCCTGGGCCGTGTCTTCTGGAATTGAGTCTCTCATTTATCATAACCGACGTTCCCATCCATCTGGCAAACGGCTCACGCAACAGGGTTCTGTTTTTATGTAATCGTTCCTGGAAACGGGCAATTATGCTTAAAAGACATATCCTGTTTTTGTGCTGTGATGTTCAAAAAATCTAAAGTGTAAGTCGCCTTCCAACATAACTGTTGTGCGCTTGGTTGAGCTTGTAATGGGAAAATATTGCATTGCCTAAACATGCAGATCAGACATGACCGGCAGGCCAAGATCTCTCAAGACACTGTCCCTTCAGGGCACTTCTCCACATAAACAAGTTATCACAAGCACTAAAATTTGGGGGCAGCAGGTGGCGTAGTGATTAGAACTGGCCTCCTGTAGCCAAAGGACCTGGGTTTGAATTTCACCTCCTGCTGCAGCGTCCTTGATCAAGGTACTCAACCCGAACTGATACGGTAAAAAAATCTATATTTATATAAAATTGTAATTATACAAGTCTAACACTGTTAATCACCTTGGACAAAGGTGCCAGATAATACTGATAATAACAAAAAGAAAAGACTTCCCGTTTTATGCAGATTACAATAAACAGTAATTACAGTAAATTTCAGTTTCTTCCAAATTGCTGTTCGCATTAAAAGCACTTCAATGTATATTGTCATCAGTGAAAGCAAATTATATTACTACTTTAATTATTGTTGAAAAAGGAGCTCACACCGCACAGGTTGGTAAGCGAACGCCCTCGGCACACCGTAGCCCAGGAAACAACTTGCCTTTTTTGCAGCAATAGCTGTCAAAAATGTGGTCATTAAGCTGACGCTGATTACAGGACACCAGACCATCAAAAATCTATGTTGCACAGCATCGCCATCTTATCCCATCAGCCAAGCTGCTGGCCCGGAGATGTATCATACGCTGAAATTACCAGGACTAGAGCATGACCAACAGGATGCACTTACGCACAATCAGGACCACTCAAATCCTGCTGAGTGCTCCGTTGTCTCAATCTGTGCAAAGACCGATGAGGGACAAAGTGGCTTTCTGTTTAAATAAATTGTCCCGATGTTCCTGGACATTGTGGAGTACGGAAGTTGCCTGGTAACTGCCAAGAATGCTTGGCCTCTTGTCCTCCGTGGACTCTGTCATTGGGAAGCAATATGTACATGTTGGGGATGTCTTCATAAGCCCAGATTGTCCAGAGCCAAGATCACCCTGAGCCTGCATGTGGGAGGAAGGGACAATCCCTAATATGCCTGATAGGAAGATAAATATTTTACAGAAAATGTAGCAGTAATTTCAATACACAAAACAAAATGACTAATTCACCAAAATTTTCGGAGAAGTATGAGGAAATAATGCACCATTATTAGAGAAAATGTACTGTTGGTCTTAAAAATTAAAAAGAAAATTGTAATTATTTGCACAATTGTATGACTACATAGTGATTTTCACAAGATCTTCGGTAAATAATTCAGAGATTTCTTTCCTAAGTGAAACAGTAACAAACGAGTTCAGATGGAGCGAAAAGCTGAATATGTACTGCACCTTGTAAAACTATGCAAAAACAGACCAAGACGGTGATTACTGAAAAGGAGACGTTCTTCTGCTAAAGGTCCTTTCAACTTCAGAGTCACAAAATAAAATTCATATAAGAAGCAGCTGCCTTCAAAAACAAACAAGACACAAGTCACAGACCATTAAATGCACACAAACAACAGGACCAATTCAAAACTTTGTGGATTTAGTAACTTAAGGTTTCAATGGCTCACTTGACGATAAAAAAAATAAATAAATAAATAAATAAATGTCTCCACAGCGTAATACTTTCTATACTGAATGAGTCTGAAATACTCAGAAAATATCACATTTCCCATAAGCGTGAAGAATTCATATATTTGAAGCGAGTGGAGCCATAGGGGAATACCTTTAACTACTTTCTTTTCTTTAACCTATATTCACTTATGCATCACACGTGCACGGCTGGGTCCTTCAGCATCCAAACATTACGGCTGGGTCAGCTGCGCTATCCTTGGCATCAGGCAGACAGCAGGAAAATATTATTGGATGATAAAATAAAGGCAAACGCTTCTCCCTGCTCAGTTGAAGGGTATTTACAGCTTCGCTTTTCACATCAACCCAGAGCATCTACATGCATGTTCATGCCCCTGCTTTGAAATCCAGCCACACAGAAAATAACTGGCAAAACAGCTGTAAAAACAAGGTCGTGCCATAAAGCAAGATTCAAACTGGGAGCCAAATAATGCTGGAAGACGATATGAAAAGCTGCCAGGCAATGCAGATTTTATCAATTTAGGGTTTATTTATTTCTCAGTCCAGTGTGTATGGAATTAGCACACATTTTCCTGTTTAATAAGATAAGGCGGTGGTGTAGAAGAGAGTTGGCGCTGCTACAGTGCGATGTGTAGCCTGGAAAGAGTCTTTGAAACAGTCTTTGCAAAGTACTCCCAGGACACAGCAGTCATACTTTGGACACATTTTCAGAGCACAGTCCTTTCCTGTCTGCGTGTCATTTTACTATTTTTGCAGCTAAGATCAAATTTTTTTAATTATTTATCCAATTTTCCCAGAAAGCGACTTTTAACGTTACGTTTGAGCTAAGCTGCTTGCAGTGCTTTTACTTTATTAATTCATGGTAATTACCTTGATCAAGTGTACTACAGCTAGAGGCGGGATATGAATGCGGGTCTTTTGAGTGCAAGGCGATAGGCCTAACCAATTAGCTACCTGCTGGACATGACGATAAACAAATGAGAAATTAAGGAAGCTTCTCATTTGGCAGCAACATAATGTTTTAATTCTGTTCTCAATTGAACGAAATGGTAGGATGTGTAGGTGCCATGTGGATTTACTGTTGCACATACATACCAATCTTGGTACGCTACTGGGCATGTCATTGGGTACATTTACAATTATTCATGTAGAAGCTTCTCTCCAAAGCAATGTACAACACTGAGAAAACAAAAGTACGTTCCAAAAACAGGAAGAGCGATTTGGAAGCAGACACGCAATTCTCAAACCGCAGTCAATTAGTTCAGTAACCAGCATGCATCACAAGGGTATCATATATATGCATATAATTGGTACAAAGAAATTATTTTAATCAAATAATGCAGTACACGTTTATGGACTAGACAGGAGATCAGGAGAGAAGAGGGTCTGAAAGAGATGTTTCAGGTTTTTGATTTTCGACCTCTTACGCATGAGACCAACCAAGTGGCCAGTGGAAGAGGAGCATAGCAGTCCGGCTGGGGCGTAGGGCGCTAATTACGGAATTGATTGGGTACCCCCTTCCTGCTGTAGTACTCTTAATTAAGGTACTTACCCTGAACTGATATGGGGAAAAAAAACACCCATCTGTATAAAAAGGTAAATTGCTGGTAAGTAAATTAGTATATAGCCATAACATTGTAACAGCCGTAACATTATAAGACACCTTGGACAAAGGTATTAGCTCCATGAATAAAAATGAAAAAAATATGTTATATATACTGCATATAAAGTTAACATTATTAAATTGAGGGATGTGTGGATGCTTCAGTATGAGAATTCAGTTACATGATATGAAGGCCTGCTGTTTTGGTCAAATCTGCTCTGTTCATCAGCAGAGCTCTGGCGGAGGAGCCGCTTCCGGCCAAACAACCAGTGGAAGCAAAAAGTATTTCACCTCTGCAATTCGGGACCTACAACGTGCATTTTATTCTCACACGCACAGAACGAGACATAAACATCTCCAAAGAGTCTAGAGCTCTCCAAGCCAACACAACATAGCAATAGAGCAATACAATGCAGAGCAATACAATCTTCAGAAATGGTTTGGCTTTGGGTTTTACAGCTCGGCATAATGCGATGACCTGAAGAAGATACCACAGTGAGGACAAACTGAGGCTGTTTACAAAAATAAAATCAGAGTTGGGACGAGGGCAACATCCTGGTGACCGTGACCGTTCTGGAAAACTGCATATTCCGCCACCGTAATTAAATGTCTGTTTAATGCATTCCTTATTCTCTGCATGTCTGGACAGTGGCCTAAGGGTCTCTCACAGGCACAGGGGTCTTGTTGATGGCTGAGGGCCTCATACTGCACCTCCAAATAGGAGTTATGTGCTGCAAAAGAGAAAGGATTTGGGCTAAAGGAATATACAAATGCATACATATATAGTATATTAATCACTTCATTACTTCATATTCTGTATTATGTTAACCCTTTTCCATTTGTATACACAGTCCCTTCAGAAAGTATTCACACCCCTCCACTTTTTTACACTGTGTTGTTCAACACTGAGTACACAGTTTTTTTTTTTTTGTTTTGCCATTAATCTACACACAAAACCCCATAATGAAGTGAAAACATGTTTTTAGAATATTTTGCAATTTTTCCAAGATAAAAAACAGAAATCTCTACTTGACATAAGTATTGAGACCCTTTACTATGACAGCCCAAATTGAGCTCAGATGGATCCCGTTTCTTTTGATCGTCTTTGGGATGTTTCTGGAACTTGACTGTAGTTCACCTGTGGCAAATTCATTGGGCTGGACATGATTTAGAAAGGCATACAGCTGCAATTATAAGTTCCCACAGTGCACTGTGCACAGCAGAGTAAAAACCCAGGCATGAAATCCAAGGAACTCCCCATAGACCTCTGAGACAGCATGGTATTTTTATGTTTACACAGGACCTTCACAAAGTACTCAGACCCCTCCACATTCTCTGCACTTTGTTGCACATATGTATGTATTCACACGTAAAAAAAAAAAAAAAAAGCAAAAGTATTCACAATATATAAAGAAGAAGAGAACTGGAAATATTGCAGATACCATTTGACTTACCCTCATACTGTATATGCGGTGTGTCTATTTATATATAAATATATGTCATTAATCCTTTTTCATTAGCCTCAGAGTGTTTAAAGATATCTGCAGCAGTGCTCTGTGTCAAGGTGGCATAAGCGGAATTCCGTGGGAGCAGATGGTCATTAATGAGTCTTCTGGTTTCCATCAGTCACTTGGGTTTGTTGTACTGGAGGCATCCCAACTGCAACATGGGGCCATGTTGTTTGCTAGTGGTCAAACACCAAACGCTAGCTATATAAATAGTTTGGGCGCATCGCGGGGAAGGAAGTGTAAACTGGCTGGAGATGCTCTGTAATTCCGAACAGGAAAATATTCCCGAAAACGCTGGAACGTGTCGCAGGGCGCAAATACTGAAATGGCTAAAATGCCTGAAACGTAAAGTGAAAGGAGCGATGGTGTGTCTTGAAGTGTGTGTCACGTAAATGTAGCCCTGGAGCTATGGAGCTTAAGGATCTTAAAGACCACCTTCACTTCCTTTCATTACGCAATGTCTGTGCAGAGAAGTGGGCCTTGAGCAAAATGTGGTCACCGTGTTTATGTTTCCACCTGTACGTTTAAGGGCGGGCGTTGCGCCAAGAGGGCCGCCACCCCACAGCCAAGCCGAAGCAGCTTTAGCACAGGAAATGCGCGACCGGAATGCGAGGAATTGTGCGGAAACAGCCACAAGGTACAGACAGGGTGGGGTGGGGTGGAGTGCGATGGGGGTGTGTCCCGGGATCGCTCCTCCAAAACGGCTCTGCACCGAAACGCACAAAAATAGACGAGTGGCATGTCATTTGAGCTTGCGGCGTGAAGCCGCAGGATGGATCCGCCTACTCTGCTTTTGAAAGATGGCCTGTTCTCTGCCGCCGCCAGCAAAAAGACTCTCCGTGGTGGGCATTCGGAAAGGCTGGCACCGCCTCAACACGACCCAGCGATCAAGGCTCCCTTTAATTTAATACCCTAAGTAAGGTTCACGCAGAAGAAACAGCTTATTATAGAAGTTGACATCGCCTTTCTAATTAGTGCTGGCTATTCCTCTTTTCGTTCTGCGCACCGGGCCCTTTCCACGACCCACGAGTCGAGGGGCCCTTCAGGCCTTGGTGAGGATGGTCGGGCAGCCGGCCGGGACAGGGGTCACACTCCCGAGGCGTAAGCATCGTGCGGTTTCACCGAGGGAGCGGTCGAACGGTCCCTCCGACTGCAGCTGTTAGATTGACATGTACCGTGCAGGAGACATGCAAAGGAATTGCTCAACTGTCAATCCTGCATTTTTTTTTTTTTTTTTTTTTTAAAATAATCAGTAACACAGACTGCTATTCCTGGCAAGAACAAGTAAGATGCATACCACAGCACCGCCCTGAGAAATTCTCCTATGTCAAGACAGTTGGAGAAATTTGCTTAAGAAATTAAATTTATTTTTGTTTTAAGGCCAGTAGAATGTTTGCTTACTGTTTCTTTTTCCTTCAAGTACAGTTTCCCGTAAAGCATTTTGCTTGTATCTCGTCACAACTCTACATTTACATACACTACTGTAGTGTTATTTCTCTACAGTACTGGACAAATCAAGCCAGCCTGATGGCCACAATTAAAGGATGCCTTTTAATCACGCTAAGATCACAAATTGAAAAAAGATTACTGTACTACTATTATTTATTCATTTAGCTGACAATTTTCTGCAAAGTGGCTTACAATGTTAGCCTTGTACATGAAGCTGCTTGAAATTATTTACCCATTTATACAACTGGTAATTCCTTACTGTATTGATTCAAGAGCACTACAGCAGGACACATGATTTTAACCAAGGTCATTACATCGCATGATGCCGCTCTAACCACTATGCCACCTACTGGCCCAAGTATGTGCCACACAACAAGGAACAACATTCCAGAAAACACAGTACAAAGATGCAAAAGATACAGCATTTTCAGTAATTATGATGAAAGATGTAGCTTTTTATTAGCTAAGCCAACTGGCAACTGAGGAGAGGAAAACAGAAAATTGCCCATGAGAAGAGGGGGAGAAAAATACTCCTCCTAATAAATGGATCGCTTTTAAAATGAAGTGACTGCAGAGATGACAGGGCAATCTTGTTTTACAAAGTCCACAGAGATTGTCACTCAATGCAAAGTAACTATTCACACAGAGGCCAATGTTAATACAGATTAACCACAATAACAATGGTACCAAAGCAGATCATCTGCTTGCTTCCTGGAAAGAAAAAAAAAGTGAGGAGGTATTACTGTGACCAAAATGACTGAAGTATCTGGAGCATTTCAGACAGAATGACAAAAGTCAAAATGTGCACTGAATCCCCCCCCAAAAAGACTATAAGGTGCTATAAGACATTTAGAAATGTTTCAACTTGAAATGGTCACAAGAGATTTCCTGAGGTACACGACTGCGATTCTGGGAGGATCGCACATTCTTTGGAGGACAGGACCTTGTGACATGGAGAACACAGATATTTCTACACAATGTATAATTTAGTCTGTATTAGGACGGTCTTTATAAATATATCTGTGTTTTATTTCTTGTAAATATTAGCACAAGAGTAGTAATTATGTGCTGAACAGCTCAAAATACAACTGCACACTACCACATTTGATGTTTTGGGTCACAATAGTTTCCCAGACACAGTTAGTACTGCTCTTTTATGCAGTGAAATGAGGACTGTTCTCTAGCTGGGTGGTCTCATGTTCAAAAGTCACTGATCTACCACTGGCCTATAATCAGGCAGAAGTTAAGACCACCCCTCCCACCTCTCACCCACCTCCAAAAAAAAAAAAAAAAAAAAACCTGCATAGATTACTATTTCCAGGGCAGGATTTAGCAGTGGTAGTCAAAACGTCTTACAACTTATTACTATTATTATTATACACATTTTATTCTGTTTAAGAATAATGCCACATTTCATTCTTGAAAAACTTTTTGATCATAGCATTCATAATTTTGTTAATATGCTATTAAAAAAAACCACTAACCATTTGTGCCAATACAAAAATATTGGATATACAGGTACAGCACAATATTTCACAAAAATAACCAATAAGCGTAGTTAATATTGTGGACAGTAGTTAATACTATGAGATGTTAAAACACACACACACACATTTTCAGAACCTCTTGTCCCAGACAGGGTCACAGGGAACCGGAGCCTACCCGGCAACACAGGGCGTAAGGCCGGAGGGGGAGGGAACACACCCAGGACGGGACGCCAGTCCGCCGCAAGGCACCCCAAGCGGGACTCGAACCCCAAACCCACTGGAGAGCAGGACCCAGTCCAACCCACTGCACCACCGCGCCCCCCGAGATGTTAAAACTGTTTTTGTAAAATACAAAAATAGTTTAATCTCAGCTGTGTTTTCTTAATTCTCCATTATTAAACTTTACTAGAGACCTTTGTTCAAGGCAACTTAGAATATTATATGATTAAAATGACAATCATTTACCCATATATATAGGAGGGCATTCTTACTGTATCAATTCAAGCTAAGCACCTTTATCACTGATACTAAAGCAGGAAAGGGGTTCGAACTGGTAACCTTCAGAAGTAGGATCGACGTTGCCGTACTTGCATAATTATTAAACTTTATTCATTCTTAAGTATTTAAAGGTGAAGTGTACTGCATGTGACAATACTGAGAACTCCCTTCCAGGTGTTCACCCCCTCTTCACTGTGGCCCCCTGATCGAACCGACCCCCTATAGATGCTCCGTTAATGTGTTTTTTCCTCTCGCTCATTATCCCATCACTTGGACACAACAACCTCAGTGAGTAGGTGTAAAAAGGCCAGGTTGTGGTTATTAAATCTGACCCCCTGAAGGACCAAAAAACAGATCATTCTGCTAGTTGAGACTCAGTCTCAGCAGATCTCTGAGAGCACAAATTCCTCATCTGAGCTTTAAACATCTTTGTTTATATTGTGTCACATGAGGGTGTGCTTCACTGTTTGTTAGGGTGAAGGCAGAACTATGCAAGGATTGTTTCTTAACAGATCTTCACACAGCAAAGGGAAGCCTGAGCTCTTAGACATGTCTCAGAGTTCTGACTCCGGCAGCTGTGAAATACCACACCTCATACTTTCATCGCCCCAAAGAAAACTCTGCAGCCGAGTGAAGGCCAGAAAAATCTCTGAATGTCCAAGTATCGAGCTCTCCTCAAATTCACGAGGACTACGTTGTGCAGATGAATATTTTTTCCTCTATTAATTGGGATATTAATATATTTACGATAAACCCCATCAGCAATACAACAAATGGTGAAAGAGAATGCTTTGTCAAAAACCACAGTGAAATGGGGACAGAAAATGTGATATTATTGTATATATCTAGCGCGCCATGATTAGCAACAGGTGCAAAATTTACGATGCTATTACGACAAATTCTTTCCACTGAAGTGGTGAGAGAAGAACATTTCCATGCACTTGTTCGTTTAAGTGAGTAATTCTCTCATCTGAGGTTCCCTGTGGCCAAAAACTGAGTAGTGGCTGCTGCAAATCATCTACCTAATCACGCATTTGGACAAAGCAAAAACCAGAAGCTTTACTAGTAGTCCAGAACATGAGATCCTCAGGCTTCAAGGAATGCCAAAAAAGTGGCTTCGCTGAGGATATCAAATCTTTAGACGACTGGATGGAAAAGTCTGACGTGGCACCAATGCAGACGACATGAAATCGGACATTCTATAATCCTCTAACTGCTGCCTATTAACATGCATGTTTTTTGGTCTGATGCTTCTTAAGGTAATGGTCTATCCAGCTCAAGCTAGTGCCACCACAACCTTTTCCAGGAAAAGAGGTTTGAAAATGAATAAATGAATGAATGAATGGTAACAGCTAAGGTGTGGGAAGACACAGAAACAGTCATTACAGAAACAAAAAGCTAAAGAATCTGTTAAACCCGTGGTGCAAAATGCATCACAGCTTTATACATAGGGAGAACTGACTCAGTCAATTCATGGGAAAGTGTCCTCAAAATAAAACAATTTAGCTAAACATATGCAAGCATTAAAAGGGAGGAGTAGGTAGTGGTCAAAGACATTGCATTGCAATCGAAAGAGGAGGGTTTGAATGCCTGCTCATGCTGTAGTATCTTAAATCAAGGTATTTACCTTGAATAGGGTGGCACAGTGGCACAGCAAGTAGGGCTGCTGTCTCACAGCACCTGTCTGGTGCAAGAGAACATGGGTTTGATCCCCACTCAGTCTGTGTGGAGTTTGCATAGTCTTCCTGTGTCTGCATGGGTTTCCTCCAGGTGCTCTGGTTTCCTCCCACAGGCCAAAGACATGCTGTTCAGGTTTCCCCATAGTGTGTGAGTGACACAGAGAGAGTGTGTGTTCCACTGATGTATGGATGAGTGACCCATTGTAAGCAGTGTATCTAGCAGTGTAAGTCACCTTGCTGAATAAGGTGTGGGGGCTCATAAAGCTACACAGTATGCATTGAAAGTTGCTTTGGAGAAAAGTGTCTGCTAAATAAATAAATGTAAATGAATAGATAGTGAAAATTACCCTGCTATGTAAATGAGTACATCATCATAAGCAGCAACCTACCATAACATAGAATGTACTTTGTTTCGGAGAGAAGATCAGATAAATGACTAAAGATACAGCAATTACCCTTTTTAGGATGATTAAGAACCAGTCAGAACAAGGATCCAGCAACTACCAGCTAAGGTCTGACTTAGGCTACTCACCAATGTAACTTACGGGGCTTACTGTGCTCAGGAGAGAAACATCTGGCAAAGTGAGAACATTCACTTGGTGCATAAGAAATTACTTCCTTTCACCTGGCTTCTAGGCAGTGCGATCAGAGACATTCAGCCGTCACCTGAAAGCTGTCTTCTTTCAGAAATGTGACGAAAAAGACCGTCAACCTCTTTATGAGCGTCACTTTGATGATACGAGTAAATGAAAGACTTGCTTTTAAGTGGAAAATAGACCCATTTATTTGATGCAGCTAATGGATTTACATGATGTATCAAGAAAATAACTGCCAGTGACAGGGTCCTCCCATGCATCTCATAACGAAGGTGTTACTGCCGCACACTATAAAATGGGACAGATTTTGTACCAATTTTGCACTATTCAGTTGCTTCATGGTCACCGTAATTTACAGCAGCACATGCAGATGAATAATTACAACAGTAATTCTGGATAGTTACCTCCACCGTGAAGTGGAACTGGCAAACTTGGGTTTACAAGTTGTATTTTTTTCTAGCTACCATCAAATCTGTACAAACTGTTCAATGCATACATATGACATGTGAAAAGGTGGTTTTGTGTGCTTTTGGAAACACAAAGGACTCAACCTTCAAGATCCTTGGAAACATTCTGTGTGGAAATACCAAATTCAGTGTTAAATTGACCAATGAATCACATTTAAATCCATCAGTACCAAGAGGGGGCAACTTTAATTAATAGGTTCTGCAAATCTGAAACTCGACAAAATGCTGAAACAACGTTGCACTTTGCCAAAAAAAAAAAATCACTGAAAATAACAAGAGGCTGGCATGGTTCAGTGACACTAGCAGGGCAACGCTGCACAGAGGAACCTGGGAGATACTGAGTCTGGCTGTGTGCTGCAGAGGTTTGAGACGAGACCTCAACGAGAGCCGTGTGTTTCAAGGTTTTCATTGAAGCTCATTCCTCTGCTCTGACTGGACCAATTAGTAGCTAAACACATGCGCTATTTATACCTTTGTCTTTCTCCAAAAGTCCCAGTGCGTTACCACTCCTTCCGGACGGGCTACTTCTCGCAAAACCCCTCAGCAAACACAACAAAGGGTTGAAACAAGTGCTTAATGGAGGTCTTACCTGCTTACACTTACCCCTTGCATAACACCACAACACTTCATGAAAATATATATGCTGTATTTTTTTCACAGCAGGCTTATTCTTAACAATGGCATTTTTGCTCATTACATGATCATTTTACTTCCACATCGGGAATTTTATTCTGTACAACAGCACTGCTGTTAGGATGGAGATGCACACTTGGTGTCTTAAACCCAAAAGGTTCTTGTCCCTCAGTGGTATCTGGCTGTTTTCTAGCTAAACTTCATGATAAAGATGATCTAGTGTCAAGCATTTGTTAGTAATACTATGCAGCGCTTCCAGCAGCACAGAGTTACATAGGCAGTGATCTTGTGAACTTTACTTCTTCAGAACACAAACATTCATGAGCCAAATTATGGGAATGAGAATTTGCCTAACAGGGTGTAATATCTACTAATATAGTGGAAAGCACAAGACAAGACCAATGGACTCAGCTGTCCTGTTTACTTTACTTATTCCAAACAGCAATATGCATATCACTACTGCAGCCACATCATATATGCTCCATTTTACTGATGAAATCCATTTTGCAGAGCGCCTAGAAGAAGCTCCGTGAACTACCCCCTTCCTTCTTCATACCCAGATGTATGATCCACTTAATTAAGTTTCTTTCTTGAAAAAATTGGCCTATAAAACTAGCAGCTGACAATCTATAATAAGCTGTCATGTAATTAATTTAGTTTACAGTAGTAATTTAACTAAAAGGTGTGTGGAAAAAAGAATGTTACTGTATAAGAACAGCAATTCCCTTTATATATAGGTGTAGTTGTTTACATGTGTCTTTTTTGCATTAAAAAATTAAAATTGCATATTGTAGAGACACTTTAAAATGCTCCTTTAAAAGAGATCTAAAAATCACATCCTGACTTGGCTGTTTTTGGTAACACTACAGTACTTCCATAGCAACAAGTTCTAATTGAGATAGAGATGATCTCAGCAGCATACTCATTCCTGGTCCAAGGCCTATCCTCTGGAAATAACAGGTCCTCTGTGTCTTTATCTCAGTCTTGGGTTCGCCAAAAGCACTCTCTTCTTTCCCAAGAGCAAAATTTGTTTCATCAGATATTTTTTAATACTTAATACACTTTCCTTATGAAGCACAGGACTCTAGAATCTGAATTACTGTCTTCGATTTTATGAAGAGGAATTGAAAATTCCTTGCAGCAGGCAGACTTAAGTTTTTCCTTCCCTAAACCTGAATGATTCTGTGATTTTTTAAATTTTTTTTTTAAAAGGGGGGCTGGAAATGCCAGTTATTTCAGTTCTAGGAAACTGCTAGATATTGTGCCGTGTTGCGTTGAGGAATGTCCGAGTAATGGCAGAAATACAGGACCCAGCTTTTGCAGGCAACTCTGGCGATTCTCTGAAAGTTGTGATACTAAGTGCCTGAGGTATTATAACATTACGGTAACGAGTGGAAATGGGAAAAGAAACCCCCGCCAGTGATCCAGAGTTTAAGCATGGGCATTAATGGCTTAGCCTAGAAGCACAACTACTGAGGAACTGCTCTGGAATTCAGCTGACTCACAATCTGAGTGGCCGTTCAAAAGCACCAAAACAACACTTGGATCACTGAATTGTGGGACATTAAGTCACTTTACATAAATATTGCACGTATTCATTTATATTTACACATATATTCATTTAGATAAAACACAGCTTTAAATACTAGGACCAGAAAGCAAGAGTGAAAGGCGGTGACACGATGGCCGCTGTGCTTGATGCACCCAGCGAAATACTAGCTCCCAGCAGAAAAGATGCGTGTTTGTTTTTACGTCTCGGCAGCACAAGACTTCGTTATCTCAAGGCTGATCAATCTCCCGATCACCCAGCGTGGACTCAGGCGCGACCGTTACCGCTCGCATGCCGGAGGACATGGTGCCTTAACACATTTTCCAGATCTTCGATAGGCGCCGGATCTAAAAAGCACAGGCTTGGCGCACGGGACAGCAGACATCAGATAAAACGCAGTCAAGTCAATGTTCTCATCAAGCTTTCATTTTTTCTTTCGTTTCTCATTTATGGGCAGCTTTTTGGAAACTCAATCATTGTTAAAATGGCAATTAGCTATTACATTATTTTCTTATGCACTTTGTCTTACAAACAAATTCCAGTTTGTTATTGTTTTTAAAAAAGAAGCAACAAACACAGGGGCTTGAAAGTGTTTATTATGCTTCTTCTCTTAGAAATGTCAGAGTTACATTTTTCACCTTCAGTGCCACGGCAATATGTGGCAGCATTTATTGGGAGAGCTGGGCTCACCAAATGCTGTGTACAGTCCATAAAACCAATTAGAGCAGTGATTTTGGGCGTCAAGGTAGAGAAACAGCGCGTATGAACTAGGGACCTATAAACCAGGCTCTAGGGCCAGACTGTTTATCCAGCGGTCCCATTCCTCAGTAGGTGCCGAGCAGGTGAGGAGCTCCTGGAACTGGGGCTGCAGCAAAACGCTGACTGCAGCCTTCGAGAGAACAAAACCAAGCCTGTTCCATTTGGCTGTGCGAGGGGAGCGATCCAAAAAAGGCCCGACATAAATCCACCGACGATCTTCACCGCTGCCTCGGTAAAGTGTGCTGCCCAAAGCAACACTGGCACTGAACCCAGTCAAATCCCCGGTGACCCAACTGCTATTCCCCTTGTTCATACTGCATCTAGAACCATACAAGCAGAGTAAAACACCTCTGCAAGACACCCATTGCCTTTCTGACACTATTTAGTCACTGTTCTCCCCCTAAATGCACAATGTAGGCAAATGCCCGCAGTGTAACCATAAAAGTATATTATGAAGTAAACCAGAAACCTTTTAACTGTATTGGGTGTGCCTGGTCAGTTTACTGAATGTGGTCTTCAGTTTATGACCAAGGGGCACTTGAGAAACACATAACCAAAGATAGAGATTTTTTTTTTTTTTTTTTTTTTTTTTTTTAAATAAATAAAGGACTCTGTGAAAAGCGGATACTCCAGAAAATTTTCACAGGTTGTATGCTGGGAAGAAAGCACTTTGCATAAATTAGAATATTCAACTTCACAGCATCTTACTGCAAAACCCTGATCGCCCGATTGCAACAGTAATAAACCATGTTTTGGACCATTAAAAATGATGAGTGAGTCTGCTTGACATCTTATCATACAACACAGGCCTCCAAAAGCTTTTGTGATAAAGCTCATTTGCCAGGCAGCGCTTCCTGTGGATTTAAACTCTTGTGAAATTGAACATGGAAACTTTGTTGAAAAAAACATTAACTTAGGTTAAAGAAGATAAACATTTTGAGACCAGTTAGTTTTTTTCATCAGAAGTTGCCTGTTCATCTTAATGAGGCCTGGAGAGATGTTTAGAGGAGTCTGGTCATAGTTATATAAAGTTGATCTAAATCTTGGCATAACTGCTTTTTAACATTTAACTTCAAGAAGCTTATGATTGTCATCAGATCCAAGGAATTTCAGTATAATTTTATCTTATTATAATCGAGAAAAAGGCCTGTATTTTAAAGCATTCTACCTTTAATAAAAGAACTATTTCTCATATTTTCAAGCCCACATTGTCCCAAGGCAGGGATGACCAACACTGCTTCTCAAGGGATGCAGCATATCTGTGATTTTGCTTTAACTCAGGTCATACTGAAGGAAGTATTTGGATAGTAAGTCACCCCACCTGTGCTTGAACAGTGAACCAGCTGCTTTTTATCATGTAAATTCTATAATGTAAAAAGAATAAAACTGAAGAATCTGCCAGACTGCATCCCGCAAGGACCAGTGTTGACACCACTGTTTTAAGGATGTTAGTGCTGGAGCTGGGGGTGGGTATCAACGTAAACAATGAGGTTTAAATTACACAGCTGAAATGAAATTTGGATTAATGGAAGTTTTCAGATATTTTAAAATATCTGGGGGGGGGGGTCATGGAATTTAAAAAAAAAAAAAGAAATGTCCCAGTGGGAAAAACTACTCTGATTCCCCAAATGGAGATGTACACCCAGTGTGTGCCTGTCCTAACATATAACAACTTCCTGAACCCAAATTCTCACATGAACCAGCTAAATATTTAAATATATGACAAATATTTGGGGATGTTATAAAAACACTTTCTTTTAAAGACAAACATGGTGCAAACCAGGGTGGAATTGATGTAAATATACAGCCACAGTGATGAGCCTACGATATTTACTGTGATTTTTTTTTTTTTTTGAAAATCTCTAAAATATAGAGCAGTATTATTAAATGTACTGACTTTCTTTTTAGAGCAGCAGACAGATAAAGAAAACACATTAACTTAGGGAATCGAGTCGCATCTGATCGGATCCCCAGCAGCACTGACCGAACCCCAAACATTCGCGTTGCTCTCACTCACTGTCAAGTGTTTTTTTGAAGAGAAAACACAGAAGTCCACGCAGGGATTCGGAAAAAGGGCGCAGAACCTCAAGCCAAGGGACATTGAATCGAATCCCACAGAAAAGAGACGCACTGACTGTTACCGTAGAGAAGCGCGCGAAGACGAAGTTAAGAACGGACTCGCGTGGAGGGAGCGAAGCCTCGCGCACTCTCCTTCCACCCTCTTCGCTCTGACTTCTGAGCCCATCTCGCACTGCATTTAGGCTCGGCAGCCGGGCGCTAAAAACAGCCCGTGAAATCACGGCTGTGTGTATAATGCAGCGGCGTTCCGTTCGCGGGATCTCACACACATACCGACCGACTGAGGCCATGTTGGAAAGCGCGGACGCCGTTCTTCGGAAAGTAAGTTCCCCGAAGCGGGCGGTGCGGCTTCGTTCGTTCGAGCGCCTCAGAGTTCAAACGGGACGCGGCACAAGAAGTGAGAAGTGGAGATGATAAGTGCGACGAAGAAGAGAGAGGAGACACCTGGCCGAAGAACAAAGTGGAGGAGGCGACGGCGGGCACGGTAACGGTCCCTTACCGAGGTACTGCCGCAGCTCGATCAGGATTCGCGGCGCTCCTCCGTTCCACTGGTAGAAGAGCGAGGCCAGGCAGAAGAGCAGCAGCGCGCTCATGCAGAAGCCATAGTCGCGCGGCGAGAACCTGAAGGAGAGCAGCGCGAGGCACACGCTCCGGCGCGCGCCGCGCTCGCGGCTGTGGTTCGGGGTCGGAGTCCTGTGGCGCGGACTGCCGCTGCAACTCATCCTCTCCGGGCGGCGCGCGCTCACCCCATCCGCGTGGGCAAAGTCGGCGGCAGAGCGGAGACGCGGAGGGGCAGCCGAAGGAACGGGGCTGGATCTGAGGCGCGAGCGCAGAGATGGTGTGTGTGTGTGTGTGTGTGTGTGCACGCGCGGAGTTCCTCGCTCTACGTCAGGAAGGGAGATCCGCTCGCGCGGCCCCCCTCGGGTGTCGGGTTTCCTCGCGCAGAACAGAGACACCTCCAGGCTGCGCTGCGCTGCGCGCGGGACTCTGAGCTCCTCACTTTCCCCGCCAAACAGTCCTGCGAGCATCCCTTCAGCAATCATGTCTGCTTTTAAGCCTCAAATCTCTCGGTGAATGTGTTTAGCTTTGCTGTTTGATTTTAATGCGGGAAAATAATTCTCTGGTAGTATTTTTCATCTTTACTGAAAAGAGCAAAGCATTTAAATGATTTAAAACACCAGATCAAAAATCAAACACTTCCTACGCTTACGTCAGTACAAGCGAGGCATGAATCCATATCAAAAACAACATAAATTTTACAAAAAGCCACATTCAACTCAAAGTTAAATGCATCCTCTCACTAAATGACAGATTTTAAAATAAAACATTGCTTTCATCCGACAGAATGTAGAACCGCAAGGCAAACATCAAGTCAATAATCACAATACTGTATATTTAAAAGTCCAATAGCCTGCACCATAAAATCCGTCAAACTCTCAACCACTTCACATTTCTTGAAATCTGTCAACTCCATCACTAAGTTTAAAAACATCAATAAACCATTCATACACAACTCAAAAGTCACTCCATGACAATGAAAAAAACTATGAAATATTAGGCCTAACCATTTCATAATTCAACTAAAATCAACAATGAAACAATTTCTTGAAAGAGTACTCCCTGAACCTAGGAGAAGACCCCACCAAGAACAAATCAACACATCTGAATGATCGGTCCAATGGGGGGAGTAATTTTCTCGGCCTTTTTGAAGGCTGCTCATCAAAACAAGCAGCCCTAGTACGGTACCGGTGCCATTCCAGACTCCCTCCTGCACCTCTTCTTCTTCCTGGTCACCCTAAAAAGGTACAGGTAAGTGTCCTCAAAACCAGGAGAGCAGGAGTCCTCTTCAGCCAGAGAGAGACAAGAAGTGCCAGAAGAGTGGGACCATCCAGCATTGGCCATGACCAAACCGTCCATTACCTCACCCCATACCGTTGCTCCCATCTGTTCCCCCACCAACTCTCCATGATGGTACTGTCTTCTGTCCTCATGCTGACATCGGGTTAGTGGACATGACCCCAGTGCAGGCCGGTCGGAGCTGGGACAAGCTGTAGAAGATGTAGTCTTCTTCTCCACACCAGGTAAAGTGGCAAAGCCCTACTGTGCCATGTGGCTTGTGTCCAAATGCTGTTGGCACATCACATCCCTGAAACTCTTCTCTGTATGTCCTTGGCCCCAAAATAGGTGGCAGGAGGGGGGGCTGACTGATAATGCAAGTATAGCACATGCTGCCACAGATGCTGAAATATGCATGGGGTTGCAGAACTTCTCAGTCTCCACAGGGTCAGGATGTTCCAAATGTACAGCTCATCCCCGATGTCCCCGAGTGACATCAACAATTTCTCCCAGGAGTTCCAACATGAAGGGGTCAAAGATGCGGACTGTCACAATCCTCAGGTTGTTGCTCCAAAATGGTTCGATGGAATAGGGGTGCAGTTTGGTGTGGTCAGCACTCTTCCTATATGTCTTCAGAATCCTCCAGTAGTCCCCCTTGGTCAACAGTGTGAGGTCAAAGATCGACAAGGGTCCATTTTGCTGGATCTGGATGGCTTCTTTAATACCAAGGCCCAGGAGTAGAGTAACCTCTGGAGTGAAGGATACTTATTGAGAAAGCTCCTCACGGTTCCTTCACTGGAAGCATAGTGTGCTCTTCATGGTGGTCAGCTTCCTCTGAGTTGTTGTCCTTGCCATGGAAACCATCATCATGATCAAAATCTTGGGAGCTGTCAACACTCTTGGGAGAGTTGATCAAGTTAGAAAAAACAACTAGAAATAAAATCTCCAGTCCATAATGTCGGGGCAGTGGTACAATGATCTGACCCTTAGGCTCAACAGGATACCCAAAAGAAATTACTTGTGTATGAATGGGTGTGTGTGTGGCTGCCCTCCAATGGGCTAGTGTCCCATACAGGGTGTAACCCCAGCCTTGTGCCCAGTTAGCGATGATTAGTAATAATAAAAAAAAAATATATAATAAATAATTTAAGAAAAAATATTAATTACTGTTGCTTTAGTTTTTGTTCTAGGGTTGTAATTTATTCAGTTCAACAAAGATGGTCGTACAGTGTGGATGCCATGTTCCACAATAACTTTTCTTAATAAAAGACATGACCAGCAAAGATGGTGCAAAGGTTCAGCAATACATACACTTCAAGAAACACACTAGTTTTGAAAAAATTTAATTGAACAGTTACAGTACATTACATATGTACATAACATTGCTGCAGATCGCTTGATTTAAAATGGCACGCTTTTCCTTTTACAACTGAGTAACAGCAGACAAAACGGATTTTGTTTCTAATTACTTAGGCCTTTAAAACATTACTTAAAGTGCATTTACTGGTATTATTACGGTCTCAAATTTCAGTTTGAGAAAGTCTAAATACACTTCTAGGAGTACTTCCCGTAAAACTAGGATTTAGAAATGTTAAACTGGAAATAACCTAAGACCTGTGTACAACTGTCACATATCAATATACTTAACGTATATTTATGATGATATATTTAGGGCCTTTTTGGCAGCTACTTCATGTGGCTGCCAGAAATGAAGGGCCGATTTAGCTGTACGCAGGGATGACGCAGCTTTGGTCAGATGGCCAGGCAACACAAAAAATACAGAAACAACAAACCATGATTGTAGACATTGCTTCAGTAAGATATCTTTGGCATTCAAATGAATTCAAATATTAAGGAAACACCTGTGACACCTTTTCATATTCAAATCTTGAGAATAATCAAATTCATACAAACAGGTAAAAATGTTTAAGTATCAACAGCAATAAGATCATTTAAGGATTAATTTCAAATTGCTATTCCATTTACTGTTCATTTTGTGTGTTATCTACTTCTGAAATGTGCTAACTTCAGCTTGTAGTGTTCAGAAGATGAAACAACTTAAAAACTTAATTACAAAATAGAAACCTAGAAGTAAAAATAAAACTTATTTTCTATGGAGTGCAAACTGCTGCAGAAAGTTTTGGGGGATATGCACTCACCAGTATGTTCAAAAACAATATGAACTCAAACTTTACACATTCACTGACAGTTGTTTAACAAAGCACCTCAGATTTTTCTCTGAATTTATTTTTATTTGCATTATTTCAAATTTTTATGTTGAGAAAACTGGCATTATCAGGATTACTTGATATGAAAGGGACGCTGTAGAGGATCTACTCTTTCTGACTCCTGATGTGATTTGAAAGGTCTGGAATTGCTAAATAGGACTCCTTTGAATTTATATGATCATATAAATTAATATAAATTTAGTTTACTGGCAAGCCTACTCAGTCTACCAGGGTGAGATACTCATCATATATTCACTATAAAAATGAATATTTGATTTCAAGTGTGCAGTTTTTTTCTTTGTTGGCTTTAAAACATTCATTGTGCAATACAGTGAATCAGGCCCTGTGTGTGTGGTTTTTTTTTTTTTTTTTTTTTTAAAATAATAAAATCACGTCACTTATTTTCAATTGTGCATCATTATACTTAGCAGTACTGGAGTGAAAAATGTACTTTATGTCACAAGTACGGAACTGAAAGAGAAAAATACCACAGGGAATATATGTAGCTAGAGGTTGTAATGGTCAAATGTATGGATATTTACCTGTTTTACATACTTTACAGGAAACCTGTATTTAATCCCGTATAAAATGCTGTGAGGCATCACTGATACCATGAATAGCCGAGCTCTCACTATCAGTCCTACAAGGTATAATATATTGTGTTTTACCCTTCAAATCATACACAGGAAAACACATGTATTGCGAATATAGCACTGTGCATTTTGTACTCCAAAAATACAGCATTAAAGCAGTTATGATTATTGAAATACTAGTGACATATGACTTGTTGCAGGACTCTCCTGTACGTTGACCATTCACCATATGGCTCTTTTCTTGATTGAAAAGCAGCAACGGTAAACTAATTACAATTCTTCCTGAATAACAACGGTTTGGCAAAGCTACAACCTTCAGCTCCCTAATGTTAAAAGCGGGAAGAGAAAGAGACGGCGATGTGTCTGACGACAAATATGAGCAAACATTAATAAACGCAAGTATTTCTGTAGAAAAGCCACGTACAAAAACCCGTTGTACTTCTTCAAAGGCAGCTCTCAGTCTTTTATGCGAAGACCGTTTCCTTTCGAATGGAAACGCCACTGAATAGAGAGTCCTTTAAAGGCGCGCCGCTGATCCCCGGCAGCCCGTGGAATCTCAATTCCGACGTCTGCGGGAGGGAAAGGGGCCGAGAGGAGCAGCAGTCCTGACAGATGACAGGTGCAGCATTTGCAGTCTTTGGTCCTGCCGCTGCGCTTCTTTGTGTTGCTGCCGGTCACTCATGTGTGTGTGTGTGTGTCTGTGTGAGGGTCCTACATCACAGCTCTGGAGTCGTATTATCCTGCCACCGTGAAGTCGTCCATGGCACAGGTGCAGTGATCCACCCTTATTGCACTAAAGCAGACTCTTTTCCCCAAGCAACTTTGGAGAAAAAAATATTACAGTTTCATAAAGTCTATTTTGCAGCTGGACACCAACTAAAACGTTTAGGCACCTTGGTTCAGGGGTACAACCCTGGGGATTCAAGCTAGAACCTTCTGGCTTCAACCCCTTGTCCTTAGCTGGAATATCACCATCTGCCTCATTACTGGTGGGTGGATGGGACGTGCACCAGATGTGCAGCCCCCAGCAACAGCTGCACGTGGCGCTCTTCTCGAACCCCTGCCCCCAGCACTTCCGACTCGGTCAGGGAGGAGATCTGGTCCAGGCTGCTGTACCCTGCCACCGCGAAGGTGTGGATGTACATGGGCAGTCCGATGGACACGAGCCAGTCCGCTACCGTCCCGACGTGTCCCGGGGAGACGGACTTCCTGCACAGCTCCGTCAAACCGCCCAGGGGAATCTGGAATTTTGGGAGGGGAATTTGGAAAACGTTTTCCACAAAAAAGCACAAAAACACTTGCGTGTCTGTGTTACGTTTATTCAACTCCTACATCCTACCAGAAGTCACCTGAAATGGATTATTTATGCTGCTTATATACTTGGATGTACTGAAGCAGTCTGGATTAAGTATTCCACTGAAGGTTACACTACGGTGCTGCTCTTGTTGGACCTTTTGGCCAGGAGCCTCGTCCTCAAACTGCTCCAGCAATTAGTATATGCTGGACGGTGCAAGAATATGGTGTCTTGTGGCAGTGCGTACAGTAGATGTTGCGGTCCGAGTTAGACGTTACGACCAAAGGCTGAAACTTGGAATAATATAATGTTGAGGAGACGGTCGTATTAAGTGCAGTTTGTCGTAAATCTCGTGTCATAAATCGACGACTACCTGTATATACACAGTACTGCTCGAACGTATGTGAACCCCTCTTGTCCCTCGTTCTGCCACAAAATGGTTATTTAACAAGAAACAGTCTTTCTCGTGTGACATAATAGGTGCGTAATGACCAATTCCATATGTTGCTTTAGAGGAAATCGTGTGTGTAGTAGAAAACCGGAAGTGCAGGTGCAAAAATAAGCGAACCCCCAAGTTGCATTGGTTTAACCCAGTAGGTAAGTAGAATCAGGTATGTAAATCATAATCATTTATTCATTTTATAAGTTTAAGATTTAATATTTGCATTTTATAAGTTCATTATGATATCCGATACAAGAATTGTGACTGTGCCTATTGGGTTCATGTACTTTGAAGCAGCAAGGTATGCAGTAGCATGTATTCCATATTTGTACATTGCATCATACCTCGAGAGTCGCAGAAATTGAATGTTATTATACTTGTAAACTGAAGGTGAACTGAGTTGAAGGAGACACTCCCTGGACCACATTTCCCAGCAGTAGACACTGGGGACACTCACAGCCATGCGATGCTCCTTGCGTAGAAGTTTGACACGGATCTGGTCCATGGCAGAGGCCACCTCCTTCGCAGGCTGGCCCAGCTCCTCGGAGTATCTCTGCAACAGCGATGGCGGGATCCCGCAGCGGCCGTGCTGCCAAAAGGTATTCCAGCGTCAGACTTTCCTAAGCAGACTACTTGCGACAGGAAACGATAAATCCCGTTGGCAGAGATCAGTAAAAAGTGGAGACAATACCGGTAAGCCACTGTGTAACTAACATTCTTTTTTCCCCAGAGGAAATTTATAGCTTAGTCCAACCGTAGTCGTCCAAAACCTCTTCCTAGTCTACAGATCCTCCAAATAGCTCCCGGAAAGTATTGGCATACGCAAAAATGTTAAATATTCCTGGAAAAATATGCCTACAGACTAAATAAAAAAAATTCCACCTCTATTCTAGACCTTCAGAAATATATGTGATTAACTTGGAATGATGTTCACTGCTTAAAAGAAGGAAGTACTTTGGAGATGTGATCACCTTGTCAGAGTATGGTTCCTCAGTGAGGTCGATGCCCTCAGAGGTGAGCTTCTCCTCCAGGAGGGAGTGCAGGTCCGCCGTCTTTGTGTGTGTGATCTTCTTCCCAGTGATGGACCGCGCCCTGCGGACCTGTGGGCAGGCCGACTCGGGGAGGTCCGAGAGCCAGGCCGGAGGCGCGGCTGGAGCTGGGTCTGTCTCTTCGGAGGGGCACGTAGGGGGGATGACCGCTTTGCTCGGCTTCGCCGGCGGGGGAGGCGCGTTGGGACTGCGTGTGGGCGTTGCCGCTGCTCGCACTCCATTGGTCAGGGGCTCCTTTGATTTCTTTATGGGGACTGGAGGAGGCACAGGTGGCTTTTTGGGGTACACCCGTGGCGGTGGCACCCCCTTCGAGGCCACCTCATTCAGCTCAGCCCCAGCGCTCTGGGGTCTAGGAAGGGGTGATCTACTGGGCAGATCCAAAGACAAAGGGAGGCGACTAGAATGGATAGGGGTGGAGCTCTGATGGCTCGATAATGGCGGTTTTACAACAGACTGAAGAGGGCAGGGCATGGAAGCCTTCCCATTAGGAGCCCTGAGACCCTGGACATCCTTAATGTCAAAACCCTCCACCCGAGGCAAGTCTCCAAGGGAGTGCGAACGTCCCCACAATGCCTCAGCAAGGGATAGCCTCCTAAGGTCTTCGTAGCTACAGCTCACAGACGTTCTCATTCTGTACAGACTCTTTGCCAGACGGTGGCGCCCCTCAGCGAAGTACTTGATGGAGGATAGGTTGTTCACACGAGGCTCTTTCTTGGCTTGCTGTGCAGGCCTTGTGGCTTCGGTCACGGGGAGGGTCGGGTATTCCGATCGGACACCTGCCAAGGACCCCCTGGACAACTTTCTGCTCTTTCCTGAAACAAAGGATTGGGGATACCCAACAACACTGAACATCACACGGAGACCCATTTCATTGCTACCCACCGTCTTCCCCGAGGCTACTGCTCCAACCTTGTTATATCACGTTTTTTGTCTCCATAGAGACAGGAGTATCGTGCAATCACTTTCAGCATGGACAAAAGCAGTTCTATTTGTACATACAACTTTCACCTTGGTTATTAGTTGACTACTCATTTACTGTTGGTGGTACCAGCCAATTACCATAATTACTCTAAGAAACCCAGTGCATGCGATTCAGTTCAACAGCTTACATTTACATTTATTCATTTAACTCATGATTTTTTTCCAAAGCAACTTACGCATTAAGGTTACAATAATTTACCCATTTATACAGCTGAATAATTTTTACTGGAGCAACTAGGAGTAAGTACCTTGATCAAGGGTACTAAATCTGGAGATAGGATCAAACCTGCAACCTTTGGATTCAAAGGCAGTAGCGCTAAGTGTTACAGTACCAGCTGGCCAGTTACTGCCTTTGGAAATTCAGCTTCAAAGCAAATTTATTAACATGATACAAACTATGGTATTCTATTCATAAATGTTTAGATCAACAAGGTCAACAAATTGGAAAAAAGGAGAAAAAAAAAAAAAAAAAGTTCTGACATAACTAGGGAGTATTTGAAACTTCTGAGGTTCCGCATTGTGCCTAAAGAGGCAACACCAATCCATTCAATAAAGGAAGACATGAAGTGTGTTGTGAAATCAGTGTTACCGCAAAATGATTATGGTTAAGAAGTTAAAATTACAGCCAAAGGAGAAGGCAGATTTTCCAGCACAGAAAACAGTAGCAAATCCTGGGAAGGAAATGGATACCAAGTGTTATGGCATAGAGGGACAGCGCAATATGAATGGATGGAAAGAAGAAAGCGACAGAAATGAGGCAGGAAGACAGAGTCAAGTGAATCATTGTGCAGTTTATTCCACAGCCTTCAGTGCCACAACTGCACATTTCTCAGAAACGGTGGACAATGAAAAACAGAACAAAGCAAATGAAGCAATCAAAGCAAAGTCAACACTTATTCCCAGCGATGAAACACACAGCTTAACTGTCGTGATAATTATTTGCATAAATTAATTAGAATGACTTGTCACATCATGTCACTACTACTACTAATGGTAACTGTCAAAACACCTTTCCCTTAAAGCTGAAATCTGTAATTAAGGGCAGTTACACTGTGTTTCTTTGTCATATAAAAATATTGGAATTTAGCAAAATTTAAGATTATCACGTCCTTGTGTAACATTATAAATAATAGTCAATAGAAAAATAAATCCACAAAACCGCAGCCTTGAAATGGAAAGTGAGAAACAAAAATACACAGTAAACACATGGTTATCTCCATTCACAATGTCAATATGAATAACATTATTTCAGCAGTGTCAGTTAAGACAGAACAAATCATTACATTAAAAAAAAGGTTAAAATCCAGTGGTACTGCAATATTCATCTGCTTTTGGATTCCTGTGGTTCTCAACTGTCTTCTACAAAATGCACTTTGGTCACACAGTTTATTCAAAAATGCAGGAAAAATAATAAATCAAGCAGTTTCTTCACTTAACAAAAGCCAAATGCACACATTCTTCTGGCTGTTAGTTTCCATGCAGCTGTAATGCGCCTTAAACAGGTCTGGACGAATTTGTGTGGTATAATGAGAGGACGTGTATTTAACATGAAGAGTGATGAATGTACCTACCGCACGCTGCACACCAGCTCGTCATGTTACAAACAAAACTGTCAGTCTCTTCATTGTTTCTTCATAAATCCTAAGTCATTTTACCGCTAAATCATATTCAGCAAAAGCCAACACATACATCCTGTGATTTATTTGTGGCTAAAAACTTCACCTATAATAAATAAAAAAAAAAAAAAAACAGGTTGTAAGACTTGTAAGGCATTTCTATTAATTTTGGGCTATATTAAACTAATTAAATTGACTGAAAATAGAAAAAAAATTTTTTCCATGAACTCTATTTTATTGGCAATTTTTGACTGATTGATCCCACAAACAGGTCCAACACTTGATATAGATCACTGACTCTCAGGATCATCAGACACACACTGTAAACACAGTGGATGCGAGCTGAATTAAGAAGGCCCCGCATTCCTGTGCTCTTTACATGATCTATTGACAGTGTGAAAAAGAAGTCGCTTCTGCTCTGCTGTGAAGCGAAAATTTAGAAATTAGATAGGAGTAAATGCAATTTCATTTACATTTATTTATTTCGCTGATGCTTTTCTCCAAAGTCACTTACAGTGTTAAGCTGCTTACAGCGATTTACCCATTTATACAGCTGGATTATTTTCACCGGAGTAATTTAGGGTAAACACCTTGCTCAAGGATACTACAGCAGGAGGTGGGATTTTAACCCGCAACATCCAAGTCCAAAGGCAGCAGCTGTAACCACTACGCAATTAAAAATAAAGTGGAATGTTTGTATCTCTGAAAATTCATCACAAGTCTTTACAGCACGAAGAGCTGGTGTACTCGTTTTACAAGGTTCTTGTTACAAGAAGCCTGCACTTTGACAGCTAGACGGATTTAGTTCAGACAAAAGGATGACAGCACTGATGTATGGGAGCTAAAGACTCAGAATGAAGCAGAACAAGAAGCATGGAAACGTGTCTCAGCGCTTCAGTGGGTGAGTCGGCAGGTTCTGCGGGAAGGTGTCATGGGCACGCCGGCGTTTCGTTACCATTCTCGAGGTTCTCGTTGCTGGCGTAGCAGCCGGAGTCACGTGGGGAGGTGCCTGCCGGGTCCTCCCCTTCTAAGAGGAGCTGCTCCTTGGAGCCCGAGTGGCCAGGGTGGTCCGAGTCACTGTGGCCTGTTGGACAGTGGAAAACAGAAAGCACAGGTTGGACCCGAGCTCTTAGCGACGGGTGTCACCAAACAGGGATGATTCACGTCCTTATTATCTAGGGGGTCCAGTCCTATTTTTCTTCATGTCTATTGGTGTGTGTGTGTGTTTAGGACGCCGTTCTCCAACTCACTGTCATACTCCTGCAGCAGCTCCACGGCCGTCAGCAGCACGGTCCGGTGCCGTGGGTCTCGGATGTTCAGCTCATCCAAGTCCTCCTCCTCCAGCAGCCTGAAGGTGTCCAGCTCCTCGTAGCCATTGAACAGGAACGTGGCCATGTACTCCTGCAGCAGCGACACGAAGACCCCACACTGAACGTCCACGCCAACACCGCAAAAAAAAACAAGCGCACCAATACCCCGATTTATAGATGTTCAAGTTATGAATTTTTCAGCGGTATGGACGCATCTGTAATTATTTATTTTATTTATTTTTAAATGGCATTTTATTTACGGACACTACGTTTGTCCTCTGCCAAGTGAAAACAAACAGCGTTTCCACTCGTCACCGTTAGCTTTGTACACAACCTAACCTCTGAATAAATCTATGGACACCTGTATAACTAAAATTTTATTGACAGCGATGTAGGGGTCTTGAAAACAAGTTGAGGTCCAAGTATAAATGCAGAGAGTAAGAAACAACTTTCCGGGAAGATTCAGTGAGAAAGCGTTTGGATCACACAGATCAGGACACGCAGGGTAAAAAATATCAGGGTCCACAGTCCAGCGGGCTCTTCACAATCCTCACCCAGGATTGTTACTCTCCGCTGTCGCCATACCTTGAGATTGATTCGCTCCAGCAGCTCCTCCACAGAGGTGGGCTTGGGTGGCCTGCCCTTCCTCCTCCTCCTCCTCACCGACCGCTTGGGCTTTTCCGGCTCCTCACTCAGGACGTCCACATAGATGAACTTGAAAGTTCCCACTTTGTTGTTCAGCAGGCCCATCCAGGTGCCCATTGGGGGCTTGCTGATGATGTCGATGACATCCCCTTTCTTCAAGACCAGAGATATGACCTTAACATGACCATCACAATGTGTCGAACACAGGTAATGTAAAAGTCCAGTTTTACCTGAGACCTTTGGATCCAAAGGCAGTAACTGTAACTGCCACTACAATACTACAACTCCACTACGCTACCTGTTGCGGACATGAGAGGTCACGTACACAGGGCTGCCGTGAGCCCCCAGCTACCAGATGCTCCGGCTCCATCTTGCCTTTTACCCAATGCCCCTGTCCCATATGATATGCTCATATTTTGTCTTTCTTCTGTCCTTGTAAATATGCCATATCCTCGCTCGAAGCACCATGTTTTGGGAATCGTTAGTTTTATTTTAATAACTAAATCATGTTATATAAACATATAATGTGACCAATGAGAAGTTGTTAGTTGTAACACCCACACTAAATGTATTTAAGGAGTGTATTAATCTTGTTAGGGGAGCCCTGCCTCCCCAGTGCTGGTTTCACTGCTGAACTGCTGTTCAATAGGCTGCTGAATACAACTTTATTAGCATTATTTGTTGAGCAGTGTTAATAGAATTCCACAACATCACCATGAACACAACGAAGATGAGTTTCTTTGCCATTAAATTTACGTATATGAATATAAAATTTATATTTTCAACAAAATTGTTCCAATAAGGAATTAAATAAGCAACTGTGACGACGTCTCTTAGAAAGTGGGATGTAATCTGTATTTCCAGCGGAGATGTAAATGCATCGTACACTACTGAAAATTACAGATGCTGCTGTACCATCAGAGGGAGGGAGTGTGTGTGGAGCTGTAACTATAGGTGGAATTGGCATGTATTTTGTGTGTGTGTGTGTGTGTGTGTGTGTGTGTGTGTTCGCACACGTGCGTGCAAATGGGGATACCTTGAGTTTGAGGGAGTCAGTGTCATACGGGCTTGGTGTGAAGTCAGTGTGCACGCGCGCTCGCCCGCAGAACGGCCCCCTGTAGGGCAGCTCCTCCTCGTCTCCATCCTCCGACTTCACGCTCTCCCTGTTACTGGCTGACGAGTCTGTGGTGCTCACCGTCTGACCGCCTGCGGGAACCAGCACGAGACGCAGGAGTGGACCCTCTGTCATTCTGGGAATGCGGCCAAAGCGCGCGGCACACATACACACGCTCACACACTTACTCATGGAGCTCTGTCCGCTGAGAGAACTCCGAAGACTCTCCACAGAGCCGACGGCCTTCAGCCTGGGCTTCTCCACAGAGTTAGTGCTGAGCTGCGGAGACTGGGGAGAGCTGGCTGTCCCTTCAGGGCTCGACTGTAACACAAGAACTCAACTGACTCGCACGTTTATACAACTGCCAGCAGGTGGCGGCATTGACTAAGACTCGTTCTACAAACGATCATGTTTTTTGCAACGTCGTACCGTTATTTGTTAAAAGTACAATTAATTATTGGCGAAATTAAATGATCAATAAAGTTATACATGAAATCAAGGGTGAAGCAACTGAGAAGCCCCCCTCTAGCAATGACACCTGTGGAGCTAGCAATGTCCCTATCCTCATGACACAGCTACCTGCTCGGCACATTTTGGCTTCAGCGCCCTGTTCCACCATCCATCCCCAAAGCTCCAAAAAATTCCCCAACCATCAACCCTCCACAACCCATTAACACAATACAATTTTCTACAATAATGCTGAAAAACTGGCCTGGATATAAAAAGTTATTAACATCACATACATCCATTAAAAATACAAGCAAACAGATTCTACAAGACCATATTTAGCTTTTCCCAAAATGAAAATAACTTTAGGGGCAATTTCCATTGCTTGCGTCGGTTATAATAATGAAGATGCTCTCATAGGCGAGGATTCCTAGAGTGTGGAACGAGGATCGAGAGGATCAAGACTTGCAGACACACACCTGTTCAGACACACTGGTGCTGTATTTCTTGGATATGTGTTTTTTGACTGTCTCCTTCACCTTCTTGCCCAGAGAGATCCGAGGCGTTGAAGGAGATTTCACAGTATCTCCAACACCAGCGTCTCGCTCTTTGCTCTGAAACACACAGACATCGGTGTGCCGAGCATGGCCAGACCATTACCGTATTTGTGACACTTATTAAAATAACAATAATTTATGTTTGATACATTTAACTATTTCAGATCACGTGACTATTTACAATCGGCTACGAACCCCTTCCTGTTTTACTCACTGGATCATGACTGCTGACCACATGAAGGGAACGGTTTGAAAGGTCAAATCCTCCAAAACTACAGGTCCTCTGAAGAAAAAGAGTAGAGAACAAAATGTGATTCAATTTCCTCCTTTATAAAATCAAACATATTCTAAAAACAACAATAATTCCCTCACATCTAACAAATCTACCCCACACTGCAAACACTCACAGCTCTTGAAATGACTTAACTTTCTTCCAATGGGTAAAGAAGCACAACGTGAAAAGGTGGTGCACTGGTTAGAGCTGCTGCTCACTCTGGACACAGAGCAAGATACTTGCCCTGAATCACTCCAGTACAAATTACACAAGGGTAGAAAGTGGTAAATGAATTTAGAGAAAAGCTGGCAGCTAAATGAATAAAAGGCAAATATGTTGTATATCTTTCTGTGATCTGCAGGATATTTTGGCCAAGATCTGAAAATATTTGGAAACTTAATCTTTAAAAGTGTTATAGACTTATTTAAAAAAGCCCCCTAGTTATTATGCTCTGGTATAAATATTAGTGATGAAATCTAGTTATTTTTCTTTGGACTTTTCAGGAGTGCTGATGGTAGGACGAGGTTATTTCTCCCGTCTCACCCCATGAGCCAGCGGGCTGAGAGCCTTGCGCATCTCCCCATCAGTCAGGGAGCGGGAAACTTTGCACTCTTCCTTCCAGCCTCCCTCCGTTTCCGAGAAGGAGGATCCGCTGCCCCTGGCTCCGCCCACAGCCCCTGGGTCACCACTGGTATTGACCCCACAGGGCCGTGCGAGGCCCTGACTGCTGCTCGATCTACCCAGGCTCCAGGTGTCCAGGCTGGTGGACGAAGGAGAGGTGGACAGGCCCTCTGAGGGTCCACCTGGGAAAACCTGTTGACCCAGCCAGGAGACAGAGGGGTCATCTGGGGGCTTAGGCGGTGTCTTCAACACCCCGCTGTAGAGGACTGAGACGTCATCTGATGTCGGGGACACCTCGAAACCCAGAGTGTCACCAGACGTAGGCGAAAGGACAACACTGTGACCTGAAAGGGCAGAATGGAGAAGTCTGTCACCCAGTGAGTACTGACTCTTTGCTGTAATCCACCACGGCCTCCTACTGTACCTTACAGCAACAAAATCAACCAAATCCATGCAGTTAGCTGCTGTTTATGGAATGACGGAGTAAACAATTTATTATGAAACAGTCTCTTGTTGTATGGCACCATCAGGCTGTAATTTATATGGTCAATATGTGCGATGTTTCCATGTACTGAATCCAAACTGAACCTTCCTAAATACAGCACAGACTGACAATACTGTTCAGTTTAAAACATTCATTATCTCAGCATTAGCTGGAAACTGAAACTTGCATTAGAAAACAGCAAACTTGCAGTAGTTGAACATAGAAATATAGAGAATCTTACAACGTGCTTAACAATCCTAGAAGTCATCCCTACAAGACATGATCCAACTGAACAAGCGCCACATGTGTCAGAGTAGAGTTTAATGGTGACTGACTTATCTCTGAGACCGTTCAGCTGCCCAACAAAGGCGAGGGCCCAGAATACAAGACGCATCTAGACTCTGGACCCTATTTGTATTCTCACTGACCAAGACTCTGGATCATACCTTCTGCTCCGGGTTTCCTCCCTTCTTCCACTTTGATCAGCTTCTTTTTCACTCTGCGAGTGGAATTGACCAGCTTGTGGAGTCGCTTGAACTTGACACAGTCATCCAGTTCATCGTCGGACTGCTCCTGGGACTTGGGGGAGGGGGGGGGGGAAAAACACAAAAGGGTGTCAGGAAGAACTGTTTCTCAAGGACTTTTTCTACTAACTACTCCTGCCTCAAACACTGGGAGTTACTTTTTCTTCTAGAGCACACGTGACATCCCAGTGTTATGTGAAACCCTTTTTAAATGCTAGTGGGACAAGGGATAAGGGCAGGCCAAAAAAAAAAAAAAAAAAATTACTGGACTGAAACACAAGTTTTGTAATGGGAAAATGAAAGTTGGAATTTATTCTTTCTTGAGAAGTATATTTTGTAAATCCATTCCTCCCTGTGTTTCAATTGCTCTTTTTACTCAAAGGCTGGTGGGAAATCAAGAGGTCTGTGAAACATGTCATTCAAGGTCAGAGAGAAAGGCTGAGCTGGGGAGGTGAAGAAACAAGGAGGCGGAACCCAGGGCAAAGAGAACCAAGGCAGAAGCTTGCCAAGACTGAGCAGGAACCAAAAGGGCACACCCAACTCAGCCTGGATGATCTCAACCCACTTCACCATGCCAAGGGTCAGATATTAAATACACAATGATTAGCAGAGCAGCTCTTGTCAAAACTAATTGATCTCACTTCATCTCCAAGCTCAGATTTAGGCCTCACTACTACTTCCAAAGGATCTGGACCTGGGTACGGATCACGACTTATGTCTCAATAAACTCTACCCTCTCTGTTCGTTGTTGTACTTTTCTTTCAGTTCCAGACACGTATTACACAGGTCCTCTGTAACCATATTAGAATGCCCAGAAGGGTAGGCAGCCACTGGCAGATCGCCAGAAGTTAATTTCTCTCCCCTTCATTGCAGCTGGAAGTTTTTGTTTTTCTCTCTTCAGATGGCTTATTTGTTCAACTCAGCCGTATGTTATCACTCTGTTTATATTACTTAAATCAACTGTTTAGTGGCTGGTAGTAATCCGCTGAAAAGAACACTGTAGAAAAATAAATTGTGATCAATTTAAGCTACAGACTACAGTCAATTCAGTCTATCAAAATCTGAGGTTTTGTGAGCTGTTAACTGAGTGTGACACTCCCATCTCAGTTGTTCAATTAACTCATTATGTATGGCATGCCTGTCTCTGATTGGTACATTTAGCTTACTGAGTATGACAACCCCATCTCTGATTGGTTCAAATTGCTCATGAGTACAACATGCCCATCTCCGATTCGTTCAGTTGACCTGTTAGGAATAGCATGCTTGCCTCTGATTGATTCATTCAGCCAACTGAGTGCAACACCCCACTTGTTGATTTTTTTCGTTTAGCTGATTATGAAATTTAGCAACCTCTGTTTTGATGAGTTAAATTCCATGCCTGTCTGTGATTGGTTCATTTAGCCCCCGGTTAGTACTCTCGCCTCCAATCTGTTCATTTAACTCACCATGTTGAGCAATTACTGATGCTCGCTTTAACAAGAGAATCTTTGTACCAAAAGGAAGAGCCTCTGCAGCCCTAAACACTTAAAATGCAGTTAAATCACCAAGAATTCACTGAAACGTAACACTAAGGCCTCTGTCAGGGGTGGCCCCAACAGCAAATACAATAGCTCAACTCACAGACTACAAGGCTTTTGCTGTGCACCACAACCCTTGATAAAGAGAGAAACATTTTCAAAACGGTCCATCAGTGCAGCACTGGTCTTCAACTGACGTCATGAGCAATAGGAAATCTAACACAGTCAGCCATATACAGTAGGTTGATGCTTTTGAGGAAAATGGGTCAGATTAGCATGAGAATTACCTAAACTGTAATGAATAAGTGGTCTAACCAAGTGTACTGCTTGTTTTTTTTTTTTTTTGGTGCATTATGCAGAGGGGATAACATACCAGACACTGAGAAGACTGGTGCATTAACTGTTTCTGGTGGAGAAATGTCACAGCCAGCAAAAGCAGTAATACAGAGTAATATTAGCATTGTTAAATACACACACACACAGTCTGAAACCACTTGTCCCAGGTGGGGTCGTGGCAAATCGGAGCCTAACCCGGCAACACAGGGAGCAAGGCTGGAGGGGACACACCCAGGACGGGACGCCAGTCCATCGCAGGGCACCCCAAGCGGGATTCGAACCCCAGACCCACCAAAGAGCAGGACCTGGTCAAACCTGCTGCACCACCACACCCCCCTCACGGTTAAATAATCCCTTACAATGAAGTTACACTGTAAAATGCATCATGTGCTAGAGTAATCCTGGATTACTGATGTTCCCATGTTGGAATTGTTCAAACCCTAGCTGTTCAGTTCAAGTCTCAGTTTCTGAATTTTTTTTTTTTCCCCCCAACGCAGTCGTACTGGAGCTGGACACAGCACCCAGTTAGCACACAGTGCAGAATGTTTAACCGTAAGTCATAATGAGAAAGGGTTTGTGGTGGGCCTGAGCTAAACAGCACACACACACACACACACACACACACACACACACACACACACACACACACACACACACACACACATCCCGCTTTGCCCGAGCCATGGATTGCACAAGCGAGTCACTCGCCGCATTCCCATCGCCAAGCGCTGCACAATGGGGTGTTAGTGCAGACGGGGGTGTGAATGGGACCCAGCCAAAACCCGGGGGCCCGTTGTGTGACACAAGGCCCAGGGGATGAGATGGGCTCAGTGATTCACTGGTTCAGATCTGGAGCAGGGCTGCAACTCAAATACCTACTGCAAATTGCAAGCATTCCAACAGCAAGCATATTCACAGTGTCCGGATGCACTGCGGCTAATAAACAACATCAGGACGTGAAGTCCATGCGATTCACAGGCCAAAATATCTTAATGTATTAAGTATGTCAGCAAACACACATTTCTGAGGTAACTTTTAAAACTGAGGACTCACATTGCAGGTTGAGGACTCCTTTACACTAGGACTGGTCCCATCGGCGTACGCCACAGTATCCGGGATGCTGGGCTGCCTGCTTTGCGTCTCGTACTCCTTAAGCTGTGAGAAAGGAGACTTGTAATTGAATCCGTTCCTGCTGTTGTACCCTTGAGAATAGGTATTCATCTTGAATTGCAATAGTTACAGTAGCACCATTACACCAGCCTACATGCTACAGGGAAAAACATGGTCCGTGTGCTACCTTTGCTTTCCTAGCCAACAATGCATCAATAATAACAGCAATTTTTGAGTAATGCACTCTGAAACCATATCTTAGACTCCGTTCTCTGCAGTTGTTATTTTGATGGATATGTGACGCCCTACCCGTGCCAGGGCCTCTTCCACAGTGATCATCCTCTCCTTCACCATCATCATCAGCTGGATCCGTTCCTCATCACTCATTGTGATCTCGCTGGCCAAGTAGCCAATGTCTTCTCCTGCGGACATAGGTCAAAGGTCACGGGTGGTTCTTACTGTCATCCGGTGTGAGTCAACGCGGGAGTGAAGGGGAACCCCGACTCCAGATTTGTACCTTTTGACATGTGCCGCATAGCTCCTTTCTGTGATTTGCGGAAGTTCTGCCAAAAAGACTTGTTCTTCTTCTTACCGTCCCACTTCCCTAGAGAAGGCCAAGGCGGTTGCGTAACTTTGAAATCGAGAGCAATACAAACCGTACTTTTCATGTGTACAGTATCTCAGACTGAATCTACAGCAGATTTTGTCTATGAGGCTCGTATTTGTAAATTGAGCAAAGACAGAAGACCCACACTCCCCTCTGGGCTGATGTACACAGCCCTGTTCATCTTCTGCAGATATACTTCTGTCTTTATAAATTAAGTCCAGGAATTCCACATTTTAACTCCACTTTTACGCTCAAGGGGCCGGTCAGTTTTGGCGATAACTGCCGTGGAATTTATTCAGCCGATTATTATCTGCAAAGTGTTAACAAGACATAACCCGAAGAGCGGCACGCTCCCACTGGGGCGCGTGATCACATCTGGAGATGAGACTCACTCCATACCATCATGTAAAACAGGCTGGATTCTGGCAAGATGCCCGATGGGAAATATCTGGCTCAACCCATTGCTCTGCATGCAGACAACTTAAGCTTGGGGAGAATTTGTTTTATTTCCCCAGCCTTCACGGCAGATCCCCGGCAGAGGAACTTGGCCTCCACAGATGCAAAGATCAAGTCAATATCACTCATGACCCTCTGAGGGCTTCCAAGAGCAGTAAAAGTCCTCTGGAGAGGCACACGCTAACAGCGAGTGGATGCTGCAGCGGCTGACCACAAAGTCGGAAGGACAAGCATGCACACGCCAAAAATCGAGAAAGAGGGAAGGGAAACGGCCCTCATCGATGCAATAGGATGTACCTTCAGCAAATCCTTCAAGTGATGATACGCAAAAATATTTTGGGTGGTACTAACCTCCAGATCCATCGTCTGAGCTTGACTTGTGAAGAGGCGGCCTAGATTAGACAGACAGCCGAAAATAAGAATCAGATGAGTAAATTACAAACAAACAGATATTACAATCAAGCACTGGTCTTACCTTCCTTCTGGAAAATGTTTCTTCATGTTGGTGCTATGCAAACATTTTCTACAAGAGCCTTTTTACTCCATATCGCCCCATTACTGCTGCAGCCACTGACTGTCGTTACAAAAAGGCCCATGAGCCGACAGGAATGGAGAGGGGGTCTCTGTGATCCTTCCCGGAACAATAGCCTTTTCACAAATGGGCCGGGACCTACTGCAATTGCGGCGCTCACGTGTCTGTTGCATTCTTTCGACTTTTCCCCCCTCTCACATCAGCTGACACGTGCCGCAGTTGTTCCGCGCTCTCACCTCTGCATCGAACATCGCTTGGAACAGCTCCAATGCAGCGGCGTTACGCTGTTCATACTTTCGAAGCTCATATTTACTAGGATATGACGCAAAGGCTTAAGGACATTATCTACTGAGATAAAACTCTAAGTCGTGAGGTTTATGGTCTAAGAGGGACTAAAAAACTGAATCCAAAACTATCAGACAGAAGATTAATAATTAAGTCCATTGGCTGGAAATGCTAGAAATTCAAAATCTCAAAGAGGGAAAGTGAAATAAACCAAATAATCAAACTACACCGCTTATATTGTAAGTATAAGTGTTTAATGTCCTAAAACCACTGACTGTGTATACAGTGCTGCTTGAAAAGCATGTGAACCCCTTTTGCCCCTCACTTTTACCATGAAATGGTTATTTAATGAGAACTGCTGTTTCTCAGCTGACACAAGAGGTGTGTAATGACCAATTACATATGTTGCTTTAGGGGATACAGTTTGTAGTAGAAAAATGCAAGTAGTGCAGGTGCAGAAGCGCAAGTTGCATTGGTTAAACCGAGCAGAGACGTAAAATCAGGTGTATAAATCATAATCATTTATTCTTTTGATACCTTTTAAGATTGAGATTTTTTGCAAGTTTGTTTTAATATTTTACATAAGAATTCTCTCTTTCTGCTAATGTAATGCACACATTGTATTTTCTATGAGATGCACATCACTTTGGAGAGAAGCGTCTAAATGAATAAATGCAAATGTAAGAAAAATGATCATCCCTGCAGGGTTCAAATACTTTCAAGCAGCACTGAATATACACATACATATATAAAGAAGACTTTTTGAATAAGACTCTTAAAACTCAGATGGCAGTACTTGGAACAGAGATTGTCCCGACTGCTGTGAACTCTCGCGAAACCAAGAGCCGACAGCATTTTGACGAATTTCCCCATCTCTCTGGAGAATATGCTGCCCCACTTGGAAAGAGTCCTTCAGACATCTCAGAGGGAAGAAAATGTGCTTCCTTCTGAGAACACCGGTGAAAAGACCACATCACTCTGTAGAGACCAGTCATCTTTAGGCCAAGAAAAAATCTGTCTAGTTAAAAAACTAGAGTTCAGAAATGCTCAAATGATATCTAATAATTTTGATTTATTCAAACAGTAGTCAAATCAGAGAGTTTAGTGAAACAGATAAACGTTTGTTTAACAAAATGTCTGGCAAAACAATCCTTCGCCACATGCCTTTTGAATCTACTTGAAGGGAAAAGGGGAGAAAGGAAGACATAAAAATTGCCGCTGTAAACGATTTTCCTCAGGAGCAACATACAGCTATGCGTGGCTGTGCTTTTGCGATGTTTTTGACATTATTCCCCCCGGTCTGTTAAAGTTATTGTACAGTTCAGCAGTGCACACACTGACTAAAAATAAAAAGGCATAATCTGTGTTTAGAGTTTTGGGAACAGTAAGATGTTTTGGTTAACATCTCAATAAATGGCAAAAAAACATGCTGCCCAACACATTGAAGAGATGTAACGATAAAGAAAAATTCTAAAAAAGCCATAAGATGGTGGGCAAAAGACTGCACCAGGGCTCACTGCTCGTCTGCATTTTTAAACTGAACCAGAAGATCAGTGTCCATCTGTGGACCACATGTCCTCCATAAAAACACATTCCAACACATTGGCTACCAGAGCCATCGCACGCTTCCTTTTGCTCCAGCACAGCTGGCCTGACTGGCCCCGCCTACAGTCCCGCCCACTTTGTCCCTATCCAGCATCTGTCATGGGCCTGGGGTTTCAGTCACAAACCGCAACGCCAGGGGACACTGCTCAAGCAGACCTGTGGGATCAGCAGAGCAGAGGCACTGAGGTCCTGGTCTGGATGAGCTCCAAGACTCTGAAGCTCTCGAGGTCTCCTCGCATGACATCAGATGAGCACGAGAATGTCGTAAAACCAAAGTAAACACAACAGCCTGTTTGTTTTGTAACCGGGCAATAGGGTTCTATTTGTAGGCTGTGTAAAGAACTCGTTTACCCATCTTTTTTCAAGTTCTATCAGGTTTAAGTGTACATTTTTTGCATTGGTTGAGGTTTTCAAGGTAACCTCAAAACACTCATTTTACACAACCGGTGAAAAGTTTGAGTCCATTTGTTAAAAAAGCCTTTTTTTCTGCAACAGACATTCGGTGAACAAGTCTGCTCAGAAAATTAATTCTAAGCTCTTATGCAGTAGTTCCCAGAAATGTAGGACACATGGGTTGCTCTGCTTTTACTTGTCCATCCAGTTTGTCCAATACGGGTGTTGACCAAGTTCACCAGGCGTACTTACTCTTTTTTCAGGTAATGTGCTCCCAGAGGCACAGCTTAAGAAACCAAAGACAGGAACTCAGAGTAGTTTTGGTGTCCTTGAGGTATAGACAAAAGAAGGACTGCAGTGGCTTAGTGGTTATAAATGTGCCCAACAGACCCACATTACTGTTGCCTTCCTGCTCCAGCTGGGCTGGGGCACCTAGAGAGAACACCTGAACCCTGACATCAGTCAATTATTTATTATCCTGGGGCAAGACACCACAGAGCACCAGAAAACAAAATTCTGATATCTGTGCCAAAACTTTGGGGCAAAACCTGATACTTTACACCCTTTCACAACAGAAAAAGCCACACCCTGTAGGAATGGCTCCTTTATAAATGCTCAGCAAAAAGGTGCCCAGAAATAGGAGCATGGAGGTGGACAAGCACGGCCCTCCCACAGTTAACTAGCACCTCCAGCCAGCTCCCAAATCCACCTCCATCGGATGGATTTGCAAAATGTTGACATCCAAGTAGGGCTGAGGCCCAAGGGCACTCACACACTTCAGAATAACAGCTCATTGACGCACAGCCAACAGTGTATTTGTTAGATTTGTTAGAGGTGCTCCCTTTGGACTTGGAGGTTACAAGTTCGAATCTCACCTCTTCTTGTAGTACCCTTGAGCAAGGTACTTACCCTAAATAGCTCCATTAAAATTACCCAGCTGAATAAATGGGTAAATCATTGTTAGTAGCTTAACATTGTATTTCGCTTTGGAGAAGAGTCAGTTAAATGAGTAAATGTAAAATCAGGACACATTCACAACTGTGCCCTGGACAATCTAATATTGTCCAGATTCTACTTTAACTTCCAAACACCAAAATTTTTCAAGAACCTTCCTCAGCCGACATTTCACCTCCCTCTATTATATTGTAGTCCCTGGTTTTGAAACAATCCCATCATGAACAGACTATGCTAGTCATCTCTATAAATATATTACCCATTTAACATAGAATTCTCTAAACAAAACTACATACAAAATCCTCCACCCTCAATCTGTGCATCACTGCTTCCTCTTATTGCCGCTGGTGCCACAGTTGGGGTTATCACAGCTTTGCCGATTTCCTCCTGGTACGTGCGACAGCAGCAGGCCAACAGGAAGCATGCATTCTCTGAAGGGCCATTGTTCCAAGAGGCGTACTGACGATATCTCGGAGCTAAATGGACTCTTTCTGAGAAAGGTTGCAAGTTTCAGGTTGCTGTAAATAGAATATCTGGATAAGGGATTTCAGAAGCAGGAGGATAAGCCGTTCCTTCAGGGTGGACTATGTGTGTATACACTGAGGTGGAACTGGGACAGTAATAACTGACATTAATCCAGCCTCAGTTGAAGTCTCTCGTTAGGCTAACTTCTTTATGCATCGTGTAATGAAGATTCTTTTTTGGTATGCAAATTTTCAGTACAGGGTTGCAGTTAGTTTTATTTACCCATAAAAAGTTCAACTACACTTCCTGGAAGCTTGTTTTTTCATAACTGGCAACATTACTTCGAGTTGTCCTTCACACAGTCCTTACACAACTCTCAGGTGTGCTTCTGGCAGCTATCTTGCCAAAGAACACAGGACTGCCTAAGTGACTATAACTCTGATGGAATGGTGTGCGGTGACAGTTTTGCTGCTTGAGATCGCCATGGACATAGTACAGATCACCAGCTCTGTGATCAGTAAAGAAACCCCTTAACATGATGCTGCCACCACCATGCTGGACGGTGGGAACCACAGAGACAACTTATGCACTCACCAGATATTTCAATTTCTGACTAATCCATGAAATCAACTTCTGCTCAGAAACATTCAGTTTTTGCTTTCAAGTAGGTGTACTCAATTTTTCCATACTCCCCCAAAAAAAATTCAACTAAATGAATAGACACAGTTCAAATAATTCAAACTCAAAGAGAACAACTGAAACCTTCTTTACTTTGGGTTCCACAAACAGATACTAAATTTTTGGGACACTGCTTAAGGAATGTGTGATAGTAGAAGAAGAATAAGTGTCTTACTTCCTTTCGGTTTCTGGGGTGGACACGGCACTGCTGAACCCCAGGATCTCCTGCGGGGGGATGGGGGAGGGGGGTTAAGGAGGTGGATGAGGAGAAGGAAGAAAGGAGGTTTTGTAGTTAGGCAGAAATACATAAATGTGCTATCTGCATTCTTCTATGTCCTTGAGCAGTTATAATTTAAAATAAAAACATTCTCATACATGTTACCCAAAATTTACCCAGACTGTAGGCTATTACATGCAAAATAAACCAAATTTATTTCCAATATGAACAAGGCTTAAGCAGTTAGAAGCACTCCATAGTAAGAAAATCATATTTTGCTGCGTGAAGATCTGTTTTCATTATGTATTAATTATACTGATTAGTTTTAGCAAACTTTAGTTTTTAAGTTTAGATCTATAAAAACTCGCCATAAGAGATATTTTTGGAAAAGAGTTGCCTGTTGGTGGAAGTAGACGAATATTTAAAATTTTAAACATTTTTCTAAAAGATCTTTTGCTGGGGTCACAAACCAGACTTTACAGTTTTGCTTATTGCTTGTGCATGATGTTCAAAACTACTGAATGCCAGCACTTATGTTCATCACATTCCAAAGCAATTCTGCTAATGGGGATCATGATGTCATAGCCAGAAAGTATTTGATTAGTACAGGCAGTGTGTCCCAGCCTCTGATCGATCTGCAAAAATATGAAGAATTTGGTTCTAAATTATTTCTGAATGAAGTCTTTCCGAAATTTTATATTTCAACCAAACTGCTCTGCTTTATTTGCAATCCTGAGAAACAGCGGCAAAAAGGTTAAAAAGAAAAAAAAAAAAGGATTTAACAAATTTTCTTAGAGGGAAAAAGGAAAGCATTTTGCCAAGCCTCAAAAATAAATAAGTACTGTTCACTATTTACTGCATAAGCTCACTTTAATCAAAGGAGAACTAGCAGGGCGCTTAACGGTTTAGACAACAAACTTGCAACAGAACCTTCTAAACAGCTATAAGCCATGGCCGAGACCTCAACTGTAAAAAATGTACATTCCTCCAGTAAAACCACAGTGATTTTTCAGCAGCTGTTGCCCAATTGTCTCACCCTTTGAAGTCAGCTAATGACTGAAGAGTGAGGTCAAACTGTGAAATTCCATCTGTTCCTTGGTCACCAGGGAAGTGTGACCAGGGGCATTTGGTGGGGCAAAAGGGCATCCATAACAGAAAGACATATGGCTACGCTGGAGCGATACGATGGCTTTAGCATGTGTGCAGAAGGGGCATAGAGAGCCTGCGACAAAGTCCTACCTCCACAATACGAGATACGAGATCAGCTGCTGAAACAACTGAAATACAAACCTGGTCCTCTTCTTTCCTCAGAAACACACACCATGTTTTTACGATCATCATCTTAACATGATTTTGATGCAAAAAACATCATCTGACCCTCAGTGGTGGTAGGCATTGTACTTCTTTCCCTGAGAGGCAAAACTCAAGATCTGGAACTTAAAAGGGGACTTTGTTTGCTGATGGAAAATAAAACAAAGTTAAAAGACTAATTATTCTGGGACAGAATTATTCTTTAATTGAAGAGATACACATTTGATATTCTGGAAATAAAAAAATGTGATTCAAAGGAATGGGTATAACTTCAGTGAAATGGAAAGTGAGCAATGCCAGAGATACTGTAGGCCATATGTGCTGCGACAAGACGCAAATTCTTCCTAATACAGATTTTCTACAGGCTTATGAAGCCACACTGTACGTAGTGTCTCTGTAATTGGACTTCAGTGCTCAAGGCTGTAGCTTTAACACATTTTTTTTTTTTACAGAAGTATTCAGCCTGAACTGCATGAGTAAATTTCCAGCTGTTTGTTACATATTGCTCAAATTGTTATTGTTAATGCACAGATTATAGAGCCTTCTTAAGGAAAAAAAAAAAAGATGAATCAATAAATCTGGCGTTATAATGAGAATCTGCAGTGATACAGAACTGTCTATGATGAGAAAAATAATTAGGAAAGCTTAATTGGGAATTTTGTGAGTCACAACACTTAAATTGCACATTATTTGTGTTGCATCATGGGACACGGAGGTAATGATGGATTCATTTACTTTGGAAGCTACAGAAGATGCAGTAAGTGTCCGTAAAAAGACAATCTGTGAATTTTTTCTGCTGGGATTAATAAAGTACCATCCTACCCTGCTATAATCAGGTTTTGATATAAACTCAGAATCCTTAAACCTGAATTTGTTTCCTTTTCTACATTCATGCCCTTTGGCAGGCCTCGTATTTTTTCACACCGTATCTAAATTATTTTGACGCTTGTGCTGGTGCAGAGCACAATACTGAGCATCCTTTTGGAGAATTCATTTCCTCGGCGCTGTCGACCGCGAACGCACCCTGCATGTGTAATGACGAGGCTCTACGCGCTCTAACAAAACAGCGCACAAGGCAAATAACTGTCAGCAGCAATACGGTATGAATTCCTCTGATTGTGTTCAGCTACGGAGGATGTGCCCCACCAGACATACTTCGAACAGCCCGCTCGTAACTCGGTAACGGCTGGCGTCCAACTCGGCCACATATCCAAGAACGTGAACAAATACGATTGGAACTCAGAAAGGGCAGATACACTTCTCGGGAACGTATTCCCTGGCACGAATGCACTACAATCCTTTGCACTGTGTGACTTTTTTCTCAGGAATCCATAAAATTTCACAAAAAAAATTGCAAAACACACACTGCTAAGGCTTTATATAAGTGGTTAAAAAACACAATGAAGTCATTAACCTTCTAAAACAAAGGTCACCACTAAAACGTCCAGGTTTCCTTGGAGAACAAAGTCACCAGTGGACCATTAGGGTTCACTGGACATTCACTCCTACAAAGCCTTTTGTCAAGAACCACTAACACTATTGTCTCCTTTCCCGGGACTCACTTTGTCATGTAAGAACGAGCGCAGTCGTGGTACGTCACACCCCGATTCCTTCAATAGTTACACTAACGCACCTTCAGTGCACTGCGTTTCAAGGATTTACCGCTTACTATTTCCATGTGTCAGGTTGGAAGCCCGGTAAGTCTAACATGACTGTGAGACACGCGGTGGCACACTCGCAGCTGCCGTGACCGATCTTTTAAGAGCCGAATCAGAACGATTCCACGTTCGTCCTGTAATGTTACTCCTGCACTGGAGAATCAATGCAATCCTGTCCAGAAGCCTGCCTGAAGTCACTAATCCAAATGGATGTTCTTGCATGTTCCTTCTGCCTCAATTGTTACGGGCACTGATATGGTCACTATGTCACATTGTCACATAAATAATTTAATAAATTATTTATTCACTTAGCTGATGCTTTTGTCCTCACATACAATGTCAGGTTTGCACACTAAGATACTTGGAATTCTTCACCCATTTTTACAGCTGGGTAGTTTTCACTGAAGTATGAACTGGGTAGAGCTCACAGCTGTCACTGCGTTTCTTGGGAATTACATTTATGGAAATTTAATTTAAATTAAACACAAACACATTTCAGTCATTATACTGTTTTTCTCCTTGTCTTTCCACTTTGGCTATGTGTCAGGCATCCTTGCTGGTGTCACTACCTTTATTGTCAGATGTGAGGTTCTGTTCTGAATTACAATGGTGCCCTTTCGGAAACAGCAATGCCCACATTGCACAGGAAAAAAAAAAGAGTAACTGTGTATTGCAATATAACAAATGCACTAAATGTACTCGTCGTGTTGGTTTGATGAAGGATGTCCTTTGTCCAATTGTGTGTCTTCATGTGTACCGTCCTCTGTCCAGTGACTTTCCTTGTTATATGAACTGAGTTACATGACATTGTACGTTCCCAAAATGTACACGTGCAATTAATACTATGCTGACGAAGGTCCGAGGCTCAAATGTGTTTAAATTTCATGTTTAAATTGGCATGCTTAATAAATATGGTCACAGCTGTGAGTGCTATCCTATGTATACCTTATTTCTGTTATCGCCAGAGGATCCACCACCTGTTATAGTAACATTTTTTCAGTAGTTACTGTGAGCATGTATTATTTCTATAGTTTTTACCACTGAACTTCAGTGTAAGAACTTTGTTCAGGGGTCCTACAACGGGACTGCCATTCAGATGTGAGACCTTCAAATGAGAAGGCGATGACTCTAACTACTCCGCCACCTGCTACCTCCACTCAGCATTTACAACATCACTTTGAGATTTCACAACATTGTGGGTGTTGGCCTTACCGTCTCCAGGTCCTGAGACACTCTACGTTTGCGCAGCTCCTCCATCCTCTCGCAGACGTCACTGAAGCAGGTGTTGTAGTACTCCGAGTACTCCTGGGCCAGGTCATCAATGTTGCCCAGGGAGCCGTCCTACAGGGGACAGTGGAGACGTGACATAATGGCTGTGGGCCTGAACATCAAGTCTCGGACCCTTAAGAACACCCATACACAAGGTTTCTTTCAAGAAGCATGAAGAGTTACACCAGCCCATATTATGATTATTACTGCAACGTTAAGGTACGTATGATTATTTACCCAGCTGAGTAGTTTTACTGGAGCACTTCAGGCTAAGTACCTTACTCAAGGATACTACAGCTGGAGGTGAGAATCAAACCTGCATGTACAAAAGGCAGCAGCTCTAACCACTACACTACCAGCTGTCCCACAGTTAGGGTAGTAAAAACTTGCTCACTAGCTTCTTGCTCTATAGTCCAATGCAAAAAGAATTCTGTCACTATGATGAAACCCCTGAATGAGTGTAAGAAACCTGCTCCATCACACCGTCACTGCTGAGATGAAGTTATGAAACATGTCGATGGAAAAGGTTCAGCTGCACTGATCGGTCTGTACTTACAGAAAGATGCAGAGCACACATACAACGGGAAACACAAACAAAAACAAATTAAACAAAAAGGTTAATTAAAAATAAATAAGAATTTTTTACTAAAAAAAAAAAAAAAAAATAGCAAAACCAACTCAACACAATGGCCTCAAAAGTGGAGGATGACAATACCCTGATGTCAGATGTAACTCGGTACACTTTAAAGAATATAACCAAACACAAATGCCACTAATTACTAAAACATTTAAATTCTCCACTGCAAAAAGAATATCAAAAAGCTAGCTTTTTGTTTTAAAATGACCCATTTCCCACTGTTCCGTTAAACGTAAAACTCAAAAAGTTAACTTTGCCACTGGCGAAATGCAGTGTCAAATAACAGGGATGTCAAGAATGTCTGGTACATGCTGTTTATCTTCCATCATCTCGGTGACCGTTGTGAAGGGCAGTCATCTGTTCCCATCTGAACCTGGTCTTATTCATCATCTTAATTCATACTGTAACTGTTACAACCCTGTAACAAATAACCAATTAAACATCTATTTGCCCCACGATCTACATGCATTTCACTATAGTGTTTCACGGCAATAAAAGACAAAACATAAAACTAACCAAGCAAATCCTAAGAGACTGTTATCAGAGTCTGATTACGCCGATGATGCGTGGACTGTCATGTTGCCATGGCAACTACAAGCCTTAAGACTGCAAAAACAACCAAGACCTTGGACACACTGTATGCCTGAGAAACATCTGTTCCACATGGGTGTAACCAAACCCCATTTCCCATGGTTCCAGCCAAAAGCAGCGCACTGCTAACATTACTTCACACTTAGTTTACCGTTTAGAATCCTTTAACAGCTGGAGCAGCCCTTGGAATATGATAACATGTCTTGTTTTTTCCTTCATGGAACAACTTCAAGGATGGACTAATTCACCAAGGAACCTGAAAGGACTTTTACTCTTCCTCCATCACCATCAGGAGTTAATATATACGACGAAGGAGCTGGATGAAGATACCTCTCTCTTTTTGGAGGAGTTGCCTAATGTAAATATCTTCCTCCTTGCCAAGAATGAGAACTTGAGCGATTACGAACATCCACTGATGTTGCTTCATGGACAGTGCATGTAAACAAAACGTCAAGGAAATGCAGTGCCAGTGATGGACGTCCTAATAAACCGGATAGAAACCCTAAACAAAAATGCAGCTGCGGCGAGTGTGTTGGTTTCCAGGTCCATATGTGGTGTGGTTAAACTCTTGGGTCTTCAGTCCAATCCCCAACAAAGAATCTCACTATACTGTATTTTCTGTGTCAGCAATGTAAACTTACTAAGATGGCCTTGGAAGACCACAGGCAAACTGTAAACATTTCATATTTACAGCAAAAGAAGAACAAAACAAAACTGTTTCTTGTTTGGTAGCAGTTGAATTGTCCAAGTTAGAAAACAACATGGTAAATGGGCACAAAAATCTCACATTTACATATTTAGGAGACACTTTTCTCCAAAGCAACTTGCAGTGAACTCTGTGTAGTGTTATCAGCCCACGAACCTTATTCACCATGCTGACTTGCACTGTTAGATACACTACTTACACTGGGTCACTCATCCATACACTAGCGGAACATACACACTGTCTCTGTCACTCACACACTATGGGGGAACCTGAACAGCATGTCTTTGGAGCATGGGAGGAAACCAGAGCACCCAGAGGAAACCCACACAGACACTGGGAGAACATGCAAACTCCACACAGACTGAGCTGGGATCAAACCCACATCCTCTCGCATCACCCAGGCGCTGTGAGACAGCAGCACCACTCGCCGTGCCACCCGAATCACTTTGCTTCGCTGATTAATTAATTTTTTTTCACGACACAATTACACACAAGTACGTCACACCTATTATTAATAACTGATTGTCCAAAGCAGGGTTAAGGTGGTCTGGTGCCTATTTCAGAAGTGCAGGGATTTGAGGAAAGGTACACCCTTCCATCACAGGGCAATCATGCACACTCATGCACACTCATTCACTCACACACACACACACACACACACACACACACACACACACAGAGTACAGAAACCCACCCACGGAAAGCCACATGAACACGGGGAGGCCAGGCAAACTGCCAACAGACTGAGGGGGATTCAAACCCACATCTGAACCTGCAGCCAGGGGGGAGTGAGGTCCTTCAAGTACTCGCTGCTCCCCTGTGCAGCCAAAATAGAAAATCATCCTGACGTTAAACAAACACACATTTTTTTCATGTGAGATCACCGTCTTCCCATTTTCAGTATGCGTTTAAATAAATTGCAAGAACTCGTAAAACAATTAATGACCCCGTTTAACAGCCAATACACATGAAGTACCCACAGGCCCCCAATATCTCATGTGATCTTCAAATTCCACTCCCCTGAAACTTAGAAACCTCCACATATACAGTACACTGTACGAGGGGGCATGGTGGTGCAGCGGGTTTGGCCAGGGCCCGCTCCCTGGTGGGTCTGAGGTTTGAGTCCTCCTTGGGGCACCCTGCGACGGACTGGCATCCCGTCCTGGGTGTGTCCCTTCCCCCTCCAGCCTTGCACCCTGTGTTGCCGATTTAGGCTCTGGCTCGCCACGACCCCACTTGGGATAAGTTGTGTAAGAGAATGGAGAGGATGTGATTTGGAAAACGAGGTTGACTCTGGAACCGGGACCCCTGCAACATGGCTCCACCCCTGACTCCAAGGGCGCTTCCTCAGGAAATCCTAAGAGCCGAGAGGAAGACATGCAAGGCCAGATGGAAGGAAATCTGGAAGAGCTCTTCCTGAGCATGGTCAAGGCCACAGTCGCTCATGATGACAAAGGATGACTAAAGCCGGGATGGGGTTCAGTGAGCATATTCCACAACGGTCTACACTGTAATGTGTACCTGTTGACTGTACCACAGAAGAGCCACCAAGCACATGTGTGCAGAAGTGACTTTTTCCAATACCCACATACTAAGTAGAATAACGAAGGGGCAAAGACCACATAAATATACTGTGCGCTCAGTATTGTTGTCTCACACTTTTCACACTAACCTCATAACTCAAAAAATAACACAAGCCATGGTGTCTGGCATCAGGAAATTTACAGCAGAACATGATTCCAAAGCCTCATTTAATGAATATGGCCACTGGTCTCTTACACAGCAAACTCCACTAAACCTCACTGTTTATTCCCCTAAATATGAAAAGTGATTCTCAGCCCTGCAATTACAGCTGCAAGCAGAGACTCTTTGACCTACATACAGAGCTGTTGTTTCCTACTGGTCCAGAACTTGAGAGAAGAACCAACTGCTCCTTGCAGAGACTGTTTCTCAGGTACTATCATCTTACTTTTGTTGTGGAATTGGACTACAATATAGTCCCATGGTGGTTTTTTTCTTTTCTTTCCCCCATGTGAAAGACTATCATGATCAACAGAACTTAATGTAGCTTTTGAGGACTTGAAACCTGAGGGTTGCTGGTTCTACTCCCATGCTGCTCTAGAACCGTTGACCAAAGTAAGTGAAAAGCTCCAGTAAAATTCCCAGCAATGAAACAACAACATACCCGAGATAGCCAGACTCGGTATGTAATTCGACACACGCACACTGTGCTCAACAGGACATCATCAACACGCGATGGGATGTGTTCAGTCCCACCGTAACGTTTGGCTACCACAGATTGAGAACATGTGTTTCATTGACTTTGCTCGGGCCAAACAAATTTCCAAACAAATGACACGCATGTAACATTCAACACAACAGTAAACAGCATAAGCATCTCAGAGCCAAAGCACAACAGCTACAGTCTAGTCTTTACTGTAACTAAGCATTCTAAAAATAACAAAACCTTACCACTGCTGAAGACCCAAGAAGCAGGTCTTGGGTCAAGCTTTTCTAAACGTTCCTCATGATTAAGAGAGTTGGAAAAAGATCAAGAGATCATTCGATATTATATTCTGCCTAAAGGTTTAAAGAAGGTGGAATGGGGTCACACATAGAAATGAAGAATATGAATACCAAAACAGATGAAGAAGAAGATTTCCTCCGCTTGCAGACTTCTGGTACTGTCACAACTGGACAAATGTACACCTACGATGCAATCTAAGTTCAAGACCCCAACCTGACACCCTTGTCCTCGTCCGACGTCCCCAAACTCACCAGCATGCCAATCACATCTGTCCAAAGCTTAGAGAAGCTGTCAGACACACCGCTGTCCACCTGGGGTTGCGAACCCACACATGTCGGATCAGCTTCCATCATCCAGCTCAGTTAAGAACGGTCATGCTGCGGTGTCATCCTCCACAAATGGTCTTCTTCACTGCCCTTAATTTAAATCATCATCCACCATCCACTCCTTTTTTTTCAGAATGCAAACTTAAGTCTTATAAAACCTCCCTCTAGTACATAAGAATTAAAAACAAAAAAAAAGGCTGTGAGTGAAGAAAAGCTCCAGTTAGAAATAAAGGTCCAGTCACGAAGGATTTAACCGGGGGGGAGTTTATTATATAAAATATGGCTTTCAAGTATGAAAAGATCAGGAGCTTTGGAGTCGCCGCTCTTCTCACATGGCTTTCCGCAACTCCTCTGGTTGGGCTGCGGGTCCCGCGCTGCACGCGCTCCGAGCCTCGCGCTTGGGCTGTACCAAGAGTCACCGGAGGGGGAGTCTTCCGCGAAACACGGTGAAAAATACACCACAAATCCCTCTCATGTCATGTCACTCAAAGACGTAAACTACGGAGGGTTAAACATGTGCAGTAAAACACAAATACCGCGAAACCTGTTCTCTACGTTTCTGTTGTTTTATAATATTTTTGAGGTGACCATCTCTACTAAAAATGAACTTTCCGTCTCTTGTTGCCCGTTTCTGTTTACAAAGAGTAGTCGGAATGCACTTTTGTAATTTGCGCCGATTTAACGGAACATCGTTTAAAACGCTGTTGGTTTCGTCTAGAACTAATATAAGAACAACAGTTTTGGACCATTTAACGCTACTGCACTTTCTAGAGAGCTGGCGACGAAACTGTCCACGGCTTTTTTTTTTTTTTGCACAGAAAATCCCACTGGCACTGCTGCTGTTAATTAAGAAGGAAAAAAACTTTGTTCACAATTTGAACCCAATTTTAAAAGACAAGTCCAGAGAAAGGGGAAAAAAATATGTTGCGGCGCGCGACGCTGCTCGTGCCCGTCGCGCGTCCCCACATTTAACAACTTGTGTGTTTTCTTCCCCCCCCCTTTTTCCTCCCCACAATGACATTCAGCTCAGTGCAAAATACTTAATGTGACGTTAAATATCACGGCCCTGCATACTGAACCTACATAATGAGGCCACTTAAGGTCCCACGAAGCACGTGTCGCCATGTTTTAAATTTATTCCAAGGAGTAACCATAACAAACACAGCATAACAACCACTGACATCTGCCTCTATAACAGCATAAGTTTTTTAATAAGCAACTTTAAAGTACTAGAGAGGAGTTTGGGTTCAATTTGACTAAACTTTTTCCCATCTGTCTATTCCTGTATAGCTTTAGAGAATAAAGCAAATGACACCTGCACACATAAGAGTAAAAGAACGCAGCTGAGCTAAAAAGTTAACAAAAGCGTGACGCCTGAGAATAGAAAAGTATTCAGACAGCGAGCGCATCCAGCAGTCTGACGGAAGGGCTCAGTGCACCACAAAGGCGGTGTTTTACTCCGTACCTCAGCCCCAGGCTGTCCGGGGCAGTTGGGCACAGGCCCTCGGCGCAGAGCTCCTCCACAGGCAGCCGAACGGCACGAAAAGCCGCTCCGGAAATCCAATATCGCAGCGAAACAAAGTTGACCGTGGCCCACGGCTCTTTGTCTACAAAACAAGAGCTGTCTGTGCGCCCGGGAATGCTCTTCCTTGCTCAGAAATGTACTCTGGTTTCTACAGTTCCAGCCCTGTGTGATCGTTTTACTGCATGTACGCTACTTCACCTCACATGTGGACGATCATATGTAGTGTAAAATATGTGAAGGTAAATACCGGGCCTCCTTTTCCCTGGCAGCTGTGATTCGTCCATTTCGAATCAAATCAATTTATTTTTACAGAGCGCTCTTCTCACACAGTGACAGAGAGTGCAGAACAAAGGCATAAGACGAATAAACAAATCAGACAGTTGACGATGTACTAGAGCATTACATTATTTATACAGTTATTAAACCTATAAGTATGCCTACTGGCCATGGAGGAAGGGAACAAAAAAACTACCAAATGAAAGTCAAGGGAGAGAAACAAAACCTTTGGGGGGCCAAGTGGCAGTGGCTGCCCACTCCTCCTGGCATTCGGGACCCCAGAGGTTCATTTTTTCTCCTTTGACCTTGACCAAAGCTGAGTGGTCAATACTGCTTTTACTTCTCTGGACAGACAGGGCCCACACACACACTTTCTGAACCGCTTGTCCCAGACAGGGTCACAGGGAACCGGAGCCTAACCCGGCAACACAGGGCGTAAGGCTGAAGGGGGAGGGGACACACCCAGGATGGGACACCAGTCCATCGCAAGGCACCCCAAGCAGGACTCGAACCCCAGACCCACTGGAGAGCAGGACCTGCTCCAACCTACTGCGCCACCACACCCCGCAGACAGGGCCCATTTTACATTTATTTATTTAGGGGACGCTGTTCTCCAAAGCAACTTTCAGTGAACTCTATGTAGTGTTATCAGCCCACACACCTTATTCAGCAAGGTGACTTACACTGCTAGATACACTACTTACAATGGGTCACTCATCCATACATCAGTGGAACACTCTCTCTCTCTCTCTCCGTCACTCACACACTATGGGTGAACCTGAACAGCATGTCTTTGGAGTATGGGTGGAAACCAGAGCACCTGGAGGAAACCCACATGGACAACATGCAGAGCACACAGACTGAGCGGGGATCAAACCCATGTCCTATTGCATCATCCAGGCACCGTGAGACAGCAGCATTACTCGCTGTGCCACCCCGTTTTATAATTAGGCTAACCAAGGTAATAACAAGCTGGTAGTGCAGTGATTCAAGCTGCTGCCATTGAACCCAAAGGTCATAACTTCAATCCCCACCCCTAGCTGTAGTGCGCTTGACCAAGGAACTTACCCCAAACTACCCCAGTAAAATTACCCACTTGTATAAGTGAATAACTGGAGTTACACTAGCATTATAAGCTGCTTTGGAGAAAAGTCATGAAAGGGCAAATGTTCTGTGAATATACATTGATATATGTTAAATTATATTATCTTTTTTGAAAAAAATAAATTAAAATCTCAGTGTATCTACATCTAAAATGAAATATTTTTGTAATATATACTGTATGTATGTGTACCTTTATTAGCAACAGATGTCTAAGGGGAGTTGGATTGTTTCTCCAAAAGCAGAGTGCCAGCCCTGTGCTCACTATTCGCACACTTTCGGGTTTGTGTCGCCTGTCACTACTGTGTTGAATGTGTGCTGCTGTAGCCTTGTGCAACTTCCTTCTGGATCAACAGCAATCCAGAATAATAGTTATTTCTCTGTCATACATCCATATGAGGCCAGAGAGCATGCTCAGAACTGTTCCCCCAGTCCATAATCAGGCCCAAGACAGTTTTCCTCTGTTTGAGAACGTATTACAGAACACTGCGCAGATTATACTTTGAATTATGGAATTCAGTTAATTTTCACTGGAGGGTGTAGAAAAGGCAATAAAAACAGGCAATTTGGCTCTGGCAGCACAAGCTCCAAGTGTACAAACAGTTCCAAAGTTAGAGATTATAAAGTGAAAAAGGTTGACTTGAACATTCAGATTCATATTACTTTAAATAGATAAATGCAAGAGAATTATATTATTATATTATTAAAGCGCTTTGTGGGTATGCTCTCAACTATATAAAAATCTTGAATTTTACATGCTCTTAACTATATAAAAATCCTTTAAAATGTTTCATCTAGTATTTATATAATTATATATATATAAACAACTTTTAAAGAACTTAAATCTTGTATTTATTTCAAGTCTAACTGCACATTTTGAGTTAGTTATGAGCTATTGAACTTCAGCAATGACACTACTGAAAACGAAGGGAGCAGGAAGCTGCTAATGATATCCTGAATGTCACTATTTTGTTACAGTTTGGTCTTGAAATGTAGATACAATATCTTTACCTTGTTTTTTTTTCACTAAGCTGAAGTTGTATCTAACTCCCCCTACTGGTGATAAAACTACTACTTCCTCTATAGCCAAACAGTCAAATAATATTAACTTTTATTTGGCTAAAGAGACATACACTGTTAGATAACTTCACAATGATTTACCCATTTTTTAAAATCTCTCACTATATTAATTTTGGGTAAATACTGTGATTAAAGCTACTACTGTAAAAGCAGGATGTAAACCAGAGACTTTGACAACCATTGCAAGACAACAGTCCTAACCACTACGCCACCTGCTGGCTCAAACTGCCATTACTCTAACCACTACTATGCTCACCAATACTACTACTACTGCGACCACTATTAATTTACTGGGAGACAAGGGCATAATCAAAGTTTCATCATTGGGGTTGAAGGTGCTCCAGGTGCTGCTGGTGGGCCTATAAAAAAATGATCAGAGTGTGGGGGATAAGGAGGGTGGGGACCAGGCCTTTCTACTTCTTGAAGTACAATGAACACTTACTGAAGGATGAAGGAAAGAAATGGACTTTAGCTCGGTAGGGAAGGCGGTGAAATGGGGGCTTTGCCTATCAAATGAAATGGCTCACTATATTACACAAGTTTTCAGCAGCTTTTATTAACAGTCTACACATTTTAGATGGCATTTAAAGGGCCTGTATAGTAACCAAAAGCTTTAATGACTTTTTTTCCGAGGTACTGTACTGTCCTATTGTGTTTGAGCATGATTCTGGCTTTGCAGCGTCCATACTAAATTAAGTTTTTCATTTGATTTCACATAAGACGTAATGCTTTGCATCTGTCGACTACACAAAGACCGAGGACTTTATTTTAAAGATGACTGCTGTAGTGCTCATCTAAAACTCTACCCCAAATTAAGAACGAAACACATTAAGAACGAAACTTCAGAAGCAATTAACTATTGTCATACTTAAACCACTGAGTAAACCATGCTGACGATTTAATAAAAAAACTGGAAAAAAAAAAAAAACGAAACATGCCTGCATCTTGTACTTCTCTCACCAGCTCATTTCCCTGTTCACAGACAATATTCCAATACACTCCAGGAATGAGCCAGAATGAAGTCATACGCAATGTGTTTCACTTGTTCCAGGCAACCATGTCCAAAACAAAACCAGGACATGATTACTGCTTAATCTGCAATGCTGGCGCCAAAACCATTTCGCTCTTTGACAGCCTTTCGAACACACAAATCGTTTATTAACTGTAAACAGTTTGCCTTGCAACAGCTGTGAAACTAACTGAAACAGACACATTATTAACGGGGTAGGACAAGAACCAGTTACTGCGCTCTCAATTATCACATATCCCTGGCGTCCGACATCACTAGATTAGTGCGAGGACATAAATTCATAGGATAGAACAGCACATTTTGAGTATCAACAGAGTGCAGTATAGGAGAAACTGCTGTAATAAGTACTTTATTCCAATGCAGGGTCACAGTGGTCCAGAGCCTATCCCAGAAGCATGAGGGATGAGGCAGGTACACCCTGGATGGAACAACCATCTACCACAGGGCAATCAATCCCTACACATAACACTCTTAACAGAACATCACCTTAAAACTAAAAGGGAAACTCCCAGAGATTTCATCATAATAGTCCATCCACCCATTTTTAGTAACTGCTTGTCCTGATTAGGGTTGTTGTGGTCCAGAGCCTATCCTGGAATCTTATCCATAATCGTAATTCTTCTAACTGTTCACATTCATTCAAAGCCTGTACTCTTTCTGTACTAATGAATAAAACCATCTCTTTTTCTCAGATCTTCTATTCGTCAACATAATTACTTGCAGCTATAGCAGCTAAGGTGATTTTGTACAAATTTTCATCAATCATCCTTCTTAGCACAGTATCCGACAAAACAAAGATGATCAAATATCAACGGAGTGAAATCTGTTTCACTAATGCTGGAGAATCACCAAATGTCATTGTGTATTCCTGTCAGTTATGAGTAGTATCAGGCAGGTGTGAAGCCCAGACGTGTCTTCGGAATTACAAGGAAAACAGAAACCACGCTTAGTAGGGGACCCCTGGTCGAGGGCAGGTGATGCCAAACAACAAAGATCTTGGTATCAAAAAGGGGGTGGGGGGGTTGAGGAGGACATTTTGCACAACCTTAATTAAAGTTGCAGAGTTCACAAAGTGTTGCAACATGGATTGAATAAACCTCAAGGTAAAGACAGGTAGCTGAGGCAATTCCGTTCCTGTGCCTCAATTTACACTTGTGCTCGATAAGGAGATCGGAAAGTGGGGGGGGGGGGACAAATTACACGCGTCTACAGATTTACGAGGAAGTATCAGGAAGCCCGAGGCCGGTCCTGTCACGCCGAAGCTTCCCGGGTGATTCGTCTGTTGCCCGTGGAGGTACAACGGCGTCTCCTTATCTGACTTAGCGGTTAGCGGCGGTTCCGTTCGTCTCGCTGCTTTATGGGCTCTGTCTTAAAGAACAGCTCCGACAAGACAGTGCCGCGGCTCCCTGAGAGAACCAGATAAGCGAGCGGCCGAGATAGACCCCATCCTCACGTTTCTATTAACCTTGTCGGAAACTCGCCAGCCTTGCTTCCAGCACCTGGTAACTAATCTAAGCTAAGCTACAGCCCTCTGTTTGTTACTATGCTTAAAATCAACAAGTTTTATCAACCAACAAGGATGTTCAGTTCAATTCAAAGAATTTGTTTTGTTCGGAGTGCTATTTTCACCATGGTAACAGAGTGCTAAACAAAGTTACTGGGAAGAATTCCGTATTACAGTGTGTGATACTCCAGAGTTACTTATAAAAACAAAGCAGCTGAGGAGAAGAAACCAAAAAACTCCCAACTGCAATAAAAAGAGAGAAAGATGAAACTCTGGGGAGGGGTCCAAGTACCACTGGCTGCCCACCCCTCCTGGGCATTATAATGTAGCAACCTGTGTGGATATGTTCGAGAGAAAAAAGACCCGTGCAACTGTGAGCACTGTGGTAAAGTGTATGGGAGCAAAATTTGTTGTCCAGGCTCAAGGTTGCCGGTCCTATTGATTGTGGAATGTAGTCGTCAGTTTGTGGCAAAATAGTGCCCTGCTGCCATTGTGGGCCACTTTGGGAGGTGAGATCCAGTGATGTCAAGCATTTTGCATCACTGGTGGGTCCTGTGCAACCATAGGGTACCGATGAGAGATAGAAAAGCGTGTAGCTACTGTGTTGCCAAGTAACTCAAATCAACTTTCTGTAAGAAATTTATCACAGCGGGGGGGCGCAGTGGAGCAATGGGTTTGGCCGGGGCCTACTCTGTGGTGGGTCTGGGGTTCGAGTGCCGCTTGGGGTGCCTTGCAGCAGACTGGCGTCCCATCCTAGGTGTGTCCAGCCTTGTGCCTTGTGTTGCCAGGTTAGGCGCCGGCGTGCCGAGACCCCCCTCGGGACAAGCGGTTGTAGACATTGTGAGTGTGTTGTGATTTATCACAATAGATTTTCAGGCTGTTACAGATGGAGTTCCTAAAGAATGTTTATTTGAGTTACTCCACATACATCTCTTAACGTTTTCCTTAAAGTGTGTATAGTGGCAGTCAAGTATTTGGGTACATGGGTACAACACCTGTATGGGACTGGACAAAAGACTGAAAGTAAATCAACCCACAAGTGTTTTACATCACTGGACACTGGAGCACAAGAGCTGGGAAGACACATGGGGTCATTCCCTGATCAAACTTATTCACCATACACCTTGTGAGAAAAAAGAGTAAGTGAAGCAAGTGAACTCACACTCCTTTCTGATACTGCGTGTTTATTTTTGGCTTTCGGAGCATAGAAGCAGTGTCTAAAGGCTCTTCATTTCAAAATGAGAGAGCTGTGACAGTGCGTCTTGGGGAATGCAGGTTTTACTCTATATATGTGAAGGGCCCCAGTGCGCCTGTCACATTTAGTAAAGAAACAAGTCATTCTGCACATCCTGCACACTGGAATCACACCGAATGATGCAAGACGAGAGCAAAATCCTGATAGACAGATGATCGCACAATTAACAACTTTTTGGAAACAAAGAGAAAGCCATCTACAGGCAGCAAGAAATTCAATCCTTGGATTTACAGTCAAAATTTAATATGCTTTTCTTGGCAAAGAGGAAGGTAAACTATTTATGGTGTGTAATGTATATCAAAAGCCTTTCCATTGGCTTGTTCTCAAGTGCCGCATAAGCCGTGGAATAGTCTCCTTCTGTCCTCTCTTGTTAATGACATATCTGCCATGACTCCGCTGAAAGGGTCTGCCCAGAGTCAATAGGAAACACGATCACGACTGCAAAAAGTCAGATGAGCTCCTGTGAACTTACACCACATGTTGGAAGCAGATTTACCATACCATATTTCCGATGTGTGAGCTGTGAATTGAGCTGAAAGTGATATTTGTAGGCTCTAAAATTGTGCATAGTTGCACGTGTCATTTTGAAATTCTTCCCAAAAAGTATTGACACCTATACTTATGATGTTAATTTGCTCTTGCTGGAAAGTAGAAGCACACGGGCATTTTTTGGCACAATTTCCACAGCCACTGATGCATTAGCTGATAATACCTGCTCTTGACGATAACCTGAATTAACATTTTTTATGTAACGTCATATGTTTGCTACTGCAAGTTAAAACATGTTATAGCCTATGAGAAAAGCCATTATGAACACAGCAGGAAAACACTTTGGAAGCAGTAAGAAAGGTAATTCACAGTGGGCAAAAAATCAGTTGGATCTGATCCTCTAATCCTTATTTCCAAATGAATATATTTGCCCTGTCATGTTAATGTAACGTTAATCAAATCTGCCTGCTACGTGAATCTAATGTGTCCAATTCCATTATAAAAATATTGATATGAGAGAAGACAGATAATCTTTACGGGTCAGACATGAAGTCTTTACACCCTCATTTGAAATGATGGACGGCTCGGCTCCCATCATCGTAGGAACAAAAGAAAAAAATATGGGAAAGAAATTGAGAAAGCTCGTCAAATGTAAGTAACAAGCCATCCTGAGAGGTATGATGCACAGGGACCGGAATCAGGAAAAGAGGGAGGGAAGCGGCAGCCGCGCTTTGTTAGCTGAGAACCCGGCTCTCAATGGGACGTGATTAGCACACACACAGAGGAGAGGGGGGTGCAGCTCGGAGTCGCTCTCCGCAGGCTGTCTGATGAACACCAGCTCCAGCTCCCCGCCGCTCTCTCTCTCTGCTTCTAGCAGCTCCTTCTAAATGAGACAATCACACCAAACAGCTCCAATCCAGCCCATCTGCCTGCATGTCTTCATCAGTCCTTTGCAGCGCTCCAGTTTCTGGACTGGTTGCAAGGGCCCACATCATTGGTGGATCCAACCCAAGCAGCCAGTTCAGGTAGCAGACTCAGGTAAATGCAGGAAAGGGCGGCAGATACCATAGTATTCAAAGCTGCCACCTTTGGACTCAAAGGTTGCAAGTTTGAAGGCTTGAATCCCACCTCCTGCTGTAGTCCTTTTGGGCATAGCACTTACCATGAGCTGTGGTAAAAATTATCCGGCTGTATAAATAGGTAAGTCAGCGTGAATGGCTTAGCATTGTGAATCACTCGCATTCACTTTCTCTAACCGCTTATCTTAGGGTTGTGGAGGTCCGGAGCCCATCCCAGATTCACTGGGTGCAAGTTTGGTATACCTTAGATGAGATCCCAGTCTATCGTAGAGGTTCTAAGTTGCTTTGAAGCAAAGTCCCAGCAAAATGAATAAATGTAATTGAGATCTCCAACTGAGGCTTCTAGTTGCTGGAGTTTTCTGCTCCCTGCTTGGGACAACAGTGTGTCTCTGGGTGGGAAAATATTTCATCTGTATGAGTGCCAGAGCAGCTTGCATTTAAACAATAGAGAGTGGGAGGTGGAAAAAAATCAATGCAGTTATTCGGTTTACAGTCTCATTGCAGCTGCTCAGCACCTTGAAAATTCCTCAGAATTGAAAGAGTGCAAATCCTAGTGCTCTTGAAATGCCAACGAGTCAAGGGTGAGCTCCTTTTGGAATCAAGGAACCAACAGATTGGCCCTGATCACTGCGTTCCTTACTGCAGCCACTCAGAAAATATTCAGAATACCTTATTTAGTTGGATGTCTTTGTCCAAGGTGACTTACAATGTAAAGTTTGTACATCAAGCCAACTACAATGATTTACCCATCCTCCCTTCCAACCACAGAGCCAACTTAACAACCCACCCACCCATCCATCCATCCATCCATCCATCCATCCATCCATCCAGATCAGGGTCGTAGTCATCCAGAGCCTATCCTGGGTGCAAGGCTGAGGGGTTTTCACCCTGGACAGGGTGCCAGTCCATTGAAGGATTAACCCATTTATACAACCGGGGTAATTTTTACAGTATCATTGGATAGGTACCTCGATCAAGGGAACTACAGCAGGAGTGGGGACTAAGGACTAAATCAACATTTACTTTTTTTCTCTAAGCCAAAACAAGTCATCTGGATATTATTCTTAGTAGAACATTAAGTAACACTGAGCAGAAAACCATGACTCAGCAAAGGGTTCGATTCACTGCTCAGTGTGTGTGTCTGAAAGAACTTTACCTCCACTGCATCCCTGGGATGCGACCCGGGAAAACAACATCCGCAGCTGAAGTTTCTCGTGGAGGAAAACATGCGGCAGCAGTGAGCAAACGCATTGAGAACGGGAAGACCAGAGGGTTCACTTTCTCCAGCTCTGATGGTTCCTGACATCACAACACCCTCAACCGTGAAGTCAAAACACACAGCAGCAATGCAACATGCACCTTTAGAATGTGCCGGAACACGAAGAAGCGTACTCACCGCCCAAAGTGCTGCTCTCCTCCTGTGAAGCAGCTCGGGAACATGTACAGTGTGCATCTGCATTCGTTGGAGCAGCCGAGTGGCCCTAACATAAATCAGGCCCTTTTCTTCGGGGAGTGGGGGCGCCGAGGGGGTGGAGGGGGGGCGCCGGGGGTCGGACGGCTGACGCAATGTGCAGCTGAAGGGTGGGGACTCGGCTTCAGCCAAACAGCCGCTCCACCAGGGCTCGCCGCGGGTGCGCGGAGAGCCGAGCCACACATGTTTCCATTAAGCGACGGCGCATCATCCAGGACCGAAAAGAAGATGACTCCTAGAGTTCTCGAGAAGAGCTCAGCCTGCAGCAAACTCGTCTGCAGCTGCTTCCTCTGTTTTTTTTTTTTCTTGTCCCTTTAGCGAAAGCCCTAGTTTCATACCTGGCTCAGATTCAACGAAAAAACTCAATGCAATACAATGGGAAGTGTTGTTGTGTGCGTGAGTCATCGCAAGGGGATCGACTTCCCCGGGTCGAGTTCACGTGAGGATGGGAGATGACTACTGCTGGGAGGTGTTTACGGAGTGCGTCCGCGCGGTCTCTCCTCGGGAACGGAAGGATGCGGAAGGAGTCTGCGGTGTTCATGTTAGCGCGGGAGGAACGAGGGCAGGGGAGGACCCGCAGGCCGCTGGAGCGGAACCCGGAGTCGTCTCGAGAGGAGAGAGAAGCCGCTGAGAATCCATCGCAACAGCACCACAGACACGGGACCAAAACACCTTTCCCCCAAAGTCAGCGGGACTGCACTAGAACCTAGAAGTCATTCACATTTTCGTATTTCCATTTTGGCGTATCTGTACGACAAGCTCCACCGATTTGTTTCTGGCCTGTTCCGCATCGTCTCAATGGCCTTTCGCCATATGTGGTCCCATCCGACGCCGTATGTTCACATCCCTGAGCCGCAGCAGAAAGATCCACGCAGTCGCGGACTCCTGCGCTGCTAGCCGACATCACGCTCCCGGCTGTCATGGTCTATCGCGAGCACCTCCGTCTTTCAGCACGTCGACCGGTGCGCTATATAACGCCGAGCTATTCGCCGTGACACAGCGACATAAATAATAACCACCGGCGACTGCGACGGGGTTAAGCTGGAGCATAAAGAGACACTTGTTAGCAGACAGCCCCTTAGCCGTTCTTTCCACTCGTGACTCCTGAAACCTGCGGTCGTAAATCAGCTGTCGGGCTTACATGCGCTGACGACCGCACGCTCCGCTTCTGCTGCCAGTAATGATTGCGGTCGCTTGTTTTGCAGGAACAACCGGCTCCTGATTGGCCCCCGCATGGACGGATTACCATAATTACACGTGCGGCCTAACGCTAAACCTCATTCCGTGCCGGTTTTTCAAGAAGACGACTTTGGCGCAAGGGGACGGCCTGCCGCTCATACCTCGCGGTGGGCTGCGTTTCCGCTCCGCAGGCCTCCCGCTTGGCATGTTTCTGAGGAGCAGATGAGATGGAGGAAAGAACGCGATGGAAACAACGCTCAGTGATCCCGCAACCCCAGCAGCTCTCTGGTACCACAGGGGGCTTAGAGGGAACCTCTGTCTTGGGGCCTATAATTACCACAGTCTCCCTCCCTCTCCCATCCCTGGCAGAACACGCCGCTCTGTCGCATATTTAATCTAAATATGTTCAAAACATGTATGGCTTCACGGTTAGGAAGTAGTTTATGCACGACCCCACTTTCAGTGGTGGGTTTGTGCAATTGCTCAATCATCTACCACCCCACTGAAAACATTTTTAAGCTGTACTTAAAGAAACTGCGCAAACTGTCGGACATTTCATCATGTAATACTTCTTTAAGGGGGCACGGTGGCGCAGTGGGTTGGACCAGGTCCTGTTCTCTGGTGGGTCTGGGGTTCAAGTCCCGCTTGGGGTGCCTTGCGATGGACTGGTGTCCCATCCTGGGTGTGTCCCCTCCCCCTCCTGCCTTATGCCCTCTGTTGCCAGGTTAGGCTCTGGCTCTCCGTGACCCTTGTATGGGACAAGCAGTTCAGACAATACTTCTTTAACCTGATGGTGCATCATCCAGGACCGAAAAGAAGACAAGCTGTACAGCGAAGCCCTTCATCCACTATTCCTCGAGAAGAGATCAGCCTGATGCAAACCTGTCTTGTTTTTTTTTGTCCCTTTAGCAAAAGCTCTTTTCTCATACCCGGCTCAGCGGTTCAAGAAAAAGAGTTGACATTTTTGTGTAAGGACATAGACTGGAGGCTCTTGACCATGTCTAGACCACTAACCCCTTCAAGAACCACATAGAAACGAACGACCCGATTCTAGAAAATGTCCAGACATTAACTGAGAAAACGTCGCACTCAGTTTATTGCAATAAAAATTGATTACCTTCACATACAGTTATTTACATTTACATTTATTCATTTAGCAGATGCTTTTCTCCAAAGCGACGCACATCTCAGCAAAAATACAATTTGTGCATTACATTAGGAGAAATAGAGACATACTCGCAGATGCGTGATTCTTAATTAAAGTTAGTTTCTTTCCACCATATGCACCGATGTTCATCACATGAGTAGCTGCACGAAATTCAGGACAGACGATTCTTGATTACCTTCCGACAATTTTTTTTTTTAAAGATACACAAACATTTATGTACAATACTGGAATAGCAGCTGCGTAAAGGCTTATCTGGGGATGATCATAAAGTTACGATGCGTGAACATTTACACCATGCATCAACTTAAGAGACCATGGGCGAAGTGAGTCCGGAAAAGGTGAGTTTTTAGACCCTTCTTGAACGTAGACAGAGTTTCAGCAGTTCTGAGTGAGAAGGGAAGGTCATTCAACCGCAACGGAGCCGGAACCGAGAACCTCCGTGCTTTACTTTTCGTGCGTGGGGCCACCAAGCGAGCAGAAGTAGACGAGCGAAGGGGTCTGGTTGGGGTGTAGCAGTTGATCGAGTTTTGTAAATATCTGGGAGCAGTTCTGTTGATGCATTTGTAGACAATAACGAGGGTCTTAAATTTAATCCCGGCAGCTACGTACAGGAAGCTAGTGCAGAATTATGCAGCTGCAGTATGCAGTTATGTCATAGACAGTAACCAAGAGAGTAATAAGATAGTAATGGGTAATTTAGATAGTAATGTTTTTTGTAAGGCTTATTTAATTAGCCAGTGTGATTCTCAAAACAAGCCTGCACTTTACAGACCCCCTGATGTCCACCCACTTTGTTCCATGTTTATTCTAGCACATCGGTACTTCGCTATCACTCTGCGGTTGAGATCACCACCCCTCGCGTTCGAATTTGGATGTTACGTTGAAAGGCGTCTGTGTTACTGTCTCGTCCGGACGCAACGTTACTCCGAGGGATTCCCGGTCCTCAGCTTAAGCTGATCTACATATAGGGTACAACCCAAAGGTTAGCAGATCAAGTCGCAACGGAGAGCCCTTATTGGAGCAGCCCTTATGCAATATTGTTGTTTTAATTATTTAGCTTCAAAATTATGTGCATTTTACAAGACTGGAAACAGAGTCTCCACTGCATAACAGGCCATTATGGAGGCTGGGGAGGGTTTAATACAAAAAACAAGGCTAATTAAATTTATATTGCTGTGAAGCAGATGTCAGTTGCTGGATGAAATATGGGACAATAGATTTTAATGTGCCTTTATCTTCGGACTTTGCCGATTTCACAAGATTATTGACATTAAAGTGAAAGCGGAGATAGAGGCAAAAGACCAAAAAAAAAAAAATTTTCAAACAATTAGGTCTTTGAGACCAGTATTCCAATTTATGTAACCCAACCCAGTCACTTCCAGCATCTTCAGCTGATCAGTAACTATTCCAGACGTTTAGTACCAGCGCTGAGCCATTTTAATGCCATTGTAGCCAACACTTCTCTCCAGTGGCTCTTTACTGCGGTATATGCACTATAAAACACACAGGCATTGTTATCACCGAACCTAGAGCACTGAGAAAAGACAGCGGTTGGGTGTCCTTTATTGCATGACTGGGCACGTGTCCAAAGAGCGGGTTCATAAACGGCAGCATACAGATCAGAGCCCGGGGCCTCATCGCAGCCCTTATTACCCTCAGAGCGGTTCAGGTGCTCCGCTGAAATCCAAGCCTTGTCCGTCTTTATCATCCATGGCAGGACCATTAAAAGAGAGAGGTCTCCAAAGAGTGTTTTCCATAAATTCCTTTCGCACCTGACACCCTGCACCCCGCCAGCTGGATTAACTGTTTACCCAAGTTTCAGCGCCATCATGAATTTCAAACGGCTTGTCAAGGAACACAACGAGAGGACCTAAACTGAAGCAATTTCTATGCAGATTGGAGTGGGGGGGGGAGCTGTACGAGTGGAACACAGCTCTTGCGAGCGCACAGCATGGAAAAGCCCACTCCACGTGCCGCGCTTACGCTGGCATCCTCTGACTTGATCCTCTGCTCGCCCCATCAGCCACCAGGTGGCAGTAGATCTCAGCTCTTCCTATTTGCCACCCAGATTGAAGAGGCAGCTCTTTGATGTGGCATGAAGCACCACTTATGAATGATGAATATAGAATAATATGCTAATTAAGGAGACACAGTCATCTGCGCGTCGATTCCCTTTTCTCTATGTGTCGGTAGGTAAGTCGGATGGAGGTGTCTTTCAGCGAGACCATGAACCGTGTTCCGGCCTTGCTGGAACATTCCGGAGGATGGGTCCTGAGAGTCCTCCATGAGGTCCTCATGTTCATCGTATCGGGCACATTTGTTTTTCCAACAATGACGATGATGGATGCAATGTGTCGATGTGAAGAAGTGAGAAATGACGACCCACTGGAATCATCGATAAGCCGCCTGCCGCACCCGTCAGAGGAATTCAAAGTTTGCACTGGAGATGTTGCGTTGCAGCTGTGTGGGTTGTTCTTAAGCAAACGGTACAGGCGCACGAGTCCGACCTTCCTCACGTTCTGCCAGAAGTTTCGAACATGGAGCGTCAGGTTCTGGAGAGCAGACAGTCCAGTGACTGATGTCATGATCTGGACGGGTTTGCCAACGTGTTGGGGTTCATTGTGAAGAGGACAGATGAGCCAAGCTCTGTAACATAGACCAGCTGGGGCAGCAGGTGTAGCAGTTAGGGCTTTTTTTCCTTGCAGCTGAAAGAGCTGGGTTCAATCCGTACCTCCTGCAAATACACTGATCAAGCTGCTTACCCTACTTTACTCAAGTAACTTCTACCCTGCTGTATAAACGGGTAAATCAAGCCACTTAGTGCGCTAACCTTACATTGTAAGTCACTAAATTGTCAGATAAATGAATAAATTATATTCCCAATTGCTTGATCCTCTGGGTGGGGGCAGTTCTATGAACACTCACATGTAAAAAAAAGTGGATAAAACATTCAATAACCAGAAAATATGTTTAATTAGGAATCTGAAGCTACATCACTAATTAGTCATTGACTTGAAAGAAGAACCGGCTTTGAACCAGCGAAAGGCAATTTATGAGTCGTAACCCATCTGTATATTTTTCATCAACATGTTTTGGGTATTGTAAATGATAAAATGTTGATGAAGCTGATGACTTAGTGCATCCACATCACCTCACTGGTACCAGGGTGTAGTAAACCGGTGCACTGTGGTCCCTTTTTGGCACTTGACATGTGATGTATGGATTAAAACAATGCAGTTCACCGTGCGGTTTACATGGGATGATTAATGTATGAGACTTTAAAGTTGGAGTCTGCCGGAGAGAAGGGTATCAAAAAAACAAGAATACAAATGACGACACTCATGTAAAGCTGAGACATCTGGATTTCTACCATCCCCGATGTTCGACGGAAATGCTGCGTGGAATTGCACAAGAGTCCAGAAGTGACCTCCGACCTCCTCGGTCCTCAGAGGAACCTTGGATTTACCGCGAGCGACGCTCATTCTCACAAGCTCAGAGGAAACCGGACGCTCATCCTGCTTGGTCTGCGTTCGTATCTCAAATACCGAGGCTGTTAAAGAGAAAGCGGCGCCATTAGGTTTGTAGCTCACCTCCGGAGGTGGGGGGTTGGGGGGGGGGGTAGCGATCAAAACCATGCGCACCTGCCTTGGAGAAAAGCAGAGCGGGACTCTGCTGCGAGCTTCACCTCCACAGTCCTGCGGCGTCTGCCAAGCGCCGGTGCCGGCGACCCGCTCTCTCGCAGAGCCGGGCCAATGTTTGATAACAGGAGGAGAACCTGGCGCGTAAACAGGCTCGCTAATGGAAACCTGCTGGTCGGATCAACAGCTCCAGCTGGGTGGGTTCTGCGTCCTGACCTGCTCAATAACTAGTCACCGACACAGCAGTGACAGATGGATGTGGCTGATGAGACGCCTCAAAGCACAACTGGGTGGCGATGCAGGTTCCGGTATAAAGGGACAGTTAAAAAAAAATTCTAATAATATGCACTAATTCTGGATGATGCCAGTGTCCCTGAGGGAGGAAAAAAAGTGTGTGCTTACTTCCACATGAATGCACTTGCACTATATATATGCACAGCTGGTAGTATAGTGGTTTGAGCTACTGCCTTTGAGCCCAATGGCACAAGTTTGAATCCCACCTTAAGCTGTTGTACCCTTGAGCACACTACTTACCTTAAAATTGCTCCAGCAAAATTACGTGGCTGTGTTAATGGGTAAATCAGTGTAAATGGCTTTGGAGAAAAGGGTCAGCTATGAATGTTAGGGTTGTGGAGATCTGAAATTGGTTAGCTCTGCAGGTCAGGAGTTTGAATTGCATTTACTAGTGTGGTACCACTGAGGAAGGTATTTACATTTATTCAGCAGGAGCTTTTCTCCAAAGCGACTTCCAATGAACTCTATGTAGTGTTATGAGCCCACACACCTTATTCACCAAGGTGATTTACACTGCTAGATACACTACTTACAATGGGTCACTCATCCATACATCAGTGGGACACACACACACTCTCTCTCTGTCACTCACACACTATGGGGGAACCTGAGCAGCATGTCTTTGACTGTGGGAGGAAACCAGAGCACCCAGAGGAAACCCACACAGACAACAAGCAAACTTCACACAGAGTGAGTGAGGATCAAGCCCACATCCTCTCGCACCACCCAGTTGCTGTGAGACAGCAGCACTACTCGCTGGACCACCGTGCCACACATACCCTCCGTCCCATAAATTGCTCAGTCAAAGTGACCCAGTTGTATTAAAAGGGAAAATAATAACAGGTAGCCTAATGTTACAGTTGCTTTGGAGAAAAGTGTCAGCAGTAACGTGTAAACGCAGACGCGTGTGATTGTACGGCTCTTGAGCTTCACACATGATTCCAATTGGTCGCACATCTTCCTTTCTGAGGATCTGAAACCTGCGAGATTGAGGATGAGAGCGGTGCTGGGGGTTTCGAAGGCTCTCAGCCTTTGTGACAGCACTGCGTACGGCACATCGTTGGAATTACGCTGTCATGCGATCCGTCGCCGTCACAGGGGATTACGGGGGCCGGCAGATGGGATGTCGGATATGGTGTGGTTCATATAGTGGGCTGACCAGCTGAAGCCCGTGAGGCCATTTTCCTCTTCACTGCTCTCCACCCTGTGTTTACAGCTATTTGTCCCCTGTTTTCCTCCACCCACAATCAGTGACGGATCTTACCATCATTATTATTACTGCTCAAAATCAACATAGTCACACTCCTGCCTGCTTCATGTCCACCGACAAATCTGTATAATGTTTGAATAAATTCCTACACAGGGGAAGCTGAGGGTTTGGATTTGGGTATGGAGGCTGGCAAATAATAACACAATAATAACCACAACTGCATGAGAAGTTCTTACAACCACAAAAAAAAAATGTGTTATATAAAGAGAAGCGGAAAAAATGCACATACTTTTATTCCTAGGCCGATGCTCACGATTTTCATCCTACAATGTGCACATACTGTGTTATTATTTATTCATTTAAATGTTATATTCAAAGAAATGTAGCGTATGGTTTGAACTGTATACTGTGCTACTTATAATTATTTACCCATTTATTGCGGGGTATTTTTTATTGTATGAGTTCTGTGTAAGTGCCCTGCTCAAGGGTACAGGAGCAGTAGTGGGGACTAAATCCTGGCTCCAGAATGCAGTTCAGCCCCTGGGGCAATTATAACCAACTAGAGAGAACAAAGTAAAACATAGTGTGGAGAAACAGCTCTGCTGAACAAAAATCTCAGCTGTGCAATAAAAAAAGGAAAGTCTGTTTGTTATCCCAGCGGAATCTTATCTTTAAACAGAATAACAGCAAAACTATGCTGTTAAACTGATCCATGTGAAAAACAAACACTTGTACGCGGGGATGTGCGTCCCTTTCCGCGCGTTTATTAAATTACGCGTCATTGTGGTGGGTGCGGGATGCGAGAGAGAAGTGAAAAAGTCCTCCAGGAAACCCCCAAGTTTCCCCCAACTTAGCAGAATTCACTTTCAGTCTAAAAGCAGAAGTTTTTCTTTTTTTTTTTTTTTTTAAATCCTCTGGTGGAAAGGGTATTTTCTTCCCAGCACCTTAAGCATACAGAATCTGAGAAAAGTTCAGAAATGTGCCATTTATGCGCCATTAATTACACACAGCTGGACGAACTCGAGTCCCCGAAGAGGAGGGGAGAGAGCCTGCAATTTGGTGTCTACAAGTTCAGTTTGTCTCATGGATCCACATGAAGAGCCCTGGAATAATGCCGGGAGACAGAGGCTGTCAATCAGGATAAACACTGCAGGAGCTTAAAATCCTTCGCCGCATATAAATATGTTTTGGAACCTTCCAGAGAAACGTGGAAAGTAAGAGCGACGATTTAGGGCCTGAACCAGGCTCATTTGTAAAGAACAACATTTTTTCTAAGAACACATTTGTCTGACACTTCCCTCCAAAGCAACTTACACTGTGAACCTATGAACCCATTTATACAGCTAGGTAACTCTACTGGAGCAACTTAGGGTTAGTACCTTGCTCAAGGGTACTACATCCAGAGGTGAGATTTGAACCTGCAACCTTTGGGGCCATAAGCAGCAATGTTAACCAATACACACACATTTATTTTTTTAGGAGATGCTTTTGTCCAAAGCGACTTCCAATGAACTCTATGTAGTGTTATGAGCCCAAACACCTTATTCACCGCAGTGACTTACACTGTTAGATACACTACTTACACTGGGTCACTCATCCATACATCAGTGGAACACACACACACTCTCTCTGTCACTCGCACACTATGGGGGAACCTGAACAGCCTGTCTTTGGACTGTGGGAGGAAACCAGAGCACCCGAAGACTTACACTGTTAGATACACTACTTACACTGGGTCACTCATCCATACATCAGTGCAACACACTCTCTGAATCACTCACACACTGGAGCTACCAGCTGTCCCAAATCTTCTATACATATCATTATGAGTTTAATAATAATATTATTGACTGAATTATGAGTTTAATAATAGTCTTATTCATATTATTATGAATAATATATTATCTATTTCTATGAATATTAATAGTAATAGAATATTCTATGACAGATGACATGGTTTTTTTGCTATTTACTTCAATATCAAAATTTCGGTTAAAACTAAAAACAGCTACTCCCATTGACAAATTTTCCATTTATTTATTTAGTTGACACTTTCCTTCAAAGCAGCCTACAACGCAGCTACAACAGCTATTTACCACTTAGAGTTAGGGTTACACAGCTGGGTAATTTTTACTGTAAGAAGCATGGCTGTGGGGGATTGTCAGAACCAACACTGTAACTGTACGTTGTGGCGGTACACCGGACCGAACCCGGAGAGACCCTGGGGCTACCGTGGTAAACCGTGGTGTTTCAGAGAAGATCCCAGAAATAAGCTCAACAGGGCCACGTATTTCAGCCAGATGGAACACTTGGCAGAAAAACTGTTTTAGTCGGCAAACACCAGCAAAAAGCTTTCTTGGTATTAACAGTACCAAGAAAACAGTATTATGTTTGTCACTATATACATAAAGTATATAAAGTATATATATATATATATATATATATATATATATACACACAAGCAAACATATAACATTTTATATATATATTCAAACATATGTGTACATATAAAATACATATATATAAAGTATAACTATAGTATTTTCTTGTTTTAGATTCACAATGTGTGTAATTGTCTAATGCGACACCATGATCACACATTATTCCTGTCCCCTTCAATAAGGACTCTACTGATTATGTGGAATAATTAATTATTGCTCTGATCTGAACTCCTGCTGGGTCGAGCCTTCTCTCCACATCATCCGTTCTGCACGCATTATAAAGGGTGTATCGTATTCCGTAATGTATTTAAAAATGCGGAACAAGCAAAAGATCGTTTTACAATAGATGGCTTCAGTGGAAATTGCACGTTGGGGGACGATTTGTTTTTCAGAATGGGACTTCTCACTACATGTAAGCATGGAAAGACAGATGAATGAGTGTAAAAGAAAGCATAAATTAAATTTCAAATGCAGTGAATGTTAATATTTGTCTCCGCTGATTATGGGGCTTTAATGTTTATAAATGATGGGTTAATTTTTGAATGGGTCCATGTAATAGAGCAACGGAGTTCATTTACATCTCTGGTGCAGATGGCGTAACATTTATTTATGGAAATGCGTCGCTCGTGGAACACAAACTAATTCACTGGATATCATAAATCACTGCGACTGACGTGCCCAGTCGATTACCTTGGCATTGGAAAAGATAAAATTATTCTCAATGTTAAGGATTCAGTTAAATAATATTTAAGAAAGCCAATAAAAAAGTCATGCCCAAACCAACGGATTCTATGACTTATGGAATAAATCAGCAGGCTGTGAGCATGATGGTGAAAGGTATATTAGTCCCCGGATGTGGACCCGTGGGAAAATTTAGGCGGAACGTGTGTAAACGCACTTGCCGGCTTTCGACTCGCCACATCAGCAAAGGGGAAGCACAAGTGAGGGAGGTCAGTTTCCAGGCCCAGTTAAACATGGGGAGTTTGACTGTGGACAGCGGTATAATCTGCAGGGCTGCACTCGGCCAGCGTTCGGGATCAGAGGATCACGCTATCGCGGACGTTGCTCGCACGCCGGGACGGCGGTTCGCACCACCAACGGATCAATGGCCCGGCGGCCAGCACAATGACGCCCTGCAGCTCCGGCCGGCCCAGAGCTCAGATTCGGCCTTTTCATTCGAGCCTTGGCGAAAAATGATTGCGGATGTCACTCGAGAGCCTGAAAATCCCCATTTCTAATTCTGAGAAATAAAGAGAAAATCCTTTTTCCTATGACTGGATACAATCAGCAGTGTTTTCCTATGGAATGGACATATCCCCCGTCCAGAGTATCCCCTCCTGATAAGGGTACGACTAAGCACCTTTACGCTTCCGTCTCTCCTCCTGGCTACACTCCACATGAGAGAAATGGGACGCATCAGCCGTGATGACCGGGAGCTCTTTTCTCCCCGAAAGCCCCTCTATTCATAATCCGGACGTGTCGGCGATTCCATTTCCAGTGATATTATTTAACACAGTTCCCTAATTCATCATCCCACATCTTACCATCAATGCGTCTCATCGATTACCGATAAAGAGCTCGGTGTATTCAGGCACGTTTTGTGAGGGCTCCGCAAATATAAATAGCCTCAGAAGCATGTTTGTCTCCATGTGACGAACACACGGTGGTACGCATGCTTTGGGCTAATTGCAATAATAATTATAGCTCTTGTGACCTCTTTTCCTTTCAAAGAACTGGTGCAAGCACGGTGGTTGTTTTCGGAGAAAGACGACCTCGGTGGTTTCAGCAGCAAGCAGCGGCTCTTAGGTGAGTCTACTAGAAAGCGTTGAGGTCACTGAAAGACAACTTTGGTGGACTAACCAGACACTCGCTTGGTGGATTTACCAGAGTACTATTTTTGCTACTAATAATGGTATTTAGGGCACCATGGGTTTGCAGTAGGTACTGTTGATGCTTCACACCTTCCAAGGCGTTGAAGGCGGGTTAGAATCCGGCTCGGTCTATGGCAACTTCTCAGGGTGGAGACATGTTTAAGGTAAACTAGAGAATCCAAATAGCCATGAGTGTGAATCTGTGAGTAAATGAGTGCGTGTCAGATTGCTCTGCGATGGACTGGCATACCATCCAATGGGTCTGGGGTTCGAGTCCCGCTTGGGGTGCCTTGCGGAGGACTGGCGTCCAGTCCTGGGTGTGTCCCCTCCCCCTCCAGCCTTGCACCCTGCGTTTCCGGGTTAGGCTCCGGCTCCCCGCGACCCCGCCTGGGACAAGTGGTTTCAGACTCTCTGTGTGTGTGTGTGTGTGTGTGTGTGTGTGTGTGTGTGTGTGTGTGTGTGTGTGTGTGTGTGTGTGGGTAGCCTACCTCATGACCCGAGCTTCTGAGATAGACTCTGGATCGCCACGACTCTGAACTGGTACAGTGGTTATTGATAATGAACGGACCGATGTTAACAGTTAACCATACAGATGTGCTCACTTCTTACTGAAGGACTGAGATTATTAATCAGGGTATATAAGCAGAACTAGCAATTGGGTTCTGCACCAAAATTTATCCGCTTATCTTGGAACAGGTTTTAGGGCAAAGCAAGTCCTGGACGTGCTGAGGACGAAGCTACGATCATGAGACACACTGTAATAGGAATACTCAGAATCCGTGAATTATTCTCACTGCTGCTGTACGATGACGCGTGGAAAGAGAAAGAGCAGCGAAGAACTTGCACATCATCTTCAGGAAACGAACACATCGATTCCATCATTACGACTAACTGTGCCACGATTTCAGGGTCACACAAGGAACAAGGCACGTGTCAGGGTCTTTAATGATGTCACATGTTTTGTGCCTCTTTACTGTTTCATTACAGTCATAACGATTTCGGAGGTATAATATATTCCATATTTTCACATGGCAGTGTTTGGATAACACAAAATGTGATGCTATAGCGGGAGAGGGACAGTGGTGTTAGCATTTATTTTATTCACACACACACACACACACACACACACACCTGGCATGTCCTCACAGCACGGTCCTGGGACATTCAAACTGTTGAGCCCAGAAATATTTCCATCGGATGGCAGTTAAAGGGGCAGTTTGTGACAAATGCAAACACAGAACACACACGGGCGCATATTTCATTAGTCGGAGTCCTGGGAGTGGAAGAGCCGCATCTCGCTGTAAATTTTTTTTCAGTACCGTGCACAGTAAAAAAAACTCCATTCAGCAGAACTGTTGCCATGGAGATGGAAAGATGTTCATCTTGAATTTGGGTCCATTTTATTTTGGGAATACAAAGTGTAAACTTTTCCTGCCCCACTTTACCAGCACGGGTTTCTTGCCAAGATATTGCAGCATCAGATACTGAAAGTAAACAGGGAGCTGATTAAAAATGCATTCTTCTCAAAATTTCATATATACATTATTTATTACTCTGTCATCCATTGGAAGAAATTAACATTAATGATAATATGTGAGGAACTCTTCCACTTTTTCACATTCTCTGACAAAGTGCCTTCAGTTCAACCTCATCGTTGCTGGACAGATGGATTTTTTTTGCTTTTTAAATATGGAACACCTCTTCGCTTCCCCTCTATGTTCATCACATATTGTGAAGGGTCACTGGTTTCAGCGAACTTCTGTCTTATTAGTGTGTGCAATAATTAAAAACTGAACACAACTGTAATGGACCAATACAGATAATGACCAGTTTCCAGCTGCAGGAAAAAAAAAAAAAAATATATAAATATACATATATATATATGTGTGTGTGTGTGTGCGTGTGTATATATATATATATAAATCCTAATTGGGAGTCTGCCAGCTGCCACTATGGAGTTCACTAATAGGTTTTTTAGCTGGGCTAGATTGATATTTTACCTCGGAGACACTTTTCTAATGTGCTCAATAAGCCAATTTCACTAGCAACTTGGCTACTGTAGTTCACGCAGTATTTGTGCCAATTCAGTTAGGGTGTTGATGAACTCTGACTTTGCTCGGAAATCTGTTGGCAGACATCCAATTATAATGTGATTTATTTCCTTTTTTCTGCTTTTTAGCAGAGCTTGCATTAAGTTAAAAGGTTTTACATCAAAGCTGCAAAGCATGAAACCTGATGAATTCTGGCTCATTGAATATTGCAGCTCTCCAGGCTGTAATGTTGCTAAAACCATTTATACAGTCACATATTTGAAATGAAGTTGTATAATGGAAGAATGACAAATGAAACACGGGGGGGATGTTCACTCTTCAATGGGGGGGGAGAACGGAGGTGCCAAAACCAAATGCATCAAAGAAGATGATGTTCCATCCATCCATCCATCCATCCATCCATCCATCCATCCACCCACTACCATTAACCACTTGTACACGTGTAGAATGATGATGCAGGATCACATTGATCCGGAGCTTATTCCAAAAACATGCTGAAACTCTGCCAGTCCATCTCAGGGCTATGCACTTAATGCTATAATGTTCATTGTTAGTGATGTAAAATTCTAATTTTTTTAAACTATATTTGAAACCATTTGACATTGGTTCAGTTCGTAAATACTCTTTCAATTTTTTTTTTAAATAAAAATCATAATAAAACCATGTGTTACTTCCCTGTGTCTATTTCACTATTTATGTGTCACTTTTCGTGGTAGCTTTGAGGTAGCTACTTCAAAGTATGTGCTACGAACAAGGGATGATGCTGTCAAACAAGCTGTGCTTTAACAATTGCGTGTCCATATCTAAGACTCTTATCTGTTATTAAATACACATTTCTATTCAAAGACCCAAGTAAGATTCTGTGGCAGGCCCTGGAATGAGCAGTTTGTGCCTAAAACCCTACTAATGCTCCTAAATTAAAGCAGTGCTACAAAGAAGAGTGGGCTACAATTCCTGCATGGCAGTGTGAAGGACTAATATTGAATTATATGGTTGCGGTTGTTGCTGCTAAAGGTCTCACAACCAGTCATTAAATCTAACGGGACAATGGCTTTTTCGCACAGTACCCATTAGTGCAGGTTTTGCTCATTAAATAAATGAAAAAATTAATTATGAATGAATTAAAAAAATATATTAGTGCACTTGGGTGCCTTTGACGTAATATTAGATTTTAGCTGAAGACCTGAAAACATTGCCAAAAATTTGCAACAACAAGGGGGATTTAGGAAGCAGGCAAATATTTCTTCACTGCACTGCAAATGTAGTTACGTGCCGACATCAATGTAATCTTAAATCCTAATAAAATAAAAAAATTAAAATATTGAAGAAAAAACTAAATAATAAAGAATAAACAATACATTTGATATTTTTTTTCTATTTAATTGTCTACCAATAAGTAGGAAAACACAACAACAAAAGAAAGAAGACCTCAGTTGATGAAAAGGGTCCTTTAAAGAGAAAAAGCAGCTGAAGCTCACACCATATCAATAAACCCCACAGTGTGGCTTTTCTTGAGGAATCCGGATTTCATTAGTCACGTTCCATTCTATCTGAAATGTTTCTGTCAAACAGAAAAATGGCATCGCGCTCCAAAGCATAAAACACCATTAGACCCCACTGCTGCGTGGGGCCATTACAGATGACAATGGTTTCCTGTCCCATTGATTTCAGACCGCCCCGATCATGCGTCAGTGTCAAGGAAGAGCCGAGGCTTTTGGGAAAAGAAAGCGGTCAATGGGGAACGCCCTCACACTTCTCGACATTTCCACAGGGACGGTCAATGACACGTCACAGAAGCCCCATGACCATTATGTTAAATTAAGTCATTCCGCATCTGAGCTCTAATATCCAAGCTAAAGTAACAAATACTCTGACAAAAACTGAAATATGCTATTATTACTCATGTTTTTAGCAATAAAGCCTTTCTGGGATGAAAGCACATGCTGACTGTAAGATATAGGAGTTACAGATATGGACTATAAATCAAGAAAAATGGCAAAAGCCTATAATATGCATTTCATCCTCCGGAAACCGTGCCATTGGGAAGATTATCCATGAGAGTAGCAAACTGTCTCGTCTATTATGCGTCCTAATCTTCACAACACACCAGCATGCACATATTTTAAATAAAATTAAGACAATGTGCGAACTTCAAACGCGTTCAAATTCCCAATCAATGGCCGTGAAGATGCAGAGATTATACAAAAACGGTATATATCTGTAGAACATATTGTACAAGATTATGTTCAGAATAAGTCAGATAGTGCTTCTTAATACTCTAATCTAGTGCAAACTTTTTAAATCTAGAGAATGCAAACAAATCTGCTGCTGGGTAATTTCTGAAACGGGGGGCTGATGCTGCTGAGATGTCACCACCCCACCCCGACAGGGTACGGACGATCTTGGCCTGGGCCTCTTCTCTAAAGCAACTACACACAAACACCGCAGCCCTCCCCCCCCTTGCCTTCTACGGTTGTTTCATGAGGATCGAGGAGAGCGAGTATTTACCGCCAATCCGCCGGCTTAGCATGAGAGTGTATAAAATATGCCGGATCACAGAAGTGCGCATTCGCAGGCTCCGCATGCCAGATGAAAGGGAGAATGGGAAATGTTTCGTGTAGCGCATTCAGTAGCGGGAACGTAATTCTGTCTCTATCAGACGGCTTCCTCTCGCTTTATCGAGTTATTAATCTGGAATCTGGAACGATCCGTTATCTGGATCAACTGGTTATGGAGTCTCATAGACTGGCCCTGGGCTCATTTGAAGGTCAGGCTCCAAGTGCAGAGGTCACTTAGAGTAATTAAAGGGAGTGTGAGGAGAAAGTGAGAGGAGCTGAATGTAGATGTCATAAGACTAGAGAGCCTCTGCTCCGTGTGTGTGTGTGTGTGTGTGTGTTGAGTGGATGCCAAGGGCTGTTATATCATCCAGCCTGACTCCAGGTTTCTACGTCTTTCTTCTGATCTCGTCTGAGCTGCACATGCATATTTTCACTATTATTTAACCTGCGGGGGGGCATGGTGGCGCAGCAGGTTTGGCTGGGTTCTGCTCTCTGGTGAGTCTGGGTTTCGAGTCCCGCTTGAGGTGCTTTGCGACGGACTGGCGTCCCATCCTGGGTGTGTCCCCTCCTCCTCGGGCCCTATGCCCTGTGTTGCTGGGTTAGGCTCCGGTTCGCCGCGACCTCGCTCGGGACAAGCGACTTCAGTCATTGTGTGTGTGTGTGTGTGTGTTTAATCTACAATAGACCGGCGCCTTCTTTAGGATGCACCTTTTCTCACACACCCCGATTCCGGGTTAGACTCTGGATCACCGCGACCCTGCATTGCGCAAAGTTACTAATAACGCAGAAATGGGCAGATTCTTATATACTCATTTAGCGGTTGCTTCAATTTCATAATTACCCTTCCACAGATGGGTATACAAGTTGATATTTACTGCATAAGCAGAACTGACAACACTATACTTGGATCTTGGTTTTGTCCAAGAACTTAACGCAATACACTTTGGTCAAAGACCAGCTCTTCAGGAGCCTTCCTCATGTGAACTGGCGAATCGGAGGAGATACGGGAAAGGCGTCAGTCCATGTGTTCGTATGTGCGTGTTGAGGCTGGTTGCTCCCCAGCAGCTCCGAGAGCATCACGGTAGCCAGGCGGAAAATAAAAAATAAAAATAAGCGTGACCTTCACACTTCCCTGTCTGAGTAAACAACTGGCGTATGGCGTCCAAACAGCCCTGGCAACAGTCGCTGGAACATCAGAGCAGCAGCAAGGACCAAGGTTTCTCTGAAGGACACCGTTAGTTGCTTTTTCTTCTCCTGAATATGTGCCAAAAGAGCGGCGGAAAACAAGCTGTTTGTTACTGACAGGACAAAAAATGTTATGCAAATTGACTATTTATTTTATGCATCGACGATGAAGCTCAACATCCACACTCAGAACGTATTACCGGTTCGAGCACGTGCACACCCATAAGACGCCACCCGTTATGAAGAGAAATAAGCTCTCAGGCGCTCACGTCTGCCAAGTCGTAGTCCTCAGCAATCAGAAAGTGACTGATGCTCACGTCACATGTCATTCGGTCCAGCGACTGAAAGGAACAACATAGGAATTACAATGATGCGTAATGTTGCCACACTGGATGGATGGAGGGAGGTGTTTTCTGAACATGTACATTGCAGCAAAAAAAAAAAAAAAAAAAAAAATCTAAATTTTCTCTAAATTTAGAGAAACTTTTCTTTCTTGTCCTGGAGTCATCAGAGTAACTGCAAATGTACCTTTAATTATACAGCGTACACAGCTCACATATCAGCTCTGAAAGAGTCATTATACAAGATTCTACTATAAAGAGACTAGAGCAGCTCACTTCTGAAAAAGCTTCATTATTTGTAATTCAAGACAAAAGGCTTCTGGGGCTGAAGACTTGGAGAAAATTACGATTTAAGAGGAAGAAAAAGGTAAATTATCTTGTTTACTTGGTCGCTGGCTACAAATGATGCATATTTTACCGTACAATAAGTGGGAACGCTGCAATTGGTCTTAAAATCATGTTCAAACAACATGTTTATCTCACGGACCGAGATCTGAAACGAGAAGCAAACAAGCGAGTTGAAGACAGATGAAGAAATGTAAATCGCCGCATCGATGCGTAACAGGGCCGGGTTTCCTGCGCTCCGCTTTGTTTGAGCAAAATGTCGAATTTGTAACCGAAGCTCCTCGGAAACGCAGGAAAGCGGAGCTGACGCGGAGATCAAAGCAACGCGTGATTGGGAAACCCGGAGTCCTTTCAAACGCACATGAGAGGATTCAGACTAAGTGTGCGAAGTAAGAATATGAAAAATGCGCCCGAGTTTTATCTTCAGAAATACTAATATGCTTTGGAGTGGAGCTCTCTGGTGCTCGAGAGCCCCAGCCTTCATGTGCAGCGACTCCCCGCGCCTCCGACGCTTCCTCTCCAGCTCATCCAAAGTGCTGCTGCCTACCTGACCCGGTGCGTTCACTTTCTCGCTATATTTGCTCTGTTCGGCTCTGGTCTCTCCCTGGCTTCCAAAACTCTGGTCCTCACCTACAGCTCTCAACGTGCTTCTGCTCCTCATTACCTGCACGCCTTTCTGCACGAAACCTTTGCTCGGCCCCAGGCTGTCTGCTCTCCCCACCTCCTCTCCGCAGATGCGCTGTGAAGAATCGGTCATGCTCGTTCCGAGCTTTGCGATGGACCGCCATCCTGTCCAAGGTGCACTCCGCTTCACACGTATGCATCCCAGTTATGCTCTGGAAGGGCCCTTTGTTCATAATTAAGCAAACCCAGGTAAGTGCCCAAGGGCACGGTAATCTGGAGGTGTCAAATTTCGCTATTAAAATCGAAAATAAATTATAAAATTGGAAATAAAATAATTTCAAAACTTTCTTAACGATAAAGACACTTAGAAAACCAAATACCGGCCACCTTATATATTAAGTGAACATGTAGGTAACATTTTCTATGAAAAATACTTGGTCGGTTGATGCAGGGAATCGTATATATCTATTTGTTCCCTTAGCAATTTTCAGTCTTGAAAGAAGCTCAGTTTTCAGTCTGTTTCATTCAAAGCGTAAATCTGTGTTCTGCACATATATAATGTTACATGCATGTTACATACATTAATACATACTTTAACATAATTACAGAAAATACATCATATTTATAAAATTCTCATTTTATTCTCTATCCTTCACGATCTCTATATATCTATACGAAAAATAAAAAATTAGTTTTGTCAGAAACTGTATGTATGTACTGAATGTGTACCTTTAAGTTAGAAGTAGAAGTCTAGCGGTCTACAGGTCTACTGCCACGGGGGGTGCGGTGGCGCAGCAGGTTTGGCTGGGTCCTGCGCTCCAGTGGGTCTGGGGTTCGAGGCCTGCTTGGGGTGCCTTGTGGCGTACTAGTGTCCCATCCTGGGCGGGTCCCCTCCCCCTCCAGCCTTACCCCCTGTGTTGCCTGGTTAGGCTCTGGCTTGTTGTGACCCCACTTGGGACAAGTGGCTTCAGCAAGTGCGCGTGTTCCACGGCCCTGGGCTCTGGATCAGCACAGCCTTGCATTAGACAAGTGGTTATTAACAATGGATGAAAGAATCAATCGCTCATCTCCATAGCTATGGAATGATCTTCCAACCCCCATCTGCTCTGTCTTCTGACCTTCAAGCACGTCATTCCCGCAACATCTTCGGACTGTTTACCCTCAGCTCTTCTCTGCCAGTCAAAGCCTTCACCAGACACATCTGTGTCACACTGCACTCCAATGAATATGACAGCGAGTCAAAATCCATGTGCAATAATGTTAATTAAAAAAAATTGTGGAAACCTTTTGACTTACCCATGGTGTTCCACCTCATTCTAAGTGCAGTTTACTACACTGGAACCATGCAATGAATGCCTCAGTATTCTTAGAAAGACTAATAGGTTACATTACCCCAAAAAAATGGAAGTTACATTACAAGGAGCTGCCAAACAAAGAGAAAGCGATGACAGATTCACTACTCGGTGCCACTGCATCTCCAGAAAAGATCACGAGAACAAGAAATGGGGGGAAAAAAGGTAAAGAGAAAAGTTCTCGGAAATTTTACCTTTTGAAATCAAGCTGCCGTTGCTCACCATAGACATTTCAGTCCTTTACAGAACAGCAGAAGCAAAAATGGAAAAGGAAATATGAAACCAGACAGTTCAACAAATCGCTTCCTGCCCAGACACACTAATGATTTTAACCAATTAATCTGCAAGCGGTTGTCCTACCCGCTCCTGACATTATGATGTGGCGTGACATACGGCAGCAGGATGTATTCCCCCGGGTGTAATAAAGCGCCTCCAAGCTTGGCAGACTCAGTAATAGCGGCGTGGAGTCCTGTGTGACCTGACCTGTCTTAAGTGATCTGGAAGAGCACCATCTCGCAGTGATGTGTGTTATATGAAATTATGAGCGAGATGCTGGGGAGAGGGGGGAAGCATCATACCGTCTACACCATTAGTGCTCAGTGCTTCCCAATAGCTGTTTCTATCCATAATGGTATTTTTACATTACGTTTGTGCGGCATGACACATTTCTCCAGGGCAACACCTGCAGCTTGTTACACAGCCATAACTTTCTGCTAACTGATTTAAACAGCTGGATATTTACTCCGGCGATCCAGGTTAAATAATCTCCCCGAAAGGGCACAACAGCAGAGCTCCTCTTGGGCATTGAACCTTTAACACGCATTTCCCAACACGTTAATCACTCTTCCCTCGGATGCCTTGTGCCCTCCGCTTCTGAGGGATAGGGAAGCAGGAGGAAAACTGAAAGCAAGAGCCTTTAAAAAGCAACACCAGTGTTGCCAGGGGGGGTTTTGCTGCTTTTGTGGGGAAAATTTGGAGTTTTTACGTTCCAATGAGCTCATCGAAAGAAGGACTGTCCACACACACACACAAAACACAAAGTTAATTAGAAATTTTAACTGCACGGAACGACACGATGAGGGGAATGTCCTTAAACCATAGACACTGTGAGCACATAAGCACATTAGAGAGGAAAGAATTCTGCATCATTTGACTGCATCATGCCTTCCATCCACATATCATTCCAAACCCTAATTTCAGCAAATGCTCAAGTTCATCCATGACAGACAAAACAGTTATGATTTTCAATGTGAGGCACCAATGAGAACTTGCTCATAAGTCAACATAATTAATTTTAGTTACTCCAGGTTCAGCAACTGGCAATTTATGTGATTTCACAACAAAGAGATACCAGGGTATGCACAGTGCTGAATATGTAAAAAAAAAAAAAAAAAACCTCAGCAACTAAAATAGATGCTTATAGATGTGAAAAGATAGAACATATTCTTTATAGTTATTGGCCACTCACAATACAATGGATATTATTGGAAATCACAGCCCCATTGTCTATGTACGCCAGCAAGTTTAAAAGATTTGGACCCGTGGGGGCGGCCCGCTATTTGAGAATGCTTTCATGGTGTCTAACAAGCCAAGAGAACCACAAGCGGTTGTTAACTGCACTTGGACGGCTCCGACGCGCTCGGCACAAGGCCATTTATCCAGACACGGCGCGGTCAGCAGGCTGCCTGGACCTCTGGGCTTCCATGAATGGGCTCCAAAGGGCACGGATCGAAACAGGCACTTGTACCCCGTCATGCATAAAACGCGTCTTCTGCTTGTTTTCCACTCGCGCTCACAGAGACAATTCGCGAACCGGCTTTATTGTTTCGGGGGCAACGAAAACATTCTGTCTTCCACACCGGCTCCACAAAGGGGCTTCGCCCTTTCTAGAAAGGGCCGCCGCCACCCTCGGATGCTCAGGGTTTACGAAGACAGCTTCACACTAAAATTGCTTTCTTTGTGGAAAGTGTCTCAACATCCACTCTGTGTAAAAATAAGGCCTTGCAGTGGAGGAGAAATGCAAAACTAAAACATTACATCTGGGGATGGATGTATTTTCTCTCTACAGACCACCACCCAGTACATTAGACGTCTTGCTAAACCCTCTCCTTTTATCATAAGCTGTCTAAAAATCTAAGTGAAAAAAAAATGAAAGCAGACAAAAAGAAAAGCAATTCAAAGTCCAATTACAAAAGAAACATCAAACGACACATTTCTTAACGGGATTATTATTATATAGAACTATTATTTAGCTGACTTCCAATGTTGGGTTTATACACTAAGCTACTTGCTGTTATTTATTCATTATTCACTTTGCTAAAGGATGCTACTGCAGGAGCACGGATTGAAACCCAGGTCCTCAGATCGCAGGGCAATGGTTGTAACCACCACTCCACCTGCTGCCCCGTAAAGGAAGGGAACAAGGAAGGATTTATTGCGCAATATTCAAGAAGAAAACTGAAAGCCTTAATTTCTTATTTTAAAATACAACCATTTAACGCCTTACTGGTTTTCACTGCGGATCAATACATCTGAAGTCAAGTATAATGAACAGACAGCAGCCAAGATCAATACAAGATGGTCCTCTGAGTACCTTCAGTTGAGATATAAACATGTGATTAATGTTGTTTGGCTGCATTTCTGCCAGCAGACAACAAACCATAAATGCTGTTAAAATGCAATTGTCAGCAAACTTAGCATTAGGTTTGTTTCCCTTCAGCAGATTTATTCAAACAGACAGAATGCTCAGACAGAGACGGCGAAAGGATTTTGACCAGAAACGAGACCGATGGCCAGAAGTTGGCTTCACCTGCGAGAGAAGCCGTGTGACCGATGGTGGCACCTGTTTCATCTCTCCAACGGGCGCCAAGCGGTCCAACCTCAGTTCCCAAGTACTACTGCCACCAGCCTCTGCGTGAAGAAACGAAACTTCTGAAACACCCCGACATAAATCCCCGACATACACCCCCGCTTCCTCCCTCCCTCCCACAACAAGAGTAAAAAGAGATATTTCAACACGCGGGACACACAGACTCATTGCAATGTACATTATGTTGACCATTTTATTTCCCTAACTAACAACATCGGTGCTTTCAGCTTGTATTTGAAAAAAATACAAAAGCAGTGCTGTTCCTTAAAAAAAATAAATAAATAAAATGCTCAGTATCATTATTGTTGCTGTTTATATCAGCTGTAAACAGTAATTCTGAATAATAATCCCTTTTAAACCGGCTCACCGAGTGCATGCTGCTGGAGGACTTGAATTTTGCCATGGCAAACAGGACTTCTATATTTGTTTAGTCGGTTGCTAAAACAACCGTAACAGAAAATATGGTTTTTTGTTTCAGCAGGGGGACTATGCAGGCGACCGTCAAATACTGTTGTCGTCTTTGTTTTCATATGCCATATACCCTTACTTCTTGTCATATGAATTGTCTGCACTGCGACTTCTCTTTTACCTCATCTGAATGCATAAGCGAGTCCCATGCTGGCAACCTTCCCTTCCCAGCAGGGGGTCTAATCAGCCAGAAAAAGGCTTCCCACAGCGGAGTTTACCGAGAACACACTTGGTATGTTTCATTATATCTTACAGGGCGCTGCACCGTTGGCCGCGCATTCATCCTACGCTCACCTTGATGGCCCTTCAAGTTGCCCCGGATACCATGTAAATAAATGCAAACTGTTCGGTGACTCGGAAGAGACGGCTCTTTAAGAAGTGGCCTTAACTTTGTGGTCCCGCGGGAAAAAGTAGGAGCCTCGACCGGACCGAAGGGTATTCGTAGCAAACGATTCAGATTCCCACATGGGCTGTGATCAGCTGGACATAACAGTGTGTTGCTTTTTTGAGGACAGCGGTGTTACAGTTTGACACGTCATGGCAATATACTTGGACTCAGATTTCAGGTACCAGTCAAAAGTTTGAGTTCATTTGCTGGAAACTAGATTTTGCCCATGAGGTATTTGATGAAAAGGTCTGACCAGGAGATGAGCCCGCATGTCTTCCGGACTCTTCTGCCGCAGGTCTCAGAGATGAAAGACGCCTGAGGGTTGCTTTGCTTTCACTTATCTGTCCAGTTCCTCCCATAGAGGTATTGCCCGGGTGTACTTAAACTTTTGACTGGTATTGTACTTTGAAGCTAACAAAAATGAATTTCCTGCTATTGCTGTGAAACTTTCATTTCTCAGGTAAACAGAAAGAAACATAATAATTTTGCTGTTATTTTTGCAAAATTATAAATAGGCTTCAGGACAGCAGGTATACCACACTGCTAATGCACTTCCCCTATTCATTCATTATTAAAATGAGCACTTCACGTGGACTCACTAAGGACCGAGCTTGGAAATTTTAAATTTTGAAAAAAGTAGTGTTAAGTGTGTGCTGACTGGAGTCTCCAGCAGGTCAGTCATGCACAGTGTCACCACTGAGGTCACAGCTGCCATATGGACTGTTGAAATAAATTAGGGCCAGCACTGCGGGTGGCCTACAGGGGGGGCTGCAGGGCATGTCACCTCCAACCCACTGGCAGGAAGGTGCATCTGGGGCACCGGAGGCAGTACCGGCTGTCAGAGCCTAGCGGATGACTTCCGATGACCGGGTGCAGTTTGCAGTCAGGGTCCTGCCTGGACGTCTGTCTCCGATCGAGGCTGCAGACCACGCAACGGCCTACAGGTCAATCTGTGTGTCAGCGAGGTAATGGCTACCCACAATGCACAGCAAAACCCAGCAGCACCAACCCTTGCTTTGACAGAGAAAATAAGGAAAATGCTATGGTTTCCCTGAAAGTGACAGCTGATGTGGTTGCAAGCCATCGGTGATAGGAGCTCAGCAGTGTCACCCGGAGGCCAGTCTCATAACTTACCGACTGTACCGTGTTTTTGGCGAGAGCACACAAGCTAGATATTCCATATTATTTGTAGAATTGTGCAAATGGATGGAAAAGCTAATCGACGTCATATTTCAATCTTTATACCATTCTAGAACAGTAGTTCTGACAAATAAATTGCCATACTTTACATACACAATATATTACAGACCAGTATGGGTAGAGACAAGAATGCAAAATCAATGCAAAACCAGGAAAAAAAAAAAAAAAAAAAAAAACTTACAATTCATGGTACTTGAAGCCAATGTGATATATTCAGATTTTCCAGATTTTTACCTGCCCACCTGTATTAGGTGGCACAAGCACCAGCTGCCATGTTCTCTTCGGTTGAACCATAATCCTCTGCAAGACCTTTACGGGACCAGTCCTTCACCAGTTATCTGACATGAGTAAGGATGCCTGACTGGGTACGATATGATTAAAAAAAGCAAGTGCTCATCAGGCCTTGAGAGTACTGGTCCCCTTGACCTCCCTGCAGGCGGTCACAAGGTTTCGGGGGGTGTTTCGGCCAGTGGAAGTGGGGGCTCAGCGGTTGGCTTTTCATCTGTAATTCGCTTTCACAAGGAGGTAAATTAGGTGACCGCCATGCAGCCGATGGAATGGGGAACTGATAACCCCCACAACTGACGAAAGATTAATCACAATGTCCTCTTTTGTTCTACCTTCTACTGAATGAGAGACCCTCGCAGATGAATATTCACCTTTATCCATGTTCACCGCCGCGACCCGACTAGGACAAGCGGGATGGAAGATGAATGGATGGATCCATGTTCACACCGCTAATAAATTTTATTATCTCGTCAGCCAGAGAAGTAGCAATTATTTTACATTTACTAAAACGGCTACACATTTGTGTATATTTAGAGCCTATGAAAGAATTCACTGACTTTTCCATGTTTTGCTGTTTTACAAATCTGAATCACAGTGAATTTAATTGGGTTTTTTTCTTTTTTAATACAGCTGATACCATGGTGGCTAGAGCTGCTGCCTTCGGCTCCGGAGATCACCAGTTCAAATCTCACCTACTGCTGCAGTACCAGTGAGCAAGGTACTTACCCTAAACTGCTGCAGTAAAATTACCCAGGTGCAGAAATTGGTTAATAGCTTTAAATATCTTAACACTGTAAGTCGCTTTGGAGAAGCATGAGCTAAATGAAAAATTGCAATCAACGTAAAATACTCTAACGTTAAGATGAAAGCACATTTACGCAAATCAATTCCGAATTGATTACACATATGAAACACAAAATCAGATGTCGTGGAACTGTTTTTAGAAGTCACTTAGTAAGCTGAATGGAGATCACGTATGTGCAATTAAGGTGATTAATTCAGTTTTAGAATAAATACAACAGTATCTGGAAGGTCTGGGGAGGGTGGATGTATATATGACAGGGTATGAATACTTTTTATAGGCGCTATATTTAAAAGTCTTTTGAGAGATGCAGACATGATTGGACTTGCCTTCAGGGCACTTCTCAAGATTTTTTAAAACATGGTTACCATACAATGTCCTTCATCAATAAAGCACTGACTGACAATGCTGTAATTACTCATTTTGACAGGTCAGAGGAAAGCATCATCTCCAATATCCTTTGACTCCAGCCCCTACCGCAGGGAGTAGTAGAGCAAAGGTAAAAATTACATTTTAAATTTATAATCTGTCATGTCACATTGTATTTTTGTTTTTTTTTTCCTTCTGCAGAAATCAAGTAAGAATAGATCAATTTAAATGATAAATTCATGTGAATTAAAAATTAGTGTGACAGGCAGTACGACACACTTTGAAGCCTCGAGCAAACAGTACGCAACGAACTAATTGGCGTAAAAATGATTCTCAAGAGTCGTTTCGGGAAGACGGCCCATGTAGCCAGAAAGAGCCTATGTCAGCTGAGGGTAATTTAAACAGGCAAAATTGAAAGTTAATGTAGCAGGTCCTTTGATTATGTGTCCCAACCTGGTTAATCCATTAGCACCTGGACAGCGCAAGCAGGACCCTCATCTATCAGCCGCCCATGACAGCGAAGGTTGGCAGAAGAGAGGACATCAATAAAGCAGTGCGCTATAGTTTGCTGTCACTTTCCTGGTGGTTAGCAGGAAGTGTCTCTCAAGAGATTGGATTCCTGTAAAGCAAAAGGCTGAAATGGGACAGGTTATCAGCAAACTGCTACTTATTTACATTTATTTAGCAGACACTTTTCGCCAAAGCATCTTCCAATAAACTTTATGTAGTGTTATCAGCCCACACACCTTATTCACCAAGGTAACTTACACTGCTAGATACACCACTTACACTGGGTCACTCATCCATACATCAGTGGAACACACACACAAACTATGGGGGAAACTGACCAGCATGACTTTGACTGTGGGAGGAAACCAGAGCACCCAGAGGAAACTCACACAGAGAGAACATGCAAACGCCACATAGACTGAGCAGGTATGGAACCCATGTCCTCTCGCACCACCCAGGTGCTGTGAGACAGCAGTGCTACTCACTGCACCACCGTTCTGCCCGCAAATCATAGTTCTAATAATGATCTCATAAAGCAGTTAACCTGAAACATGTCTTCGGACTGCGGGAGGAAACTGGAGCACCCAGAAGAAACCCACACAAAATCCATAAAAAATGATCATTTCATACTGTCCAGATCTGCTGCGTCATTCCTTACCTGTAAATTATACAATGACATTACATTATAAATTTTAGAAGCAAGCACCTGTTAATCTAGTTAAAATTATTGATAAAGTGTATTATAGTGTGCGGTGTCAGAATCTCTCTGTAATATGGGACTTGGAGTTCTACGAGACAGAGCTGCAAAAACCCTTTCGTATATATCTGAGGACACTGAGAGGGGTGAGGGAAAAAAATACATGATCTTTGTTCCAGACAAACACCAAGTGAACACAAGCAACCCTGTCTGATACTTCATTGCCATGGGAAGGTGCCTCTGCTGAGCCACTGATCTCAGAGCAGTCAATCAATAATCAGCCGGAGGGCGCGCACTAATTACGCTCTAATACGAGCCGACGAGGGAGAACCCCCTGGGTCTCGCGGATTTTCATTCGCTGATCAAGTTCCATTCATCACCAATTACTGCCGGCCTCCTTTCCCCCCGCGCCTCCATTAAGGCGTCCCTCCAGGCCACCGTTTACTGGGATTTAAGACATACGGCGCTCACGGGGGACCTCGATATGTGGGAAATTGGCAGAGATTTACATGCACAACCGGTTCACGTCCAATATGTGCTGCCTTCTGCACTACTGTTAGTGTCTCGTTTTTAATTGTTTGAAGCGTATGGATTTATTAATGCTAATCACATTAATACCACTAAACTACAATTTTAAGTTTGATCTGTGACTAGATACAAAAGTCATCATGTTATGAAAACAGGCTATTTATAGTATTAATATAGTTTATACATCATTTATATGGAATGTATATTATTTTAGGAGGTCCCTCTTTCTGGCGGGTCTGGGGTTCGAGTCCCGCTTGGGGTGCCTTGCGGCGGACTGGCGTCCCGTCCTGGGTGCGTCCCTTCCCCCTCCAGCCTTGCTCCCTGTGTTGCCGGGACAGGCTCCGGTTCACCGCGATCCCGCGTAGGACTGGCGGTTTCAGACAGTGTGTGTGTGTGTGTGTGTGTGTGTGTTTCTACTAACAGTGGGCTGTGATTGAAAGTGACCGACTGATATTTAAAGATGAAGAAAATGCTCATCTGCCGTGTTCCAGACTAACATTCTGCTGAACCTGTGCTCTTGCTAGACTTCACAAAACGTCAAAAGTTTCCACTTTTCCTTCAAAGCATTCAGTTACACGCAAGTAACCCAGTTTAACACCCACACATTTAAAATTCACAGACCCCACGTTGATTTGTGATTTTTTTCCCACCTCTATCAAGAGTTGAATAGGCAAAAATGTGCAACCTTGATGTCAAACATAGCAAGACGGCACTTTCTCAACCATACTGAACAGCTGATCCGTTTCTCCGAAGCAATTTATAATGTTTCGCTACCAACAATTATTTACCCATTTATACAGCTGGGTAACTTTATTGGAGCAATTTAAGGCAAGTACCTTCCTCATGGGCACTACAGCTGGAGATGAGATTCAAACTTGCGACGGGTGGCTCTAAAGACAGCATCTGCAACCACCACGCTACCAGCTGAACCATTGGAAACTACAAATTCTCTCCGGTTATCCTTCCTTCAGCACTTCACCATTACAGATACAGTGTGAGGGAGGCCAGTGCTTTGGGGGACCGCGGCTACGAGACAAAAAGAACTGTCTCGGACTCAAAACGAGGCAAAAAAAGAAAAAAAAAAAAAAATAATAAAATCGACAAACGCCACATGGCAAGAACGTAACCCAAAAAAACAGCCATTCGTTTAGAGAGCAGACATTCCGGAGCTTCCACGCAGCCTCAGTCAAAACAAAACAACTAAATTAAACCCCCCCCCCCAGCTCAGATCATTGCCTCATAAATAGTTTTTACCTGAATACGTTCTCGTAAATCCATCAACGCTCAGGTGGCGCAGACATGTGACACTTAATAGGCACACGCTTACTGTCTGCATACCATCAGTCTGGAACAGAATGGAAATACCTCCAGAGTCAACACTGAATAGTCCATGATTCAAAATTCCACCGTCGTCCACAAGGTGCTGAACAATCCAGCAGTACAAGATCTTATAATAAATACAAAAAAACAGCACAAGTGACAATTCTTACATTTATCCACTTAGCTGACACTTTTCCTCTAAAGCAACTTACAGTTATTTACCCATTTATACAACTGGGTAACTTTACTGGCGCAAATACCTTACTCAAGAGTACAACAACTGAAGGCGGGATTAAAACCTCTGACCTTCGGGTCCAAAGACAGCAGCTCTAACCGCTATGCTTCTTCCCATAGTTAATTTATAATGTGAAAAACTAAACAGCTGGCTGAATCAAACACCATCTTAACAGTTTAATTATGGATCGGTGATAAATGCATTATGTCATATCCCATAAAGCAGCCGGCGCAATGTCCACAGGCACCACGGGTCCATACTGGCAGTACCATAAAATGTTCCCCTACCTGCAGGATGAAAGTGTCACGAGGCGCCGCGCTTCCGACAGAGAAGCATATTTGTCAAATGAGCCCCTCGGGATTTCGGGAGCCCTTCAGAACCTCGGTTGAAGGACCGAACCGCAAGCTCCCCACCCGTGAGCCCAGAGAAGCATCATCCGCCGCTAACAACTGCTCCTTTCGTCCCGAGTGCCTCCATCGCTCCCTTTTCGTCACATGATCGTGCGTCTGCTGACACACCCCGGGTGCAAACGGACCTTTTTACGCCAAGCAAGGGTTCTGAGGCCGATCTTTACGACACGCAGCTAACGGTCGTGACTAAAGAAAACGTGATTTAAGGGCCTCGAGAAAATGCTGGACGCATTTGGCGGGACGGAAATAACTTGTTTGAAAAGGCAGCCGAGGCGCGGCGATGCGGCGTGCCGCCCGAGAGTAGAGCGCCGGAAATAGATTGAAAGAAGGGAGAAAAGACGGGGAACCGGAACTCACCGGAGCCGCTTAAAAACGCGAACGAAGCAGGATACCGAAAAGTCGTAATCGGGAAGAGACGAGGCCTGTCACGGGAGCGGACGGCAAGAAATGCACTCGGCACGACGAGGAGATGAGCGCGTCCGTGATGGCGGTCTTTGGGACGGCGCTCTCCTGGGAAACAATGACATTAAATGCATGCTACAAGCTATACGGAGCAGGGTGGCAGCGGGGCGGTGGGAGTAAAGCCCGCGTGTAACACAAATTAATCTGCTCCAACATCCCTCCGAGGAGCCCGACGAAAGGCCACCTCAAGATCATTAAGCAGAAAAAGCCCTTATTGTGATCTCTGGAAATAACCTTGAGGCCCTGAATCAATTAGGTTAGTTTCAAGGTAGAGGGTCTGTTCCATGTGAAGGAAACCGCTAAGAGGACCGTGACCGCGCTGCAGGTCGGGCACGTCGGCCTTAAAACGCTAAAAGGAGCGTTCGGAAACACGCCCTCCGCAGAAGAGAGCGTTGCACTATTTTCTGTACTGTTGCCCAGCACCACCCGAGGACATTTGGAATCTCGAGTTAAAACCGTAGGGGATTAAAACGGCACCGACGCGGGTGCGATTACCTTCACACGTCCTCGGCTCTCGCGATGCTCAGAAACAAGAAACAGATGCGGAACTCAAACAGTCTTCTGTTACTCCGAAGCCCGACGGGTTCTGGAAAAAAGTTCCGTAGGAAAGATTTCTCTGCAGCGAATGTCTGAGGATGTGGCCCCCTGACATATGAACATAAAAGGCGATTGTCTCCCCATCTTCCCAGCAGGCCACTTGACTGCTGCTATTTCGAAACATCTTCGAACATCAACAAATCGCTCTCCTTCGGAATGTATATCTTTTTAGAAGATATTCCGTTTCTTTGGCAGGAGAATGACACTTATTTCCTCCAATTTTCATCAACTGTTTCTCCACCTCGGGGGTCCTAGTGGTCTGGAGCTTGTCCCAGAAGCACAGGGTGAGGGGCAGGGTACATTCTGACTGGGACACCAGCCTATCACAGGGCAACCTCTCCTCACATAGACACACTGAGGGCGATTTAGAGCCACCAGATCACCCGGAACACGTCTTTGGAGTGCGGTCGGAAAGTGTCGCGAACGCAAGAAAAACCGCAAAAACCGAGCTTGATTCGAACCCACTTCCAAGCACGGGCACTGAGGCACCAGCGCAGCCCTGTGTGCCGCCGTTCCTCCCGTAAATTACATTTATGAGACCTTAACATTTTCATTAGAGGCCTGGGGTAAGAATCCTGGTAGAGAAAAGGTATTTCCGTATATTCGGAAAAATTCCTAGAGCCATAACCTGGACTAACCCGGGTTGTGGTGGAGCTCCACCACAACCCGGGTTAGTCCAGGTTATGGCTCACATGTCGCCGGCGGCATTATCATGCCAAGCAGGCAATAAGATAAATGACAGGCCGCGATCAAACGGGTGGGGGGGGATTAGACCGTCCACCGGGTCGGCAATTACCGTTCCTCATCCCGGCCCTTCTGAGGAGGCTCTCCAGCAATTACTCTCCCCACTAATAAATGTTTTCCCTGAGAGGCCTTGTATATTTGAGAGAGCGGTTGTTTCCGGAGGCGCGGGCCGCACAACAATGAGCCGTGTTTATATTACGGCCTGCTCTTGCGGCAGCTTGTTCACTCGAGGTGGATCTCGCTGAAAAGCCGGTGCTTCAAACTCTCAATTTCACGGGGGAGGAAAAGGGAGAAAAAAAAAAAAAAAAAAAAAAAACTCTAATGGCTGCCCCTCCATCCCATTGTTGTCTCATATCCCCGGATGTAAAAAAAGTGAATGTTTGCAGCATGACAACAGATGCAAATGGGGTGTAGCGGCGCACAGTAGCGTTCCCGATCCTTTCACGTGCTTTTGTGCGCTGCCCTGAATGGCACATTGAGAGCAGATCGCTGTGATTGCGCGTCCATTGATGGTGGGAAAGCCATCCGTCGGTACAAATGCAGTTTGCGGTCAGTCAGCACAGTAAAACGAGCCCAAGAGATTTCCTCACATAAACCCTGACTGACGTCAGCAGAGCGGCGGGGCGACACGGGACGCCAGGACCGTTTGGATGACTGGATGAAACGTCTGGGGATCCCATGAGCTTCCGTAACCTTTGACCCCGGTTTGGCCGGTCCGTTGGCGCTCATATTATCTGCAAAAACTCTCCATGTGTACGTCATGTTTTATTGCATTAAGCAAAAAGCTCATGCAGAGATTGAGGACAGCTGGTAGTGTAGTGGTTAAACCTGCTGCCTTCAGACCCGAAGGTTGCGGGTTCGATCTCTGGCTATAGTACTGCTAAGGAAAGTACCCACCTATATAAATGGGCAAATAACTGTAATTTGCTTTGGAGAAAAGCATCAGCAAAAAAAAAATGACTTGCTGCTCATCATTTTCCACCCCTATAGAATTTAGTAGGAAGGCAGATCATTTTTGCAAAAGAACAGAAAACATTCTATGCTTACATAGTCCACCATCAGGAGGAGCAACTGACAAACCGTCACATACATATTTGCTGAAGATATTATATATTAAAGTAGTGAGTACAGCTAAAATAATAGCGATAAAAGCAAAGCAATAAGTGAATAAACACTCCAGGGAACGTGAGATAACACGTTAACATTAACAATGTACTTCTCTGTCAAAGATTCTCTTTAAGGAGCGAAGAGATTATCGAGAAACGCCACAATTAACGTACTTTTAAAAAGATGCAGGGACAACTCGCAAAACGGGTTCTTTTTAGGATGTTGATAAAATACCTGGGAGAGGAAATGCGGAGTCGAGTCAATTAAACAAAGTGGCAAAACGGACACGTGAAAGAAATGATGCATTGCAAAACCGCATTAATTTAATACATATAAATGCTGCCAAAACCGGGCGGCAGGGTTAGGGGAAGAGGAAAATAGAGGAAGAGTTTAGTTTTCATTCACGGAGATGAATATTAAGTTAAATGGATCTGCCTGGGGTTGTGCAGTTATGATGAAACAATCAGCTTTTCTATTACTGTACTCAAGTAGGCGATACTGACAAGTTGTAGAAATACTTGCACAACGTACTTCCACAAGTGGAACTCAAGTATGGGGATAAAACGGGAAACGCATCGGAATGTGCTGGAAAATCTAGGATGAAGCGTGGTTCCCAAAACACACAGGTTCAAACGGGGTCAGCAATGGATTGAAACTGTTTATGTTTATGACAACCCTTCAGGATTAAACCATCTGCACGGGAATCTGTGTCCTGACCCCACGCACCTGCTGTCCTAGTTGCATCTGGGGAACTAAATGCATTTAACCATTAGTCAGCGAGATCAAAAACACTGGTAATATACCATATCCCAACCAACCAATTACAATCACTGCTTGTCTCGAGTGGGGTCGCGGTGAGCCGGGGCCTATCCCGGAGACACTGGGCGGGAGGCTGAAGGGGGAACACCTTGGACGGGATGCCAGTCCATCACAGGGTCATAACTAGTTATCCGGCCACATAGCTGGGCGAAGGTACTGGAGCGATTGGAGGGCAAGCACCTTGCTCAAGGGCACTACAACCGGAGGCAGGAATCGAACCGACAACCTTCGGAGCCAAAGATGCCACCAGTCACCCACTGGTAATATGATGTGTCCATATTTCATTTGAAACATCATATCTTTCCTTCTCCTTTACACATCACAGGTTTAGTATGCATACATAATTATGTCTTTATATCAGCGACAACATATTTTTTGAATGACAGATGAGTCAAAGTCAATATCCGCCCAGTCCCTCCCATGCAACTAATAATTAGAGCAAGTATGCAGGTGAAAAGGCTGGAACGAAGACTGCAGACACAAGACATCCTAGGAGCTAAATCTGCCTCTCTTATTCATGTGTCAGTAAAACTTTGACCATCTGAGCCAGCGAACACCAGTAGACAGCTGGCCTCCAAGGCACTGAATGTGACACCCTTATTCTGGGACTCGAACCTTCCGTTTAATGGGTCAAAAAAGTATGTTGACATAAAAGCGCTCAGGCTGATGACCGTCTTTCGACATAATGGATCTGCGCTCCAAGTCAAAATGGAAGAAGCAGGTATTATCTGGGATTTAAACGGAAAAGCACAGGACGCATACTTAGCTCCCGGCCAGCTGTTACTGTACGTAGGTCTGGTGGACAGAACCCACTTTAGCATCAACAGCGGAGAAAAAAAGCGGATATAAACACTCCGAGGCTCCTGCTGGATCAGCGCCGAGGTCTCGAGGGTTCATTACGAGAGTGGAGCTGAAAATCACTCGTGGGAAGCAGACCTCGCACTCTCCGATGGCTCCTATTTAATCTGGTTTCATCGCTTTCCGAGTGAATCAGCACCGCGCGGCCTGAAGCGCAGCAAAAACGGAAGAGCGAGCAATTTGAGCGAAAGCAGAAGTCTTTGTTTAGCCCGTATCCTTGGTTCTCTTCTTTTCTGGAAGAAGCGACAACAGGCATATTGTACAGAACAAAACCTCCTAATGTCTTTGATTAGCATGCATTTGTAAAGACAGACTCGAGAGCATTCTTCGTTCTTTTAACAGGCAGTGAATTCGACTCGAAAGCGTCACCCCTGAATTAGCGCACGCTGCAGATTGCCAAAGCGCAGTGCCAGGTCAAAAGTTTGAGTGCACATTGGTAACCTGAGTAAAATTTATATGGGAGGGACTACACTGAAGAGTGAAAGCAAAGCAACCCACAAGTGTCCTACATCTCTGGGAACCGCTACAGAACAGCTGGGATGACACGTCGACTCATTTCCTGATCAAACTTGTTAGCCGAATGTAGTTTCTAGCGAGTTTTGACTGCTGCTGCGCAATGACCGGTGCTTTAATGTCCCCCTAACGTATACACGCCTCTACTCCCAACACCGAATGAAAGATGTGACCCAGAAGGTGTGAGCTGCAGGACATGCCCCTAGATCATGGTTCATACACATTGACTTTGGCCCGTGTTGGGTACCAGATGGCACACCTAGCTCACGAGGCGCCCTGTCAGACAGGCCCCACATATTGCATGCTAAAAGGATGCGCAATTCAGTTGCCGCTGCTTTACTACACCTTAGATGTTCCCGGACCCGCTCAAGTATTTCTTGCGTACAAGTGAACGTTTGAAACCAATAAATCAGCCAGCTGACTTGATCTTTTTTTTATGTAAATCCAAAAAGTGATGTAAAAGGGTGACTTTGGTAATTAATTATGGTCTGTGTGATGAATGGGCTTTACCTTTCCATGCTGATAAAGGGTTAGGGTCTCTCCTGAATGAAGGAACATGTAAACTGCGGAGGATAAACCCCATCTAGTGTATTACTGTGAACCGCAACACTGTTTGAATTGACTTTTAGCAAATGGGTGCATGAAGGTCACTTCAAGTAAACAGGAGTGTTTTAACCTGATGAATCGCCATTATTTGTCTACTGCAGGCTTGGCTGGTGAAATGAGGCAGTGGATCGAGGACGCAATGAAATTTCTTCTCCTCCTCAAATTCATCTACACTAAATTGCACCGTTTTGCATATTCAACTCAGCCGCAAATAAAGTTCGCAGAAACATAACGTGTCACGACGAACCTGTTGTGCCTCAACATTTGTGCCAAATGGTGTTTCCTTCTAGGCAGTCATTAAAATCCTTTGCCTGCATTAGAATATTGAAAAGAATAAAGAGTCAAAGGCAGACTTTATTAATGCCTATTACTTAATTAAGACAGCCCTTAATGCAGCTGCTAGGAAACTCAACTCTAAATCACTTCTGATAAAAGTATCTACTAAGCAAACTGCACTATAAATGTGTCTCATTCGATCTATCAATCTCGGTACTTTATTCCAGTAGCCTAACAAGTTTGTCAATGGAAGCAGACGACAAACCGCAGCCAGAGTTTTAATCCAATTAACCCGGCAATTAGCATCCGAGGATTGTCGGTGACTTCACTCCGTTTGAATTTCTCAGCGGGTTTGGGGTTCGAGTCTTGTTTGGGGTGCCTTGTGATGGACTGGTGTCCCGTCCTGGGTGCGTCCCCTTCCCCTCCAGCCCTGTGTTGCCGGGTTAGGCTCCGGTTCGCTGCGACCCTGCTTGGGACAAGCGCTTTCAGCCACTGTGTGTGTATTTCACATATCGCCGTCTGTGAGTTTGCATAATAAGCCGTAAAATGAAGAAAACAGTCTTTGGATGACATTAAAATAACTGAAAACATTGTAGAAGGCACTGACAGCGTATGAGCAAAACTAGGACAGGAATCTTTTCATAATTCATTGTATTTGTAAATTCAAAGCCACCTGCTAAGTCACAGTCAGTAAAAACTTAATACAGGCTAATATACTCATTTATCTATAATTTATAGGTTAGGTTCTGTAAAAGTCTCAGCTTTAGCTACAATAAAAAGCATAAGTTGTAAGACTTTTAATTAAATTTACTTAGTAATTTTAACTTACATTAAAATAAATGGAAAAAAGTCGTCTCCACAAATTCCGATATGTGCCAGTTGTTGACCGATTCGTTCTATAAACATGTGCAACGTGGCTCCTCATCTCCTTATTAATCAGCACTCAGTTAAAAACTGAAAATGAACTAGAAATGTCAGTATCTTCAAAAATGGATAACTTAAACGTTTGTGGCACACGGTGATGCAGAAAGAATTAAAACTGGGGGAAAAAAATGCAAATATACGGTATAGTATATTGACTAAAATTGATGATGAATAATTTCGAGATAACCAGCTAATCTATGGCACAACACGGCAGTTCTCTGATCCATGCGGGGTTTGCTTGCTGTAATTAAAATGCATCTCGTCCATAGATGGATCTTCACCAAGTAGCCAATTAGACCATCATTAGCCTGGTAACATCTGGGTACCAATGTCACAATCGAGACGTCTTCTCCACTATCTTTTGCCTTCAGCACGCATTACTATGGACATGGCAGTGTGCACGTAAACTACCCCGGAGATTCGCAAAGCCTGTTCCGTACTTGGCTTCTAAAAAGGAAGAACCATGATTTCAGAACAGGTTATGAAATGCCTCTCATACACAACATGAACAGATATATATGTGTTTTAAAATGGATATTAAAAAGACATTTAAAAGACTTTCAAACATCTCATTACACACAAAAACACTTCATTTCCCATCTTATTATAGTTCATTTCTTTGCAAACTTCAGGTGGACTAAGACACAGCGAGGAGAAATTATTCGAGACAGCAAGAAAGACCTTGCAAGCCCATGACATATTTTGGCATATGAAATATGAATTTATCTATTAAAAAATGAAGTCTGCAAAAAAAAAAAAATACATATGGGCATGGCAGTACATTCAAAGGTCAGACCTCTGGAGTAGGTCAAGAAGTCTATAGCCACTTCAGAATTTGAACCAAATCTGACCTTAAAACGAGCTACTGTATCAAACTTGGCATTTCGGCACAGTGCTCAGGATGACGTTATATTAAGTAGCAGATGCCTTTAACAGATTCTGTATGAGCTGCAAGTCTGTGTCCGCAGGTGCTCTCCATCACCTTTTAATAATGCTTTCACACCCCCTCTTCTCCAGACCTCTCTCGCTATGCTCCAGTGGCCACCAGTGGGGGGGGGGGGACCGGGAGGCAAGCTCTGACAGTGGTGCTTGGGACAACGGTTAGGTATCTAAATCCATACTGAACAGCCACTGACAATCGGATTGTAAAATACGAAATGTGCTTTTAGTTCCGTTAAGCAACACAAACATTACCAGGGGCAAACACGCCCTTTAGCACCTTGTAAATGTATGTGTGTCTACCCCCGAGCTGAAATTTGTGATGCATAACAGTAAATCATTTCTTTGAGTTTCATATACTTATCATTTCTCACGATGAGAAGCAAGTCTATTATTTTGCGAATCATTTTCCCGACACTTTTTCTTCTCAGGTGGTCCTGCTGTGAGTCGAAATTACAGAATTCAGCATCTGAAAATGTGATGAGAAAATCACGTTTAATGAAACCTTGTTTTTCAACCCATGGGATCTTACACCTGTATGAAAGAGCCGATTTCTTAGGACCAATTCAACAAAACACACACCCAACCGTAGAGTGAACTCCCTTTTCCATCCATCTATCACAGTTTTATGTGGGACATATTGCATGATGCGCTAGTAATCCAAAACTAGCCTGTCTCTGACCCTTTTTCCTTGTCCAGCTCATTAGATAATGGTTTATAATCTGATAGTTTGGCCGGGTACTACGGTGAAATGGAAAGAAGTGTTGATCCACAGTAATCCACAGTAATTTCCTGTACAAAAACCTTCCAATGCACTTAACACAAGTGTGAATAACTCAAACCGTTTCTACATGCAAGCTTAAGACGTTCATTAGTTAGCGAGTAACAGTATTAATAAAAATACTCAGCATTTTCCTCCTCCTCTACTCATCTTCCTCTCGTCTGAAATTGAAGTGAGTGATATTACAAGAGGCTCCACCCTCAGCCGTTCAATTTTGCAACAAATTTAGCGGTTAATTATTCATCCTTCATCAAAAGAATAACAAAAATAATAACACTAATATTGTATCCTACAACGGTACCGTATTTCTCCAAATGAAAAACGATTAACCTGGTTTGTGTGCTCCAACCACCTACTTCCCCAATGGATTCTCCTCGATTGTTTTTAAAGGACTCAAATTCCCATCATTCCCTCTCTGTCGCCATGGTGATCATGCCACCATTGTGCCTTAAGCTAACTTGTGTGGTGTTGTTCTTTTCGTCAACACCAGAGCTGTGTTTTGGAAACACAACCACAGTGATTAAATGCATATTATTATTATTATTATTATTATTATATGTCCTTTTATATGTGGGGAACAACATTCCTGTGAATGGTGAATAAGGTGTAAATTTTGCCAGTGCGACCTCTGGACTATAGGGGTTGAAATGCACGTGAGGAAATGTCACCCAACCGCAGAGAAAGTCCTCCGGTCACATGGAGGAAACGTTCTCTTTGAAAATTAAGAAAATCAGGCCGCTTATTGCCACAGGCGGCCAAGTTGCGGTGCCACAGCGTGCGTCACCGTATGCAGCGGTCTTCTCTTCGTCCTGCAGTCGGCGCGCCTGCTTGGCGCAGACTTTGACCACCAGCTTATGCTTTTGACATTTTACCTCCTCGCCTGTGTTTTTACTTGAAGCGCAACGCTAAATTTTTTTAAAAAATCATTTCCATCTGAATGCCATATTTTGTATACTTGTTGTCCTACGAAGTGCAGCTGAAGCCGCAATGCAGCGACTAAACGAACTGGGTCAACGGCGTCATTTGTTTGGTTCCGTTTCACGTAGGCTGAGCAAGTACGCCGTTATTCGAGCGGTCCGTGAACTCGATGTTTTCACTGCGGTAGGAAAGCTAAATACATTTGGTACATTCGTGTTTGGGAAATGCAATCGATGAACTCGGTGGTCGAATCCTGGAGTTCAGCGTTTACTGGAACTGGAAAATTCCAGGCAGGTAAAGATTGTCTGCCTCCATTCTCTGGACTGGACACAATCCGTCAATAATGTGATCGTCGAACACTGACGCAGTACCCTTCGGGGGGTAAACAGTACCTGTCATCATCACTGCCTCCATACCTTATCATTTACCCACCTGTATAAATAGCGAAATCATTGTACGTAGCTTAACGTTTGCTTTGGGAAACAAGCATCAGTTAACGTAAACCTTAAATATTTTGTCAGCTCGTGACAAAGAGTGCTGGTACTGGAAGAGCTGGCAGCGTAGTGGCTAGAGGCACTGCCTTTAGATCCAAAGGTTGCTGGTTCAACCTCCAGGTATAATACCCTTGAGCAAGATATTTACCCTAAATTGTGCCAGTAAAAATTACCGAAGCTGTATAAATGCGTAAATAGCTGTAACCTTAACACTTGTAATCTGCTTTGGAGAAAAGTGTCAGCTAAACAAAGGAAATGTAATGGTACCCTGGTGGCAAGAGCTGCTGTCTTTGAACCCAAAGGTTGCAGGTTTGAGTCCCATCTCCAGCTATAATACCCTTGAGCAAGGTGCTTACCCTGCATTGCTCCAGTAAAAAATTAGCCAGCTGTATAAATTGGTAAATAATTGTAAACTGCTTTGGAGAAAAGCAGCAGGTCAATTTATGGTACAGGTGAGATGCTTTTGCAGTTAAGAAGAAAAGGTAGAAAGAGGGTTTAAAATGACATCGCACATCTACCAGAGAGAGTGGATGGCCCTCATTTATTATGCACTAAAAATCATAAGAGACAAATCATTTAGGGCGTTTCGAAATGCTGACAGCAAATGCAGCGGAAGTGTGTCGGAGAGAGTAATAAAATAATGAAATGCCGCGCACAACAGTTCAGTGATAGAAGAGTTGTTAAATTTAACACTTGCTAAAGCTCTAAATCTGTTGATTGGACTCGGCGGATGATGTGTCACGTCGAACAGCTTGTTCTAGAAGCGCGGGCAGCGCATTTGATTAACACAGGAGTCAATAATAGTACTCTGGGTTCACAGTGCCTCTGTCATTTTCATCACGCAATGGCTGAACACCCCCCCAACCCCCCGAACCCCCCCAGCTGCAGCCCTGGGCGGTGCAAAGGCTGCATCCATCATGACACACTGAGACACAAAGCACGTCCACCGTCATGCCAGTCCCCACACGTTGGACCGTCGGTCCTCAAACGCGTAACATGGGATGTTGGGCCGGGGGTGGCTGCGGAGCGCGTATGATCAGGCGAAGAAAAAGAAACAAAATACAAAAAAACCAACCGAGTGCATGAGAAGGGAACGGTGCTGCCAGGGAGCACCGTGTGACCGTGCGAGGGGCTTTCTCCTGCACCGTGAGGAGTAATGGGGGTCACCGCCCCATGAAATAACCTGGGGGGGGGGGGCCTGTTGATGGAACCAGGGCTGCCTGTGGCTCCGGCGAACCACACTGATGGAAGACAACACAGGCACCGCGGACACAACAACCCATTTGTCGCTGTATTTCCAAATGTCCAGCAATCTATTACATTCAAGGACACTTTGTAAACTGGATGTCTGCCTGGGAAATGAAGATGGATGCTGGACGGCGAGAGCGGAGCTTCGGCACCGTGTTTCTCACACAAGCGCAACACTCAACACTCCTGCTCCGATGAATATTTGTCACCGACATAAAAATCTTCCGATCGCCTGAAAGAACTGAGCCGTATATGTAAATGACGCACCGTCCAGGAGGACTAACGTCCCGTTTTGATTCTGATCTTCCGTGTTTAGATGACAAACACATTTTTGGGCTTGTGCTGTCAAATTACTCTAATCTGAAATGTGTTTGTTAAATTAGTTTTTTTTTTTCTCCCCTTAACTCAAAAATGCTTTAACTAAACATGGATAAGAAGGGAGAAGGAAATGACAACATCTGCAGAGGCAAAAATGTCGTTCCAGTTTAACTCAGGAGTGGATTTATTACGAGAGCAGAACCTATAACTTCTGAAAATTTCACATGGCTTTCTGTTTCCTCGTGATATTATGCGCTAAAATTATTATTATCTCTAAGAATTTTTTGGCACCTAAAAGAAACATGTTAAATTGGAGAGAACTGATAACAGAAGGAAATGTTAAATGCACATTATCCTTTGATTCACCATGTAGCTCATGGGTTCTTTTTCTTTTCTTAAATCAAAGACAAAAAAAAAAATCTATATTTTTCTCTCCAATGAAAAATTCCTCATTTATTATATGCAGTGTTTATTTATTTATTTATTTATTTATTTTTTTTTACAGAAGCCTGAGGCATATTTACAGTCATCGAAATTCACTTAAGGTCTAAAGGACGATGCCTGTAATGCAACGTAAACCTTAAATCAGTTCGCTCAATTTCTGCAGCTGTACACAGCAATTAATAAAAAGGAGACTTTTTGACAAAAATCATTACTCTGTTGCACAATAAACGCGACCCTGCGGTGGGGTATTTCTCACAACTTCTGTTCTGTTTTACTTTAATGCAGTGATTCATGGTAGTCCTTCAATGCCAGCACTGCAATAACTGTTCACCACCTTCTATATTAGCGAGTAACAATAAAATATGGGGAAATTTAAATCCCAACAAGAGCAGAAAAAAACATCTGTGCAATTTTTTCATTATGCAATGATGAGCTGTCAGGTACGGTGCAATATTTCCCACCATGTCTCTGCATTTCAGTACACAGTGCAACCATTAAGCTTAAAGAAATGACTCTGCTGCTCGTCACGATGTCCTCCTTTTCCCGCGGTGAAGGATCCGTCATTTTCTCCCGGCTACCGTAACGGAGAATACGTTTAATGGCCACGTTTTGTGAGACGACGGGCCCGGTACCAACGGTCGAATCTCCGCTTTCATTTTGCTAACGTGTGCAATAAATATCCACCTTGTTACCTTCACGACTCGAGATAAAGACTGTTTTGTACACCGTCACACAGTGCTGTTACACTCCGGATGACTTCTTGACTGAACTCACCGGAATAATTATTTACACCATAATCACGATTTTCATCGCCTTGGCTCCGACTGCAAGCCGACGAAAGACCACCGAACTGTCACATTTTAGCTCGCTGTCATGCGTGAGGTTTCTAAAAAGCCCCTCAGGATTACTGAATTATGGGGCAATTTATTTCAGAGGGAAGCAGCCCCGTCTCGATCGTCTCCTCATAGCGGAGATGGAGAAAGGGAGAAGCGCACCGAATCGGTGCTAAAACAATTCACGGAGGCCCACAGCTGGACCGCAAGGAGCCGCTTGGTTGCATTTTGAACAACGGCTGCATATGCTTTCGGAGATTATGCTAATACCGTAGATGCGATACCTGTCCCACGGGGTAGAGGAAAATCAGCCTGAATCCTGCTTCCTGACCTGTGCGCCGTATCGGGGGTGGTCAGCTGAAGAACCGGCTGGGACTGCCCCTGCTATGTATCTCAAGTCAACATTTCCCATTACGTGTCTGAAATGCACCGGGATCAACACTTCGACAGTCAATTTTTGTGATGAATATTTGGCGCTTAAAAACAAAATCTGCTCACCTGAAATCAGTAAAACACACTTTTTTTTCAAACACAAAAGTCTATACTGAATGATTGAAGATCATAGAGAATATTGGTGGTCTTTGTAGCTCGGGTAGATGGTTGAGGTGTTCGAACACCTCAACTGAATGATTTTATACATGCATGTAGTATAAGCAAATGCTCCTGGGTTACTGTGTATCCTCTGGTGTTGGGATGGTACCAGAAAAGTGATGTGAGGAGATACACGGTATTGAAAAGGAGTCTTACATACGTTGCCTCCAGCCTGCGGTTTCGCAACCCCTGTAGACCCAAGAGATGTAGGAAAACAGCTTTGAGCAAAAGGTGGAAAAAAAAATATCACAGCCTAAAAAATGTTTCTTACAAAACCCCCAAATGTGCAGAACAGGGCGCTCTGCCAACCTCAGAACATGTGTATCAGATAGTGGGTGGGGGGTTGGGGGGGGGGTCCTAGAGTTTCCACCAAATAAATACAACCTCCATAAAGTTCGCACACCATGCATGACTGCGAACATCTGTCACGGCTTACGGCTGAAACGACAGCGAAAACGGATTTACGAGAATCAACCGCCGCACGAGTCCCAAGAAGAGCACGGTCTCAGCGGATGCTTCCACGGCACCTGAAGACGAGGATCTCGCGATGCAAGGATCGCATCCGGACGACGGTCGGGTGCGAAGCTGCTTTCGGGTCAGGATTTCAAAAACTGAAAATGTTGAGTCCAGTCATCACGATGGGAGGGAAAGCGGAGCGGTTAAGGACCCTGCACTTCGAAGGCTGCAGGTTCAATCGTTGCTCCCCTTTGCAGTTCTCATACACTTGAGTAAGGTACTTACCCTGATCTGGTACATTACCATACCCCGCTGTATAAATGGAACAAATACTTTTATACAAGTGTCAGGTGAGCGGCAAACTAACAAAACCGCGAAAACGTTTAATTTCGAACCTTCAGCCTCGACAAACACGGGTCTTACCGTCCGGCTGCACATCAGATTGAAAACCGCCCTTTAAGAAACGCAACTCAGTTTTAGGCTAACGGGATATGATACGAAAAGGAATAATCTTCTTGTGAAAAACTGGGAGCAGAAGACAAGCAACCGCCCGTCTCTGTACGACTTAACAGACGAGGTAAAATTAGCAGGTCCGTTCCCAAAGTACCGCGCAGGTAACGCAATTACATAGACATCATTTCTGCGGTTTACCGAATTAGTACGGCTCATTGAATTAATAACGCTAAGGAGGAAACTGTAATTCGGAAATGTTAACCGAGCATTTGCGGGGCTTTTTTGGGGCCCGAAATCCGCCGCGTTTTCCATTTATATTCGATGACCCTCGAACTCGTTCGCAGATGCGCGGTTCCGACGCGATCGCATTACCACGCTGGAGGACTGGGACGTGCCACAGCGCCTCATTACTATTCTGCCCACGACCCTTGAGATTGTAATTTAACCCGTCCGTGTTGCTCGCTGCACCTAACGAATCCCCGAAGTCTCCGAAGCGTCACCCGCAACCCTTTCCTCATCGAAGGGCGTGTTAACAAACATAACCCCGTAGCTCTTTCCCCGGAACTCCGCTCGTCTGTATGAAAATATACCGCACCCGTCTCCGAGACCCAAAACACAAGTGTTTGACAGTATGGAAACCGAAACGTGCTCCTGCCGGTGGCTTCTGTAATATTTATAACCAACGAGGAGCCTCTTACATTTACATTTATTTACTTAGCAGAAGCTTTTTTCCAAAGCGACTTCCACACACCTTATTCACCGCGGTGACTTACACTGCTAGATACACTACTTACAATGGTTCACTCATCCATAAATCAGTGGAGCACACTCTCTCTCTCTCTCTCTCTCTGTCACTCACACACTATGGGGGAACCTGAACAGCATGTCTTTGGACTGTGGGAGGAAACCAGAGCACCTGGATGGACATGTGAACTCCACACAGACTGAGCGGGGTTCGAACCCAGGCGCTGCGAGACAGCAACACTACCCGCTGTGCCACCGTGCCGCCCACCGCCTTCTGACACAGCCTCTTACTGTAATTACTACCTGTCGGGTTCCAGGTCTCTTGGGGCTCCCTTTGGGGACAACTGCACAGGTGAGGCGACACTTCTTCATCAAGCCTTACACCATCCCAAGAGGAGATGCCCCCACCCCGGCACGTGTGACCTTCAGGCCCACGCCTGCGATCGCCATCTCTCCGCACGGGCCAAGCGAGGCGGAGCGCACAGGTGCCCGAGAGCTCGCGTCACTGCTGGACAGACAGTCCGATAATGAGCAAAGATAACGGAGCACCGGGGGGTCCGGAGGAGGCCCGCGCTCCGCCGCGGCTCGTCGCCCCTTAATCGGCTCACCCCGTCCACCTCGAGCGTAACGGAGCGCTTCCAGGTCCGCCTCAGCGGTAGCGGCCGCTTTCAAAGTGCCGCTCGCTGCCACCGTAAAGGCGTTGGTGTCGCATGCTGTTTTCTCAAGGTTATTTCGAGTTTATGTCCCACGCGCTGCTCTCCACCCCTGCTTCACTGGGCTTTAAAAATTCTAACCGAACAACCAATAAGCCGTTAAATTTCATTAGAAATTCCCCTTATGTCCGTGAATAGCTTTGGGGAATTTTAAGAGGGAACTGTCGCGTCCAGTTTCGCAGTCTTTTACCCGACAGCGCAACTGCTACCAGTAGGCTGTTCAGAGCTACCTCTTTGCAATGGGAAGGTCCTTGGTTTGAATCCCACCTCCTATGCGGTACCTCCAAGTAACGAGCTTACCCTGGATTAATACATTCAGAACAGCCTACTGTACAAATAGGTAAATCACAGTAAATAGCTCATTGTAAAATCTAACATTTTAAATCACTCGGAAAATACTGTTAGGTGAACCGGACGATGATGATAAAAATAATAATGAGCTCATCCATGTACCAACTCCAGCAGCATCTTTACATAAATAAAGTAATTAAAGAAAATTTTGAAATTTTGAAAAGCCATCCCATGTTCTTTGATCACATTTCGGCCCGAGATATGCATCGTAATCACGAGTAATTCGCTACCTTTGTCACATTAGGTACCCCTGAACGAACACCACATTGCAACTCTATCAAAGCTGCTCTTCCAGCCATAATTTGTACAGCTCCGCTTCCATATCGTAAACTACTTAATATCAGAGTTATCACCTTTTTTTGTTATTGTTGTCTTTGATCCTTTGTTCAGCGCCTCGATTCACCGCGTGAGAAGACTGCTCTATAAAAAATATATTAAACTGAATCTGTACTTCTCGGGAGGTGGGGGGGGGGTACATGTGTTTGATTTACCGCAGAGGTTTCATAGCACACGCAGCCCCGCCTCCTGAGCATCACCCACGTCGATAAGGTCGTCGTAACCTGTTCTACGGAAGGTCTGGAAACGGCGGGAAAGATGGGCAGCAGCCCACGGGCAAAGATGGACCGCAGGCCCGGTTGAACACTCGAGCCACCCCAGGCCCGCAGCCTCCTCCGCAGACCCCGCGAAGCACCGACACCGAACATCTGGGGAGGGATTTCTCCGGAACGGGGCAGGTTAGCGCTCACCCCGCTCCGACGGCTGGACCCGTTCCAGCCCCCGTTCTCGGAGGCGGTATGGAAGCGAGATCGTTTCGCGAGGTTGGTCCACGTCTAAAACGAGCGCAGGGGGAGACAGACGTGTGTGAAGCGTGGCCCGCGACGACCCGAGCCATGCCTGTGGCGGGAGAATGTGCACGGCTTCGCCGGGTTTCGGCGCGGTGGGCGGGCGTCGAACCGCCGACGCGTCTTCGGCCGAAAAGACATTTTCGAAAAAAAAAAGAAAAAAGACGCCCAATTTGCTCGTGTTATTTTCTGCGTGTTACCTGACCCTCTGCTCATAACTCCGCTCCGCTCCCTTGGCTTGGACAACTCGCTGTGGATGGGCGAGGCAATACCGATGCGGCCACGCAAATACTCACCGTTCATTAGGAAATCTGGCTCTACAGCAAAGGAACTGATTACAGCCATCACGTCGAACTGTTGCACGTGGCGTAAGACCGTATTAACACGACTTGCAAGAATCCGCAGTGGTAAAACGCAACCGTTGCAACAGAGCTTTTTAGTGCGAGACAGTGCAGTTTGGGAATTTATCATTAAGTTAACCCTCGAGATGCCAGAAATTACGGCTGGCCAACAATCCCGAATGCATTTCGTGTCTCCAAGTCTCCCTTTCGCTTTCCCAGGCAAGCGAGCGCGCGCACACACACACACACACACACACACACACACACACGGAGGAAAACAACAGCTGCCTTCCTTTCAACTGGAAGAGGCCCCCATACTAAGTTTCCCCCATTTAAAGGAGGAACAGGCCAGACAGTAATAAAGGGCCCGATAATCTCCACACACAAAGAAAGGCGGACATCAGGTTTAGTCCAAAGGACGAATTATCCCTGCACGTCACTCCCATTTGTCTAACCTTATTACAGTGGACTTTTCAGCACGCTCATGAAAGGGAGAGAAAGGCAGCAAGAGAGCGGATCCATATGGCCCCGATACATCCGAGTCTATTTAGTCCCAACAATCTTCCACCGAGATTTTTCCGTTTCGCTCTTTTAAACTTCCACGACAAACTTCCGAGTACAAAACCCACTCAAGCACCGATCTGCCTCTATTCAAAGACCAGTTGTTAATAGATGGTGCTTTGATTTAAGCAGCTCCCATTCCTTAAGCAGCAAACACCAGCAACGCTCCCGCAAGCGCAAAACCCGCTCATTCGCATCGAGTTTTAACGTGAAATTTAAAGTCGGTGCATGTTTATTATATTTTAATAAGCACCATACTTAAGCTATTTGCGTCGCAAGAGCGCTGCCCGTTTGCACACGTGACGCTAAAAAGTCCCGACTCAAGGCCCCCCACCGCGCCTGCATCTGAACAAGCTGACTCGGATGAAGTCGGAACAAAAGTTAGAAAATACGCTGAATTTATGGACTTAATTCCAGTATATAATCCAAAAAGGCCACAGAGCACATCTTTATCCCGGATGTCCCCCCCAGGAATGTTTCACCGTAATTAATAAGCAGAAAAAAAAAAAGAAGGAAAGAAGAGACAGAATGTATGTACATGTATCTGCACATCAATTAAAGAGCAATTTATTTATTTATTTAAAATAAATTAATTTGTCCTCAATTCGAAAATATTTAGAGTTGGAGGTTGAGCCAAAGCCTGTTCCCCCCGGCGCTATTGCGGCTAATCGTCCTCCAGCCCGATTCCAAGGTTGACGTTTCCCTCCATCTTTCCTTTTTGATCTGACTTCAATCGAAGACTTTGTCATTGTAGTGCTGTGCAAGACAACGAAATCACAGTTTTTATACCCGCATTGTACCTTTACACCCGTTTTTGACTCAACCGTCTTGCCGACACTCATTTTCAGATAAAGACACACACACACACACACACACACACACACACACACACACACACACACACACACGGCACAGCACTTTTTGGCAGCTGACAACTTTCTACCTCGTTGGTTCAGTGAGAGTGGTGTGCAGTCCGCATCGTAAAGAGTATGATGCCCTCGGTGGAGGCGGGGGGGGGGGGTCAAATGTTTCGGCAGAGAATCTGATGGAAATGTGGTGTGTACGGTGACCGCCTTGCAGTGTGAAAGCTCCACAAATCCCGTGTGTGTGTGTGTGTGTGTGTGTGTGTGTGTGTGTGTGTGTGTGTGTGTGTGTGTGTGTGTGCGCGCGCGCCAGCAGGGCCTCGTCTTTGTGTTCCTTTAAATGGCAGAACTCGAGTGCTGGCAGCCTTTTCAGACTCGAAGGCTTCGTCAAACAATGCACCAAAACGGCCGTTCCCCCCCTCCCCTTTCGGGGTGGGGGGTGCTGTTTCGGGAGACAGAAGGTGTGTGTTTATACAAGTTTTTTTTTAAACTTAAAGGGCTTAAAGGGGTCTTTTTTCCACAAAGGGCCCTCTCTAGCCTCGCTATTTTCTTCTGGCTGAATGACTTCACCTCCCTCCTAATTGCGTTCTTCTCCCCTTATGAACGACGCTCCTTGTTTGCCACCTTTTTTACCCCAGTTACGGCGCTTTTATGAGCCAGACCCCCCCGACCCCCTTCCCCTCACACCCTCACGTGGCACACAACTCTTTTAAAGACTGTGTCATAACAACCTCCCAAACGGGGCTTTGAGAGGAAGGTCAAACCCAAATGGGATGGAGTATGATGGCGATTGCTTCTTCCCAGCTTCTATTATCCACAGCACTTTCATCCCCCAGCAAACAGCCTCCGGGAATGCAAACGACGAGCTTGCATATTAACAACTGGGACCCGTGAGCAATAAAGACTCTTATTTACAAGAAGGCCGCCAGAAAAAAGGAAGAAACTCTCATCCTGGTCTACAGAACCCTGCATGTACTCAGTTGCTCTTAGTCCACGGCAGTACAGGTTCAGTGTCCCACCCCCATGGGTTCCACACCCCTGAAGAAGCAGAGGTCCCTCCGAGTAATCCACATTCCTGCATGGGGGAATAAGCATTTTCAACATTCAACAGTTTTTAAAGACAAAAAGAAAAAAAAAAAAAAGTCATTTTAATATGCAGCTGAATGTAATCAATTCATTCATCAATATTATCACAACAATACTTAGCATTTTGAAATGTTCAGACCCAAACACACGGTATTCATACTCTGTGGTTTAATACATAGTCAGCTAGTAGCAGACAAAGAGACAATAAGTATTGTAGCCGTTCAGTTGCGTGCCTCTACCCGAAGGAAATACGAGGAAAGGTCCATTTTCTTAGAAAAAGCCTGAAGTCAAACAATTGGGCACGACGAGTCCAGCCACCATGGCGCAGCAGAGAGCGGCGTTCCAGATGACTGTTTACAGGGTAATTAAGAGGGTGGCCGTCTTTAATTGCAGGCTTTAAAAATCCAGCTCTGTCAAACATACATCAGACCCCCGCTCTGTAATGACAGCGGCTGGAAACAAACCCCAATCCCCTCCAGCGCACGACTCCACATTCAGCAGAATTTAACCAGTCCAATAAAATAGGAAACTAACTTCTTTTTTTTCCCAAACCCCAATAACTCAAATCCAAAATCCACTATGAAGAGAGAAGGAAAAATACAAACTGAGAACCTTTTTAAAAACCAAAATGTGTAAGAAAGAGTAGCCTCAATGTTTAGGCAAGTCTAATGTGCCTCCCAATATTTATGTGTATCTCCACTTTATTACTGGTAATATTTTGCTCTCAGTAATACGTGATGAGTTCTGCCCCTGTAAGAATCACTGAAGCCATCAAGTTGTGTGTGAAGAGCAGCTGGGTTTCAGCCGTAGTATGAAAAGCAACATATAACCACCACACCCATAACCACACTACTGGCAGGAAGAGCCCTGACCGTTGGCTCATCTCCCTTCCCCAGACCCCCCTACTGATCACCCTCCTCCAAAACTTCTACTCATCTCCCTTCCCCAGACCCTCCTACTGATCACCCTCCTCCAAAACTTCTACTCATCTCCCTTCCCCAGACCCTCCTACTGATCACCCTCCTCCAAAACTTCTACTCACCTCCCTTCCTCAGGCCCCCCCTACTGATCACCCTGCACCAGAAACCTCTACTCATCTCCCTTTCCCAAACACCTCTACAAGTCACTCTTCCTTAGAGCATGCTGATGTTTTCTTCTTCTACCCGAGGATTGAAGTATGCAGTCCGTTTCTTGCTTTATCAAAAGCCTTCACCCCTAAGCTAATCAATCATCCCCCAACAGCCCTTACCTCACCAACGAAGCCTTACCTTGTTGGAGAAAGGTGGCTGGCTGAGGTTGATTCCATCCCTAATGAGTCTGTCCCTTATCAATATCTTGAGCTTCAGTTTTGGATAAACTACCAGATCTTTACAACTTCCGTGCCTCGTGCTCCTTTCAGAGGACATGTACCCCGGGCATCTTCCAACTCCAGCATTGTTGGACTGCGTCCAGGACTTGGAGCCCCTGAGGTTGCTCTCGTAGTGTCTTTCCATGTGGGTGGTGTACATATCTGAAGCGCTGGTGGTGGTCAAAGGTTCAAGAGTGAAGTAGAGCCCAGCGGTGGTCCCCTTGTCCTCCTCCTTGAGACGCTCCACCGCGTCTCCGATGCGTCTCCTGTGGTCAGGGTTGAAGACCCCGATGGCGTCCAGGTCGGGGTCTCCGATCTGCTTGCACACCTCCAGGTCATCATAGCCGTTGTCGAAGAAGGACTCCAGGTACTGGCACAGCTGGAGGGTCTTCAGCCACTCGCTGACGACGTTGGGAGCGCCGCTCATCATCCTGAACGTTCCGCAACAGGGAGCCGCGTCACCCCACGCCATCCACGAAGTGCCCCGGCGGTGCGCGTCGCGTCGCCCAGGTGAGCGCTGCGTGGGTGGGCACGAGCGGCTGCGCGCGCCGCGCTCTCTCGCAGCGTGCGCAGATCCAGGCGCTCACACCTCGCGCGCACACACATAAGCACACACTACCCCACCCCCTTCCCGGCCCGGTCCCGCCCCGCCCTGGGACACCTCACGTATCACGGATGTTGCCCCAGATGCGCGAGAAGTCCGCTGCGATTTGCCGATGTGCCCGAGCGCGAGCGCGAGCGCGAGCGCAGGTGGAGCGCATGCCAAGAAGAGCGCGCGGCGCCGGACTTCATCTGGGTCCCGCGGCAGCGCGTCAGTGCGCGAGGAACCCGGAACTTCGACCGCGCAAGTGCTTCGATCACACTCACAATCCTCCGTCTGTCCGTCCGTGCGCCCGTCCGTCTTTTTCCAGAAGGAATTATTGTTACGCGCGCCCCCGCATCCGTGTCGGCGTCTCTGGAGCGCAGCAGCGGGTCTGGAGAAGATGAGGTGGTGCGAGGAGGACCGGAGCTGCAGGAGGACACGGATTGGGCGCGCGGAACAGGGACTTCAGGATCGCAACTTCAGGAGCCTCATGATTCACAGTTTGAGGAGATGCGCGATTCAGAGGATCCGAGCGCCGGAACATTAGCAGCGATTCAAAAAATGCGCCATTCGGACCTCCGAAGACAAAGTTTGAAATGATCAGACCTTCAGAAGATCATCACGTTCAGTGGAGCAGAGCTTCCTTTACAGGACCGCACGAAGGCGAACCGAACCCCCCGTCCTGGAGAAGCGCTTCTTGGAACACGAACACACACATACACAGGAAAAAAAAAAAAAAAACCCACATATGAACGGACTCGGCAGTGTCGGATGCTCCTTCCGAGGTCCAGCTGTGATGCTGAATGAGTGTTGAGCTGTAGGTGTTCACAGCCCACCACCGGGTACAAGTACCAGCACAGCACACGTGTTCCAGCCCATGTGTATGTAGCGATGCGCGTTCTTCCCTCCTAGTCTTTCTCCAGCTTCAAGTTGTTCTTTCTGATCGCGCTTACATGGATATTGTCTGTGCGCGAGCTCCCCCATCTGCTGGACACACCGATTCTAAATGAACCATTTTCATCACAGCAGAGGTCCAAGGATGACTGTTCATAAGGCGCTTATGAATCCCGCCAATTTAAATGATCAAAAACAGCGACCAAGGTGGAAAATAAACGGGTCTTAGTTTAACAAATTAATTTTAGAGTAGAAAAGGTGGTGTACATAGATATACATAGAAATACTTATAGATATACTTCCCCTGCTTCCACTATAGATTTTGGCTTACTTGAGTGGCCCCACCTACATAACAATGATTAGCAGCCAAACAAACTATCAAGTGTTTTCTAACCACACTTGATTTCAGACTTGAATTGTCAGAAATTAGGCGTTTTCCTTTTTCAAAATGATTTATGTGGAGCACTTAAGATTCTTGTGGATCAGTTAAGTTGCCAAGAATGCTGTAGTTAAATACATTGATCAGCCTTCATTAGAATTGCAACTAAATGATCAGCATTTCAATGAAATGGCAACTACAACACTGCGCAGAAGTTTTAGGCACTTGGTTGGGAGAAACTGTAAAATGAGAATGCTTCCAAAAATAATGCTCTTAATGAACTTGAAACTTAGTAGCCATCCATCGTCAACAACCGCTTGTCTTGAGCGGTGGGCTCAGCCAGGTCCCACTCTCTGGTGGGTCTGGGGTTTGAGTCCTGCTTGGGGTGCCTTGCAATGGACTGGCATCCCATCCTGGGTGTGTCCCCTCCACCTCCAGCCTTGTCCCCTGTGTTGTCGGGTTAGGCCCCGGTTCACTGTCACCCGCTTGGGACAACGGGGGTCTCAGACAGTGTGTGTGTACTATCTTTCCAGAAATACATACAAAACCCTTACTGTAATACTGTAACTTTTGCAAAAGGAACGCTTGGAAGTCTAAAATATGTTTTCTCCTTGACACTAATGCAGAAGACATTAAATAAGTCTAAAATATTTTTGTGAAACATCTAAGTGCCTAAGACTTTTGTACAGTACTCTATATTAATACTTAAATCCAGCATCAGGATTCCTGATGTAAGTATATAACGGCACTGTTACCGATGAACCAGGTATGAATACTTTAACTTTAGAGGTATTAATAAAAATCCAATCCATGTATAATGTACAGTATCCGCGCTGAACACGAGCTCTTTTCTTCGCTCTGTCGACCTCTAGTGGTCACATCGTTTATCGGCCGTTTATGGAAGCAAGGGGCCAAACTCAGGATGGACTGCAAGTACAAAACAAGTTAATGCGCAGTTAACCTGGTAAACGGTTCACGGATAAGAGTAGTATAGGACTGTAATTCTATATTATATACAACAGCACTAATTAAATTGGAAAAAACAAAGACCTGTGTTTTATACATTATATTTTTCATCTTTATTTTCCAATGCACAGTTTATCTTACACAATCTTCAATATAGGTAAGATATAAGATAAACACCCTTAAATTTGCATAAATCCGTAAACAAAAATTGGCTGTATTTGAAAAAGTACTTTAAATAGTAGTAGCAGTAGTACTGCAGGTCTACACTGGCCACACTGGGTGAGAAACCTGTTCAAAGAGCAGAAGACGCAAAGAAATGAACTTACTGGAGAGCTGGTGTGAAAAGTCACACTTCAGTCTGATGGCCCTTTTCCTCCCAAACTCTCACAGGGCAACAACAATTAAAAAGGATAACCACAGTAAAGAAAGGAAGATGTTACAGTCTCCGAGAAGCACCGAGACACCTTGGGTACAAATGGATCAAAGGAACATGGTTTACCTTTGACTGGACAAGCACTGGACACTGTGAAAACACCATCCTCACACCCCCCTCCCCAAAAAAAAAAAAATCACCACACTTCAAAGTTAACACTTTAAGCCCTTTAGAAACAGGAAAACTCAGCTTCAGCACATCCACCCACCCACCACACACCCAAGACACTGCAGCAATGGAGCCACTTCACACACTTCTGATGGGGAGAACACACATACCCCCTGCACACAATTAAGTATTACAAGGTCTTTAAATTACAAGTACAATTCTTTAAACTTTTTTCCCCATATATCAAATGTAGAAATATGAGATTTATCTTCAAAGTGGCAAATTTGAAAGTGTCTAAACTGCCCAATGCATTTTCAACATTCAGCAGTCAGTGTCTCTCCCTTTTATTCTTCCTATTTTGGTTCATTGCAGAAGAAAAACAACATTTGTAATATTTATGGTACAACAACAACAACAAATTTGGATTTTTGTCTTCAGGGGCAGTGCCATTGAATTTTTAACGGACACACTGAATGAGCCGAGGATGGACATTAGCATGTGGTCAATGGTGCAGCAGGAGGCCTGGTCTGGAACCTCACAAGGGCTGAATCTGTGTCACTCGCTCCTCGACCAAGCCCATTTGACACTTTCAAGTTTGTCCCAGATTGTCCCACTACTTACACAATTTAGGAAATTTGACTGATCTTTGTCCTTTATTGGAAAATAAAAAGAAAGATTATATGCGCCTATATAATACACAAAGCAGCATTTGCTTGTATTTCTTAAAAAAATAAACAAGTAAATTCAAAGGTAAGAACTGCACTGACAACACCATACAGACTGCCGATTTTAGCACAATGTAAAGTATGTACAAAAATGGTTACGTACATATATTCCTCCATATATGCACATACACTCAAGCAGGGTTTAATGTCCAGGACAATGCTACTAAGGTTTTCTAAAATGCTATCCAAGTGGTTTATCGTAAACTCTACGTGTTTCTGATCATCTGCCTTTCTGCTTTAAAAAAAAAAAAAAAAAAAAGGCAGATTAACCATGAAATGACTGCACAATTCATAAACACGGAACACTTGTTCAAACACAGTGAAGCATCAAGAAGAAGAATCCATAATTTGCTCTTTATAATACATTTGTACACAGTGCGGGATTAGACAGCCAATCCATTCGATCCGATTGTGAGCTGAGGATCGAGTGTTGTAGGAGCGTACTGACACCACTCTATACTTCAACACTTCCTCTCTATTAAGTACAGGATCCAGGTATGAAACCCCCAGAATGCACCAGAAAGCTGGCAGCCACCTGCCTAAAGATAATTTACATTTAAGCGTGACAAGGGTCACAATTTTTAAAGCATCTTACAAAATTCAAGTTCAACAAAAATACATGACCTCTAAATATACCTGGATGTGTTTGCAATAACTTACAAGACTCATTCATAAATAACACAAACATCTCTGAGCACATTTTTCTCTCTGGTACTGTCTTTTACACAAATGCAAACACGCAAACGCGTGCGCGCACACAGCAACCAGCCAGGGGTTAAAGTTAATACAGGCTTTAAAAATACCACAGCTGCTCTTGCAGTTTCTCAGGAGAACAGCGTATTTCAAATATATTTTCTACAGCAAAAGTACATAATTCAACAGCTGACTCTGCCTTCAAGTCTGACATCCAGTGTTACAAGACTGAACTCCAAATTCAATATGACAAGGTAAAGCAGACACGTTATTAATAAACTGTAATAACAGCCCTTAGGAGATATTTCTATAAGAAAAAAAATCAATTTAAATTTAATCTACAACATATTTGCATAACAACCAAACGGGGAAAAGATGGTGGTTTATGCTTCATTATACAGATAAGCTCAATTTTTATGTTGTAATAAAACTGACCGAATTGACGATGGCTATAAAGTAAATGAGAAATGAAACATGTAGAAAGGAAGGAATACAAAGAGCACTTTAACCAAAGCAAGCAATATAATGTACTTTTAAACTGTTTTAACTCCTCTTGTTGCATTTGGAAAGGTGATGCTACCGTGAAACTTGTCCTGAAACGGAAAGACTTCTTTCTGAAGGTAGCACTCCTTTCGTTCAGCATCAGACTCAGGAATGCGTGATTTATTTACATTTACATATAAAAGTTGAGCAACTTGGTTGCTCGTGTGGGTGAAACCGTGACGGACAGATCGCGAGTCAATCTGAGCGTAAACACAGCACCGAAACATCGGCCCCTTTTCCCGTGTCCACGTTGGCCTCCTGTGCTGTTCACCAGTTCTTCCTCCAACGAAATTCAGACACTAATTGGCGGCAGAAGAGGAACATATCATGGAAAAGCTTTCCCTTGTGTTCTTGAGTTCCCTTCAACCTGCTTCTGAATTAAAGCCACAAGACTGAGGTACACAAAAAAAAAAAAAAAAAAAAAAAAAGATAGCATTGTACTGTGGAAGGGAGACAATCTATAAAGGATACTCTGACCCCCAGTAAGGTGGGAAGCGGTGTAAATGGCAGAGGGATGTGAAAGGGGCAGGGTCTCGATCATGAAGATATGTATAAAGTCTCGTTTGGTTGAACGCCAGAATCAAAGCTGATACCACTTCTTGTCTTTGTACTTCAGCATCATCTGAAAAGAAGAAAAGACATGCAATGAAGTAAATAAGTAGAAATGTTTTCAACAAAAACAATGAAGTAGCAGTACTTTATAGTTCAACTTAGGAAATTCGTTTTATAACTGCACATTATAACGATAAGCATGCTGGGATCTCCTGTTACATTCATATTCATCCACTTAACCGAAAAACTTTTCTCCAAAGCAACTTACACTTTTAAGTTACTTGCAAAAGTACATAATTTTTTTTACCCATTTATACACATGGGTAATTTTACTGTAGCAATTCAGGGTAAGTATCTTGCTCAAGGGTACTACAGCTGATGGTGGAATTCAAACCTGTGACCTTTGGTTCCAAATGCAGTAGCTGTAACTATTACGCTACCAGCTACAGCACATGGTAGTTGTGAACTTTCAAAACATACAAACATTGTTGTTTAATTGCATTTCTCACATGTATTTTTGTCTCTTGTGGAATGAATGTGAACCTCTAACCTCTGAGCCAGCCAGCGCCAGTAAAACACATCCAAACAGTATAGGTGTGTAGAACCTGCTTAATTCAAAGTTGCAGAGTTCTATAGCATTTGCCTGGATTTTGTGAATGCTGGGTGCGGGACATAAATTCATACTTATAGGATGAAGTGGTCAACAATCAGCATTGATTATGAGTTTGTGGAGATGTATTTTCCACTTTCAGCCATTGCAAATTAGTTTTAATTTAATTTGTTAAGACTAAACTTAAATTCAGACCAAAATAAAGTCTTACATATAGCTTTAATAACTTAATAACTTGAGTCTAGTATAGAATATAACCTGAAAGTCAGTCAAACATCTGTGTTATGAACCTTTAGTTTGTGACTTAGTGAGAAGTGACTTGAGTTATGAACAAAGTGAATTACAAACAGGTCTGTAATCTGAGAAGTCAGTGTATGTGTGCCATGCATTACTAGTAAAGAATGGAACATAAGAACATCCTCAAAGATTAAAACGGAAAGCCTCAACTGAGGATTCGTTGTGTTCCTACATCGTGGGCATGCTTGGAGAATGACTCCGCGCTGGCCATCATGGCAGCCGTCCGCTCCTCCAACTCGCCCAGCTTCTGCCCTCTTTCATCCAGTGCAATCCTGGCACGCGCCAGCTCTCCAACAACACCCGAGGCTGCACCTTTCATGCCTTCGATACCGCCAGGGCCAGGGATGTGTTGGGCGAGGGTCCGGGAGGCCTTTCCAGCCGTAGCCTCCCCAACTGCCCGGGAGAAGAGAGTCAGTCATAACCCATTTTTCCATAGGCAGCAGTAGAGCACCGTGGAGACCTGAGCCAAGCATCTTGTGCCAGTTAGGAAATGACGCATCACAGAGCGACTAGTTTAACAAATGTACAAGGAGCATAGCAGGAAACTCACAGAGGTCCTCTCTGTCCAGGGACTGGGCTCCTCCACCAAAGAGCCCCTTGAAAAACCCCCTGTTCGGAGCTTCTGGTGTTTCTACAGGTGTAAACAACTCCCCCAACATCTCCTGAAACACACAGCATGATCGTACACAGTTACACACAGCCCACAGTGACTGACTAATACAGAAATGTAAACAGCAGCATTTAAACTGACAAGTCTGTAAAAATTTAATATTTAATTAACAGCAGAACAGAGCTGTGCCACAACATAAAAGCAGAACCAGTATACAAAGAAAACAGAATGAAGCCGGACACAAACACAGAGCTAGAGCTAACGGTCACAATATTGAACAAAACTGGTCATGTAACATTGTCCGAGGAATTTAAAACGGTAACCAAAACTCAACAGAACTCAAAGTTCATTAGAGTTACGATATAGGTTGATAACTTTCCCAGTAGGCATGAGTCACTTTGGTCAACCATGTTTGTAATGTGCAACTTCTTAAGACAGCTACAGCAATTAATACACTTTCCTTGCTGATATGTAAAGTAATCAATACATGTGCATTCTCATCAGAAATAGAATTTGGGTTGCGGTTTAACAGGTAGATATAAGGAGCCATGGCTCATTTTAACTGGCTTGCTTCAGTAGCCTTTGGTAAAGGGAAGATTTACCGTATTTAGCTGCGTTATTAAAGATCAGAGTTTCTTTGCTTACTGTTCGGCTTTAACAAAAAACTTAAATGGTATCCAAGGACAGCTGGTAGTGTAATGGTTAGAGCTACTGCTCTTGGACCCAAAGGTCGCAGGTTTGATTCCCACCTCCGGTTGTATTACCCTTGAGCAAGGTACTTACCTTAAGAATTACCCAGGTGTATAAATGGTTGTAACTTAATGCTATAAGTTGATTTGGAAAAAAGCATCAGCTAAATGAATAAATATAAGGGTTATACTGTCAGAATAATAAACAGCTCCACAGTAGCGACAAGTGGTGTTTAACACCCCTTTGCAGAAATGAGAACAGGAACAGCCAATCGTTGTTATTTGGTTTTCATTCCATTAAATGTGCCATCTTTTCAAATACAAAACTAAACTAATCTTTAGAAAAGGTACATCAGGTCAGAGACCAAAGCCACTTCTGCCTGAGCTTCACCGACCGTCCCTCACCTGCAAGTTCTCGCAGGTCTCCTGGCTGTACGTTATTCGCTGGATCTCAGTGGGGGAGGTGAGGAATAGCGCCTGTCCGTGGTTGGAGAAACAGAAGGTCCTGGCAATCCGCATGTCAGTCAGGGGAAGGTAATTCACATCCAGCAGTGGTCTCAAGCTTGGCAAACTGCAGACACACGGGAAAAGGAAAATCGGAACGCGAGAATCATGAGGAACAACAAACCTCAGGATCTGTCAACGGGGCACATTTTTACAACGCAAAATTGTTCTCTCACGCTAACAAAATGAGATTTTAGTATGCAAACCAAGACGTCCTCACACAATGCCACAATGAAATTGCAACCACATAAAGGTATATAATTCAACAAAAGGGAAGAGAGTTACAATATTTACCAAGGGTAGTCATATAGCATTTTCTAAGAAATTCTAAAAAAAGAAAATCGCCCAAGATCCTTTACAATATGATGCAAGTGTTACCTTTTCTAGTGGAACAAAGTTAAACTTTTCAGTCAACCATATATCTTGTAGAGGGAATACCTGGTGTGGGCCGTAGCAATAAAACAGTCTCCTACCAAATACTACATGAGAATAAATTTTTATCTATGCAATAATAATAAATATTTACTTATGCTGTAATGTGCCGACTTACCTAAGAGTCATGACATGCCCGTTGGCACAAAAGCAGGCGATGCAGCAGCCACCACTCATCTGCACCACGTCGCTGCGTAGGACAAAGGATGTCTCGGTGATATTGTGCTTGAAGGCGCAGGCTTGTGAAGGCAGTGCCACCACCTTAGCCTGCTTTTCCGAGCAGAACACAGCAAACTGAGTCTCTCCCTGTTCCAGAGAACCTGGTGGTGAAGTAGAGGCTGGTCGCCGCCTCCGTGGCCTCTCCTTGTCATCGTTGTCCTGCGGGGTGTTGGGTTCATGCCATGGCTCACTGGGTGGGGGCAGCAGGGCACCCGTGGCATCCAGGCAGGCCATTCGCAGGATACCCCCTTTGAGTCTTACCATAATACCTGGGAAGACACATAACTGTTACTGTATTGTCGCTTACCCAGTGATTTTTACCCAATTTATTATAACAAGGCAACAGTGCTTGATATGCAGTACTGTACAACGCTATCTACAGTCATTTGCTTTTAACTTCAATTATCCTTAACTATAGGAATAAACCCACACAAACTTAAGGAGAAGGTGCAAATTCCATGCAGACTGAGATGGATTTGAACCCGCAGCCCAGGAGCTGTGAGCAGCACTGCATTGCCAGTTTCAGAATTTCAAACACAAAATGAGCTGGCTATTCTGCTGGCTTCCCTTTGGTCAATTCCCTTGCTCAAGAGAACCGTGGCAAGAAGTGCAGTGCAAGTCACAGCACTGTCTCCTGCAATAAGCTACTTTCTCACAACTCTGTTCTGCCGACCCCCCGCGATCTGACGAGGAACCGCAACATTATGATGCTCACCGCCAGAAAGGATGGCGACAGGCTGAAGCAGGCGCTGCTCTCCAGCCAGCGGCACATTGAGCGCCATCAGTAATGCTGTGCCGAAAGTTGTGCCCACCCACAGGCCAGGTGTAGCTGCGGCTCCACCTCCCTCAGCCCTGCGCGTCGGTGTCTCGCAGAAGTGGAAGAAGGCGATGGCTTCTCTGGACTCGCGGTCAATGCTCGTGATGCTGGAGCTGCGGCTGAACGAGTTGTCCCGGGTGTCTGCGGTGTTAATGTCGCCGTTAAAAATGAGGCGGAGGAAAGGGAAGGAGAAAAGTGCAGCACTCATCTCAAACAATCAGAGTTATTATAAAAGGAGATCAAACAGGTGTTATCTGTGTGCATGTACTTATTTAAATACAGAGACATGTCAAGAAGGATTCTGCATTTACAGGAATATGATGTAAAGACACTGGGAGCCAAGACTCCCACTTGCAGAGCCACCGCAAACATTTCCTCTCTCATGACACCAGCAGAGTACATGATGTTACGTGAGCAGATCAGCTGCTTATTATGCTTTAATTTTTATGGTTTCACCACAAATGGATCACGACTTGCATGCAACACACCTGTAATGGCATCACATTCATTCATTCAGAAAACAACTTTTACATACTCTTTCTAGGCAACAAAGCCACGGCTTACCCATGTCAGGCTTCAGCTCGGTAGGCAAGCTTAATTTCCGTGACATCTTTGCTGGTGGAGGGGGAAAAAAAAAAAAAAAAAAAAAAGAAACACAAAACATTCCTGTTTAGATTATTTATTCATAGCTCTAAGTGTGTTTCTGGAATGAATTTACATGCACTAGCTGAGACTATTCGTCGCAGTGATGCGTAAACCGTTTGCGTCATGTGCCTCGACTGCATGCATGGAAAGTTTAAATCAGCATTCCGTTTCCAGGGGGAAACCTTTGCATGAGGAGACTGATAGAAGCTGACCGAAATTCACAGTGATGACCCTTCACAATGTCCTGGAAAAGAAATGTTTACAAGCAGGGAGGAAACCACAGGACCCATTGTGGTGTTCCTAAACCTGACCGACGCAGTAGACACGCCATGTGTTTGGGCCAATGGCTCCAATTTCTTCAACATCAAACCAGTTCACAAATTTTAAAGTTAACTGAAGATCTAGTTAAACAGTTAAAACCCCCAATTCTTTCTTCAAACAATGTTCAGGGACCTTCAGATAAGATGGGACAGCTGGTAGCATCGTGGTTAGAGTTACTGCCTTTGGATCCAAAGGGTGCAGGTTTGATCTCCACCTCTGGCTGTAGTACCCTCGAGCAAAGGTATTTACCCTAAATTGCTCCAGTAAAAATGACCCAGCTGTATAAATGGGTAAATAATTGTAAGCTTATAATTGTAACCTCAACATTATAAGTCACTTTGGAGAAAAGTGTCAACTAAATGAATAAGTGTAAGACAGAAAAGTTGCTGTAGTGCCATATGTAGACTGCAAACACAGTGAGAGTACAATTTACTGTCCAAATGATATCTGGACCATATCATCATTCTGAGAGTTGTCTTCCCCCCTGCTTAATTTATTAGATTCAAAACAGGCACTGGATTATAACAATGAAGATGTCAAGAAAACCTAAGGACAATAGAGGTCCTTGTTAACTGACGGGAACAATATACAAGTGAAGAGCCAGTACAAATCACATCCTTTTGTTTTAATCCATTCTTTCTGGTTCTTTTAGTTAGAATGGCATTACAGTGAATACTGACTGAAGATCAGGATGGTAATCCTTTCACAGGTTTAGATACTAAATGCCAATTACTAAACTGAATTGTTTCTTGGTGTCCTTGTAGAGCAGACTTACTCCCCAGATTATGAACACAATTGGGACCAGTCATCTAAATTGTATTCATAATTTAAAAAACACAAACCAACACTTTTACTACCAAGCCTGGAAGTCACAATCAGTAGAGGATTAAAAACACACACACTCTTCAATGTATTATCTGGTGAGGTTCAGTAAAATTCTGATACTATAAATAAAAATACTTTGCAAGACATAGTATTGGTATTAAGTTCAATAAAGTTTTCAAAAAAAATTACTAAACCTGAAAATACTTGCCTCCACACACACACATATTCAGTGGCAACTTAACCAGCTTGTTCCAAAAATGTGTCTCAATCTTACTAATCAACACTCAGCTAAAAACACTGCAGAAGTGAGTCGAATGGAGGGAGTCTCATGCTACTGTGTTGTTCTGGTGTGTTTCACTGACACATACTGGCTTGGATGGTAAACAAAGGTTGCTTATGCTGCACAAACCGAAATTTGTTAAGAAAGTGCAATTAAAAATCAAGATATATTAAGCTTCAAAAGTTTCAGCAAGAGGGTGCAGTGGGTTTGGCCAGGTCCTGCTCTCCGGTGGGTCTGGGGTACGAGTCCTGCTTGGGGTGCGTTGCGACAGACTGGCGTCCCGTCCTGGGTGTGTCCCCCTCCCCCGCCAGCCTTGCACCCTGTGTTGCTGGGTTAGGCTCCGGATCGCCGTGACCCCGCTTGAGACAAACGGTTTCAGTGTGTGTGTGCGCGAGTGAGTTTCAACATTCATATCCCGATGAGCCAGTGTATTGAACCGTTGACACACTTCATGTTAAATGACCTGTGACTGCCTTGCCGGAAACAAGTGCTGGGGAGGGGGGACTACATGAAACTAACATTTCAAAACCACTGACAACAGTATTCACAACATTCCCAGAATCACCTTGCAAAGGGGTTCTCAGAGGAGAGCTTCATTAGGAGAATGCATTATCATGCATGTTAGATGCAGAAAAAAAATCATCCACAGTGGAAACTGCCGTTGAAACTCTGGATTGTTTGCAATAGCATCAGAGATTAGTGTTTACCCCACACCTTACGATTAGCAAGAACACAGAAGCTGCTCCAGCTTTTCTCCATTTCAGAAAGATTTGACAGGCGTCAAGCAGCAAATGCAGATCATCGTTTAATTTGGGCCGTGGACTGTTAGTGTTGAGGAAGAGGAGTCCAGTGAATTAGCAGGAGGTGAGATTAACGTTTCCAAACACGGAGATCATACAGTACCTAAATCACTGACTACCGCCTTGGTAAACATTCGGCTTTTGGCTTTCACTGGAAATATGTGAAAACAACAAATAAAAACATGAGGAGCTATTTACACCAAAGCTGGATTTTTAACTACAAACAACAATGAAATAAGGCGTGAAAACAAAACATGGTGACATACCCTTTTCTATAAAGTTATGCTGTTTATGGTGAGCGTCACAATTGCAAGGTGTGGGACACCCTATGTAGCGACAACACAAACCAAGAAATCCATGTTTTGGAGAAACCCAGGATTTTTCACCGAACTGCTCAAATTGGATTATATTCCAACAATCTCAATTTCAGCCACTTGGCTTTTTCCCCTCCAAGAAATTCTTCCTTCAACAATTCATTTTGTACAGCGTTGCATTCTGATAACCTTCTCCTCCATAATTGTATCACAAAACCACACCAATGACAGTGTACAGTCTCAGTAAGGGCTATAATCACATCCTAGCTTTCACTTGCCTCTTAATCTTAAATAAGACAAACTACCTGAAGTAGCACCTGAGAAAAAGTAAGTAAATGGTTAGTCTGAGACTTTGCTGAAATTTCTACAGGTTGCTACAAGTTGGAAACTGAACTAATCTCAGTGACTAACTGAACTCTTAATTTATAATCTTGGAACCCTTTCTTAACGATCAATACTAAGCACACGTTTCGACAAATTAAACGCAAGAAACGGTACAAATGAGATCAGTCAGAAGTGAACACTGGGGTGCTCCTTTTACCTGAAGTTGGCGACTTGCATCGATCCTCAGAAGTGGTCGACCCCTCATTAATCTCACAGAGACCTGTTTGAACGAACAAGTTCACACAATGATGTGAGGCATTTAAGCAAAACTGTACGCTATACACACCATATAGTGGGAAAAGAACACATAAGGGTCTGGGATTAAGCTGGTTAGAAACTAAATTACTTGTTTAACTTTTTTTGCCTTGATATGGCTGAACACACTTTCTTTACCCAGTTTGTTTGTCTGTATGTTAGTGCTGCTGGATGAAATGATGCTCAGTGAGATGGAACATTTTAAGAGAGCGCTTCTATGTACTGCTCTCATTCCTCCTTGCCTTGGGAAGCACACGAGTGGTTGCTAAGACATGTTACATTTACATTTATTCATTTATCCAACGCTTTACTCCAGAAGTGACTTACAATGTTAATCTACCTACAAGTATTTACACATTTGTACAGTTGGGTAATTTTACTGAAGGATTCAGGGTAAGTACCTTGCTCAAGGGTACTACAGCAAGAGGTGAGATTTGAACCTGCGAACTAACCACTACGCTTCCAGCTATCCCACCAACAGCTATGGCTTGAACTGGGTGGTACTTCCTTCCATCCTTATATGCAGTTGGCATTAGAAGAAAAAAATGTTTTGAAAACAGCATATTCCCATCAGCTCATTCAACAGAAATAATATAAATTTAACAAGCACTTAGTTTATAACCAACTTATATCTCCTAATAAGCACTTTGTACCTTTAGTCACCAAAAGACTTACAGGTGTTCATATATGTCTGACAGATGGAGGCAAGTCATAAAAGTCACATGAAATACACTGTTTTTCACTTGTATAAAAAAGTTTGGATCTGCTTTTTAATACAGGACCAATACCAATACTCTCATTTATTTCTGTATAACAATTTATTACCAATTTCATAAATATTATTATAGATATTTGTACTAAGGGATGGACAAAGTAATGAAAACACAAAGACTCAAACATCACGAGTACAACGGAAGTGACAGAGGTCGTTCACACGAAGTTGCAAAACTAAGTGTGGGTTACAAAAGTTATGACACTATGAAGCGACAGACGCAGCTCAGTTTTGAAATGTTTAAAGGTCACAAAGAGCTGCTAAATTATGAAACAACAGCATATGCGAAAGGAAAAGCTACATCAGCAAAGATGGAGTGGACACACACTGGAACGCACTCCCAAGGACACAGGGAAATGTGATGGGAGGAGCGCTTAAACAAGCAAAAACAAAACCATTAACAATCAAAGAAATTAACAGACCCCTCTGTCAAGTCCCAGCACAAGCTGTGTGTTGTGTGCTTTACCACTGGTAAATATGGTATGTCGGTCGCATACAAGGCTTGTATCGAAGGCTACTGAACACAAAAAAAAAAAAAAAAGACCCCTTTAGCAATAAGTACGAAACTCTGTAGTGTAAATAAGCATCGGTGGCAGATAAGTCAGTACATGAGGACATGTAACTTCCTATTTATGGTTTAGGTTTAAAGAAATTCTAAGAACACCAACTAAAACTGCTCAACAGTGGGTTTATTTCTAATGATATGAGAGGACATTTCAGGGAGGTAAACGGGTTCAATTGTTTCTCTGCAAAGTGGTTCAGTGGTCAAAGAATATGGAAAAGTTTCAAGAGACCATGTTCACTCTAAATGCCATTTCTTCACATCCCCAAATCCCAAGATTTCACCGATGAGCACAATACGAATTCACGAGTGCTTCCTTGAGTACCAGAATAACTTTAAATGCCTTCTTTAGCCTCCCCGTTGACAGAATCTCAATAATCATTGAATTGGAGCCCAAAGCGAGGAGCAGATTTCCACCTTTCATCCGTCTTCAGAAATGGAGATTTCAATATCCCATCACACAAGAGAGTAATCGGAATCAAAGAGGGCCTGAAGTTGATGCGAGGACAGTGGGTGGTCCTGCCCATCAACGTGATATTCATATAGTTTCCATTAAATTGTCCAGCCCATATATTTATGAACAAAATAAAATGCTGCTCACATTCCATTTCTCTCTATGCTACACATTAACAGTCTAGCAGGCAAACTACAGGGCGCAAAAAAGATGCAGACAGCCACAACATACGAGGGGGGGGGGTCTATAGAGATACTCTGCTTCTTGCCAGGTGACTTACTGAGGTAAGAGGCCCGCAGTTTTTTCACAGACTCAGTATATAAGCTAGTGAGGCCGGACATGCAAGACGTTGGAATTTCTTTGAGATGCCAGGAGAGAGAGAGAGAGAGAGAGAGAGACCAAAAACAGAGAATGAGACAGTGACAGGGACAACAAGTCGACTGGCAGACACCAGGGAGCTGCGGAAACCCCGTGCTCCCCTGCTGAAATGAGGAAAAATGAAGGCACATTTGAAGGAGAAAACAAAAAGCTTCATGGTAAACATGGAGGCGAGCAAGAGAGATGTAGAGTGCAAGCTCTGCAGCTCATTAGAAGCACAGTATTGACACATCTGCGTATGACTCCACAATCTGTTGTATTAAAACACTCGGTCCAAGGCCAGAAGATCAAAAATGTATTTTTATACGTTTCGTAGGCTGGTGCCGTAAGCTACAGAGCTCAAACAAGGTGACAAATACTACGACGGAGACGGATCTCGGAGGAGGAGGATTAGTTTTGGACAACGAGAGATGTTTCGAATTGGCGAGACACACAGGAGCCTTGCTGTGAGTGCACAGCAAAGAATATCTGCAACGTAAAAAATGGCCTTACCATTATAGAAACAAAGAGTTGGGGAAGCAGTTTTGGCTGTTTGGCTTGTGTGGAAAAAGGAGTCCTGAAAACTCGATTTTGGTGTTGAATGTTACAGGCCTCCGTAAAAAAATAATAATAAAAAAGTCAACATCTCTGTTTTTAACAGAGGAATGAATTCAGTTCCCTTCTCTTACCTCCAGAGGGCTGTCTTGACTTGCGAGGAGACCGCGGCTGCCTCTGATAGGGGTCGCTTGAACCATACAGCTCCTGCGTCCCCATGTTGAGGACAACCGTCTTCTGAAGGTAGTCCACGATCGCAAGGCCGTTGTTATTACCGAAAACCACCCTGTTTTATTAGACAAGGGGAAAAGAAGACATGACAACTTGTACGAATGCCATGACTCTTAACTGCCCTTATGCACTAATCATTTTACCCTTACATGTCTACCAAAGCATTAAGTTCAAACAACAGGAGCGTTTTCAGATTCATGTTGTTCTGGCAGTGCCGCTGTGAGCGCAGGCACAGCCCCGATGGACTGACTTACAGGCTGTACGACGAGTTGATGGCCAGGCTGGTAATCTGTTGTGGCGGCTCCCCACCGACCCAGGCCAGCTGAACTACCAGTTCCACCTGATACCCTGGGGACTGCCTCGCCAGAGAATTCCGCACCCTATACCAGGAGAGAGATCCATTATAACCCGAATGCACGGACACCAGAAGAGCAGTTGCTCTGGGTCTGAATCCGTGGACTGAGGGCTAAGCCCAAATGGGTGAACTGTGAACTGTTTCAGCGAAGATCATCAAGACCACCATTTCAGCGAGGTTCCCCGGGCAAGCCGGCATGAACACAAACAAATCTGATCCTTCACAGAGCACAAAAAAGAAGAGAGTGTTTAATAGCAGGGCACTAAAGACTTTAATCAGTTTGGGAGGAATGAGGCAATGCCAAGGGTGCCTGAAGGGACAGCTATAATTACAGTGTGAGAAAGAACAAGAGACTGCGCTCCAAACACTAGGATTAGATATCAGCACAAGCCAAATGATGAGGGACTCAAGATGAACCTCCAAAAGGGCAGAGTGGCAGTAAAGGAACTGGAAATGAGATCAAGGGGTTGCTAATTCAAGCCCCTTTAAAGATAATTAACATTAAATGCTTAAGTGAAAAATCTATCCATACAAGTAAACTGTTTTATATGGATTACATATGCAAATAATGGCTTGATTTAAAGGGATTGCTAAGAAACTAGTGAACCAAGTAAGATGCAGTGTCCACAGAGACATGATGAAATGGGAGGCACTGGGGCAGGTTGTATGCACCTTAGGCATGGTATGTGGTCCCGAGTCGCATCTGAAGGGCTGTTGTCGATGGGTGGCTGGGATTCCGGGTTGTTCTGGGGATTACAGGTCACCGTCGGGGTGGTAGGCGCTGCTGCTGGTTCCCCTCCTGCGTCCGGAGATACCACATCGTTTGGCTCGGACATCAGCCTGACTTCCAGGAGCTGAGATGAAAGAGAGGACACACACACACGTACGTTGCAAGAAACTCACTGGTGAAGAACAATGGAACACCAGAAATAACAATGCTATTTCACATAAAAATAAGTGTCAGTTCTGCAGAACACATGAAATGTACTTAAACATAACTGTATGATAGCAATTTCTGCCCAGAACTTTAAGAATTTTGAAGCCCCCCCATCAGTTTTATTTTAGTTACTCTATTTAATAAATGAAGAGCAGGATTACATGCGCTCTAATAAAAATCAAAGGGTGGGGATTATTACCCATAACTGTGTATATTACAAGCAGCTTATATAAAGCAGCTTATCAAAAACTTACTAGTGTAAAGTCTGTGCCACTGCAACGCTTTCGTTTGCAAGTGTGCTCTTAGCAGCCCGTTACCTGCACTGCCTCTGACGTGACTTCCTGTTGGCTGAATTTATAGATTATGATGTGTGCAGAGACCCCGGCAATGCAAAGCATCCGACTCTCGAGGCACAAGGACATGGCCTGGATGGCAAAGGGGTCTTCATCCGGGGTCTCCACGTTGGGCTTGTCCTCTTTACTCCGTGGCTTCTCAAAGACCTTGGCTGTCTTCAGCTTGTACAGTACTTGAAGCATCACTTTGAAAAAAGCAAAAAAAGTGCAGTTTATTACAATTAAATTTATTTCATAATATAACAGGGTGCTCTTTGTTTCCAAGTTTCAAGACGGAAATGTTAATCCAACTGCAACAGAACAGCCACTTTGTGTTGGCCACAAAAAACACTTCACTGTTGAAAAAGTGAATTTTTAAATTTGGACAATCACAGTTCCTTATGCAAAGCTCTAGTTCCTGAAATGTTAACCAATGACAATTTCTCTTGACAACCATTTCGCGTAGCACAGGAATAGAACAGGGGAGACACATCCCCCTCATTGCAGAAATAAGACACTTAACGCACATCTATCCAACACTCTGGCCAGCTGGATTAATGGGAATCTCAGCACCAGAGGGGCAAGAATCAGCAGCTTAACTCACACTCCATAATCACAGAAATATTATATAATTTCTGCTTTCACTGAGAACACCAAGGTGGAGTAGAGACAAAAACACTAATATATTGGCAATATAACAGCACTCACTTGCAGAAGCATCCCAAAATTTCACAGACCCATCTGCATGCCTGTTGATAGAGGATAAAAAATACTGATTTCTGATTTTTAATTTAAATACTGTATTGCTTTTTCAAATCATTTTTATTACCATTTTATTTAGCAGATCCCTTTGTCCAATATGACATACTTTGTTTGGTTTGTGGGCTAAGCTACTTAGTGATTTACTCATGGTAATTTTTACTCAGTTCAGACAGTGGTAAATGCTGCTCTTACCCTGTCATGATTATCTCTGGGTAGCTCTGTGTGCCTTGTCCCCAGTTACCACCATTTATAGGCCACTCCTAAAGGAAAGAAAGAAACAGAGTTGCAACACTGGCACATAAAAAAAAAATGCAGGGGGAAAATTAAGAGGCAATGTATTGGCTTATGAAAAGAAATAGACAAAATCCATTTTTAACTTTTCTATAATTCTAAATTATTTTAGACATAAGTCACAACTGATAAATGCTTCAGAACAGAGATTTAAATTTATTTACTAAAATCTGTAAATATGACTATAATAAATTGGTCCAACCTCTCTTCTGGACACACTTTACTGCCCTCTATTCTCAGGTCCTGACCCCCTGACCCCTGACCCCCCCCATACAGACAGGAATATTAGAAAAAAAGACAATTAAAAAAATGTTAATTTTCAAAATGTCAAATGGACAATTCATGTCAGGAAGAGAGATTATTTGGATCAGTTGAGCGGCTATAGATACTCAAAGACTAGCAAGACGAATGAAGTACCTTCTTGCTGTAGACCTGGCACTTTTGCCTGGATCCAACAGTGTAAAGTGCAGGTATAAGGTCCCCTGGACAGTCAGCAAAGTACTCGCAGCACGTCACGGGGGATTCATGGATAGTCAGAGGATAAGGGTTCTCAAAGATTGGATAGCTGAGTGCACATTGAAAAAAAGTATATACACACACACTTACATATGTGGCTACCTCAACGGATGGCACATACTTTATACTTCAGTTTTTTCTTTTTGAATTTTCAATTATTTGTGGTGTCAGCTGCATATTTTTGACAGATTCACAATTTCACCATGGTCAGCAGAAGCTCTCATCTCACACTTACCCGTTTTGTGCAAGGTCAATAACAACTAAATCCTTTTCTAGAAGCACCACCACAGCGTATGGTTCCTGAAAATCTATATGGAGATAATAAGAGCAGCAGGACTTCATTAAAACACATCTGTTCCCTGTCACGGTGCAGCACCACAGTGAACTGACAGCAAACGCACCATTGGGATACGGCGTTTCACACAGGGTAAGGAAGTCCACAATGGGGTAGTCCATTTCGAGAACGGCTGTGCTCTTCCCGTGCATGACGGTCAAACACGGTCTTCTCCCCACGGTGTCGTAGGAAAGACCCCCTGAGAGGATCATGAATGGGTCGCTGCGCCAGGGAAATCGCAGTTACACACAACACCTACTTGTAAGTATTTTGACACCACTTTCACAAACACAGAACATTCCAGTGCAAACAAACACAGTTAAGCAGAATGCTAGAAGTTGACTGATGCTCTCAGAATTACATCTTTCAATGTAACAACGTGTAATGTATGGTCTTAGATAATAATCGTTATACATGTTTTATATGCTTTCTTTAGTGTGCAGGATTATCTGTTTTTACAATCAGCAGAACTGATCATTTTCATTGTTTATTTGAAATATTAATTAAAAATACCTTATTAGTTTAAAAATACCACAAGTACTGTTTTGTGTTAGACAAACATTTCTGCCTGCTCAAAGGGTGTTTGGGTCAGCTGATTCTCGGCGAAATGCAAAGGTGAGCTAGATAACATGGGGACCCGTTCAGAAAGGACCACAACTGGCTGTGTCGCTCTTAAAGTTAAAGATGCAGATCTCACCCTCACCTGCTTCTTGTTGTTTTGTACTCTACTTTCAGGATAGGTTTGCATGGTTCTGGCTTCTTTCCATCTTTGGGCTGCTTCCCTGAAATGCAACACAGCAGCATCCACAGATATTTAAATGTTTCCACAGGGAAAATGTAAATGTGCTTCACACACCAGCTACGGTATAACACTTCCTCTCCATTATAAGAGCACCTTTAATTCAACTAGCTGGTCTCCCAGCTCTTCTAGCACCACTAGAAGCACAGAGGGTCAGTGTGATTATTATAAAAACATACAAGCAGGACCATTTGGTTCAGTGATAGGGAGAAACAAGAATTGTCTGTGAGCAGCCCCAATCTATACCATCACTACACAACTGATCATATGGGAGAAGAATGAAAAGGGTCAATAAACATACTACAGCAGTCTAGAGAAGAGCAGGATCATCAGAGGGGCCTACCGTGCGGCGTGATGATGTGCGCAGGTTTGGCAGGGGATTTCACATTCCATATGGTCAGAGAGCCATCAGAATGGCTACAGACAAACTGCTTTCCTTCGTGGTGCCAGGCAACAGAGTGTATCGCCTGAAAAACAGTGCGAAGAAGCTGTCAATATGGTTCAAGCAAGGAAATGTTAACTCAAAAGTGTGGTAGCTGTCCTCATCCTCAAACTGCTGCATCATCAAATTTCCTGGTGATGAAATACAGTCTGAGGAACCACTACGTTCTTAACCATTTTGACATTCTTCTGTTATCATTTAGCTGACAAAGAAAATGTAACTTTTGATAACTGGATATAATTCAGTTAAGTACTTCAATGAAAGGTACTACAGTAGGGACCTTCCTGGGACTTAAACAAAACTCCTTTCTGGCTACATGCCCTTAACTGCACGAAACGTTCAATTTTGCTGTCTTTCTGAACGTGATACTTGTTGTTGACACCTTGAACAGGATGAAGTGTGACATGATTTATGCATAGCCCTACCACTCTGGACTACTTCACTGTTTAACCTGATATGAACCAGGTTACGTGACCTTCTCAGCAGGGTGTTGCTCTGTGCACATGTGCAATATCTCATTCCAAAACCCCACTGACTTAAAATTACAACAACCACCACAACAGTTGGCAACTATCAACATCAGCCAAAATCTGTTACTCATTTCTCACCATCAGCACAATTATTAAGAACTCAGATTAATTCATAATCTATTAGAAGTGACTAAAGATTAACCTGTAATCGGGGGGGGGGGGAGGGAAAACAGCAACACAAGTAGCAACAGATTAAATGTACACTTTATAATGATGCAACAAATTAATTCACTAAATTATTAATCCATGTGAAGTTGAATATTTATACTGATCAGAATGTGTTAAAGGTCATCATTATTTTTTCTCTGAATATTGGACAAACTGTGTGACACATGCTACTCAGTCTTAAGGTTCAATTAAGAGCTCAGCAATTTGTCAGTATTTCAGTGGCTCTACAAAAAAAATAAAAAATAAAAAAATAAAAAAGGAAAAAGAGAGACAGCACACACTCCACAAACCTAAAAAAAACTGTGTGAGTAGCTGGTAGCATAGTAGTTAGAACTGCTGCTTTTGGACCCAAAGGTCACAGGCTTGAATCCCACCTCCCAGCAATGGTATCCCTGAACAAGGTACTTACCCTAAAATTGCTCCAGTAAAATTACCCAGCTGTATAAATGGGTAAACAAATTGTAAGGAGCTTAACATCGTAAGTCGTTTTGAAGCAAAGCTTCAGTGACATGGATAAATGTAAAAACCCTACCAATTATGGGGCATATTGTGTGGGTTGGTGAACGTGCTGGGATGTGCTGCGTTTCCTCGTGCCTATAGTTCCCTCGAACAATTTCCTGTGACAAAAGGAGGAACCCCGGAGAGGTGTTGGGGAAAACAGCTTTACTTACCTCGTCATAATTGTAGCGATAGTCAGCCTTTTTGGATTTCAGATCCCACAGGACCACTATTCCACACTCAAATCCAATTGTAAGCTGGCATAAGGGTGAGAGGGAAAAAAGACAAACTAATCATATTTGGCAAAAAGACATTTGTAAAATGCAAACAGAATATGATTTAGGAAGTTGCAAACACAGTCAATGTGCTGTAAAAATGACTTTGGGTGAGACCTTTTGTTAAAAAGTAGTCAACAAAAAATTTAGCTGAGCTGTTTAACAATGTATAATGCTGGAGTAATGGATTTAATTCAAAAAGGATAGGGGAAAAAGCAGAGAAATGCTATTTTTAAAAGCTAATTTCATCAGAATATATAGTGTGTGTGTTGTACTTGTATTGCTTTGGGGTTTCAAGCATCCTTTTAAAGACTTCATGATTTCCATAATATCAAATAATGTTGAAGTACATCCCTTGTCGAAAATCACGGATTATTTCCTGCATAGAAACCTTTTCTATAACAATGAAGGAGGGGGGAAGGAAGGAAAAAAAAAAAAAAAAAAAAAAAAAAAAAACGTACATGCAAATAACAGCAATTTATATTTTTTATAAATTTATAATTTACATTTATCCGATGCTTTTCTCCAAAGCGACTTACAATGTTAGTCTACCTACAATGATTTATCCATTTATGCAGCTGGGTAATGTTACTGGAGCAATTTAGGGTAACTACCTTACTCGAGGGTACTACAGCTAGAGGTGGGGATTGAACCTGCCAACTTTGGGTCCAAAGGTAGCAGCTACAACCACTACACTACCAGCTGCCCCCCACTATACAATACCTACTATCCATCTGCATATTACATCTTAATTGTCCCGCTTGTCATTTTCTCCCGCTGGAATTTTTCACCTTTTAAGTTTTAATGGCAAATGCATCTAGACAATGAGACAGGTGCAAACCAAAAGTGGACAGAAGGTAACGTACTGGTTAAAGGTGCCACCTTTGGACCCAACGGTCGCAGGTTCAATCTCCACCTCTGGGTGTAGTACCTTGAGCAAGGAACTTACCGTAAATTGTGTCAGTAAAAATTACTCAGCTGTAAGTATGTATGTATATAAAAAATTTTTTTTTTTAAAATATATTTATTATGAGTAAATAACTGTAGATAGACTATCATTGTAAGTCACTTTGGAGAAAAGTGTCAGCTATATGAATACATGTGTGCTGTGTTACATACAGCTCTCAAGCTGAAACTAGCTGGGGACACCTTTCTCAAATCAGAGGGGGCATGCTTTTACAAGCCGCAGAGGGATCCATACCTTTCCCTCATCCATGGGGTTATCACTGATATGGACCACAGGACCAGGATGGGTCTTGGATGACCTAAGTACATGATGGAGAAGAGAAAATAGACGGAAAGATGGAGAGGTGAGAAAGTGCTTCGCTCTCGCTAAGCTCGATCGAGTTGTGTAAGGGACCTCAGAAAGGAGGAGTCTGACTTCATTACACTGACTGCACCTCGGGACATCGTACTGTCTAACTGCAGCCCACAGGAACCCCTCTTCCTGTTTTCATGGCCTGTGTCAACAGTCATACTTCTATCTGTTCTAATGCGGTTTAATTAAGCCGTTTGGATATAAGGTGATGAATAAATAGACCACCACATATCAAAAAACGCACATTTCATTATTTTCATGTGCTTTGTCGTTTATCTGCACCAGCGCATACGTTTGCTAGATTTTGCAATACTAATTTAATTTTGGATGCGCTATGAGTTCTCAACAGATTTTGATTACTGCATTTAATGTATTCGGCCCCAATACTATTTTCCTATTGAAATAGTTACTTTTATTATGGGAACTGGCATAATCAGATGTTTCATAGGAACACAACCATTGTATTATAGCTGACAGAGATCCTCATCTGATTGTATACAGCTTTATGAATGTTCATTATAAGTTATTTGTATATTTAACAAATAACCGGTATTAGACTACGCAGGTAATGAGCTTATTCAGATCGGTAACTTTCCAAACTCATCATTGCATATCTAGACGTTGCATCACCACAATATCTAAATATTCCTAACTGGAACAGCAACTACAATTACAAAGAATTGTGTGTTTTTATTGCTTTAATTACACCTAAGCCAACTAGCATTTATTTGGCCCACTGTGGAGTATTGACCCTGGAGCAGGATAACCATGGTAACAACCTGCGGCTGTACAAGGCTCAGGAACAGCAGCATATGCTCCTGTGAAGTGGTCCAGCGTAAAATGCAGACTCATATCTGGGATGTGCTGTGCTCTAAACTGCTACTGCAAAGCAAAAGCTCTGTTCAAATAGTATTAAAGGACTCAGGTTTAAATCCTCACTCCTGCTACAGGGCCCCTGATCAAGATACTTACCCTGAATTGATACAGTATAAATTACTCAGCTGCATGAAGGGGTAAATACCACATTGTAATTTGCTTAATATAGAAACATTAACTTAAGTTATTTTGGGGAAAGAAGTTGCGATGACTCCTCCAGCAAGAGATTTTGACAAAAAAAAAAATTCTCACTTATCAGATGAGTTCAGATAGGTTTTTTAATGCATCACTCTAGGGAATGTACTTTTCTCAGTGGTACTAGAGCAGGAGCACCCTATATTTGCACCTGATGAATTTTGTATTATGGACTAAAGACAAATTTATGAACAACACTTGAGACACAGAAGAGGGTCTGTATAACCTAAATTCAGACTTGAGTACATGTCACCATTTCCCACTGAGGTTTCTAACAGATGGAGATGTGCAGCCTGAAAAGAAGAATTCCCCTTTAAAATAAACATTAAAAACGCGTATGCTGGGGACACGATGCTTTCGCAAGTCATTCCACAAACCAGCCGCAGTACAGCCGCAGAATGTCAAGGTCGAATTGCTGCAAGGGAAAAGGGAATTAGAACTCAGCAGCTGTCGTTTGGAACCACATTTCTCTAATTTATTTCAGGACAAAGGACCACGTGGCTGGCACACCTGCCATGGCAGCAGGAGGCGCCGGACCACCCAGGGCCCGACAATCGCTCCCGCATCTGTCGCCCGTCAGGTGGAGAGCGGGTTCGACAGCTTTGAGCAAAGATGAAATACCGAAAACGCACATGTGAATTTCATTCTCACTTCAGGTACACGATGTTACCCAAACATGTCCTTTGCTTTTCACTGGACCCAAGAGGTGAACTAAAGTTCAAAAAGGAATCCGATGTTCTGACGGAAGGTCTGGAGGAGCCCGGAAAACCAACATGTTGGCTAGCAACAACAACAAAACAAACGTGTTCCTCAGGCAGAATGAATCATGTTGTCAGAACTGTTTAAATAAACATGTATGGGGGGGAAAAATGCATCCCAGTTCAGGCAGCGTGCCAGCGAGGGGCGGCTTCAATGAGACCTGACGTGTACTCTGTCTCCGGCCCTGGGGCAGCAGGGCGACATGCTGTCACAACACAGTGACAGTGCTGTTCACACACAGGCAAATGGCACTCAGCCATCTGTTTCAACCTTGTGCTCTATGTACTTGCATGAGTGTGTATTTGCTCTTTCTTCATAAACTAATTCTTGTTTGTGACCCTGTTCTGTTGGTGAATTTAAAAAAAAAAATCTTAATTGTTCTTCTGCACTTTCAAACAAGACAGTGTCTGCAATGCAAGTGACTGCAAAAATACACACACACATTTCACAACTATACAGTATGTGCCAAGTTCCAACAGCCAGTCCATGGAAGAACAAAATCAGTGTTGACTTGCTGTTCAAAGTTTTGATGTCTACACATAACAGCAAAGCTTAAATATATAAATAAGTGAAGGACTAAATGGGGTAGAGGCATCAAACTGCTTTAACTGCACGTAACAACTGAGGAAAACATTAAGTGTTGGCAGAAATATGCAACCGCTATGTGTTTTTTTTCTTCACAATTTAAATAAAAATAACAGCTATGTGGCTCAGATTAAAAAAAAAAATCCTTGCCTCACGAATCATGTAGTGTGACAGCAGCAAAAGCCTGGCATGAGGCACAGAGATAACAGATGAGAAACAGCACAATGTAGGGATGGGGTGGGGGGGAGCCAAAGCCGTAATGTGAATGCTGAGGGGTAAAGGACGCTGCGTGGTCATGGACGATGGGTCCGGTTCAAACTCACAGTTCGATGGCTTTGTTCCACATGATGACGTAGCCTGAGAGAGTGAAGGACTCCACATTGACGATGTAGATGTTCCCTCTTTCTGTGCCCACGTACAACCACTTGCTCTGGAAGGGCAGGTGGCAAAACGTTATCCTGCAAAGAGAACAAGAACATTGGAAAGATTATTACTTATTCATTTATCTGGTAGCATAGGGGTTAGCGCAGCTGCCTGTGGACCCAAAGGTTGTAGGTTCAAATCCCACCTCTAGCTGTAGTACCCTTGAGCAAGGTACTTACCATAAAATTACTCCAGTAAAAACTACCCAACTGTAAAATGAGTAAATAATTGTGAGTAGACAAACACTGTAAGTCACTTTAAAAAAAAATGAATAAATGTAAATGACTTACAATGTGAAGTTGGTATACTAAGAATTGTTTATATAAATACCTGGGCAATTTTAACCATCAATTCAAGAGAACAACCTTGCTCAAAGGTACTACAGAAGACAGTGACCAAGCCTTTAACAGGCAATGTTTGAGAAGTAGGGTTGGGGTGATTACCCAGCCAGTGGACCACAGCTGAAGGTCTGGGACAAACACTTCTGGCAACTCAACTATAATGTGCACACAGAGACCTGTAACATGGTCCTCAGACAAAAGGTTCCTGACAGAGATACCCAAATCAAGCCATGTGAATTTAAATCACATATTATCCTCGACAGAGCTGAGCCCTTGAGGAGCCTTTCGTATTTGATGAAGCGCAGGTCACCGAAGTGGCTCGAACGCGGTTACCATGGCACCCGGCAGCAAAGCGGCCTCCTTCATCAACTACGCGAGTGCTTTTTCAAGTCGTGACAGAGGTGCCCTGCGGGAACGTAAGGTAAAGTGGGCGGCGGGAGGACAGCAATGTGGATGTGACAGTCAAAGGAGCAAACCTGAACTACATGGGGTTAACAGGCGCACCAAGGTGTGAGTCTCACTGGTCAAGTAATATACAGTACCCTGCATCTGAGATTGCCATTCTTTACCAACCATTTTTATACACTACAGCACCATTTTGGGAACTAGTCCCCGACAAGGCATTAATTTCCCGCAGGAATCGAAAAGACGTGTCCCTCCTAGCTGTTCCCAGATATAGGACATTTGTGGGTTGCTTTGCTTTCTCTTCTATCCAGTTCGTCCCATACAAGTTTTGACCAGGTTGTCAATATGTACACAAACTTTTCACTGTAGCGTATATATTCATACACCTCTACATAGTGCGCCCATGGATTCCCCAACAGGAGAGCCGTGGGTCACGGGATTCCCAGGCATTCAAGGAAGCGGACAGAAATGATTAAAGTTACGGGGGAGGGGAAATCATCACACAATTCTGAAAGGGCAGGGAGATGTAGAGAATAACCTCCCATCTGCGTAATCTGAATCTCTCATTGAACTTCTGTATCGACCACTTCGGAAGGGTCCATACATGACCACAACCCCTTACCGGGGACCACTGAACCAACTCTTCAGCTGGTACCTCCATGGTGGGGGCCACCACAAACAACATTAGGGACCAGGGAGCACAACATTAAGGGCAAGTTTGGAGTTTCCTGCAGAGCAGTTCACAACACGCTCAAAGAGCTCTCTTTTCAAGGCATCACTCTTTTCTTTTCAGACACCCTGCTGTAAGTGCAATCCTCATTTAGAAGGATGATCAGCTTGTTATAAATCTTACTTCACTTAAGAAATGTGCTACTTCAAAGAAAAGAAGGGTTATTGACAGCTTTCTGCTCTAGGGCTTGTTTTTTTCATGTCATTTCAGCTTTACCAGTCAAGTGGTAAGTTAGCAGGCTTATTAGTTAGTTAGGCTGATAGTCTCAATGCACTGATTGTACTTCACTACTCGTTTTTATTTTGAGGCGTTATCCCATGCTGGTTCTCACCTCTCCCTGTTGAACTTGAGAGAGTGAAGAACAGCAGGCCGCTTCTGCCTTAGGTTCCATAGGTGGATGCTGTCATCAGTCAAGGCGCTCACCAGTGCCCCCTGGGAAGGAATGCAAAACACAATAGTTTTTGGCGAGCACAAGGATCAAAATAATCAGACTCGGCAAGTAAGGACGGGAGAGCGCAAAGGAACGAGCAGGGCCAGGACTTACCTCGTTGATGAGGAACTGGAGTTGGATCACAGCGGCACCGCTCTCATGCTGACAGTAACATTCAACGCCTGGTTGACCGAAGCTGGTGGCCCCTCCATTAAGGAACACAAAGGGAAGTAAAACAAGCAAAGCACTCTAGACGCAACAAACACGTATCATACAACCCTCATGAAAATCTAGTGCTCATAGTACGGAGGTCTGAATGCTAGTTTTAGAATTAGCATTATCAGAATTTTTAAATGGCTTTATTCCTGTGCTAGGCTGACTGTTAGCTGTAATAGTATCTATTTCTGTATCTATACTGTCATCAACTGATTGTTGTCTTGTAAGCACTTTTTGGTTACATTAACCCGTGTTACCCCGTAAGATCCCTTGTACAAAACCATGAACTAAACATAGAACAAAAAAATTCCATTATTCTTAACACTGATTTTTTAAATATGTTTTAAGACATGTCACAGAAAAAGTAAAACACTTCAGCTCTGTGCAATAAAGAATACAATATGCAATTAGTACAAACAGCATACACTACATATCCCTCACATCATTAAAAAACCAAATTAGTCCCCCCCAATTTATATGAATACCACCAAAATGGCCAATTAGAAGAAACTGGCATTTCTTTCATTACAAGAGCTCTCAACCTGAAATCAACAACCCCAATTACCAAAAGCCACGAGAGCGTAGATCAGCACGGTAAGGACAGCTCCCCGATTGCACAGACAGAGCTTCAGCAGCTCGATGAAAGATAATCACTGAGGTGGTGGGAAATCCATGGCCTCCATTAAGTGTGTACAGTGTTTAATATGTACAGTTCAAGTGGGGCATCCATTCTCTCACCACAAGATCATGGAATGAAGCCAAAGTGAGTGTGGGCGCGTGCGTATGCGCACAATGTCTCGGCAGCAGAGCCTTCTGACAGTTTAATCTTTCCCGTGTCTACAGGGACGCCGAGTTCAAGAGCTCATAAACTTATCTTGCTGAAACCCTCACGCTGCCTGACTGGGAGACTGAGGAAATTAATCTTCATAATTTGATCAAGTGTGGTTGTACATTTAAGTTGAGTGGAACTGCGGAAACAGACAAGGATGCAGAAGGCAAAACGAAGACAGATACTGCAATGAGAATACATCATCTGACCTTTGTCTGTCATTTTTCATTAAACAAAGCACATCCATAAACATACAGTACCAGTGAAAATGTGTGCACAATTTCTGGAAACTATCGTTTCCTGTACAAGGTATCGGATTAATAAATTTGAGTAGATTACCAGCCAAAATATCGTCCAAGCTCTTCTGCAGCAATTCCCAGAGTCGCTGGACACTTGCAGGGTGCTTTGTTTTTACTCTTCGATCCACATCATGACATCTAGGTATTTCCCACGTGTACTCACATGTTTAACTGGTAATGTACATGCTAATATTTCACAATATTAGAGTGGAGCAGGAGTCCATTTCATTAAACATCTCCCAAACACCTTACGGGCCGGTGGCTGAGATGCTCACTTTGTTGCTGCTCCCATTTCAAATCAAGACTGCAGAAGGCATAGATAATGTTAGAAATAAAATGTAGTCAACCTATCTTTTCATCATTTATTCATAACTCCATACCAGCAATGGCTTTCTGCAGCACTTTGTCATGCACCTGCCAATATATGAACATCCTTAGAAAATAATTTCATATCAGCCTAAATTCACTACACGTGGTTTCCAAATTATGAAAGATCGGCAGGGAAGGTAGAGCCTATTCGGGAACATTACGGATCTGCCCTCTTTCACAAACCAATAACAACTGCATCCTCAAACACACCGACTACTGAGTGCTGCTGGGAGAATGCCCTCTTATGTAGAGGGTTATGGGTGAGACATCTCCACTAGAGACATGCTGTGCTCATAACTGGATGCGGATGCAGGAAATCCGAGTTCGATTTACATTTATTAATCTATGTAAATTATTAACCCATTAACACAGATGGAGAATTCCTACTGGCCGAAGTTCAATGATCAAGAATACTACAGCAGGAACATGGATTCAAACCCAGGCCAGAACCTTCCAACTGGAAGACAACAGCTCTAAATGTTACAGTACCTGCAGCACCTTGATCAATGGTACTGCAGCAGAAATCCATCAAGTGCAAGGTGACAGCTCTTACTGCTATGCTACCTTCTGCCCTAGAAATGTGCACTCCCACAAAATGCACAAAGGCCATGGCTAAGCACAACTGGAGGAAAAAAAACCTGCATGATGAATAACCACAGCAGCACCAACCCTTGAATGAAAAGGTGCACATCATATGCCTAACAAAAATAAATTAAAATTATATGCATGTGAAGTGCTAAACTAAGGTACAAGTCTGGTGGATGGCAAACAAAACAACCAAACGTAGAAAACCCATAAATATCACATGGATGTCTGGTCACCCAGCCTGCACAGAATGCAATTCTGCAAATGGAAAAAAGAAATGGGTCAGAAGTGGATATTTCTAGAGAGCGGAATTTACAAGGGTTTTTGAAAAGAAGGGGGAAAAAAAAAGAATAAGTCAAAATGAGTTATCTGTGGCAGCATCCTGTAAAGAAATGATGTGAAGCTGAATAAACAACGAAGGAAATGGAAAGTGGTACAGAAAATATGCACAAGTATTTCCCTCCCCGATAGAAGTTGAATTTATATACAAGACAAAATCCAAAGGAGCATATGAGGTGAGCTTTGCTAGGAAGGATTATGTTTGGGGATGCTGTGTTCGGTCTGACAAACCATACAGGTGTTACCACAACTCACTCCACTGGGTTAAGCACATGAAGACAAAATATGCTGCTTCCTTTTCTTAAGCTGTACACATTAAATGACACTGCCCATCACACCTTTTATGCCATCTCACCACATTTCATGTTAAGGCGGCAACTTGATAGACTGTGAAAAAGTGCATAAACCCTTATTCAGATTTCAGGTTTTTTTTTTTTTTTTTTATGTAAAGGCTAAAATCAACACAGATCAAGTTTAATCACCCCCTTCCCTTTCCAAAACCACTCACTGTGCCACCATACCATCCGCTTTTAGGAAAATAAAAGGAAAACAATTTCAATTCTCTGGTTATGTAAGAGTGCAAACCCTTTGTAACAGGGTTGAGCTACACTGACTTAATCACATTCCAAATCCTGTGTAAACATAATTTGTCTTTACCTGACATCAGCTGAAGTGATTCTGATTAACCCTTAAATAAATTCAGTTGTTCCCACACAATTTCCCTGAAAGGTCCACGGTTGCACATTGCAGAGATAAGGAAGGGTGTGTAGACTTATATCCGGCGTAACTTAAGAGACGAGAGCGTCGGAATAAAATATTAAGCAAATCATGTGTCTCAGACTTAATCAGAAAGACGTTATTCAGGAATCCTTTTAAGAACTGTCACACTTTTATGCCACAACACAGCTTGAACTGCACAAAATTCAGAAACGCTGTAGTTTACCCTTTATTTTCCACCCTTATAAACTCTCTAAGGAAGTTATAAAAAAAAAAAAAAAAAAAAAAATATTGATACTGGATGTAACCCAAACCAAATTGCAAAAAAGAGAAAGCTTCCGCTTTTCAAAGAGGAAGAAAACAGAGCTTTCCAGCAAGTGTCCCTCTTTGGTATTTTCCATATTCTCGCATGTAGCTCAGCATCTACTGGTAGTTTTCTGTATTTCACTTCCCTCGGTGTCCTTGAAACACCACCAACTGTAACTGAGATGGCTCAGCAAGGTGAGAAATGTTTCCTCCTCAAGAACAAGATGGCATTTTAATTTTTGGCCCCACAACTCCAGATAGAATTTACTAAAAGCTGACAACTTTATTCAATGGCCATTAAAATATATAGGGTGGCCATGTCTGTGCTTCCCGTAGATGAAAGCCCATCTGTTGGGCCTGTGAAAGGAGACACACACCCCGGCATGCGTGCTGTGTAGCCGTGTCACAGGGAAAGTAATGGTAGGAGCTGATGGAAATGCCCTGCAGGGCAGGCAAAAAAAAGAACAGGGAGCTGTGAAGTGGTGGGAGGTAGGTATCTAGAGAGCAGTGTGTATGACCTGCTTGGTAGGGTACCAGGCATCTCACAAGGTAGCTAAGCATTTGAACATCAGTACAGGACAGTCATGCTTTAAGGTAGAACAACAGTATTTAAAAACAGGGACTTGTACTGTTAACACTACTCTTTTAATGCCAGGCAAGGGTGCAGCTGTAGTACACTTGAGCAAAGTGAGCAAAGTGCTTACCTTGAAATCATCAGCAAAATATCCTGGTCTGTAAATGTGAAAAGCTGAAGCTCATCTGGACAAAAGTGTCACCAAATCAACAAGGAAATATAATCTCTACATTTCAAAAATTGCATGTCCACTGCTGGGTTATGGGGGTCTGCAGACTATCTCTCTCTCTCTCTCTCTCTCTCTCACACACACACACACACACACACACACACACACACACACGAGTGCAATTCAGAGTCACCCATTAACCTGAAATACATTACTGGACTGTGGGAAATAAATGAAGCATCCAGAGGAAACCCATGTGAACACAACATGCCAACTCAAAAAAAAAAAAAAAAACTACTGGATTCAAACCTGTGTTTGAACCCGTAGTCCAGGAGCTCAGAGGCAAAATAATACAACGGCAAATTTAAATAACTGAACTCTTTTTCCCAGGCAGAAGTACTCGCCACTATTATCTCACTCCATCTTGAAACAGTAGGGTGGGGGTGCAAGGGTAACTGACAAGGCCCTGGTGTGACAGATCCCCCCTCACACCCCCGGAGGCCAGCTGTCCCTTTGGCGTACTCAGCAACTTGGATCCTCTGGATAGGAGAGACGTGAAAACCAAAAAGGGCTAGCAGATGAAGAACACTACCTACGCAGAGAGCTATAAACAGCTTGGCGGATTGGCTGCTCTCCTTGGAGGACAAGGCAGCGCAGCGGTCTGCAACATTCTGGGGTTTTTGGGCTCTTCCACCCCCCCGCCATCCAAAAAACACCAGCTGCAACAATGCCAGGAAGCAAAACGCCCATTAGTGTCCAATGTAAAACACAGAGCACCAAACTTTTGTGAGTTCTTTCCTTTCTTTGTAATTACAGTTTCAGTATATTAATTAGCCTGTCACCTTGCCAAAAGAAAGCACATTTGTTTTGTTTCATATCTTTCGCATTGTAAAACATTTGTTAAAATTGTTGTGCCCCCTCATTTACTTCTATTGATATAGTCTCTTTTTGAGGGATTATGTGGCTGTTTTTTTCCCTAATAGTAATAGATTATAAAATCAGAGCTTTTTCATTTTTTTGCAGATAGCATTGAGTGTTGAGCTTTAAGACATGGCCAACAAGACAATCAAAGACACTGCACCCTGATACCTACCCTGTACCCTCAGGAACAGAGCTAAGCTCCTGCACCTGAAGCCACTTGGTTCACAAAAGGTTCAAAACGAAAAAGCAAAAAGGTGAAATGACCTCCCTCTCTCCCTCAGAACTGCCGAATGACTTTGAACATGCAAGAATTGCATTTGTAATGATCATCTTCATATTTTCTCTCTGAATATTAATGCTATTAAAAAACCTTATGTAACATGCGCTGTCAAAAACAACGTCAAACTATGGTCTGCCCATCATGGATGCATCTAAATCTCTTTGCTTGCAGTGAAATGCATTTTTGTTTACTCTGTTGTACATCTTTTTGGAGAAAAACATCTGCTAAATGAATAATGCAAATGTAATAACTGGAATCTTCTAGCCTTGACTTTGGAACCAAAAGAACTATGAACTACAGAAAATAAAACGAGTGTAGCACCTCAATTCATGTTTATAACAGGGGGAGGGGAGGGGAGGGGAGGGACTGCTGTTTGACTGAAATATAACCGGTACCCTCATACTGGCACTTACCAAGTGGAATTTCATTTCTACGGAGACTGAGTTCTGAGTACTACACCCTGGTCACTCAGAAACCATCACACGGTTGAAGGAAATTGCTGCTGAAAATGAGCAGCACAAAGCATTTGTCAAAAGAACAAAACATCGCTGATCGATACGAACAAACGGGTTTTCTTCAAACCACTGGATAAGTACAATCGTATTCCCTCACAGCGTGGCAAAGCTGATTTGATGAATAGCAGAACGGCGCATAATCACATCAAGACGGAAATCGATATGCATTCACTCACACACAGACGCTTTGGCGGCATCGCGTCAGCCAAGCTGCAGAAGTGTTTCTGAACTGTGGGTTTAGAGACAAGCTGAAGCCTCCTGATGAATAGGCCACTCTGAAAAACTGACAAACGCAGAGTGACAGCTTTGCCAGGCCCGACAGTGATGCTGGGGGGGAAGGAGGCAGGAACTGCCCAGGGGTCCTCAGTGAGCTGCACTTCACTAAAACAGCTCCATAGATGCAAAGCTTCCTGTTGACCGGCGTTCTTTAAGTCGGGTGGGGCATCCTGGAGCCCTGCACAACGGAGATCAAATATTCGCCAAAGCTGCACCCGGTGTCAAGCGCAGTGGGATCGGTTCTTTGAACCACCTTGGTGAAATTTAAAGCACTTAAGCTGCACACAAAGCTGAAACCTTCTGGTCAGTGACACATGCAAATATATATATGTATAGATTAGCTTTGCAGTGTAGTAATTACCTTGCAACGAAAGGACCCGGGTTCAAATCCCACTCCTAGTGCAGTACCCCTGTGCAAGGCAGTTACACCTGAATTGATAAGAGTAAGAACACCCTGCTATATAAATGGGTAAATCACAGTAACTTAGTGCATACACCTAACATACACACATTGATCGAAACCACTTGTCCCAAGCGGGGTCATGGCGAGTTGGAGCCTAACCCGGCAACACAGGGCGCAGGGCTGGAGGGGAAGGGGGATGGGGACACAGCCAGGACGGGACGCCAGTCCGTTGCAAGGCACCCCAAGCAGAACTTGGACCCCAGACCCACCAGAGAGCAGGCACAGGCCAAACCCGCTGAGCCACCGCACTCCCTACACACCTAACACTGTTAGTCAATTAGGAAAAAAGTGTCAGCTAAATGAATAATTATAAAGATGCCACTCAGTGACGTGATCAGCAATGATTCAACCAAACATGGTTTATGAAATAATCAGCTGATCCACGTGTCAGCATTAGAAGTTTCTTTAATGAGCATTTCTCCAAGGAGAAAATAAAACTTAATTGAATGGTGGAGGCACCAAAGACACTTAACTGAGGTCCCATCTTTCTGGAAACATGAGGTAAGGTTCAAAGTCAAAAAATATAAGGACATTGACAGGAGGCCCGCACTGCCAACGAACAAGCTTGTCTCCTTTAGTGCCTGCTGGATGCCGGTTAATCCAGGAATGCTTGTCTTCATCCGGTACCATCTGCTCTGAGGGAACGGCTTCCAACCCTGACCTGTCCAGGAGGACAGATTCAGCCACACTTTCTGTCCACACGCAACTGGGTATCTGCATCTTTAATTCCTCCCTTCCATTCATGATTTTCACAGACAGTGCACCTTGCCAATCAAGAGTCCCAGTGATGTGCAGAGAACTGTGACCACCATGCTCACCTTCTACAGTCAGTATCAGCCAACACACATCTCCTGTCTTAGGATAACTATGGAGGAACCAGTCTAGTCTAAACTTTGCTGGGATATTGTAACCTTCAGCAAAGAAGGCTGTTGGCATCTTGGAGCAGCTGAAAGTGCACTGGACAAATCCTTTATTTCTAAAGCAGGAAAAGTACTTTGTGTCATAAAACTTCATGGTCAAAAGGCAAAGCCAGGTGACACCTGCTTAATGTTAATCCGCAAAGAAATGCGATATTACATCTACTCTGCAGCATCATGTACAGTACAAGGAAAATACTGTATGTGCTACTGTAAATATTTTGACAAAAGCTTTAAGTGATACCTTCTCCCAACTCAACATTCTATGTTGGGTGTGTACACTAAACTACTCAAAATTACTGACCCATTTATAGAAGTGAGCAGGTTTTACTGTACCATTTGAGGGCAAGTACCTTGCTCAAGCATAGTATAACAAGAGCAGAGATTTGAACTTTGGACTTTCTGGTTGTAAGGTGATGGTGCTAACCACGACACCACCTGCTGCCCCACACATGTAAGAGGTTCTACTGACAGCTGAATGCCACACATGAAAAAAAAGACAGCATTATACTACACAGTCTTCATTCAATAAAACAAAATATTTCTACTTAGCAAAAAAGACTAATTTTAGCAATACTTTATATAAGGTAAAAGAAAACTCAATCTACCTGAAGACATATGTCCTGTCTCTATGTGCTGTTTTCCAGTCATGCCTCTCCCAGCTCTCAACAGTGAACTGCAATCAAACCTCTAAACCAGAACTTTGATTTGGGTCAACAAAGAAACAAAAAGTCTCCTGTGAGCCATCAAAATACATGCTTATCCACTGAGCAAATTAAAAATTATTTCATGTTGGGAGAGCGCAAAAGAAATACAGTGCTGCTCTGAATGGCCCTCAAGATTAAATCCTCAGAATATTACATTAAAAAACAAAAAAAAAACCAGCAGACGCACTGCCACTGGTCTGTCCTCCAATTGCCACATTAGCAATGAAACTGCAACACGCTATTACTGAACAGCTATACTGTGCTGCTGCCCCTTCCAACTGTGCGAAGCTTATAAATAAGTCTTTCCAAAGTCAATTTCAAAGGAACAACTGGAGAGCAAATAAGTGCCCAACAGTAATTCAACAGAAACAACAGAAGGATTAAACATTTAAAAAAAAAAAAGTAACTGGAACGTAAAAACAGCGGTATACATACATATGCACACATCACAGTTATAAAGTTAATGCAGTACCTTAATTTCTTAGTTAACGGTGTGTCTGATTTAAATATTTGTGTGTGTGTGTGTGTGTGTGTGTGTGTTCTCACACTCCCTCTAGTGACTGATGAGGGAACTCCTGAGGACAGCTCTCATTCTGTACTCTGAACAGCAGCAGGTAAATTTACTCCATTTATCATTACAATCGCCCAAGTGGTCCAATTTAAATCTGTTTAACGCATATTACTTTAACTGATCATATTAACCTGACCATTTGCAGACACTTCGAAAGCACTGCTTCAAGCGTAAACCTATAATATCAACGAAAGTTTTATGCCGAGTTTGTAACAGGAAGTAACGCTACTGAAAAGTGGTTCGCTTTCACGCTAAACTGGCAAACACGCACACGCTGCTGTTCCAAACACCCAGGTTATAAAATTTATCAGTATGCCTAATGCACCAAGAAACCAAGTCACACAACAAGGTGCATTTCGATTAATAGTTTGGAGGAAAGGAAAGTTGCGGCACCTGCCAAACGAACATTTTTCACCGAGAAAAGGATACAGCCGTAAAGCTCCGCTCTGGGTCCCGATGGCCAGTATTTTCTGCACGGGGTCAAAGGCCATGGCGGACGGCTGATAGGGGAATCCATGTCGGACCGTCTGCACATGACAGAACCAATGGAAAATTAGGAACGGAGAGAATTTCAATTTTGTGTATCATGTATATCTGTATAATGTCCTTATAAACCATATGCATACACATCTCAGAAACCCAAATGTTGTCCAAGGACAACTTAATCACACATTTAAGATCGTGACCTGTGCAAAGATTCACAGATCCTAAACAGGTGGGCTCATTTTAATAAAAGCTGGACTCCTGAAGAAAACAGTTTTAACATACGGATGGCAAACAAATGTTAAATACGATTTCCGACGGTTTGTTAGCACGTTCGGCAAACGCCAAGACGTTTCCCCATCTCGGAAACAAATAAGCAACATTTGTGCACCTGGTACATTTAACCGCCAACGTTGTCATTATCATCAAAATTGCTGCGCTCATTTGGGTAATATGGACATAAAATCAAAATGCATATGAATCCAAATGCTGACTCCATATGCATGTTAGCAGGAATTATATTTAAACTGCATGTGACCTTATGCTCTAATCCAATGGACATTAATCTGTACAGGTGAGGCCTGCTGAAGGACACACACCTCAGTACAGGTGTGTGTAGAGTGTCAGTGTGTGTGTAGAGTGTGTATCATGCAGGTATCCAGTTAATTGTACAGGTTACACTGGACTCACTGTGTGTGTGTTGGGCTATCTAGTACAGGTCTGGTACCTGTTCCTGAGCGCGACAGCAAAGCTAATCAAAGCCTAGCTGCCGTTTTTTGCAACTAAACACCAATTTACTTGCGACGTTTCAGACAAATTCGTCAAAACTGTGCTCGTCCGAACTGCCCGTTTTTCTCCTCACGAAAAGTAGGAAGCGCGGCGGAGCGCGGGTGGGTGGAAGAGCCACACACTCGCGCGCGCGAGGCCACATGATTGTCAGTTCGACCACCGCCGGGAGACGATTAACGACTAACGGGCAGGCGGGCCGGTGCACAGCTGAGCTCACAGCGCCGCGGGCAGGAAGCACGCACTGTACCAGGGTAAAACCCTCCGGATACCGCGTTTCCTCCCGCGCTACGAGCCCCGTGATAGCATGATGCTAGCTAGCTGCCTTCGCGAGCGCGAGTGCCGGCTCTTCCGGGCAGCTCGCGCACGACCGGACGCGTCTCGCAAGCCGACCTTGCAGAGTTGGAAGTGCTCGGACTGGAGCGACTCGGGCACCGGTTCGCCCTCCTTGTGGCCGGGCTGCGGGGACGCGCAGGAGGCGGAGGAAGAGGTCCCGGCTGTCAGGCCGTCCAGCACCTTCCTGATGTTGAACTTCTTCATCCTCCTCCTTGACACCAAAAATGAGCAGGCAGGGGCAGCAACAGCAACACTCCCCTCCTCCTCAACCCAGCAGAGTCCTCTCCTCGCGTGGACCCCAGCCGAGCCCAGCTGTGAACGCGATGGAGGCGGAGACGCGCGGACGCGCCGTGTCGATGCTGTCCTTCCACACACACACTCTCACTCACACACACACACTCTCGCTCGCTGCAGATCCCTCACATGTCAGGGCAGCTGAGTCCGGAGTCACGGCGGACTCTCCCTGTTGTGACAAACATCTCAGCAGGTTCTCGCCGAGCTCCGCGCCCGCGACGCGAGTCGCTTCCAGACCTTTAGTGTCACCGAGATCCAGCGGGGCACGCGATCTGCCCCTACTCCTCCGATATCATATGTGCCCCTGCCTCCGCGGCGAGCGCAAACCCCACGGGCACACTCCTCCTCCAGTCGCCAGCTCACACGGAAATGCAAAGCCGCGGCCGCGCGCTGGCGAGCCTGCGCCTTCCGTGCCGGCACCCGGATGTGCCGCGGGGGCGCGCTCGATCGTCGCCACCACCGACGCCGTCAAGTGTATAAACCCTGGTAAGGGCCTGAAAGTGGCGGGACGCCGCAGGCGTGGGGTGGACGGCTGCAGCGCGAGACCCCCGAGCACCACTTCAAACTCCCGCAGGACACCGCGAGCACCCGCCCGCAGCGCGTGCACAGGAAGAGCGCAATCAGAACGTGTGATCGCGTGCGCATCATGGGGCCGAGTGGGGCAAAGTACGCCTGCGTGACCGTCGGCGCGAGCTGGGAACAGTTTCAATCACATGCAGCGCACACGTACTGCTGGGCTCCGCACTATGACGCGTGGTGGTTTGGGTTCGAATCCCCGCTGCGGCTGTACCCCGATCATGGCACTAACCCCGAACTGATAGTATTATTAGTAAAAATGACCCCTGGGTGGGTTTATCATAGTACGAGAAAGTCTGAGAGACTTTGGAGGGAAAATATTAGCATAATAAATGTATATATATTATATGTTGACACAGTGTCAACATATACATTTTTCTGTGTTTTTATTAAGTAATTTTTTCATTTTGCTGTTTTCGTTTTCCAATTTACTGGAACAGCACTGTAGCAAATCAGTTGGCTAAAACTATTGACTTACTTATTAAATATAAAATTGAATAAGTACTGGATAATGAATAAAGAAAATGGAAGACAGCTCTATCTAGTTATAGAACGTTACCGAGTCATTTATGAGTTATATATTTGATATTTGTTTAAAAATTTTTTTGTTTATTTTCTATCTTAAGTTAATTTATATATCGTACAGTCAACCAGTTATTGAAATATTTATTTTTCTATTTTTGACTGGGAATTGGAAGAAAACTGTCTACTGGGGTACAACAGAACACTAGTCATTTATTTATTGCTTAGCCTTTTAAAAATAACTCAGAATTCCGTTTAACTTGGTTTATTCTGATAAACTGCATGAGAAGAGTGGGGACTTGCTGTATGCAGTCCTTGTGCTCAGTTAGCAGTACAACTTGGCACCGGCAGAAGTTCAGCTTACTGTGACTTTTTTTTTTTTTTTTTTTTTTTAACCCAGGAGTTTCCTGCTTGTCAGACAGACACACACACACACACACTGTCTGAACCACTTGTCCTATACAGGGTTGCGGGGAGCCAGAGCCTAACCCAGCAACACAGGGCAAAAGGGACACACCCAGGACAGGACAGGACACCAGTCCCTCGCAAGGCACCCCAAGCAGGACTTGAACCCCAGACCCACTGGAGAGCAGGAGGAGGTCCAACCCACTGCCGCCACCACCACACACACACACGCACACTTTTTGAACCACTTGTCCCATACGGGGGTCGCGGTGAACCGAAGCCTAACCCGGCAACACAGGGCGTAAGGCCGGAGGGGGAGGGGACATACCCAGGACAGGACGCCACTCCGCCGCAAGGTACCCCAAGCGGGACTCGAACCCCAGACCTACTGGAGAGCAGGACCCGGTCCAACCCACCACGCCACCGCACCCCCTGCTTGGGCAGCTAATCAGAAAAAAAAAAATAAGAAAAACAATCTCTTGGGCCCGTAAGTGTGTTTAGGCCTCGGACAGTTTTGTTTCCTAGACCTAACAATTTTGATTCCAGAACGGTCACACAGAAAGTGTGTGTTAATTTGACCAGTTTCATGGAAAAAGCGTGGAAGCATTGTGACACTGTTTGAATAAATGAAATAAAACTGATGTCCGTCTCCATCCCACTGCCGGAACCCAACGTCACTGGAACTGACTGATCAAACTGGGATGCAGCAACAGCTGAAGCCCCAGCCTGACATTTGCTCTCTGTCGCAGTGACCACAATGACCACGACCTCCTGTAATACCACGGTCATGTTATTTATGGGTGCTTGTATGGAATCAGTTGTTCTCAGTACATTTTTCATAGAACCCACAAACAATAACTTTTCTTTTTTATGTGTTTTTCATGTCTTGCCTGCTGTACACTCTATGGCCTAAAGATGGAAAAATACAAATATGGAGTTCATTCATTCATTCATTCATTCATTCATTCATTCAAACGCACCAGTTATGAATGGGAACACTGTGGAGTTTCAGTACTTAATGCCCGGTTCTCTTCTACGTATACAAAAAATTCCACAAAAATAGGGCTCGGTTTATTCAGTCATATATGTAATTATTTAATTATTTAAATCAGCTCAGTGAAAGTGTTCATACTTCCAGTTATTTCATTTACCATTTTAACCAAACAGATTAAGTGGCTGTAGTCCTGCTAAGAATGTATACAGTATTTATTCACTCTGAATTTTGTTGTGTCTCCAATGAGTCACTAGATGGCCCAATTGCCATATACATGTTCATCCTTGGCACTTCTGTGTCTGTTACTTCAAGTACAGTGTACCAGATTTTTTTGTGCCCTATTTTTTGGTTTTTCACACTTTGCAGATTTATACTGTAAGATTTATGCTTAAGCAATTGAGGTGATGTACCTTGCTCTAGGGTACATTAACAGGTCATCTGCTGAGACTTTTACCTGTTATGACATTCATTTTTTCCCATCAACTCCATAACCTACTGCCCTGCTTGCATTCTCCTCAGACTCCCTACAACTGCTGCAGTTATTTATTGGGGAGGGCAGCATCTTTGTATTTATACCCACAATCCCTCTATCTCATAATGTCCCAATAATGGTTATTCTACGTATAATTACAAATGATTATAAAGCATAGGAGGGGGGCACGGGGGCGCGGGGGCGCGGTGGGTTGGACCGGGTCCTGCTCTCCGGTGGGTCTGGGGTTCGAGTCCAGCTTGGGGTGCCTTGCGACAGACTGGCGTCCCGTCCTGGGCGTGTCCCCTCCCCCTCCAGCCTTACGCCCTGAGTTGCCGGGTTAGGCTCCGGCTCCCCGCGACCCCATATGGGACAAGCGGTTCAGAAACTGTGTGTGTATAAAGCATAGGAAGAGGTGCATTTTCTGTGAATTTTTCAAAATGGAAAAAGAAGAAAATTCACAAAGTCAAAAGCACACATGATACTGTACTAATTAAACATCACCTTTCTTTTATAGGTATGAAGAGGTTGTTGGAACCATGTTGTTTGGTGGGCGCTATTTTATCTCTCTAACACCTGGAAAGTATATTTGGCACAGTGACACAATGCATAACACTGCTGCCACATGGTACCAGAGTCTTGGGTTTGGCCATGCGTTCCAATCTGACTCCGTTCAAGTGGAGTTTACATGTTCTCCCTGTTTTCACTTGGTTCTCCTCCAGATGCTCTGGTTTCCTCCCACAGTCCAAAGACATGTGTTTCAGGTGAACAGGTGACTCTAGGTTGCCATTAGTGTGTGTATCTGTCAGTGAATGAGTGTGTGGTTGCCCTGTGATGAGCTGGTGGTGTACACTGCATCACGCCCTATGCTTCTGGCATAGGTTCTGGACCACCGGGACACTGCACAGGGCAAGATGTTAGTGATGATGGATGGATGGATGGATTGAAAGTATGTGAAGCTTTGCAGAGTACTTCAAAGCAGGAGACTGGAGTGCATCAGGCGGGCGCTTTCTTTCTGTGGGCCTGGATGTCTCCAGTGCTGCAGTGTCTGCCTTCTTTCTCTGCAGCACTGGTAGCAGAGAAACTAGGTCTTGTACACCCTCCGGACCAGCAGGCCCATACTCTGGCTCTCCCTCACCACCTCTCCACTCAGGAAGGGGCTGCTGCAGAACGTGTCTGGTATCATGTGAGCAGCCTTGGACCCGTTGCATGATAGACTGAAATCTTTCCCTCCCACTCTCATGCCAAATGTAGCCAGATTTAAACATATTTTCAGAGACAGCACCTAAAGCTAAAGTAAATAATGAGGAATCCTTGACCTCCTTGGCTCCTGTGGAAACGTTCAGAGCTGCTTTGGCTCCTGTTCCCCTGTTTCTGCGTGCCAGCTGAAACTCTCGGTTGTTTCGTCTGATTCACGTCCGTTAAACTGATAGAGAGTCAAAGGGAAAATGAATCGTTCCCTTTCCATTTTCCAGACTGTAGGTGCGGGAATTGCTTCCAAAGACATCAATTTCATCACAATCAGTGGACAACATGACAAAGTGCACAAAAGGCAGGTTTCAAGTGTGTGTTTGTGTGTGCATTGATTAACTTCACAATGCATTTAAAAATATTTTTTACTGCCAAAGTACACTCTTATAAATATATATAAATTGTCTTTATCTAGACATTGTTTGTAATTTTGAAGAAAGGCATGTATTATTCATCCAATATCAGTAACTGCTTGTCCAGTGCAGGGTCAAGGTGGTCTGGAACCTGTCATCGAGGCACAGGGCATGAAGCAGGGCAGCAGTGCATAGCATTAGGTGTTTCTCAAATAAAGAGTAATCATTTCAGTCCCGGTCATTACAATAATACCATGAAAGAAATCAGTCACAGCTACAACTGCATATAATAAATAAAATTTAAAAAATATGCAGATAGATAGATAGATAGATAGATAGATAGATAGATAGATCCCAGCATGGATATTGTTTGATGTTTCTCCACTGACTCCAGGATCTTCACTATTTGATGCAACCAGAGGTGCTTCACAGTTCAGCAGAACCATAAAGATCCTAGCAATACTTGTGCTTTCAAAGACCCCCAAGGCTGTCTCTCAATCGCTGCTCCACGTACGTGCTATTTTTTCCCCGGTACTCTGCTGCGGGCGTGCAATAAAATGCATTTTGTCTGTCTGCTGTGACATGTTCTGTGTCAGTAATAAATAATTGCTCAGAAATACACAATGATTGCTAGGACATCTTGATAAATGCTTTTTGTCTCTGCACATTTTTTGTCAGCGGAAAACAAATATTCAGAATATTCATAACGCGCTACACTGATACCATGAAGTGTTTCAGCACTGCTGTTGTGAACAGAGTAAATGCATTAAACATACACTTATCTAATATCCTATCCCTCTGTAATGCACTAATTGTATTTTTCTCTGAGATGTACATCGCTTTACCAAAAAGCATCTTCTAAATGAACAAAAGTAAATGTAGTATTTATTTGTTCAAAGAATATTATCATGTGTGGACTAACACTTGCTATCAGAGTGGCAATTTATATAAGCCAAACTAAATGGCTTAAAATGGTTCATTATAAATGCATAGTATTAAATTATTTTAATATATACTGTATATTATGCTTATACAGTATTTATTGTATGAAAATGTAATGACGCATCTGCAACAATAAATAATGGACATGTCATGAAAAGATTAATGAATATTACAGAACTTAATGTTCAAGGTTTTGTACCGTTACCCAGAACACACATTACAGGGCACTTTCCGTAAACCATAAATCAGTAAATACTATTCCCCACATTTACCAGATGCAAAAATAATTTCTATTTCTAATTTCTCACAGACACCTATATGCGCAATATGTTACAGGTATTAAACGTATACATTAATTGTACCTTAAATTGAGCTAAAACTGGAAATGTTTTTCAAGCGACAGCATCAGCTCATAAAAATCTGATTTCATGAAAACATTTGGACCCGTTAATTTTGGCGAGTGAGACCAATTCTGGTAGGGATTAATTATAAACGCAGAATAAACATCTGCGGAGGTCGTAACATCACACGTTAATTCCACATGGCCGGACAATGTCCGTACGAAATATGGACACCGGGTGGCATGGTGGTTATAGAGCTGGCATCATGAACGTTCACATCCACCAAGGAGCTTCCTGTGGTACACCGATGCTTAATACAATTGGCAATAGGTGGAAAACTGATTAAGCAGGCAACAATTTAACTTCCTTTGGTTAAATATATTTGCAAAGCAGAGCTTTTATTGAGTGGCCTACGCTGTAAGCGTTGCCTACTAAATTACACTAAAAGCATGGCGAAACAATTTTTACTTTTAATTACACCCCCTACTCTTGCAGACCTTTCCGAAGATAATAATTATGACAGAATTGAGGTCACGCGTCCATCAGAGTACAGAGGCGCAGTTCTGAGGAATACTAATTGCTTTGCGGAGAACTCAGTGGTTTGCAGCGTGACCTATTATAATGCAATGCAGAAGAAGGGGCGCAATGGCTAAAATGCTAATGAGAGATTCGTCTGGGTCTCTCTTCTCTGGCCTCTGCACAAAAGGCCTCTCGAAGCTGTTATTGTTGCCAAATCAAAGATGTACAAGTGTCCTGAAATCTGTGAAAGCGGCAAAGCCTTTGTAGTCAGTGTCCATTTATTTATTTATTTATTTATTTATTTATTTGTGTTTGTTTGTGCTTATTTATTTTAAATTATTTGTCCGTCAACTGGAAAGCCATTTGATCTGAACCACAAACTTTATAAGACTGAGCCGACCGTCAGAAGTTCATCAAATCCACTTGGTACAATCATTAAAATCCTTCGGTTTCCTGTTCAAAATCTTTTTTTTTTTTTTTTAAAACAGAATTTTAACTCCATGCAGGATTTTAGCATGACTTTATACACAATCTATAAAGGGAATTTGCTGTTCAGCTATTAATATTCATAATACAGACCCTATTAGCTTTATGAACATGTTACAACTGTATAATGACTGAAGAATTTTAGAACCATCTTGCTTAGACATGAAATTACATTGTGGCTGTTATGGTTATCCACTTGTTTGTGGAAGCAACAGGTCCCCTTGGTGCCATATGACTCCGGGATTCTGGATTTCCTTTGGCAGAGAACTCTGCTCTATTTCCACAGTACGCGTCTCCGACCAACACCAAGAAGGGTTTGTGTGTATGTAAAAAAAAAACACCCAACTGTGGATATGGGTAAACAATTTTGGGATCTTAGCATTATCAATTGCTTTGAAAATAAGCATCAGCAAAATGAATAAATGTAAATGCAAATGTGATTTTTTTGTGGCCAGTCATGAACATGAGTTGTTCAAGCAATGGTTTTTTCTGTGATGCTATATGTATATCAATGCAGACATTGAAGAGGCAGTACAATAAAAAAAAACATACTGAAGTGTGGTGAAACATCAAGTAAGCACATAGATCTTGGATCAAATCCAGCCAAATCTTCTAGTGGAAGTGCAAACAATGAGACTAAGGTATCAGACTTTGAACATGTCATGAGAAGATTGGATTCTACTGAAAATTGGAAAAAAGATGAGCATGAGTAGCAGTCAGATATATGGACTCAATCACAATGACAATGGACACACCCCTTTCCAAGCTAAGGACACAAGTGAAGGACAGAACATTCTGGAAGCAATCAATTCATCTGGCACTTCATAATAACATAACCAATCATGAAGTTCCTGTTGACATGCTTGGACGCTAGTGGACATCATCAGACATCCTTATGAAGAGTGCAGAAGTGATTTATTAAGATAGCATCACCAAGCTGACCTTGAAAATGTCCAGTGTGTGAGATCATCAAAAGAAACCCTGAAGACATGATGATAAAGTTGGAGACATCTCTTCTTTGGCCCTGAAACTTCATTTAAAATAACTTTGGCAGGGAATAAAAGAGTCCAACATGTCAGCAGAAAATATTTAGAAGGTGACATTTAAGCATTAACTCTTTTCAGGAAATCTTCCTAAAAATAGTGAATGCTGCTCATTACCCAGAATAATTGTGGTGATTAATCTATCTGCTTTACCCCCTAATCTAGGTTTCTTGCTACTAGGACACACAGATTCAAATATGGAACACAGAATCCAAAGCCAAATATAGAAATTCTGACTTCATGAAACCTTCAGTTTTACACCATGTAACATGAGTTAGTCTAGTACCTGCTCGCAAGCCTTGATTGAAAGCTTTAGTGAGAATATCGGTTGTGGTTGTCAGGGTAAAACACGGGTTACTACATTTGGACGTAGCAGACATGGTTAAGCAGTTTTTCAAGCTCTCTGAAACAGCTAACAACCTCAATAACATGACAGAAAATTAAATATATTCAGCTGAGACCATTAATCCTCAGGTAGATCTGGTGGTTTCTGGATTAATCGGTTTACCTAAAAATATGCTTAAAATGGGTAATAAAAGCATTAGGATTATGTTATATTTCAAGATAAATCTTGCAGTGCACAACCTCATGATTTCATTACTTGCATCTGATTGCTGTATGATGACTTTAGATAATTATTATTATTATTTATTAATTTAGTGAGGCCTTTCGCCAAAGCTACTTACAGTGTTACCTTTGTACGCTAACTGCTTACAGTTACACTGGTTCCTCGTCATGCGAACACTTGAACTGTGATTTTTTTTTTGAAGATGCAATCATTTCACAGGGTATTTATTTATTTATTTGAAGTCGTACCTTCTTGCTAGTTTATTTTCTAACATTTCTGTGACGAAGTGAAGATTAATTGCATTTCTCTCTTTAGACACTAGTTGGCAGCAAAATGCACTAAGACAGAATAGGACTTAAGTGTCACTAATATTTGCGCCGATGTCTGGTGTTCAGTGTTCGGAATGAACATGAGAACATTTGCAGACATTTACCCATTAATCTTTCAAACAACTGGCACTCAGTTGGGCTTTGTTTTGAAACGTTTTTTTTTCCCTCATTTCAAATTGCTTTTAATATTAGCGTAGTCTCACAAAAAATTTTTATTAACTCTGGCTACATCAAAGATTTTAAAGAACCTTACATGAAGTAAACAATATAAATGATATGCTTTTAGTGACTGCGTAGATAATAAAGACAAAAGCTGGAGACCATTACACATGCTTATGAGATTGATGGGTTAATTTTAATAAATGGGAGGTTGTGGTGATAATATTTTTTATTTCCAGTAATTATAAATAGTTGTTAGTTTTCATTTTGTTTGAAGTTATTAAAAGATATTAAAATATATACTTCAGTGTAGCGGAGTCATGTCCCGGGGATTTACCCGGGCTCATGCCCTGTGCTTCATACAGAATGCTGTGCCCGTGACTAGACAAAATGTTCAAAATGGATGGAAATTTTATAGAATGCTGTTGTTCAGTTTTCCTTGATTTTAGCTTTTATTGCCATCTGGTAAAAGTGGCTCTGGAGTTGCAAACAAATAAAGTTATGAACAGACTTCTGGTCGCAATTGTGTTTGTAAGTCGAAGACCTAGTGGATTTACCCATTTACACAGCATAGTAATTTTAACAGGGGCAATACATGTTAAGTCCCTTGATCCAGGGTATTATAACAGGAGTGGGGATTTGAGCCCTGGTAACGACCCACCACTCTTCCTGCAAGCCATATTTAAACACTTGAGAAATAACCATTGAGAGAGGAAAGTTATGTTAAACATCTTTGCTGCAAAGGGAATATTCTGTTTTGTGAATGCTGAGCAGTACGACTTTTTTTTTTTCCCTGAGTTTGTAGCACCATCTGAACATGAGAAGCAGGTAGAGGGCACTGGAACCCTGCAAAGTCCAACGTACGTGTGAAAGACTGATAGCAGGAAAACATTCACACATAATCCTTCATTGTCGAATCAAAAAAAATCACTTTTATTTTTAAAATTACTATCAAAAGAACTGGTTTTGTATGAAAAGGACACTGTAGGAGCAACATGGACCAATCCGTGATACAGAATAATTGTCCAGCTCCACTGTGGTGCGACAACGCTATATAGAACAGATCCCCAGACTCCGAGAAAGAACATCACATAAATAAAACTCCAGGACAGGAGGAGGAAAAGGTTTCAAGAGCAAATATAGCTTGTCTATAATATTTGGGAGCAACACAAGGAAATAATTACTCACTGCCACAACCCCAGGAGGTGAAAGCCCCAAGGTCCACCAGAGGCACCACTTGAGATCCATCTACTTAAGCCAATACACCTGCTTTCAATTAACCTGATCAGTTCCCAGGCCTATAAAGGGGTTGAAGTCACATTATGAGCTTGAAGATTCTTGATAAGTCCATTATAATGACTGGCTAGTGGCTTTTGTTTACTGGCCTGGTTCTCAGGATACTGGTTTAGTGTGTTTCTGTTGCTTTCCTGTCCAGGCCTTGTGTACCACTCTGTCTTGACCATGCATCACTATTTCACTTATTACCCACTGATCACCCCATGTGTCTCTATGTCCTCTGTCTATAGTATCATCCATGCACTTTCATTCCTGGTTATCATTGTGTCCTTGTGTTTATACTCTGCTATTGAGATCATTGCACTTTATGTCTCTTTGTTTTCTGTCACTGAGAGAAAGTAATAAAGAACCAAAACAAATATTTAATTTTTTCTAGGTACTGCATAGGCCATGTTTTTTTTTTTTTTTAAATCTCAACAAAAACTGTATGTGTGAAATAAAATACATTTAAAAATAATACTGTTATATACACTTTGTGTTATGAATGTTTGAGTGAATTTTTGAAGATATAAATCAGTTTAGATTAATTTTCTTATATTATTAGTTACCTAAAATTTACTCTTGTGACAGAGATTACCTGTATTTACACACCAGACAGATAGGTGGCAGTAAAGAGCACTGAGATGAAACAACTTAATACAGCAGCGTTTACGTATAGTTCTTGTCTGGAGTCTGTCATAATTTGCGATCAATAACAAGATCAATGTTTATAGGATCAATCAGCATTCAATAGGAGTTCAATTCTGATTGATTTTTAAATTTGCTTTAATTTTAACAAAGGCTGGAGTTATAATACATGTATCATGTACAGATTGTCTGGCAGAGAAATTTGGATTGTTTGTATGAGTTAGATAAGCATCTGCTCCGTCAACCATCATGTAAATTTCTTACAAGGCTACAGGTAAGTACGACTCTTTCAAAGATGTGTTTCACAGGCATTTGTTAATGGCTAAAACTGACCTTGTGATTTTTTTTTAACTGTTTTACCTTGATCTTTATGCAGGCTGCAGACATTCCAATGGGATTTTTTGGACATAAACACTTTTCTCGTTTTTGAAAAGCAACCAGATTCAATGATAATACCAGAAAATTAAGAAAAAGGTTTCATTAGTTTAGTGTGTTGCTCTACAGCATTAAAAATGACATACCCCCCTTTTACCTATAGGCCCTTAACCTCTTTTTTCAGCCTCTTCATTTTATTCTATTTGCTACTTATTTTATATTCTGGATCCCTTGTCTCCAGCAGTGGATCTGTTAAGCTTGGCAAGGCAAAAAAGAAAAACAAATTACTTTGTAAATAGTTTAAAAGCACTTCCGTCTCTCATTCAGCCCTATCAATGCAGGATAATTTCAAAACTGGGCTGTTGGCTGAGAACATGTCTGGAGATGTGGGGCTTTCAAATTGAATAGACAGTATGTCTTCTTCACTGCTGGCAAGTGACTCAGCATGGCAGCAGGTTTAATAAGCACTCAAGCACCTGTCGCCTTCAGATCGGATCTCATTTCGGGCTAAACAGTGAAACCGGCATGTGTCACTGACGACTCGAGTCATACAGTCCGTAGGGTAACGTGATGCGTCTCCGTGCTCGACGTACGCAAATGTGCAGGTGTTGTACTGGAAACACAAATCTGAAAATATGTGTCACTGGGCGACATTGTGAATAGCAAGAAATGTACAATAAAATCAGAATTTGAACTTGCAGTAGTTAATGATACAGCAGTATCAGGAAAACAAATTGTGCTTTGATAGCCACATGTCTATATCTACAGCTCTCTTGTCTGTTATGGAATGCATTTTATACCCCAAAAAGGGTTAGGTAACTTGCGATAAAATTGTCCAGTCAATGCATAAATATACATTACTGTGCAAAAGTCTTAGGCACTTAGAAATTTCATACAAATATTTGTTTTAGACGGTTATTTAATATCTCCTACATTAGTGTCAAAGGGAAAAAGCATAGTTTAGATTTCCAAGCATTACTTTTGCAAAAAGTTACAGTATTACAGTAAGGGTTTTGTATGTCGTTAAAGAAAGAAAGCACACATACACACACGCACACACACAATCTGAAACCACTTATCCCAAGCAGGGGTCGTGGCGAACCGGAGCCTAACTCAGCAACACAGGGCGCAAGGGACACACCCAGGACAGGATGCCGCTCCATCGCAAGGCACCCCAAGCAGGACTCAAACTCCAGACCTGCTTGAGAGCGGGACCCAGCCAAACCCGCTGCTCCAAGCAATTGTTGACAATGGATAGTTACTAAGTTTTGTAGGAAGTTCATTGATTAAGAGCATTATTTTTTGGAAGCATTCTCACTTTACAGCTTTTTTCCCCAAGTGCCTAAAACTTTTGCCCAGTACTGTAAATGTAAATTGTATACCAATCGATGGTCTAAAAAAATTCTGTAAAGCTCTTGGTGGCTAGGTGGTGTAGTGGTGCTTTAGAGATGGTGCCTTTAGACTTAGAGATTGCAGGTTCCAGTCCTGACGTCTAACCTGTGGGCAATGTGCAGTCTTAAATTGTTCCAATTAAAAAATTGTCCAGCTGCATAAATGGGTAAATAACTGTAGGTATCTTAATGTTGTAAGTCACTCTGGAAGAAAGCATCAGCTAAATGAATAAATGTAAACAAGATTGTGCCATTGGTCAGTGCTGCTGTCACCTTTCATACCTTAACATTAAGTGAAAGTGAAAGAATTGCTTTAGTATCACCAACAGCCACCCACTACAAAATGGGGAATAAATCTTACATGCGATGAAGACAAATGTTTGTCTCGGATCCATCCAGATTTGCTCAAGTGTGTCATACGAGAATGGAGCAATAGAGGGTTGCCAGTGCAATATTGAGCGTGAATGTGTGAAACCTGCACATTGCTGCTCTTCTGGCAAGCGTGGTACATATTGATTGCTTGGCACATAATACGAGCTGGGCATCTCGGTGAGCATTACAGCTGCTCCCCCGTCACATTGAACCTGGAAGAAGCACGATGGATAACACTGCTCTTAGGAATACATGGCAGCTGGTGTGGTGCTTAAACAACGGAACCAAATTTGCTTTGATTGATCGAGTTGAAACTCATACCTCAGGCCCTTCTGCCTATCAGGTAATAATGTAAAATGTGGCCACCAGGTCTTAAAGATGGAGGATACTTACGTCTGGCTGTTGTTCTGGCCTTTGCGTGTGCAGGAGGTACACAATACGTCCAACAGTAACTCCAAGAACTATGTTTGTGGTGGAGACGCCCCTGCGGTCACCCCCCGTAGCCCCAATTCGTGTAGAGCAGCCACAGCAAGACAAGGACCATCATAGCGACACTGGTTGCTAGGGAAACAGCCGCACTGATGAGTGATCTACAGAATTCTTTTCTTGATTAGCAGATTCCTGAAGTTGGAAATTGCTTATTGAAATTCTTTGAAAATAATACCAGCAATTATCATACGAAGGGGGTGGGATTTGGGTCAGCAGGTAGCGTAGTGTTTAGAGCGCTCACATTTTATTTGTTTGTTTGTTTTATGAAAAGTACGGGGTCACAGCAAGCATACAATTAGAGGCAGTACATCGAGAAACGAGGCATATGTCCACATGCATGGAGCGAGGTCTCGAGGCCAAAAGATTACAATAAATTACAGGTGTGATCTTATAGGATTCAAATTCATTTATTTAGCAGACACTTTTCTCCAAAGTGACTTCCAGTGAACTCTGTGTAGTGTTATGAGCCCACACACCTTATTCACCGCGGTGACTTACACTGCTAGATACACTACTTACACTGGGTCACTCATCCATAAATCAGTGGCACAGACTCTCTCTGTCACTCATGCACTATGGGGGACTCTGAACAGCATGTCTTTGGACTGTGGGAGGAAACCAGAGCACCCAGAGGAAACCCACAAAGACACAGGGAGAACATGCAAACTCCACGCAGGCCGAGCGGGGATCAACTCCATCTCCTCCCACACCTCCCAGGTGCTGTGAGACAGCAGCGCTACTCACTGTGCCACCATGCCACCAGCACTTTCTAATAACTTCCAGAAGGGTGTCCAGATGTTCTAGAATTCATTTTAAGTCAAGCAAATCAAATGTTCATTTTCTGAGTGGGAAAAACAGTTAATTCCTTCACATATTTACAGAGGGAATTGTTGATTTAGACCACATCATTAGAATACATTTCATTGGCTATCGGAGCAGTGAGCCTATGTACCATAACCTTACTGAAAAGGAATTTGTTATTGTGATGTAACAAGAAAAGAGATGGAGAGAAATCAATTTTTTAAGATTTTTTTTGAAGGTTTCATGAACCCGAGTCCAGTAGACTTGTATCTTATCACTTTCCCAGAATAAATATAACAAGTGCCTAGAGAAGCTTTGCATTTAAAACAGACCTGAGATGTCCCCGGGAACATCCTGTGAAGGCACACTGGGGTGAGGTAGATTCTAGGATGGTTACAGACATGAGAGCAAAGCTCATGCCATGCTGCAGAAAAACAGGAGAACCCATGTTATCTGATTCTGCTGCTTCAGATATATTTATGATTTCATACACAGAGGTGGTATTTGGACTTGGGCAGCAAGGGCAATGCTGAATGCAACAGAGTGGGTAAGCAAAACAAAGAAAGCACCCTTGTGGCCTTAAGGCGGGGATGCATCTATGCAGGAAGAAGGAATTCATTGCTGCCCGAGGTGTGTGAACAGCGCAGATGTTCCCCGGTACCGAAACATGTCCGCCGTATCTGTGGCTCATCAGCTGAAATATTCATACACAGTTAAAGATGACCCTTCTGATTTCTGAAGCTCCAGGTTTGCATTGATGAAAGTCTTCTTGGAGTAAGAATGCAGGAGCAGCTGAAAGAAAGAAAAAAATACTAGGGGCAAAAAAACAGAGTTGAAGCAATTTTCCAAGAATTTAATCAGTTTTAGATGTGTTTACAATGTTATTTTTGCGTTCGATGTCTGTCATTTACCATATTTGGTTTACTAGAAAAAGAACAAAAGAGAATTCCACCTGAACATTATCAATAACTGCTTGTCCAGGGCAGGGTTGTGGTGGTCCAGAGCCTAGCCCAGAAGAATAGGGCATGAGGTGGGGGACACAATTCCATCACAGGTCAATCACATGCAAGAATGGCAATTTAGAGTCCCCAGTCCATCTGAAACACATCTTTGAGCTGTGAGAGGAAACCAGAGCAACTGGAAGAAATCCATGCAAACGCTAGGAGAACATTTAAGCTCCAGCCAGACTGAGCCAGATTTGAAGCCCCATCTGAAACCATGGCCCAGGATGTGTGAGGCACCAGCGCTACCTGCTGTGCCTCCATGCTGCTGTCAAAAAAGAAACAAACTTCAAGTATTTCAGATGCATGAGGGAAATTTTCCATTCACTCCACAGTACTTCCCAATGACATAAATATGAATACAAATATCGACAATAACTCCTCGGAGCACCCATAAACCCGCTGTTCCAGGTGACCTACGGTTGACACGGCTGAGGTAACTCATTTCGAAACCTTGTTTTGTTCCAAAACTTTAATGGAGCTGTTTATGGGCTCCTTGATACCGAGGACACCTCAATATTATCACATAAAAAGTAACGGTTTTTGATTATCAGCGCTTTGACTTTGAGTAAATTCTCGGGAAGTTACTCTGTTTTATCAAACGGTGGCAATGATGACTCAGAGCATGAGTCACCTTTCCTTAAAGGAGGATCAATTTGAATATTTCTTTGCACGACTGGAAGGTTCTCCTTCCCTCTTCAAGCAGCTTGAGTTACTCGCATCCCCATAGGGGTCGATCTGCATCTCTAAGCATATTCCTATTTTACCAAATCATTTTCACACACTTTTTTTCTTTGTTTAAATAATGACCTCGGTCTATTTTTCTAGGAAGGAATCTGAAATTAGAGGTCTTGAAGGCCAGGCTTTGCCAGGGAGAGCGGCTATGATGAATGAAAGCTGTGCTAATATTGCTGAACATTAGAAGCCTGAAAGGAGCCCAGGAGGTTGAAAATACACATGAATCAAAACTGCTAGACAAAAATATCACTAGGGAATAATATGCCATTGTGATTTGGGTTGTAGAGAGATGTCTTGTGATTCATACGATAAAAATCCTAAACGATGCTTGCTTGCGTGACCTTGGATCTCCTCAGATGTCTTCAATAAACATCAGTGATATAAATGGGTTTTGCAGTCAGCAATGAAAGCATAAAACTGAACATAATACTGCAGATAATACAGAAAGCGTGAGTAACAATTTGGAGGAAGAAAAGCTTAAAAATAAACAAAACTAACCTGTGGTGAGATTTTTTTTTTTTTTAATTAACTGGGCCTAAAGATTTATAAACGGGAAAGACGGAAGAAATTAATTCTAAAGGCTGTTCAATATTTCATAGTCACTGAAAAATAAATAGAGTAACTGAAATTAATGGATGCATTAATATACCATGACACATAAATTAGTGCAAAGTGTCAATTGCACTTACCTACATTACAGGTTTTTTTTTTTCTGAGGATTATAAAGATCCTTTACTTACCCAAGCTGACTCACGAAACAACACAGGAGCAGCTGACATGACACATATTTAATTTAATCGCTTTAATTAATATATGAATGGCAAAGGCTATAGGAGTCACCCAAACTGTAACAGAAATTAGTAGAAATTAGTTTATTTTTCCATCCAAATGACGGTTCCCTTAAGTGTGACTTTTAGTTCTTATTCTTTCAAATCCTTTTATTTGGAAATCTGGCTGTTCCACTTTGAGCTGCTCATCCTCTTGATATTGATATTGAATTGAACAAGTTTCGTTGCAACAAAATGAACATGTTCGCTCTCAGCCATGCTTTAGTTTAGAGACATCCGAACGCATTTTCACATGGATGGTCCAAGAACGAGCCGCAATTATAATCACACAGTGGAGAATCATGTTATATGTATGCCATTAAAAGCATTTTAGTGTTACATCGTGACACGTGGATGACAAAAACTTCCATTTCATGGAACCCTTGAGATGCTATGCATCCAAGATGCGTTTTGGCTTATTTAACTGCTGATAAATTACGCATGTTGGGACCTCCGCTGCAGAATGACTTGAAGTGACAAAGGGGATCGCAGAACATCCAGGACTCTCGCGAAGCTAGACAAAACCCCCGAATACACATTGTTCATCCCGAATTCCCCGTCTGCTGAAAAATGTAAAGCGCGGAAGGTTCTCAGCCGACTTCCAACATCATGTTTCATTAACCTCCCCCGTTCAGTCCATGGACCTGAGGCTAACTGTAACAGCTGTTGACAGCTAGACCTGACATCCGAATAACATGTGCTCATGGTCCCCAGCTGCCTCGCTAAATTGTTAATGTAGATGAAGAGTAATTCCCTGCTAATGCCAGCTATTTTTACAAAGGACCAGCATACCAAACTGGAGACACAGCTTAGTTCATTTCCATCTAGTTACTGCAAATATTCCACATGTTAGTCGTACAGTCAAAAAAAAAAAAAAAAAGAACTAAAAAGGAGAGTTTAAAAGAAATATTGAGTTGGTGTCAATCGCGATTTGTATAATTTGTATTATTAGTTTTATTATTATTACTATTATAGCCGTTACCCTGAGGAGGATAAGCAGTTAGTGAAAATGAATGAATGAGTGAATGAACGAATGACTTATTATTAGTACTGCTAATTTATTTATTCGTTTATTCAGTTCATTATCAATAATTGTTCAGTGTAGGCTCATGCTCACTTTTTTAACTGATGCCTTTGACAAGGAAAAGATGGATAAAATAAGACAATCTACTACAGAAATGGGAAGTCTGAGAAGTTTTTGACTAGACTCAGCACACTTGTTTGGATTTTTCATCAGCCTGAGGTGGAATCGAACTCTTTTCATTTGCTATGAACCCACAGGGGTTTCAGTCTGCTCTCCTCACTGAGTCTGGCGGAAGTGAATCTCAGCACCTTGTCCCGGGGTCTGGGTCATTATACGAGCTCCAAGGTGCACTGAGAGGTTCTCCCTTTCTTTCCTTTTTTAGCCCCCTCTTGTTAGAAGATATTTTGGCAACATCAGGAAGCCTTGCTTTCCACCAGAATACAGGGCATCCCAGTTAAAACAGGACAGTTTGCCACCGTAACTCTGTCACCCCCCCGTGACCCCCGACCAGGAGCGGCAGCATTCATATTCGTCTTAAACGCACACGGCGGACAAGGTGAATGAAACGCTGCTGGTTCATCATGGCTTTTCATGCTGCAGCCGAAAGCTGCTCTTCTCGGGCTGAAAAAAATCTGGTTCAATTGTCATAATATGAGTAAATATGGAGTTTTGAAGGCAATCTATACAAGGCCGCAGGGCAGTCTGTTCGGAAACAAGACAGTTCCCTGTTGAGTTCTTTCGAAAGTAGTCTCTTGACCTTTATGCTGAGTGTGGGTGTGGAGGTTGATCTCCTCACTGCTGTATTGCTCCGCGTCCTAAAGCTCAGAGATTACGGGTTATTGGAAGAGGTAATTGGGCAGCAAGTTTTGAAAAGCCAATTCCACCTAAGAAAATGCTTTTTATGTTCACGATTTTCCAATCATGCTTGTGCTTCCTCAGGGAGCTACCTTGTGTGGGCTTTGCTTTTTATAACTTCTAAGAAACAGTTTCTTTTGCTGCTGTCATGTGTAGAATAGAAGCTTGGCATAACTAAAGTGCATATCAATCAATGAAATAATACGCTAACTACAAAAAATAATTGCTATGTGCCTACAAGAGAAAGTGCATGTGTTAAGTGAATATAAAAATATATCTGCATGCTCCGAAATGCTATGTCTGTTGCATGTATATTTGGGAGCATTATTGTTATTATTATTATTATTATTATTATTATTATTATTATTATTATTATTACTGAGCTGAAACCTTGGCTCACAGTCAAAGAAAATATCAGTTTTTAACACTTTTTACAATTATTTAATCATTTATACAGCGGGGCAATTTCATTGTATCAATTTAGAATAAATGCCTTGGTCAGGGGTACTACGGTGGATTTTAAACCTCGGACAAACCTCGGACAAACCTGGGACCTTCCAATTGCAAGACAATGATTCTAATGCTAAACCACCCGCTGTACCCCCTGTGTTGTGTGATGTCATAACTTTTTTCCCCACAGTAAATCATTGATCATCATAATTCACATCCATTCCTCTGTGTCATGTACTGATGTCTCATCATGCTTTTGGAACACTTCACTTTAGACAGCGGTACATGACCACTTTTGCACCTGTATGAATTTGATTTTTTAACAGAGTATTTGTCTCTGTTTTTTGACCCAGTTCTGTTCAATTGTTAATAACAAAAACCATACCCCCTGACAGGGACTGCATGTACTCCAAGGGAAAAGTATTCATCACCTGGTCATGGGAGAAATGGCTCACCTGATGTTATGCTGTCAGCAAAAAAGAATACAAATTTAAATTTGGGAAAAATGGATTTTATGTGAGATTTCTTTATATTTCTTTATTTATATGTATATTCTGGGGGCGCAGTGGCGCAGTGGGTTGGACCAGGTCCTGCTCTCCAGTGGGTCTGGGGTTCGAGTCCCGCTTGGGGTGCCTTGTGACGGACTGGCGTCCCGTCCCGGGTGTGTCCCCTCCCCCTCCGGCCTTGCGCCCTGTGTTGCCGGGTAGTCTCCGGTTCCCGCGACCCCATATGGGACAAGCGGTTCAGAAAAAAAAAAAAAAAAAAATGTATATTCTAGATAGGACAGATAAAAATAAGGATAGCTAAAAATAGATCGAAATAGATAAAGATAGAAATAAAAGTTTCTCTATCCTCTTTATATTTTATCAGATTTCTTTTTTGTAAAAAAAAGAAAACACAGAATGCCTTAACATTGTGGTCTGTATGGAATAAATATTACTAAACAAGTCTTTCCCAAAATATAGATAGATTCTCCCTTTCAAAGCACATTTCACAATATATTAACGCTTTTAAAAACTGGAAATATTAAGGAAAAAGCGAACAAGTACGAATAAATGCGATACATTTTTATAATGAGCTGAGAAAAACATGGTATTTTCAGGGTGTGTACAATTGTTCTTCCCATAGATGTCCAAAAACAGAGTTGAGTGTATCAAAGCAGTCAGAAGACCTTGAATAATAGGAAAAGTGTTTGGATCAAACTAGATCTGTTTAAAGTCGATCTTAATATACAAAACAGTCAGCTGAAGAAAAATGTGAACTTAATTTCTCGAAAGAGTTCCGCTTTGAACAAAAAAGCAAAATCATGTATCTACCCAGCTTAATAAAAGCATGAACCACTTTTTTTGCATTGAAAGTCAAAAAAATCAAACATGGTTTTAGGGGAAACCAAAACGGTACTGTTTCAGCTGGTCGAAACTAATAACAGAACTGATAGGAGGAGTAAAATAGCCAATGCGCTTCTTTGCTCAAGGCAACCCTAACTTGGGATGTGGTTCGCAGAGCTGAGTGTGTTCTTCATCCCTCTCCCACAAGAATACTTAGATAAGCTGTAATACATTATGTAACGTAACGTTCGCTTGTGCAGAGATCCCTAAATGATGCCCTCCAAGTCTCGTGTGCTGAAAATATGGTGTTTCCTTTGGTGTTTCCTATGATAGAGTTTTTCAATAATTTATTGAGAAGTTCTGCTTGAGTAGTAGCGCATTAAACCAGAAATATGGAAAATGTTACTGTAAAACTAAAACCCCTTTTTACTGCCAGAGTGAAACACTTTACAAATAGACTTTCATACTTTTATCAGTATTTGGATGTTCACAGTATCAGTTTTTCTAAGCAAAAGAAAAAAAACAAGGGTTCGGTGCCTCTGAGTGGGGTACACTTTTGATTATTAAATAATGATATTATTATTATTATGTAAGTAAATTACAATAAAGGAAAAACAGGCTTTACCTGCTTTTTCTAACACTGCTTTTACATAAAAACTGAAGGAAGGCCAAAGGAAAGAAAATATTTGTCATTATTATTTATTTTCTCAGCCACTCTCTTATGAAAGTAATTTATGATTTTAACCACTTACCTGTCAAAATTTTTGTTGAGAAATTTCATTTCCTTAATCAAAAGTGCGATATTTGAACCAGAAACCCACAGATTAAAGATATGTGTCCTTAACCGCTTTGCTGCCTGTTGCTGTTTGCCGTGAATGACAAAGTGCTCTAATTTTCAACTGTCTGATCAACTGAAAACATCGTCAGAATTATTTACCCCCAGTGCCATAGATCTAATGTGCTGCACTGCTAGGAGATTCATTCCAAGACACAGTGTAACATCAGTCAGATCATATTCTCATATGATGAAAGAAGGTCGTATGTCTTTACCAAGGAATACGCAAATGATTAAACATGGAGGTAAAATCTGGGTCAAAATGCAGGAATTTAGTCAGAAGAAAGTACGGAACCAGAAAAGAAATAAAAACAATACAAACACACAATACGAGGTTTGACCAATAAATGGAAAAGCTGACACTTTGCAGGACACAGCAGGAATGACAAGATATTTGCAACTCATATAATATCAGCCCTCAGAATGAAGAAGAGGTCAGTCAAATTGCCAGTAGTGTGTTAGTGAATGTGTTTGGCTGCATGATGATGGAATCAGGGTTCTACCTGGTTGGCCTTGCACCTCGAGTTTCAGGGAAAGGCTCCAGACCACCGTAACCCTGATGTTTACTTGGACAAGCGGTTAAGAATAGTGAATAAGTGAGTAAAAAAATCAGTTATCAACTTTAACCTAACCCTAATCCCTAAACCCAAAGCCTAACCCCTAACCCCTGAACCCTAGCCCTCACCCTAACCCCTAAATCCTAGCTCTTACCCTAAACCCTAACCCCTAAACCCTAACCCTTACCCTAACCCCTAACTCCTAATCCCTAAACCCTAGCCCTAACCGTAACCCCTAATTCCTAAACCCTAACCCTTACCCTAACTCCTAATCCCTAAACCCTAGTCCTTACCCTAACCCCTAACCCTGAACCCTAGACCTAACCCTAACCTCTTACCCCAAACCCTAGCCCTTACCCTAAATCCTAATCCCTAACCCCTGAACCCTAGACCTTACCTAACCCCTAAACCCTAGCTCTAACCCTAACCCTAACCCTAAGACCTATCAGGTCTAAACTGATTTTTAGGTCCTTAATATGTAATGTGTTGAAAAGAAAAAATCCAAATCCTACCAAATTGTAAAGGACAGTTATGGTCCATGCAGAACCCTCTATTTGCTCTGCGAATAATACCCATGTTTTAATATGTATACTCTGAAATTGCAGCTTACTATGTATTTTTATTTAATCACCAGCTATTGTAAAACTGAATGAAATTTGGCAGTAATGATACGAAACATCAAAAGCCGAGTTTCCACCCGTATTATCAGCATTATTTCATATTTTCTCCATCTGAATGCAACATGTCCCTGGTATTTTCCCCCAACAGTGCTAAGCAGTACCTGTGGGTAACGCAAGTACTTGTTCTTAAAGGGTGTCATTCGCAGTGCTGCCAGGTATTGAGTGAAACACCAAATTCCATATTGCACACTTCCCAATCTTTCCAGAAGACTGCAAAGCAACTCCACTTCTCCTAGAGAATCACCTGAAGCATACTATAGTAATTTCATACATTGTCGCCTTAATTTCAATGAATGCTTAAGATGTTACGGTGGAGCTAATGCGTTATTAAGACCGAAGCTGTAGCCGAGGTCTTGATCATAGTCGAGCCCTAAGCTACCTGTCTCCCTTGTAGGAGTAGAAGTCTTTACTTTTTCACGGGGGTCTATCAAGAAGAGTAACAAGCGTTTTTCCTTCCTTATTGAGAGACTTTATGTGGGTGGGTTTCTATGGAAACCACCATAGACGGAGCAGAAGCAACAGGGGGAACGGAGCAGCGAAGGACATGGAGTTTTGCATTTCTCTGAGCATTGTGGGTATACTGTGCTGACACGGTCTCCGGGTGCACGTTTTACTCAGGTAAAAAGGCGCTGGGCTATTCACTTCAGGCCCGACTCAGCAAACCTGAACCGACACGAGGTGGCGGGTGTTCATAGGTTTTCGTTCTGCCAATTTCGTTGCCTTAGTCTCTAAAACAGATGTGAACCTGCATGGAAATAAAAGGGCAAAAAAAATCTTAATGCTTGTGGGACATATTCTTGAAGACGGTATACAATGACAACAATTATCGCTCTTGGCTCTTGGAAAGAAGCGAGTAATGTCTTGATTGAGTTTCCACCTCCCCCTCAACTCCCACTTCACACTACAAGGACCAAGTGGGAACACTACTCTTCTAAGATGACTGTTGCTTTGGCACAAGGTACTTGCTCACACCATCTCTGCAATCATCTCATCTCACCCAGACAACTTAATGAATTGATGCTAATTCAAGCCAGGGCTTTCGCTAGCTCTGGTTCAGTAGGCCAAATCGGTACAGCTTCGGTTCACAAACCCGTACCCCTCTGTTTGGCACCGTCGCCCACAGATCTCAGGCTTTTAACCCCCACCCCCCCAGGGCTGGTCATCTGATTGTTTGGCAGCAGCGTCCGTGTTCTCACGCCATAGCTTTGCGTCTGAGCCCTGGCAAGGACTACAGTAATTCATGAGTAGGTGACACCGTTTCGCGGCTTGGGTGCTCTGACAGGTTCTCACTCACATTTCTTTCTGTTTTTTATTGCACTTCTCGGGTAAAAAAAAAAAAAAAGTGTTTTTTCTGCGATACATAAAGAACATTGCTTTTCAAATTTTGATAAAAAAAAATTGCTGCTTCTGCAGTGTAGGGTCATTTTGTATAAATTACCTCAGAACAACTCACAGGAAAGAAATTTTTAACCAAATGCACTGTTGCTGAAATGGGAAACACTTCTGCTGAAATGCAGGGAAAATATTCAGAGACTTCAAGAACTAGTAAAAACATTTTCATTTCTTTCATGGACTCATTTTGACCCATCCACTCTAACAGTACAATTCAATATCACAGTATTCACCATATGCAGGGACACATACTTTTTTTTTTTTACCTAAAACATATTTATTTTACAAATTGATAAATCCTGACAATAATTCTCTTCCCACTGCAGCTCTGACCATGTCAAAGAGGTGACTTTTCTTACTTACTTAATGTGTTACGAATAGTTTTGTTCTCAAATTCTTTACATGATACAGACTAAATTTATGTCACTCCTTAATAACAAGAACAGGTTTATGCATTAATACTTTGGCCACTATATTTATATATTCTAATGTACTAACTTAGAATCAAGTACTAAATTACAGCTGAAAATTAATTCTACAGGACCATTCTAAGAGATAACAAATGCACGACCTTAAAAGCGACAACTTGACATACTGTATGTCATTTAAAGCTACAGCTTTTTATACACTGATCTGTCAATTCATCCAAAAAAGCCTATCCAAAAGTAATGCAAATATGAGCCTTTCGTATTAGCTTACAGAGCATCGTCAATACAGTTCAGTTGCACATTGTTCCTATTTGGGTAACACTTTACTTCGGGAATTGACCCACATTGTTCAACAGCAGGTACTTCCTCCATCACAACAAGAACATAGTGACGTGCACCGTGAACATACGACAGCTGACCGTATTTCAATAATGCCGAACAGATCAGGTCTATATCGTTTCGTGACTCTGCTTTTAAAGAGCTGGAAGGCATTCTATGATTGGGACTTAATGGGGAAAGCTCTATACCACCGAATTAAGCAATACATAAGGCTACATAACAGTATTCACAAGCTTCCAAAAACATTCATAAGACTACTAAGAGGCATTTATACATGTGTGTGTGTGCGTGTGTGTGCGTGTGTGTACAGCACCAATGTTGAACCTAAGAAGAAGCTATCAAAAAAACATATTATATGCTTTATGAATTCTGAAATCAATTGAAACGATTAGGAAAATAATAAATGCCATGAAGTAGTCGGATGAACATTTCTGGACACTCGTCTCGACGTCTGCATGTTTACATACAGCCCCTGTGAAGAAAGTGTTACCTGTATGCTAAGCGTGTAAGCAATAAATTTACAAACACCGTGTCTGAGATTAAAAAAAGAGACAATCTGACTGTATACAAACTCTCCAAATGGCTATGCAGTGATATAAACAGCCAATAAACACAAAACCAGTGCAACGCTCAATGTTCACCTTCACTAGAATACATCTTGGACTTATCCCTTTAGCCCCGCTATGACAAATTTTAACAGCACATCATTTAAAGCAACCTCATATTTATTCCAAAAAAAAAAAATAAAAACAAAAATAATGATAAGTTCCTGCAGTCTACGTATGAAAAGAATTTCCTCATTTATCGGTTGTAAATATAAATAAACATTACGTAATTATCTATTGGCACCGAAGAGCACTTACATTAATGGCAGGTTGTACTGATAAGAGTCAGCATTGACGACAGTTCATAATGTAATGGCAAGACAGGTAACTCGATAAATGTCTCTTCTACATATAATAAATAGGTACAAACACTTAGTTTATAATTGATTAGATACGTTTTGTTTGAACTGGCAAAGTTTTTTTTTTGCAGTTTGTTTTCTTCCGTTGTACAGAAAACAGGTTTAGGCTTTTAGTAAGAACCAGTCCGGGTGGATTCACATCTTCTTTCCTTCGTCACGCACATCCGAACAGGCCTCTGCTGATGACCTTCCCTGCGCGTCTCCTTGCCGTTTCAGAACTCGGGGGTTCGGTTCCCTCCCAGGGTTCTGAGCTCGTCCGGTAGAGGCACGATGTCAACCCTTCGCATTCCATTACGTTTTTTCCCCAAATAGAAAGCGGTCACGTGTTTTGTATGTGACGTCACAGAGTGGATGAGCTTTGCTTATAGTCTCTCAGGATGATTGAGGCGTACGTGACGCTGGGAGGCGTGCACAATATAGACTCCGACACGGGCGAGTTGTTGAAGGAGGCGCCCGAGTCGAGCAAATCCTTGAAAGGGGTTGGTGGCGTGAGGGCGGTGGACTCCTCGATGGCCATTTTCACTCGAGCCATCTCCTCCTCCTCCTCCTCCTCCTCCTCGTCGTCCTCCTCCTCATCTTCGCGCACGTGGATGTCGTCTCCCATGTAGCCGAGAATGAGGTTGAAGTGCTCGCTCTCCACCTCGTCCTCGGGAGAGGCGGGCAGCTCTTCGTAAGCGCTCATGGGTAGGGGCAGGATCGGCTGCTGGGCCGCGTGGGCCGGGTATGCGGGCTGCACCCCGCTCCCCGGCCCTTGGAGGTCGATCAGGTCGTGGACGTCCGGGATGTCGGCGTTGAACTTGTCCACCATTTCCTGCAGCTGGCCGAGGTCAAGCTGCTGGGGGAGCAGGCGGTTCTGCAGGTGCTGCATCATATACATCTGCAGCCCCTCCCCGTCTTTCGAAGGCCCGGACGGGGGCCGGTTGATCATCATGGGGGGACTGGTGGGCGGGTTGTACCGAACGGGGTCGCCCTCCTCCTCTTCGGCCACATTGTACAAAGTTTTGGTGCTGAGGTCAGAAAAATGGAGGCCAGCGGTTGGGGATGATTTAGTTAGGGGTTTGATGACTGCTGTCTGATTGGAGCCTGTTTCCTGTTTCTTCACATGTACAGACAACCTGTGCCACATATGCTCCCCCTTGGGTGGCTGTCTTGCACCTGGTTCAGACCATGACACAGACTTTCCATTAGAACTATGAACAGAATAAAGACGGCTGTTACTTCAGAGGAACCGGAGAGGTGGACACACACACATATGTACACACAGAGCATTTCTGGTTCATGTGCATTAATGTCCTAGGCAGCAATATTGCAACAACAGATGAGCACAGTACCCTATGCGGACATATTACTTTAAATAAACTTCATTACACCCTCAAGAAGACTCTAAATTTAGAACTTTTATTCTCTCACAAAAGCCAAAAATCACTTCCAAAAGACACTAGGAGTGATGAATGAATTTAATCAAATACTTTGTTTTTTTTTTTTTTTTTGCTGCAGGTGGTTAAGGGCATACTGGAGTTTATTAGCCATCTGCATGGTGCATTTTACTTAATAAAAGTGCCAAGAGTCCATGCATAACTAATCTCTTACGCAGGGTAGTTAACTGGCTTAATGTGATTACTAAGCTAACCTCAATCCTCAGTTGTGAAAAGAATCATATACAGTTGCTTGGAGTTTTATCACTCTGAAGTCAGAAGTCACGGTGTCACATTTTCTCTGTTTAATTATATTTTTCTATATATTATTAATATGTTATTTTAGAAATCTCACACAGTCTGAACATACACATTTTGACATGTTTAATTTTTTATACATTTTTTTTTTCAGAATTTAATAATTATTAGATTTTTAGACATTGCATTTAGGTTTCTTCACAAAAATTCCAAAAATTAATATTTATACTTGACTTTAAAGAAAATCTTGATTTGTCTGCTTTAGGTATTGAGCTACTGATTACAGATATAATCCAAGCTGAATCGAATGAACTCACTTTGCATTTGCAGGGCCATTTTTCTTTCTTCTGAACATATTAAGCAGACTATTGTTCCTGCAGTTGGCCTTCCCGTCGCCAACGTGCATGCGCACCACGTCCGAGGTAGTGAATGCACTGCGCACGTTCCTCTCTGGCTTGGCGATGATGATGTACATCTTGGGCGTGAACATGCAACCCAGGGCCACGGTCACGCTGAGGCTCACGGAGAACGAGGTGGTGATGATCTTGTAGTTGCTGCCGAAGTAGATTGGCACGAAGGCCAGCCAGATGATGCAGGTGGTGTACATGGTGAAGGCGATGTACTTGGCCTCGTTGAAGTTGGCCGGCACATTCCGCGTCTTGAAGGCGTAGTATGTGCAGCTCATAATAAGCAGACCATTGTAGCCCAGTGGGGCCACCACACCAACATTGCTGGTGTTGCAGATGAGGAAGACCTCCCGGATGCTGGGATATGATTTTATGGGCTCCGGTGGCTCCAGAATCAGCAGTGTGACCTCCAGGGTGAGCTGGACGCTAATAAGGATGAAGGCGATGACCACTTGGGCCCAGGCGCTCATGAAACGTGGCTTACGTGTGCAGATCTTCTTCTTGCTGCCGGCCAGGATGCGCGCGATGCGGTTGGTCTTGGTCACCAGGGCCGAGTAGCACATGGCGGAGGAGAGGCCGACCAATAGGCGCTGAAGGTAACAGGAGGCCACGGTGGGCTTGGCGATCAAGGTGAAGGGGCAGACGTAGCCCAGGAAGATTCCGGCAAGGATGATGTAACAGAGCTCACGACTGGAGGACTTGACCACCGGAGTGTCTCTGTACAGCACAAAGATGAAGGTCACAAACATGGTGACCAGGATGCCCAGGCAGGAGAAGACCACAGCCACAATGGACTCTGCGTTGCTCCACTCCAAATACCTCAAGGGAATAGGTTCACAACCTGTTGAAACAAAAGAGGGAATTGATTAAGAAACCATTAATATCCAACACAGTCCTGAGATGCAATCATTCACTTTTGTCCCCCCTACAGGACATATGTTTTTAACCAAACCTCCCAAACTATATGTACTACAATATAAAGTCCTGATGTACATTATAGTGGCCATTCTATGGTTTGAAATGATAGCACAAGTTTGGGGGCAGGGCTTGAAAAACTTTCTGGAGATTGTAGAAACATATCCAAAAACCTTTTTTTGTTGGGTCTAAGGAGGATATGATTCCTTTCCATTTTAAATGCACCATCAAAGAGTTTCTTCAATGAATATGAAGACAAAGGATATGATTCCTTTCCATTTTAAATGCACCATCAAAGAGTTTCTTCAATGAATATGAAGACAAAGGCAGCATATGCAATTGTAGTTAAGCAACTGAACTTGTGTGTCAAAAACACTGCCAATTAACATCACAGAGCAGGAAAAACTAAGGCTTGAAAGAGGAAGCTACTTAAAAGTTTACCAGTCCAAACATACGCCTGAGATATGATAAGGAAAAAGTCAACGGTTACAGTAAAGCGTAGAGAAATAATTCGGCTCAAGCCTCCGGACTGTGCACGCTGACAAAGGATGCTATTGGGGTCACAGCTAATGTTAGGCTTGGGAATGCATAAGTATTAGGGTTTTCAAAAGATTTCCCAGTCAAAACTTATGCCTGAGATTTACATTTACATTTACAGGTGGTCCCCGATTTACGATGGTTCGACTTACGATTTTTTCGACTTTATGATGGTGATCTGGCGATAGACATTCAGTAGAAACCATACTTAGAATACTGAATTTAGATTTTTTTCCCTAGGCAAGCGATATAAGGGAGCGATACTCTCTCGCGATGCTGGGCAGCGACAGCGATCCGCATCTCCCAGTCTGTCACGCAGAGGTGTGTATTAGGTGTATTAAATGCATTCTTGACTTACGATATTTTCGACATAACCCCATCATATGTAACCCCATCATAGGAACCCCATTATTTAGCAGATGCTTTCCTCCAAAGCGACTTCCAATGAACTCTATGTAGTGTTATCAGCCCACACACCTTATTCACCGCGGTGACTTACACTGCTAGATACACTAGTTACAAAGGGTCATTCATCTATACACCAGTGGAACACACACACACACACACTCTCTGCCACTCACACACTATGGGTGAACATGTACAGCATGTCTTTGGACTGATAAGGAGCTAGAATAAGGGAAAGGATAGAGATCACAGTTGAACTGTAATTTGCTAATTGCAAGTAATTTGGCTCAGGCCTCTGTATGCCGGCAAAGTTCCAATTAAGGTTACGGCTAGCGTTAGGGTTCGGAATTCGGTAAGCGTCGGGATTTCATACTGCTGGAGAAACTGAGCCAATTAAAAGGGAGAAATCTGTATATTCTAAGTAATTTTGAAAAGACTCCTCTGCTAAGATAGTAAACTTAGTGTTAAGCCAAAAACAAAAAGGTGAAATTTAAGATCAGAAGCCAGCATTGAACATCAAGTGTTTGCTGCTAGCTAGGGTTCCGTGTCGGTTCGGCCGAATTACAAAGCGCCATCCCACCACTTTGGATCACCTCGAGTGTCCTAAATAAGCCATATGAACCCAGCACCTTGGTTTCAGCTCTGAAAACTCACCATGCACTAAAGTAGGTTTTCAGTTCAACTAAAAATAACTACCCCCCCCCCCCTCCCCACCCGCCACCCCATTCGGGGACAGTCCAAAGACAATGCAGGCGGCTTGACTGCGGCAGGTTCGAGCGATGCTGCTACGCTCGCGAACTGCAACGGCTGCGGAAAAGAGTCGCCGGATGTCGCAGTCTGCTTGTGAGCCATGCGCGTGGAACGATTTTTGCTTTCTGTCTGTCATGTGTGTGATTCTTTTTCACTTCTAGGGGTCTTGAGTGCTGCTGGTTGCTTTGCCTGCTCCTCCCTTATTCCGCATCTAGAAATTTGAACCAGCACCTCACTTGTATTGCCGTGTTCAAATTCCGGACTCATGAAATGCATTACCAACAGGTTCTCGATGTAGATCTCATTAAGGAAAACATGAGTGACTACCTTGGTGTGAAAAGTGACACCAGCTATGAAGCTGTGCAAAATCAAACTCATTAGTATTATTCAGAATTATTAGGATTACCAAGTGTTGTTTTTGCTGGCATTCGTAAAAGAAAAATTCTGGGTGCTGCCAAATGCATATTTTTTAGTTATTCTTTTCAGCAGTAATCCTCTTAATCCCACTGATGTTGATTTTCGAAACAAGCTGCTTTCTGATGTCTATACAGACAAATATTTCTTTCTCCTACTATACAAAAATATATATAGCATATATAGTATATTATATAAAAAAAATTTTTGTCCATATATTATATATATATATATAAAAACATACATTTTTTTGTCCTTATTACCACAACATTTATCTTTGCAATATTTACAGTCATGTACAGTATTTATTTGTCTCACTTTCTGTAAATGACTGTGAATTCAGCGCAATGCATCATAAGCAATGATCTTTCATTTATTAATTTCATAATGTGAAACAGTTCTTGCTCTACGGTAACTTATTTGTTGAACTGCTGTATTTCCGCGTTGATCTAAATATTTCGGTATTTTTAGCTTTAGCCTCATACCACAGGCATAGATACTGGAATTGCCTTGTGTTTCCTTGGGTGGGGTCTCCACATAATTATTCCCGATACTGTAGTCTCTTTTTTATACTGGTCACTTCACCTAATTTTTTTTCTGTTCAGAATAAAGAAAATAAGTATAAGCACAAGTATAAGTATAAAATAAGTACAGCCGCTACTCCTGTATTCTACATAAATGTTTGTGTATCTCAAAAAAAAAAAAAGTTTGTTGGAACGTGATCAGGAATCGTCTATTGAGTTTTATGCAGCTACTCTTGTGATGAACATTGGTACATATTGTGGAAAGAAATCAACTATCTTTAGTTAAGAATCTGCAACTATGTCTCTTTCTTCTAATGTAATGCACAAATTGTATTCTCTGAGATGTACGTCGCTTTGGAGAAAAGCGCCTGCTAAATGAATAAATGTAAATGTAAATTTTGCATTGTCCGGGCTGATTTAATTCAGTATGGCATCTGCTCTGCCCTTGGCAAAGTATACTGCAAAATATCTGAGACAGGTGTTGAAAATGGAGCTCTATGGAGTCACAGATGGGAAGCAGTGTGTAGCGATGATGGATTACCTTGCGGCACGCTATCCCATTGAAAACAGCACAGTAGTGCAAAGTGGAGCAGCAAAAGCTCAGCACCGTGAAGGAATGTTTCTCAGTTTTGGGTTCTATGACCTCGGCGGAACAGAAGCCAAGCTGCATCTACATGAGTGGTTGTGTTGGACAGCACGGCTCAGATCTCACGGACCAACGAGAGCAAAGAGTGAAGGTGATAAAACACATCAGAGAGGAAAACTTTGATTTAGACCACGATGAGCTCCAGGCCCCAATGAATTCCTCCAGCCTAGTGGAAAGAGCCTGGTGATGGTGGTCAGCTTGCAGCGTTGGATAGCCCATGGCGGTTCTCAGGCGTACCTTCCAGTTCCTCGTTCGGCCACCAGCCCAGATCGCAGGCCTTGCACGTGAACTCGTCCTGCACAAATTCGTTGTCCTTGCAGGAGGTGCAGATCCAGCAGCAGCTCACTTCGCCTTTCCGGATCACCTGAAGGGTGGAACACACACACGCACATGTGCATGAGCACATGTGACATTGTCTGAACTAGTAAAACTCCTGTAGGACTGCAGTGCGTTGGCTTTGAACCTGGACAGAAGCTTTTTAAAGCCACTAGCAGAACTGTATGTCCATGTTAGTGGTATAACAAATGCAAGACCTTTACTGCGACACGGGTGGATTGTCTATTCAGACCAGGGTACATTAAGCGCCGTCGAATTACAATAGAGGTAAGTAACAAATGCTAATTTCTAACTTTATAAAAACAGACAGGTGGGCGTATGTAATAAACAATTCTAAAATGTTTTGATGTTTCAATGTTGATTTATAATTATGTTATTTGTCCAAATGAACTGGAAATGCACACCCTGACACAATGTTCCGTTTCTAAAATCTGCACTGAAAAGTGATCCAGCTTAACTACCATGTTGTAGGGAGCTTAGTGTACAAGTCTAGCGTTGTAGGTTGTCTTCAAGAAGAGGGTCAGATAAATAGGTAGATAATGAAAACATAAATAAATAATCAAATGAAGGCCACCAAAAGAGTGAGGGTCCATTGTAGAGAAGAGTACATATATAGGAGGGATAGAGAAGGGATATGACAGATGGGTGGCAGACTGAAACAGGTTCAGAAGTGTGAAAATCCTCCCAGATGGAATGGGCGAATTAGGGGGAGAGAGCGACGCCTGGCTGTACCTTGATCTGACCCTTGGAGCAGGGCTCGCTGCACACGGAGCGCACCATCTCGCTGCGGTTCATCAGGATCTTTTGATCATCAATGTTGAGGACGCCCTCGTGCCAGGAGCCTACGTTGATGTAGTCGTACTGACCAGTCTCCACGTACTGCAGGTTCATGATGTCATACCTGCAAAAGGTGAACAAAAACCCACCATGATGGTTTTTTTTTCATAGAAGCAAAAAAGTTTAAATATAAATGCCATTTTCTTTGGAAAGCATGTCTTGGAAGGGTGGGCAGTGACTGGCACTTGGATCCCCAGGGGTTTATTCGTTACCCCTTTTTTGTGGCTGGGAGTTTTTTTGTTTTCCTCTCCTCAACTGCCAGCTAGCGTACTAGTCAAACAACACCACGTGTTATCGCTTCTCTGTCACTTTCCTGCTTATTTCTATTGTTCAGCACTCTGTGTCACTCTGTTCACAAAAATGCTCCACAACAGTCAACATAATTGAATTGAAGCATTCACAAAACAAGCCCATAATTATTACTGCAGTATTAGAATGTCCAGTAAGAGGCCCTACCGTCCAGGCGAGTCCCCATTCTCGTCGAACCACACTTCTTCCCCGGACACCCCGACAAAGGACGCCTTGAGCAGGAAGTCCAGTAGCTTGCTCCCGTCGATGGGCTTCATGGCATCACAGAGGCCCACGTGCTCAGGACACAGCTCCTGGTGCATGTCGTGCAGGCCGTGCGCCATGGCGTAGATGGCGTTGATCACAAAGCCCATCTTACTGTCCTGCACATAGTTGTCCTCGAGGCTCTCATAACCTGCAGATGTATTGCAAAAATAAAAAAAAACAAGATTAATCTGTGTGCAAGGAAGAGAAAAATTTAATCCATATAGTTGCTTATTGCCAAAATTCACTGCAGAAAATATATTCAGTGCTGTGCAAGTCATAGCCAAAATTATATTATGCTGCATTTATAGGTCTCTGTGGCAACCTGCAGTGCTACGCCTGTCATTAGCCTGGGAATACATCTGGGCACCTTCCTCTGTATATGGCAACAGTGCTTTTCTCAGTGTAAATCACGTAGAACAGTAGAGTTGAAAAGGTAGAGAAACTAAAAGAACAAAACTCGAATAGAGCCGGTCGGTGAGGTTTCGCCAAACGCTTCCATGGTTGCAGCACAATATAATCTGCACATCACAGAGACAACGATAGGGTGTCCAGAGATCCTTCATTCCATCGCCATGGGCAACAGGCAGGCGTGCGCTCTACCTTTCCATAGATATGTATGCAAAAGGACAGACGGTGTGAAATGACACGTTACAGGCGGTTTCGTCTATACAAAGCAGCAGTCCGACCCCTTTTCAGCGACACCAGCGCAGCATCTAACCCGTGGCATCCATCAGTAACAAAAGAGATTGTCGTTAAATGAGCAGGATAATTAAACATCCGTGTGCAGCAATGTTGTAGCGATGCTAGCGAATTACCACACTGAGGAGGAGGAGGAGGAGGAGGAGGAGGATGTTAGTGATGTGCTGAGATTCAGATTCCCTCTGAAGGAGGCTTCAGCAGGTTATGTCACTGGACACTCTATCATTAAAGAAGCCATTTCATTCACAGGTGATAGACAATGGATTTCGAACCCTTCATTCTGCCTCCGAAGTAAATAAAACAATACATCTTGTGTCAGAAAAGGTGATGCATGTGATGGTCTATACCATGTCAGTACTATGCATCAGTGTTACAGACCATAAGAATTTTGTAGGATCTTATGGCAGCTTTCTTCATTGTATTGGCGTATGCATAAATCACAAGTTATTTCCATGTTTTCTTAAATGTTCTGGAAGGTTCCATCATTTGCAGCAGTAACTAGAGAACCTCACAATGTCCTCTGTTGCCATTAACAACTTAGGCTGTAGAAAGTGGATAGTGGGAACTATATTGCGAAATCTAAAAACAAAATAAATTTGAAAAAAAAAAAAAAATTTTTTTGTTTATTTTGAAGAAATGCTGCTTTATGATGTATAGTAATACCTTACTCTTTATGGTTTATAACTAATGTTGTGACATAATCAGTGGAACTGATTTAATTATGGGTTTACCGCAATTATCTTCAAATGCATGTTGGTAAATACTACATGTAAAATAACAAATAACACTATTTCTACTGCTGGTCAGATTATCAGAATCAGGAATTGCAGTCAGCAATACAGTTGCTCACAATGCTTTTTTCGGAAAATATTTTAGTTTAAGTTCAAAATGCATTGCTATCACCTTTAAGCTAGCATGAAGCTCTGTCAAGCACTACAAATTGTCTGTGTATGATTTTGTCTGGGAGATAAATTTTCTGAGTGTAGCAAATTAGACAGCCTGAATAAGTGACATAAAATACTGTTAACCAGATATTCCATTACTAGGGTTTTGATTTCCTCTTATTTAAACAACAACTGGATAAGTGTCTGAGTGCCAACATAGATGGTCCACATATCTCCCCTTTTAATATCAGACGGATGAATTTCCAGTGGTGTCCACTGTCTTATTACATAACAATTTTTAATAACTTGCTTTCCCTGCAGAAGAGCATGCAGATTGTACAAAAGTTTTGATTTTCATTAAGGCATTGTGTAACACGTCCTTTAACTAGCGGTTCATATTGTCAGAGAACCTGCTAAGGAAAGCTGCAGGAGGTAAAATCTTACAGCCAACTATCAATCAGCATCGCAAAGAATGTTCTGGCTGTTTTGTTAATATACGTATAAATATAAATGAAGAGAGGGGCACAGTGGAGCAGCGGGTTTGGCCAGGTCCTGCTCTTTGGTGGGTCAGGGGTTCGAGTCCTGCTTGGAGTGCCTTGTGATGGACTGGTGTCCCATCCTGGGTGTGTCCCCTCCCCCTCTAGCCTTGCACCCTGGGCTGCCGGGTTAGGCTCTGGCTTGCCGCGACCCCTCTTGGGACGAGCGGTTTCTGACAATGTGTGTGTGTGTGTGTGCGTGTGTATAAATGGAGACAGATTAGAACTATTGCATTGTACTATTCTACCCAAAATGAATTAAAGTTTGTTTTGTGCCATTATGCATTCCTGTGACCTGCAGTCGGTGTTCCTGTCCAATGTCTTTGCAGCAGACAGAGTAATAAAAAAGAAAATGCCTACTTCATGTCATGCCTAACAGTGACCTTTGTGCCATCATCACCCGAATACTGTAGCCCATCCTCTGATGCATTATTTCTTCAATTTGCTACCGTGAAAATGCCTTTACTTATTTTGCTGATGATTTTCTCCAAAGCATCTTAAGATGCTAATTTACCCATTTAAACAGTTGGGCAATTTTACTGGAATACTTCAGCGTAAGGGCTTTACTCAAGGGTATTACCGCAGTAAGTGAGATTGAAACCAGCAACCTTCAGATTTAAAGGAAACGGCTCCGATCGCTATGCTATCGATTACCCTGATGAGCACCTGTACTGTCAGTTCCATTAAAACCCAATAAATTAGAAGCAATCGCAACAAACTGGACTGGGTGCTTTTTCGGCGTAAACTGTCTTCATTATTTGTCATTCGACACGCTTTTGCAGTGACTAAGAAAATTTGCATTAATTAAAACTGATTTTACAAACACCTCCCAAAAGTGTCGGATTTGTTTTTCGGGGGACGGCGTCCGCATCCTCACACCTTCTTTCCTACTTACACAAGCGCCTCTGCAGCACTTAAAAATGAGCATGGAGAACCGTACCTCCCTGTTGAGATCTGCTTCACCTGGTAAACGAGCAGGTCCGGCTTAAGCTCTGACAGTTTGTCGATACAGTAATAGGTCTGAGTGGGGAGTGATGGGAATAGAGCTGTACTTATGATGAAGTGACACTATGAAGATGAACTATTATATGCCCTATCATGAATGAGACTGTTAAAGGAAGAGGAACAACAGGACTTTCTTTACTGGTGTATAAATGTGTAGAGGCGCTGCTGGTCAGAACACGGGCATCAGCCTCCGGGTGACATGCAGAGAGGCGGCGCAGCTTGGCTTGCACGACGGAACGTTATTGGGGTATTTTAACGCAACACGACTGGACCAGGTGGAATCAAAGAAATATCATGCCATTGACTGTTCTCTTATTTTTTTTTTGTTTTTTTTTTTTTTTTTTTGGACTAAATTCAGTGCATAAAATAACCCAATAGCTCTCATAACATCAGAGGTCAAAAGATAAATGCTCCAAGCCCAGACTTTTGCATTATTGACCATGTTGCCCTCTTCTCATTCATCATCAGCTCAGATGAACTGCTTTCGGTCAGTTGCAAATCATTTATCCACGTCTATATGCATCACCATTCAAATAGCGTGAGCGAGTACAAGTGAATCTCCTGCTCAGTTCACTCAGAGACGATGTACAATAAAAGCGGAGACCTTTTGCCGATGAGGATAGTGGACCTTCAGCATTCACTGCACTATGGAAGAAATCGGTTTTAATCGAAAACCCGTTTTCCTGGTTGTCATGCACACCATTCTTTGATGATCAGACGCACGTCTCAGCAGATGGAGAATTTAGACAGCATGTTTGAATTCATGAAGATCTGGCGATCTCTGATTTAATTATGAGCATCGTATTTGTTATTGGCCCAGAGCATTATATACCAGTTGACCTCAATTTCTGTGCTGCAGCATGGTGCTACAGAAGTTATTTGTTATTAAACACACACTTACCATCTTGGAGCTCTATGTAAAGAAACAATAGATGTGACACAACAGCACAATATAGCTACATTGCTGTATAGCTCTATCATAGCAAGTTATGAACAATTTAAAATGAACGGATAAATGTCCTCCAAAAACTAGGTCAAGAGATGCAAAGCAAATTGCTGAAACTGTATCCAGGAAGCGCTTTAAGATGATAAATTTATTAAACAGAAATAATGAAGCTCCCAAGCTTGAAAAGAAAAAAAAAACAATTAGTGAGAGAAATGAAGAATGCAACAAAGGGGAAATATATGAAAGTGATGTAGCTAAATACTAAAACACTTTATTGCCAATGAGTGTCTATGACATGTCACAGAGCAACAGGGCTGAATAACGGGAAAATCAAATCTGAAATGAAATACAATAATGAAAAAAAACATAAACGCGTCCAACATTCACTACGAATCGAGAGTTATATATCGATAATTGAAAACTTGCTTATTGAGCAATGTTTCAGCTGATATGGTTGGGTGTACGCTGTTGAGCAGGACTCGGAGAAACTGACCGTTAAACTAGGAGCTATATGAGAAATCTCATTTACCTAGATCAGCTTTGTCAGCAGAAAGGACAGTTGAGAAAACAAAAACAAGAACATTACAATATTACAAAAACAGTTAAATTATGCATTTAATGACCAGTGCACACAATCATAGGGCAAATTCAAATTAGTGAAATCAATCACAGACACAAACTTAGGATCTTTAATCCGGCTCCTAGGAAGGACTATCAGACACCCGTCCTTGTGGAATTATTTCAAGTAAAAACTTTCTCTGAACGCTTAATATTATGTAAAAGTTCAGGTAACAATGTTTCGTCATTTTGAGACCCATACGAAGATGGAAGTTAACAAAACGCGACAGTACAAGTAATTTCCCGTCTAATTGCATGCCCTTGGAATAGGTGAGGAACCTCTTCTTACCTGAGCAGTTTCTTTTGAAGTTAGCGTTCTCCTGCGGGTGTCCAGGGATGCGGCACTGGAAGCGATGCTGCCAGAACTCGGCGAACCAGGGATTCCTTGTGTTGGTGTCCAGGCGCAGCTTCAGGTAGTAGTCATCGAAGGAGGTCACCTCAGCTGATTGAAGCTTCACCGTGATGCCGCCCACTGCCTCCTGCTCATAGCCCTCGACCACCTCATCCCTGTCTGCCCAGCCGTCGCTGTTGAGTGGGAGCACAAAGGAGACATGGGTGAATGGGTAACGTGACCTTGGTCCTTTATCTGAGGTTGATCCTCAAGCTCGGAAGAACTCCACGTTTCAATTCCCTTTGCATGGCCTCTCCATCAACAACACACTTGAGCGTCCCCGTCGTCCAAGGTGAGCTCGGCTATTTCCATCCGTTGAATGTGAGCGGCAGGTCAGTCCCATAAGGACCCCGTTGGTCATATTCAGTGTCCGTTTCGGTCTACTGTACTTAATGGATCTCTGTGTTTGGAGAGGATCTGAGAAGAGCTCCAGCAGTTAAGGAAACTGAACTCAGGGAAGGGAGGAAAAAAAAACGGTACCAGGCGTCCCGGGAAACACAGACCTTAATTTTTCATGGGATCAAAGACACCGTTTTTTACTTTCATCTCTCCACGGGTGTCCCCCATAGTGCACCGGCATTAGATGCTATTTCCATTCCCTCAGTATCAATGGTCTTTTCTGAAAGCCTACTCAGCTCAATGAGTGTGAAGAGGAATATATCGAGTTAGAGTCATAAGCATAATAACCTGCAAAAAGATCTCACGCCAAGCGTCACCGTGTCACCCCAGCAGCGTTAAGAAGTTCCCGACTGCTGCCTCGGAGGACCTGTGAAATTTGGAGCCTCCAGTGAAGCCATTTGGAGAGAATCTAGAAGAAGACGTTTTCGTCCTGTGGATCAGGGTGGGGGCACCAACGCCTGGCAAGCGGATGCAAGAGCAGAGAACGCCCCGGGAGGAACCTGAAGCGTCACTCGAGGACAAGGTGAAACCGCAGCTCAGAACCGGTTTCTGTTTTCGACACGCGCCGAAAGAGACGTTTATTTGTCCTGGCAGTGCCTGAGGAGACAACGGCGGCCCACTAGGACGAGACCTACTGACATCAGTGACCTTTCTCAGGGTTTTGCAAGGCACCTCCTGCATCCTCAAGGATGTATGGATTTCAACACGGAGTGCAGTCCTCTAGTAAAAGTATCCATGACGTGACTCCTCTTGTTTAATATGATTTTCAGAATTTTTAAAGTCATTGTCAGCCAGTAAACCGCAGGGAAAATTCATAAGCACCAAGCAGTAGTGATTAAATCTACTCTTAGTAGATGTTGATTTCTGTGGGGCAGATTTCCCATCGAGCGGTTAGCTTGACCCCGAGTTAATGATATATTTACATACCTTGGGACTTCTTCTTATTTAGGACATGTTCACACTCGTGCTTTCAATGACCTAGTTAAGGTTTCTTTTTGACCAGCCTTGCAATTATTCCTGCCAAGCCTGGGCAGGCCAAGATGCGGTAAAATTGGATATTTTACTTTATGAAACATTGATTCAGATTTCTGAGACTGATTCAGATTTCTAAGTAAAAGATACCACCCCCCCAAAATACTTACATTCTTCATTCTTCAATCAACTTAGGATCCCGTCTCACACTTGTCTTTTTAACTAAAATTAATATCTTTAGAATCAAGGAATATTTCAGTTATTAACACAGGCCAAGTACACCATGTATGTTAAACATTACCTGGTTTTTCAGAATCTGATTGAGGTAAATGAGTCAAATGATTTTTTTTTTTTTTCTCATTTCAATGTCTGAAGCCACCACTAAAGATGGGTCTGATGTTTTCTTGCATATTCCATTATTCATGGGACAGCGCATTATTGAGGCATGCGAATAAATCTTTGTTTTGGCTGAGAACTACTGATGCACACACACACACACATTTTCAGAACCGCTTGTCCCTTACGGGGTCACGGGGAACCGGAGCCTACCCGGCAACACAGAGCGTAAGGCCGGAGGGGGAAGGGGACACACCCAGGACGGGACGCCAGTCCGCCGCAAGGCACCCCAAGCGGGACTCGAACCCCAGACCCACCGGAGAGCAGGACTGCGGTCCAACCCACTGCGCCACCGCACCCCCACTACTGATGCATTTTTATTTAAAAATCTTTTCATCTCATTCCGTTTGGCGTATACACCCCAACCACAGGGAGACTGCGAGCAACATGCAAACAACAAGGAGTCTCGTCCCAGCAAACCAAAGGGAAATATGTATCATAAGGGATACAAGCGGATATAAAAAGTAAGTCATAAATAATTCACCTTGCCTATTTTGAGGGCCCTCCTCGTACTTGTCTGCAGCGTTATATCACGGTGCATACGTGTGGCGGCAGTCGTCGCGGCTCGCTGAGCATGCTCCGTGCAAGGCCTGCAGCCAAGTGTGCCAGCGGGAGCGGCAGGTCCCAAAATGAAACCGCGCGCGGTTCGCAGGGAGATCAAAACGCGCCAAGGCGAGCTGCGCAAAGGGCAGGTTGCCGATGGCAGGCGGGACGCGGTGGGAGCTTTGTTCGGGATGGAGCGTCATCTGATGCCCCAAATATTAAGACATCGTCATCATTTTCAACCGAGAGGGTGAGGGCACTTGCTCAAGGTGGGCTTAGAAGACTGCATAAAATAACCAAAATGACATCTTTCAGGTTCCTGGTCAGACTCTCACTCAGATCCACTGCAGTGGGAAGGAGTCTATTGAAATGCACTGGACATGAGTGTATTCACAGTAAGGGCCGTTAGTTTGGCAACTCAGATACAAAATCAAGCAGCTGGATTTGTGTTACTGTTACTAGCGTTACTGAGAATGAAAGAAGCAACAGGAGGAGGGAGGCAAGTCGTACTGTGGTTAGAGCTGCGGCTTAACAGTCAAAGGATGTGGGTTTGAGTCTCCGGCAGTTAAGGCACTTAATGTGATTTGGTAAAGTTAAAATTGCCCATCTTTGAAATTGGTAAATCAGTTTAAGTAGTACGCTTAACACTGTTCTACTGACCAGAGGCACTAGTGAAATATTGGTAAATAATCATAGTAATAAGAATGTTCACTCTTGGGACTGTCTGTTGATGGTGGTACAAAGACACACACACACACACACACACACACACACACACACACTTTCTGAACCACCTGTCCCATACGGGGTCGCGGTGAGCCAGAGCCTAACCCGGCAACTCAGGGTGTAAGGCTAGAGAGGGAGGGGACACACCCAGGACGGGACGCCAGTCCGTTGCAAGGCACCCCAAGCGGTACTTGAACCCCAGACCCACTGGAGAGTAGGACCCGACCCGATCCAACCCACTGCACCACCGCACCACCGCACCCCCTCTGGTACAAAGACTCCAGACAAATTCAGGTATGTTTCTGGTCTCCTCATGCAAACAGGTCTGGATTTTCTACTTTTCTCTTTTGTGAATGTTGATTTGCGCCGCTACGCTGAGCACGTTTTCTTCTACGCCCATTGAGATGTCTAGAAAGCCGAAAGGAATTTTTCTGCATGCAGCCCCGAAAACAGACTCTTGACTCCTTATGAGTGCAGGATTGAAATAAAAGCTCTTAGCAGTAATGGTTGTAAAATTAAGCCTTCCAGAAGAATGAACTGATATATCTAGATTTGTTTAATTAGGAATTAAAACCGGACAGGCTGAAGCTCTTATGCGGCTAAATTGCGATAGTAAATGACAGAAATGACAGCCAAAATTACTACATTTTACCATGTATGCAGTCTCACAAAGTATCTAACATTTATTTAAAGTGCTGGAAGTCAGCGACACAGCTCTTCCTTTTTATTCTTGATAAGATTTGAATTACTATAAAAAAAGACAAATATAGTGCTTCTGAACAGTGAATATTCATGATTAAACACACTGGCTAAAACCACTTGTCCCAAGCGGGGTCGCGACGAGCCCGAGCCTAACCCGGCAACACAGGGCACACGGCTGGGGGAGGAGGGGACACACCCAGGACAGGACGCCAGTCCATTGCAAGTCACTCCAAGCAGGACTCGACCCAGCAGAGAGCAGGACCCGATCAAACCCGCTGTGCCACCGCACACCCCTTATTTGTAGTTCTTGAAATTCAAAAAATACTCAGCGGATTAGTTCGGCTGTTCCAATTCTTTGATCGCCTCATTTGAAAAAATATTCAGAACTTTATTTAAACACAGCCGATGATGTCCTTAAATGCATTGCTCAGACGCAAAGGCCAAACAGCTACGGGGGAAACGGCATGCGGTCCAGAGTCACAAACCCCAAGGCTCTCGGTCGCTTTCTGCCACGTTCTTGTCAGTTTGTTCCCGGGGATGGTCTCTATCTAGGCCACTGTTTATTTCTGGGTCATATGGTTCTGTGGTGTGAGAACTGATAACTCCACATTAACGCGAAGGAGAAGGGGGATGAAGACGCCCTTATTCGCTGCTCCGGTGTGTCTCCGGCGCACCGCCGCCTTGTTTCCGTGGCTGTCTTCACACTGGCTGACCATCTGTCTTCCTGCACCCCGCCCCCCCACTTCCATCAACCCTCTGTCCAAACCAACCACCCCCATACCAACCATTGCCTGCTCCACACTGCTTTACTGCTACATCACAAGTCACTGTGGGGAAACTGAACCCTCTGGGATGTTAACTTGATCCAAGAACTTCTGGTTTTACCAACAGATGGAGTACAGGATCATCTTCATCAATAGCATTCCCTGCTCCAGTCTTCTGCTGAGAAATATTTACAGTTCCAATCACAGTTTCTCTAAATATGTCTATGTTTGCTCAGGCTGTCCTGTCAGTTAGAGCCAACAAAACCGTCTCCTAAACGGACAGGAGGCCCTGCTACTGTACCAATGAGCCATAATGTGATGAACTCAAAGTGAATATGGGAAATGAAACATTTCCACCTGAAAAAAGTAATATGTTGAGCCTCATGTTGTAACTATGGAAGAAACAGAAAGTATTGAACAAGGTCAGCAGATAGCGTACTGGAGGGTACAAATCCCACTGTTACTATAGTGCTCTTAGTCAAAGTACTGATCCCAAAATACTCCAGTAAAAATTAAAACTGAAGATGTGCTCAACTGGGTATAAAGAAGAAGTTAGGAGCTTGGCTACTCAGGACCCCCTGGTATATAGAATATAAGGAAAAAAGGGGAGGGCACACACTAGCTTACTGGAGTAGTTGTATCTTTCATTACATGGATGCGTTTCAGCAGGATGCCTTCATCGGCGTACATGTATCCCGAAAAATACAATTAAGCTCATGTGTGCTCTCCCACTTTTTCCTAAGTGAGTAAAAATTACTCAGCTGTTTAAATAATTGTAAGAACAATTATTTATACATTCGCCTAACATTGTAGAGGGTTTTGGAGAAAAGTTTGTGGCACAGCAAGTAGTGCTGATGTCTCATAGCGCCTGGGGGGGTGTGAGAGGACGTGGGTTCGATCCCTGCTTAGTTCTCCCTGTGTCTGTGTGGGTTTCCTCTTGATGCTCTGGTTTCCTTCCACAATCCAAAGACATGCTGTTCAGGTTCACCCATAGTGTGTGTGTTCCACTGATGTATGGATGAGTGACCCAGTGTAAGTGAGTGGTGTATCTAGCAGTGTAAGTCACCTTGGTGAATAAGGTGTGGGGGCTGATAACACTACATAGAGTTCATTGGAAGTTGCTTTGGAGAAAAGTGTCTGCTAAATAAAGAAATGTAAATGTAGGGCACAATTAGGATAAGCAGTTTGTTCAAGGATACTACAACCAAAAGTTTTAGCTAAATGCACGAATGGGAATAATGATATGAATCCATGGAGAAGAGAGAAGCTAGATATACAGAGTTCCTACATTAATCTTTAGAAATCCTTGATAACAATTTGTGACACAGCTAGAGTTTCATAGGTGGATTGGAAAGAAAAATAACACTAAAAGTGACTGAAAAGAGGAGGAAGGCAACAGATGGTTTAGTGGTTAAAGTCCTCATCTTGCAACTAAACGGCTTGGGATTAAACCCCCACTACGGAACCCTTGATCAAGGGATTTTCTCCTGGAACGTTGCAATAAAAATGATCCCCTTGTACAAATAGACAAATATTTATAAGCAGCTGAGCACAAAACATAGTAAGCTGCTATATAATAATGGTTAATACATGTCCCTGTGTAAATGTCTTTGTATCAGTGTCAATTACAGCTGCACAGGACCTTCAAGGCTCATTTTAACAAAATGTATCTGTTGAGCACAATGAAAAATGCAATGGAAAAAGGATAAAACTGAAACAAAAAGATGTAATTTAAGAGAAACGAGCAAAGTACAGAATGCGGCGCTCGGGGGATCTGGTGCTCTTCGGCGAAGCGAAGGTCAGATTGGCAGAACGCCGAATGACAACGGAAAGAGACAGTTTCACCGGCGCCGTCACCGCGGGCGTGTGGGACGGGCGCGGAGATCCACCGCCAGGCCGAGCCTCCGAGGCAGCCGGGGACGAAATGGCTTGGTTTTATTTATTTATTTGGAGGCGCCCAGCTGATCCCGATGGACGAGAGCGGTCCGCCGTTCGGCGTGCGCACACAAAGGCCAAAAACAAAGCCCTGCGTTGGTTTATTTATTTATTCTGATGTACCTTTGTTCTCTCGCGTCGACGGCCCACCCCCCCCGCTTCGGAAGCTTCAATTTGCATGAGAGCGGCCGGTCGTATTTTGAAACGCAAATGTCCCCCCTTGAGGTCGTGTGGCCACGAGCGACCGGGCGAATCGCAGCAAACTGACGCAGCCGGGCCTCAAAGCACTGGAACGGGCGGGCGACGTAAATCCCCTGTATTCGGGTCGAATCAATATTCTATTAGATTTGCTCTTCATCTCATAAACGAGAGAAACTTAGACAGCCTCAAAAATGACAACAACGGAATGCGGCGACCGACTAGGTTTTGAACTCGCCGATCCGGGCCAAACCCGGCCGACATTAAAATACGAATAAACAGATTTGCCGCTCTGAAGAAAATCCATCTTGAACCAAATGCCATGTTTATGTGTAGCCTGGGGGAGGGTGTAGCTCTGGTTCACAGCAGTGCTCCTAAAAGGCATTTCATTGATATTTCATGATACAGTATATGCATTAACTGCCTAACTGTACCAATTAAACCATATTTATTTTAAAAAAAGGTTTAAATTTGCACAAAAAAATGTATAAAAAGAAGTTAGCGAAGTGAGAAAGAAATATAATTTGAAATAAATGTATTTAAAAACGGATAGGGGTTGCAGTGGCGCAGCGGGTTTGGCCGCTAACTGCTGCGTGGGGGGTCTAGGGTTCGAACCCTGTTTGGGGTCCCTTGCGACGGACTGGCATCCCGTCTGGGGTGTTTCCTCTCCCACCTCGGGCTTGTGTCCTGTGTTGCCGGGTTAGTCTCCGGCTCGCCGTGACCCTGCTTGGGACAAGTGGTTATAGATGCTGGTGGGTTGGTTTGTATTTAAAAATTTATAGTGTGTGAGTGACAGAGAGAGAGAGAGTGTGTTCCACTGATGCATGGATGAGTGACCCAGTGTAAGTGGTGTATCTAGCAGTGTAAATTACCCTGGTGAATAAGGTGTGTGCTGGTAACACTACATAGAGTTCAGTGGAAGTCGCTTTGGAGAAAAGAGTGCTAAATAAATAAATGCAAATGTAAATAGATGCAAAAAAGTATTCAGAGTTTAAAACAATTGAAATATTGTTTTATAATAGAGACACTGAAACACTTCATTGAAGCGCACAGCGTGTCTGTGTCTGCAGAATGACATTTGCTCCAGCGGTTTGCGTTCGGGAAAGGCAGCTTTCAACCTAAGAGGTGAATGTTTGCTTTTAAAAATAAGCCATGAAGGAAAGAGGAGGGCCTTGGGGCAGGGGGCTGTTCCATTGTCAGAAGTAATTAAAGAGAATATCGCTGACAGCGTGGCGTAGAGAAGTTCCTTCATAGAAGACAGCATGACTAAAAGGAGAGGTCTTCACCCCTACGCTGCCCTCACATTAATATCGCACTGTAAATGAGGCAGACCTCAGAGTCCTCAGTCAACCACCTTATTCATGTTAAAATCTGTAATATTATTACCCTTCTTAGCCAAGGAAAAAGAACAACTGGGCAGACTTTTACCACTTTGTATTTTAAAGAACCAACTTACTTTATGTGTTTTCCTCAAGGACATTCAAGCATTTCCTAGGACTTGAACCAGCACCCTTTAGGCTGAAAACCAACCAATGTCAACAACCACTTGTCCCAAGCGGGGGGTCACGGCGAGCCGGAGTCTAACCTGGCAACACAGGGCACAGGGATGAAGGGGGAGGGGACATACCCAGGACGGGACGCCAGTCCATCGCAAGGGACCCCAAACAAGGCTCGAACCCCAGACGCCACACAGCGGGCACTGGCTAAACACGCCTTGCCACCACCCCCCTTTTAGACTAAAAACCCATGCCCTTAACCTCAATACCATCAGTTGAGAGAGATTCAAGTCTGAGTTTTCACCACAAATTACAGCATGTCAGGTTCTGAAATACGGTATTATCTTCAACGATAACCCGGAAATTAAATATATGCTATTGCACTTTTCGGCGATAGCGTTCTGAAAAATCATAGAGCAGTTTAAATAATGTCATTTGGAAAATGGAACATTTGCTCGTATCCACAGAGGGGCTGAAACAAGAATGTTGCCATAGCAATACTTTAAAACGCTAAGACAATAATACTTTCTGTCATTACTCCGCTGCGTCCGAAAACAAAACAAATGGCGAAAAGCTGACGTTCAAAGCTTGCACAGAAAAAATCTGGCTCAGTAACTTAGCTCCACGATCTTGGTTTTGTAGAACTGTCAGAAATACCCCGGAGGTATTAGTGTTAGTTAATATTGCATCCATAATCTTTCAGATGTCAAATTTTGTTTGTTGACTCAGGCCACCTGGTCCCCCAAAGGCGACTCCCCCCCGTTGTATTACCTAATACATGATCCAGTGAGACCAGCGCGCACATGTACGAGCACCGTTCCATATAGAGTCCCTCGGACTCTTTTTCCTAGACCTAGAAACCAGCTTAGGCAGGCCGATGCGCTCTTCACCGTCCGCGGGGACCGTAGTGGCCGCAATACAGTAAAAAAAGCTCATCTGCCTTAGAAGAAGATGCATCGCCAGCAGCGTTCGTAAAGATGGATCATTTGTTTGCTTTTCTGTGCTCGTAGAAAATCTATGCCCGAGTTTTGCATTCGACCGAGGAGAGAAGTTTTAAAGGATTTTACATCCCTGCTCACAACCGCGCAGGGGCTGCGTGCATGTCTGCGCAGAGGAGAAAAACAAAGAGTTGAGAATTGATCGAATATGTCCTGGTCTATACTGCAGTATGTTTTACTCTATGCCAGTTTTTTGTGGAGTCTTTGCAAATATGTCACCAGTCCATGGATATATCACTCTCTCTCTCTCTCTCACTCACTCACTCACTCACTCACACCCTCTACAGGACACTTTTCCATCGCACTCTATGGATATATTACTTGTATTTGAAATATTTCCATATACTGTGAATACGTGCATTGGGAGATGCTTTTCTCCAAAGCAGCGCAGAACACAAAAGCGCATCCAAAAAACACAGAAGCCTTAAATTACTACACACAATTATTGAAACCCAGCTTGTTAGATACGATATTTTCTAGCATATGTATCAAGACACTAAGCACATTGTCCTTCTATTCAGGACAGTTTAAGCCTTCAGACTTTGGCAGGGATGTGATCCTGTGACAGAAGCAATGGATAGCATACGGTACATGCGTTGTATTATTCATAGAGCAGCGTCGCTCGGAGCTTCCGCCACACTTAGCGCAAACGCTTTCCCACGGGACTTTCCGAATAAGGCTTGGTCTAAATTCTAAGTAACTATGGGTAACTGCACTCATAATAATTCAAGCTGCCAGATGAGCGGACTCCTTCGGCAGATCATTTCAGCGATACCAGTCTTTGTTCACGTTGGGCCTTCGTGCTGCAAATCACTGCCGATGAAAAACTGAAGCGAGGAGAGAGCAAATCCCGAGCTCCCCGGGGGAGAACACTTAAACCGACCTCCGGTGGCCTCCTCTCGGTAACCACACGTCACTGAATCGGAACCCTCGAGCCCCTCTCCAGTAACCTGTCTGATCTTCCAAGAACGGGTGACATTTATTGTAAATTTATTATAAACTACAGATTTAGACCGTGCCTTTCTCTAAGACGACTTTCAGCGTTTCACGTGCTACACTAAGCTATTTACAGGTATGCACCCACGCACGTTCACACCCTACAGGCAATTCAAAGTCACCGGTTCATTTGAAATAGGCGTCTTCGGACTGCGAGAGGAAACCAGAGCGCCCAGAGGAAACCCACGAGAGCACAGAGAGCGCACGCAACCTCTGCGTGGACTGAGCCAAGTTCGAAGCCACGGTCCAGGAGCTGTGCCACCCACTGTGCCACCCTATAATATGTCATAAGAGCTGTTTATTTTCTCTTATCCTGTCATAACTGTACTGACAAAATCAAGACATCGGTACAACTGGTTTAATTTGGGGCTTGTGAAAGGCACGCAAACCGTCCTGTGCGTTACCTGTGTACCTCAGTCTCCCGCTTCACACGACACCACCATTCTTTTAACTGCAGTGTCGCCCGTTCCCAGTCTGTAACGGTGCCTTGGGGAAGAAGAGCAGCAACGCATACGTTGACTCACATAACTGACATGAATCCATTACTGTCAATTGGTATGTAAAAATAATTCATAAATCCGACCACGGAAGAACACGCAGGCCTTCCGCGCTTTTCTTTCATTTCCACGTCAGTAACCCATGCTGTGCACCCCAGGAACGTCTCGCCAAATTTCGAGCGCAACTGGGGAAGGAAATCTTCGACGACGTGCACTTTTGTCGAGCGTTCATTTCCACCGTACTGACGGGGCGCGCGTCAAATCTGTATTCCGCTGGTACAATCATAAATAGTTATTGCAATAGAAGAAAACCGCTGCCCGTAATCCTCGCATCAGCACGGCATCGGCTGTCCGCCTCGATCCCGACATCAAAGGTGGGACGGGGAGGACACCTGTGATTTGTCACAAGGCCGTTGCTGAGACGAGGTGCCCGGTGCGCCGCGGACGGTGTCGCGATGGTGGCACATTGCGTTAGCGAGGCGAATAACGAGCGAACCCCCCCACACAACCTAAACGACAGACCAACAAAGGGAAAACATAGACAAAGCAAATCTTCAGCGTTTTCAAAAACAATTTCTTGGCAAACACCCTAGAATCTTTGCTGTAGTATTAAAATTAAAAAAAAATCATTCTAATCACACACAGACTGTCTTTGGCATCATTCACCCCTCAGTATAAACTACTTAAAAACCTTCTATTCTCACTCCTTTCCATGCCCTGGATGTCGATCTGGAATATTTTCGAATATGTTCTTGTTCCAATACGACATGACCGTATGAAGTTAATGAACGTGGGTTTATCCCGGAGTAGCATTCAGGTGATACCTCTGCTGCGCTCAGGAACCGGTAGAAATGACTGAACCGGTATGGCATCAGGTGACGTGCCCATCGGCATGAACGGGGTACCCGAGCAGAAAGGGACCAGTTGTCATGCAGTTGCTAGGCAGCGAGGTCACACATGCGCAGCCTCCTCCCTCGCACAACCAGCCCCGCGTCTGGACGACAACATCTGCTCTTAACAGGCAGTAACGCAAACCAGGTTTCCTCGTCCCTTGCCGGCCGACCGGGTGTCACCCAGCACAGCGGCGCACCGCGCTGTCCGAAATGTACGAGGAAGCAGCGATAGTCTTACGAATAAAGACTCCATGCATTTCCTTAAATTAAAATCTTCATGATGTTTCTTTCCCCCCTTTTTCAGATTTATAAATACAAGGAATATATATAGTGTATTCTAATAAAAGTACGTAATACTAAAGTCTCATTTAGAAATTCAGAAAACATGCGTGCAATATTTCAGTGATGTTTCAGTTCTTAAAGATCAAGCTCCCTAGAACTATATTCCTCTGCTTTTCACGTAATGTTACCTGCAAGAATGACAGGTGTTTACTCAGCTCCACCAGAGGGATGTGCTTAGAGTACAGGTCAAGTATGAGCACATTTGTAGAAGCAAGTTACATTTATTTATTTATCAGACACTTTTCTCCAAAGCGACTTCCAATGAACTCTATGTAGTGTTATGAGCCCGCACCCCTTATTCACCGTGGTGACTTACACTGCTAGATACACTACTTATAATGAGTCACTCATCCATACATCAGTGGAACACACACACTCCCTCTGTCACTCACACACTATTGAGTGAACAGCATGTCTTTGGACTGTGGGAGGAAACCAGAGCACCTGGAGGAAACCCAAATAGACACGAGGAGAAGATGCAAACTCCACACAGGGTGAGCGGGGATCAAACCCACATCCTCTCACATCACCCATGTGCTGTGAGACAGCAGCACTACTCGCTGTGCCACCGTAAAATTTCAGTCATTCATTTAAAATGAAACATTTAGTTACCATTTGGATATGTCTTCCTAGCTGTTAAATTTATTAATTTATTCACTACTCTATCTGCTGCCCCAATTCCTCTCCTGCAGCACTTCCCAGAGATGTAGGGCACTTGTGCGTTGCTTTGCTTTCACTCTTCTCTCTAGTTCCTACCATACAGGTGTTGCCCTGCTTGCCCAGGTGTATTCACACCTTTCACAGGTACTGTGTAGTTTACTTTTATAGCGATATAAGTTGGTCAGGCCAGTTTTATCGCTGCACATTCCAAGTTTGAACGTAGCAGGTCTCCAAAAAAAGCCTGCGGTACCCAAGATTCAGGGCACCTACATGTCTGTGAACCTTTAATGTGGTCTGAATCTAAATAGATGGTGGACAGTGGGACCGAATGATTGTTCACACCGAGTGACATTTCGAGTTGAAATTCAGCTGTTATTTCCTGGTTCCGCTAATGTGAGAAATATGCAGTATCGCTACTGTGTAAATTTACTGTCATTCCTGTCATGTTACATCATCTGCATTGTGCATTTTTTCTTGTTTATGATTTATTATTCATATTTATTCAAGATTTTTCTCCTTCTGAAGGAATATTGAAAGAAAAATTATTGAATCAGACTTATGTGTAATAACTCATCATTCAGTCATTAATTAATGTTTTCACATGCAAATAATGCATATAATGTATTTATTACACTAATGTTAATGTACTTACTGATTTACTTATTCTTCTTAATTTAGTCAATTTAATTTCTAAGTATACTGTCTCATTTTCAAACCACACAGGGATTGTACTCTAAATTGTTTTCTACAAAAATATTGTTGTATGCTTTAATTCTCACATGAACATTTTCTTACTGAGTAAAGCAATCAAATACTTCTGTTCAACTGGCAAAAAATTACCTTATTAAAGACAGTGAAACAAACTTATTTAAGAAAGCTTTGTGGCACTGCTGTGTCATGATACAAAATAAAACCAGTAATAAGCAGAAACAGAACTGGCATCACTAGAGCGAATTACATAAACAGAAAAATATAGAATGTATACATAAAATGAGCAGAAACCAGCTTTCAAGCACACAGTTTAAATTGGTATAAATATCAAATAGGAAAATAAAATTTCAAATAATTATTGCTTGGGAATTTGCCTGGTCCTTCATAGAAGTCCAAATATTCCATTTCTGTTGCTATAGAGACAAGTATGTTAGGCAACTATTTGATGTGTGTGTGTGTGTGTGTGTGTGTGTGTGTGTGTGTGTGTGTGTGCGTGCTGATTTGTTCTGCAGAGCCTACAAAACGTTGCAGGTTTTCAGATGTTTCAGCTGCAAAATTTTAAATTATATGCAGATAGATTTTTGAGACATCCAGTAATTGGGTTGAAAATTAATTGCATAATACCCATGAGTGGATAAAAATACCTGCACTGGAACCTAGATTTCAGTTTAACAACTTTAATAAGCTTTCTTCCAAAAGAGGTTGGTTGTGTCACGCAGAGGTTAGTGCCAATAATTTAAAAGGGCATCCAGGCTTCTGAGCAGCTTTTACACTGCATTTGAAGTCATGGCAAGTCTCAGGTTTTATTTATTTGCACATGTGATATCAAAGGAGGTCCCATGTAAAGGCCTTTCCAAACATGCGTATATGGTGACCCAGATGAAGAGCCAGCCTTGTCTCCGATCCATCCATTCACAACTGACACATCGACGAATTCCACGTTCAAAATCATGTTTCCCTGCACTGTTGCACTTCAAACTGTGCATTAACCAAGTCCCCTGCCTCCTAACGTGGCTGTCTCCTTGGGGACATCTGCTAAGACAGACTGCCATATTTCCCTCCAGATAAACATTGTCTCAGCTCACTCCCATTATCCTTTGCAAAACCCTCAATTCACATGTTTAGGCTTTTGTGCATGTAAAATTGTTCCTCATTAACACTTAATAAGGACAACAAGGCAAAAGGAAAATCCTACATATTTATAGAATTGCACACAAATATAATTCCATATAAAATGAATATGAAAACAGTCTGAAAAAGCATTTTCTATGTACATGCTTACATACAATAAGTCTACATGTATACCTTTGTTTCCGAGATTAAGATTTTAATTATTCATGGAGATTTCCTTAAAAGATAATGAGTTCAGGCAATGAAATAAATCAGCTGGCTCAACCAGTTAAGAGAACACCTCATGTGTGCAAAAACCTGGAGAGCGGATGGCTCAGCTGTAAAACATCTCACCTGCCAATGAGTAGAAATTCGCCGGCCACCCCCAACCGCCTCATGGCCATGAGAAGGCCACGCACGGTCATGCCCTCACAGAAGCATACGACGACGCGGGCCTTGGGAAGCCGTTCACGCAGCTTCCGGAGCAGCCGGTCAAAGTGCTTCTCGCCGGCATTGCTGTAGATCTTGTCCGAGTGGGCGATGCAGAGCCCCTCCTGAGAGGCTAGCTCCTTGAAAGCCTCCATCCCGCTCTCTCCATAGTTTCCTGGAAGCATGCAAAGAATGTAAAACAAATGTGTATGTTGGCTGTACAAAACATGCACTGGAATGTTAGCAAGTGAACTGGTCCAAGATTAGTGCCGAGAGGTACCCCTGTGGGAGTGCAGATGCTCAGCAACAATATCACACCTTTTACCACCAAGGAAGCCTTCCATTTCACTGTGAGTTCTACTGAGGTAGAAACAATGTCATAAACCTTCCCAGTCAGCCCTACAAAGTCCCTATGGGATTCAGGCTGAATGATTTTGAAGGGCTACTGACAAAAAAAGAATGCTCTTTGAACATCGTGTGTCCTGTTAAGTGTGACGCCGTCATGCCGAGAGACACCTTTCCCCGGCAGGAATCAGGTGCAGCCCCCTGGGATGCTGAGGATTAGTCAGTGCGGAAAACAGAAAGAGTCCCATCAGCCCTTTGGAAGGAAGCGAGCGCAGCAAGGTTGCACCAGGTGAGCATGCCGCCAAAACTAGGTTTCTATTTTTCAGATGTAGCCATTCTCTCCTGTGTCATTTTCGGTTGCCGGGCCATGCCCTCGCTTTACCTCGATGGGGGTGCTTTGGGGCACAGCAAGTTCGGTGGAAGCACTTGGCCGCTTGGTGCTCTGATCCACTTCCTGCCCCTTAGCCTTTGTACAGTGACGCAACTGTAACATCTCTCGGTCAAATTCCCGTCTGATTTTTCTTCTCTACTCTCTTCAGTGCTCACAAACCGCATAGAAGCCTGCGCAGTTTGTCTGCTTTCCTGTTCAAATCAAATATTAATCAAACAGTAGCATGTCTTGTTCCCAAGGGTGTGGCTCTGACCGTTTCCAAGGTGAACCTTGGTGCAGCAAGTGGTAGGAAACAAACTAGGTTTGCTTGAGACTTTCACGTCTGCAGCTATGTCTCCTTCTCTCAATGTAATGCATAAATCGTACTTTTGCTGAGATGTATGTCGCTTTGGACAAAAGCGTCTGCTAAATGAATAAATGTAAATGTTTCCTTTCACTGAGCAGACCTGTCCATCTTTTTCAGGCCTAACCCAGCCTCTGCAACAGTTTCCAACATCACATTAGAATTTCGTAAGTGAAAGTTTTCTTAAATCATAATCTAACTCTTTTATGGCCATGACAGCTTGGGACAACCCACTACTGTCTACCCACTTAAGGAACTGAAAGGGTAGCTGATAATGTTATGGTTAGAGCTGCTGGGTTTTGACCCTAAAGTTGTAGGTTTAAGTCCCACCTTATTGTTGTAGTACCCTTGAACAAGGTGCTTATCCTAATCATGCCATTACATTTATTTAGCAGACACTTTTCTCCCAAGTGACTTCCAATGAACTCTATGTAGTGTTATGAGCCCACACACCTTATTCACCACAGTGATTTACACTGCTAGATACACTACTTACACTGGGTCACTCATCCATACATCAGTGGAACACACACTCTCTTTCTGTCACTCACACACTATGGGAACCTGAAGAGCATGTCTTTGGACTGTGGGAGGAAACCAAAGCACCCGGAGGAAACCCACACAGACATGGGGAGAACATGCAAACTCCACACAGACTGAACAGGGATTGAACCCACATCCTCTTGCACCACCCAGGTGCTGTGAGACAGCAGCGCTACTTGCTGTGCCACCCCCCCCACTGAAATTACCCAGCTGCATAAATGAGTAAATAATAAGTAGCTTAACAGTTTAAGTTCCTTTGGAGAAAAGTGTCAGATAAATAAATACAGGTATTATATAAAACAGCTACTATTGTTTGAAGAATTATAAACTGAAGGTCCCTGGTTCTAGGAGGGAACCTCCTCTAGTAAATAAAATGTGCTGTTCAGTAAAAGAAAATACCTCAGTTATGTACCCTGGTGTTCCTGCTTCATGACTAACTGTCTTACAATAGAAAACAAAACACCATCTTGAGATATTAAACATTGTATGATTTTCCACTTTGCAGTAGCTACATTTTAGGAAACAGAACTGTGTCCAAAAAAAAATACTCAAAGCTGGCAAGAACAATTTTTTTTGGAATTTTCCCATTGCACTAACATAAATTGGGCTTAGGGAAGGTTTTATCAAAACATATATCGGTAAAATAATTCTTAAAGACATTCCAAGTATTAAATGTGTATTAAAACATATTTTAAAAAAATATGTCCTTATTAACTATATTACTAAAGTAAACATACCATCTATCATTGAAAACTGTTACTATTTCATGATAAAAAAAAGCACAAATGGGGCAGTTTTATGCTCAAAAAAGAGCGTTAGATTGTAATATATTTTTAAGGGCCTTAAAGTGGAATGTGCATTTGGCATTACAATTTACAGGCTCTTACTAGAACTCCAACATTACAACGCGAAAATGAAGATAGAGAAAGGAAAGCATCTGTGCCAACATGATAATTCACTTCAGCCAAAGAGGTTTACACAATAACCAAGACCAGAAGCCTCGGGAAGAGAATTCTTCCTCAGTAACGCATAAGAGTTTTGGTTCCTCGCTACTTCATGTTCAAACATCAGAGGATCGTCAACTGAGCTAAATGCCAAGTTTAGCCCTGTCTAAGTTTTGAAAGGCTCCAGGCGCACAAAATATTTGAGATCAACAATGGAGTCTACAAACCACATTAGCCCTCCAAGCTATGATACAGAAATCAAAGGTTTTGGTTTTGAAGTTTACGGAACGTGATGAATCATGTACAAAAAGAAAAGAAAATAAAAAATCGCTATGAACAAGTGGTTAGCATGGCCCAAATGTACACTTCGTCTTTTAGCTGATGCTTCTCTCCAAAGCAGCTTACAAAGTTAAGTTTGTATACAAAGCAACATGCAGTTATTTACACAGCTTGGTAATTTTTACTGTTTCACTTGAGAATAAGTACCTTGTTTAGAGGCGAGACAGATTTAGCAGGGATTTAAACCCTTGTCCTTTGATTGCAAGGTTGCAACCCTACCATCATGAAAATTAGTTAATATCTTAAATTTGTGCTGCATCATGGGGTTCAGTATTTTTCCTAAATATCACCACATTGTTGTGGCAGTCAGAATAAGCATAAACAGGATCAGCAGGCGCCCTACTTAAGGAAAGGCTTATTAAACAAAGCAGTGTCTTACCCTCGGTGTGCACTGCAGACACATAGGTCCAGTTGTAGCGCTTGACTATGTCCAGCAAGGCCCTGGCTTGCAGGGTGTCAGATGGAACCACCCTTAAAAAGTACTTGAAAAGGGTTTTGTCACTCAGATCGATGCTGGTGGCAGAGTAGGCAATCTGGGGGATGTTGAAGAGCTGTAGTAGGTTCTGGACCTGGATGGCCACTGAGCTAGAGCCAGGCCCGATGACACCGGCAATAGGCTTCTTGGTTGCCGGCGGTTGGCTGGATGGTGTCCCATCGATGCACCACTTGGAGCCATCCCTTTCATCCCGTATGGAGATGAGCGAGTCCCTGATGAATTCGATGCTCTGCTCCAGGGCCACAGATGAGTGCCAGCAGGAGTCGCGGATCTCGCAGCCCAGGCTGATGTTAGGCAGCAGGAAGGGATCCGCATTGATGACGTCCAAGGTGTGGAACATGGCCTCCACCCGTTGAATGCCGTACTGCTCCCTCACCTCACCGCATTTACGTTCGGCCACTTTCTCGGCAGACGGCTGGTGGTGGACCGAGAATAGCGCCCCAATTATTACATCCCCGTCCATCCGAGCCACAGATCTTGATGCGGCCCTGGGCACCACTGACCTCTCAAACAAGTTACTTGGAAGAACAAAGCCGCCAAATAGGACAACTTGGAAAAGCAGGGCACCAACAAAAGTCATTGTGAAACAAGCCATATTCCACATCACGTCAGCTGTTTCACATCCATTGGACACCTGACGTGGGGCTGTGAAAGTCTCCCGGTATATCCAGATTTGACAATGTAAGCATTATCAGCAGACTAATCTTCTCAAACCGGTCTTCACCACCAGAGCACCTATTGAGAAAAACAAAATTTATCCATTAATCTCCATATAACATGCATATTAAATACATGTTTCTGACTATTTATAATCTTTTCTGCTTGCAGTTGAGTTCCTGTGCCTGGGGTTTTCGAATGATCAAGTCAAAGTCAAGACCTCAAGCCCAGTGAGATGTTGAGATGGGATCTTATGAGGGCTGTCCATAAATAAATGTCCTCAAACATGAATGAGCTGAAGTGATTTTGTTAGGAGGAGGGAGGCAGAATTCCTCCACTGTGATGTAAAATGCTTATAAACTAATGCAGAATATTATTATTTGACATTCTTGCTGCGGAAGGGGGTCTTCAGTCTGTTGAATTGTGGTGTGTGCTCATTTCTCACACATTGCTTCTGCATGTTTCCGTATTTTTGGCTGAATAATGACAGAGTGAAATCTAATATAATTTATTTGTTGGTTGTGGTTGTCTACTGTTCGGACTTGGAGGGGACTAGATTGGGATCAGTTATGCCCTCGCGTGTAAAACCACATATTTGAAAATGTTTTCAAATTTTCACACGTGGCTTCTGCATGTTGCCTGATTTTTGACTGAACAAATAAGGACAAAGTGCGGGTTGTGATGTCTTATTTGTCACCTGAGGTTAGGCGTCTACTGTTGAGACTTGGGGAGGACTAGATGTGGGTTAGTTATGTCCTATTATGAAAAACCCCTACACTGAAAGGGGGTGCTCTTTCTTTTTCACATAGCTACACGGTGTTCCGATTTTGCTGATATGCAGAGGCTCTCTGCGGACAGATACGATGAGTGTGTAACAGTGAAGTTATTTCAGTTTCAGAACGCTGGACAGCGCTACGCATTTACCTTTTCGGGGGGGACGGACGCGCAGCCCGCCGTCTTTACAACTAATCGCAGGTAGACGGTCGCGTTCTGCCTTTACGCATGTCATATGTCCATGTCACCTCAGTCATACATCAATCCGTATGCTCATTTTTCACGTCTCGTGCATTCGCCACTGACTGAAAGCGGTGTAACGCGCTGCGCAGCCATGCAGGAGATGCGCTGAGAAAACCGTGAACGTAGAACTGGAACAAAAAAAAAAAAAAAAAAAAAAAAAGAACGTGATACATGACATGAACCGCCAAGCAACAAATGACACCAGAACCTGGAAATGACATTATCGTGTGCCGAGACTAAACAATCACGCAGCTTTGTCATTTTTTTTTTTTTCCCTCTGTTTCTCAGCGTGAGAAACATTGGAGCATCTCCTCATGATCCCTACTCCACAGTAGTGCTTCGTATGTCATCTCTGTAGATTTTTTTTTTTTTTTTTTTTTTTTTTTTTTTACATGGTTTGACATGGAGAGCGCTCACCATTCGTGGACCCCGAAGGCTCGATGGGATGGAACTGAAGGTGCGATGTGTGAGATGACGCTGGAATATCCTACCTGCTCGGAGGCACCGGAGACGCGCCGGTGGGTGAGGAGCGATGAGCCGTGGGAACTTGGTCATGCCCGACTCCCTGAGACCATCCTCTCCTTCTGAGGCAGCGCGATCCTCGGCTCTCCTACTTGTTTCCACGGCTCAAGTTGAGGGCTCCTTGGTCCCCCCCGCCCCAGTCTGAGCGATAGTGCCCCCTCTCTCCACCAGTCATGCAGTGCAGCGCGAAAGCGGGGCGCTCCATCCGCAGTGACCCCGATACGCGCTCAGGACGCTCCAGCGCACCGCGCGCTGCTTCGCTTCTGCTGCGCTTTCCCGTGGAGCGGGGCGAGCGCATCCCAGCCCAGAAACTTGCATCACGTCGTCGTTTTCTCAGCAAAACTTCATGTGCCCGTCGCCTAGGAGCAAACAGCTCCTAATGTCAACTTGTTTCCATATAAAAAAAAAAAAACGTTGGGTTCCTGGAGCGAGTGATTCGCTTTCTCCAAATTTCATCATTTCTTATGCTGGGCAGCGGCTGGTGTCAACTGGTACATAATAATAAATATGCATTGGTTTCTATCTATCAATCTATCTATCTAAATGAAATTCAGAGAAAAATATGCATTTTTATACATTAATTGGCCAGCAGGTAGTATACTGATCCCAGCAAATCAAAGGTTACTTGTTCAGCTCCCAGTCCTGCTTAGTGCCCTTTATCCAGGTACTTACCGGGAGCTGATAGAATAAAAATTCCCCAGTTGTTTAAACTTGTAAATCAGTGTAAAATTTCTATAGCATTTTAAGAGAATTTGGACAGTCAATAGCTAAATAAATGAGCTGTTCTCTTCTGATGACATACATTATCACACACAGATGTGTCAGACAGTGATTGGAACTGCAGTGAAACCTGCCTCTCCGATGAACGCCGGTTCCCTTTGTAATTGAGATAACCTTGAGTTGGTGCTATTTTCATCGAGAAGTTCAGGTTTATACCCTATAAACTGACCCAATTTTGACACCCCAAATGCTTCTCCAGTCTCTGTTCTAGTTATTACCACTATATCTTTATGCTTTCATAAGTAGGACTCCTTGACATTCTATCTGGACGTAGAGGGTAAATGACTGAATTAATTGATTAATTAAATTAATTAATTGAACAATGCTCGATCACCACAGGAATCTGATTAATCATGGCTTCCAAAATAAAGGAGGGGAAATTAATTAGTTTCTGATTCAACTGAAACAGGCAGAATTCTCAGAAAATAGAGAGAACTATTAATCTTGCAGGCGGGGACCTCTCAGGCATCACAGGGGGATGACATGTAATATATCAGGGTGAAGATGGTCTTCTCTGAGACCACACAGACTGATGATGCATCCTCTGTTACAAGGACGCACTGACATAACAAACAGACATACGTGATGTAGATTATTTTCAAACAAAATCTGGTCAACAATGTGCATTTGCATTCTGTTTTGATTTTAAATTCAAATGCATTGCTTCTCATTTTAAGATACAGAAACTGTCCCAGTTGTGTGAAGCTACTTAAAGACACTTCACCTCAGAATCAAAATTATTCAAATTCATGTGCAAATTAATTCATGCTTTGCATTTTGCCAACACTGATTAAAGTGTGTTTCCTTCCATAGTCCAAAGATATGTATTTCAGGTGAACTGGTGCTTCTGAATTGCCCGTAGCATGTGTGTATGAGTGTGTTTCTGCCCTGCAATGGAGTGGTGCCCTGTCCAGGGTGTACCCTGCCTTTCTGGGATAGGATTTGGACAATCATGATCCTATATTTGACAAGTGATTATTGATAATGAATGAATGAATGAATGAATTAATGAATGAATGAATGAAGCTAGGGCAATATATTTCCACATGAAATAAGATTCTTTTCCCTACCTATCCTGTTCTTTGGTATAGCAATATAGCTTTATGTTTTGATTAATAAGAAGAAATCAATAAGAATGGCTTGTGATTTCAAACTTACAGGAGTCCCATCTACGGCCAGTTAGATGACATTTTTGTATGTGAGATAATAAAAACAGTCTTTAGGAAATTCCATGCAAAACAAGAGAATGAGAATGTCAAGATGAATGATTACAACAAAAAGCAATGTGGGCAAAATGATAAAAATGACAGAGCCTCATCCCTTATCCTGGACGCCGTGATGTCGGCCGCTTTCCTGTGGCTTTCATATCACTTTGTGCGAGGGAAGCGCTGCTCTCCCTCTGTGATTCATAACTTCTCACAACTCATTCCCAGTCCATCCCAGACATGGTCACTGGGAAATATTAGTTCCCTACAAGCGATTGAGAAAACTGGCAATCATTAATGTAGAATACATACAAGGATGAGGAAGACATTGAGATATGAACTTAATACATGACAACCTACCGGCATTAGCGCTATTACTTGATCACGGATGTTCATTCAGCTCAATGATATGAGAAAAAAAGAGCATAACTGCTTCAGATGGGTGGGGTTTCATTTGTAATTTGCAGTTTTGCTGACACTTTCATCCAAAGTAATTCAGACCCATTTATACAACAGGGTATTTTGACTGGAGCAATTCATGTTAAATACTTTGTTCAAGGGTGCTACAGGAGGAGTGGGGCTGGAACCAAGCACACCTCAGTTTTGAGTTTAAGTCCTTAACCACTACACTACCTTTTAGGAAGGATATTTGGAAACGAGATGGAGCAGAAGAGGAATATTCTTTTACAGACCCTTCCACCCAGAGCCAGGGGGGGTGACACAGGATGGAACTTCAGGACTACCCCCCTTATGGCTCAGAACACAGACCCACCCACCTACCTCACCTCCACCTGCCTTGAAATAGATCACCTATGACCTTGTCATAAAAGAGACAAAACAATGAAAAATTAACATTCTATTGTGGCAGGACACCTAACCCTCTGCTTTGATACTGGGGCCACACTTTATTAAAGCATAAAACAAACAACAGAATTTGCAAATGATTGAATAACTTCAAATTCCTTAATAAAATATCTTTTCATATGTTTGAACAAATGAGATTATCTAAAGATGCAATACTGTAATGAAAATCAGGCCGAATACTGTGCATGCACACTGCCACTGACAACACACACACTGTCGCTGAGGATGCCGCAGCAGGTGGCGTAATAGTTAGAGCTGTCATTTCAGGGTCCTGGGTTTAGACTCCAGCTGTAGTTATTTTGTACTTACCCTGAACTGATAGATTAAAAATTACCCAACTATATAATAGGTAAATAGTACTGGTAAGACAGACCTAACATTTTTTATTCCCGTTGGAAAAAAAATTATACTATAATAAGAATAATAATAATACGCACTGTCACTGAGAACGCAGAGCGCCCCCTGCTGTCCTCCCACGTACCGAGCGGTAAATGTGCAGTATGACGTTATGAGGGTTTCACTTCCGGGTGTAGATTTAAAGATGGCGCTGCGCACCACACTTTAGACAACCTGTGTGTGTTTGTCTGTGTTTATGGCTGCGCTGGTGCATTCCGGCCAGTGACCCCATCGCTCCGGAGTGTGCGGTGTTCGCACTCACAGCTGTCCAGTAGAAAAGTAAATCTTGTTTTCTTTGGTCATACTGTTCGCTCGAGAGCTGCTCCACCGTTGCGTTGCTTTTGTTCCAGTCTCAGTCTTGGAATATTTATACTTCGGAATTTCTGATAATTTCATGCGGAAATAATGCTGCATGCATGATGGAGGCTGGATGTAAATGCTTCTTTGTAAAATGTCTAATTAAATTTTATTTCAACTTTGTCTTGTGCTTTGTTTGTTTCTTCAACAGACCAAAACAAAACGTCGGATATATATTGTTTTCAACGACACCGGCATATTGAATTTGTCCTCTTGTGTTTCGTTGTTCTATGAATGAACGTTATATGATGCCTCCGCGCGATAGGGTTGCTGGTGTCTCGCGCCGAGAGAGCGCCAGTAGCAGCGGAACTGTAGTACGGTCTTATTGCTTCTCGATGATGGTTACCGTTTTAGTTTCTGGAATTAATATGAAATTATATATATATAAAGCTCAATATGTCCGTAATCCATTATTTTTGTAACAGTAGTACGTCGTTTAGCAGATACAAAGTTTATTAAAAAAAAAAAACACTTGACTTGCGGAGCGGGGGAGACACGTCAGAAATGCAAATGAAATTAACATCATGTTAATCACGAATTAGTTCAGCAAGTGCTGAACTGCCTAAATCTGCTCTTGTGCAAATTGACAGTTAGAGTTACATCACTTTGGATGAAAGCGTCTGCCAAGCGGTAATAATAGTGGCAGACTTTTGAAATGTTAACGCTATAATTAAAGAGTTACATAAATTGGCGGGAAACGGTGGACCTGCTCGTTAAAGTGACAGCGTGACAATAATTCCTTCCCCACCCCCTGTCCCCACAGACACTGTCCATCATGAGCAGTAGGAGGAAGCGTGCGCCGCCCGTCAGGGTGAATGAGGAGGCCAAGCGGAGGCTTGACTGGAACATGCATGAGGACAGGAGGAACGAAACGATCGTCATTGAGGAGGACGACGCTAACGTCCTGTCCCTGGGGCCATTGCTGGCTCCTTACCCTGGTCCTGCCGAAGAAGACCTTGAGGTTAGGTGCTCCAGCCCTCATCCACCATTGGATCCCGAGGAAGAGCCTTCATGTTCGAACTGGGACCCCACCCCGTCCTTGCAGCTCAACGTGGTGCCCGTCTCCGATATGGAACCAGTCTGGAAGGCTCTTATCGGAGAGTTCAGCCTGCGCCCTAAGCATGGCTTGTGGTGCCAGAGCGTGAGGTTTCTCCAGAGGACTGGAGATCAGCTCAGCGTGGTTCCTCTTGGCAATGGAGCTGCAGAAGGCTGCGTGGACCATGAGGGGGTCATGGTGCCCACCTGCCTGGTTGAGTGCTCTCTGAGTGGGTCTGTGCTGCAAGACCTGGAGTGGCTGCAGAAAAGAAGAATTGTTCAGCTTTGCCAGAAGGATGACACGGCATCCATCAAGGTCTGAATCTGCTTGGTTTCTCATACAGCATGTGGGTGCTGGTGGGGTCCAAAGTCTACAGGCTGACTTAAAATTTTAGCGCTTTAACATCGAGTAACTTTCACAGGTTGTCATGCTGGGCTTTAACATCTTAAACCTGCATCTCTTTAACGTTGCTTGTATAGGGTAGCCTGGGGGTATTTTCTTCCTGTTGGGGAAAAAAGGTCCATCTGTACAGCCATTTGCTTTCGATCCTGGAATTCACAGGTTGGCGTTTACATCTTGGAAGCTGGGTTGGGAAAACCCGAGTTTCTGAGCGAAGGGAATGGACGCATAAAGAAAGTCAATCAGCTGATACAGAAGCTGATGGAGCTCTTCTATGACTTTATCATCCCCGGTGAGTACTGGAAGGAGACACATGCACCACCTTTACTCGTAGCTATTTTTTCTGCTCGACTCCGTTGTTTTTGGACTCTGTTGTGAGCCGGTGTGTATTTACATTTTGCAGAGGTGGTAGAGAACGATGAAGAAGAGTGCGACACGGACATGGAGCGCCATAACGTCGAGGAGCTGTACGATCATGTCCGACGCTTGCACCAGGAGGAGAACCTCGATCTGGATGTGCAAATCCAACATGAGGCTGTCTTCCCAGTTCTGAGGCCCTACCAGTGCCAGGCGGTCCGCTGGATGCTGAAGAGGGAGAATTACCAAAGGGATTCCACGCCAGGTTTTTCCCTTCCTTCACCCAGGAAACTAGGAGTCCTTTCACCCAAAGTCTGACTAGGAGAAGATGGAATGGTTGTCATGTATGCACTCAACAGGGACAGGAGGTGGCATATTTGCTAACCTGCCTTTAATTAGGTAGGAGACCAGAACCTCAGAAGACATAGGATTGTACGAATGCTTAAGTTCTCTGTCTTTTACAGCTCGTTCTAGACAGGGTTGCGTCAGTCCGGAGCCTATCCCAGAAGCGTAGGTTGCTAGCTATAGGTACATCCTGTGCAGGATGCCGCTTCATCACAGGATAGATTAAGGATTTTTCTTACTGAAATTTAAAAAAAAAAAAAGGGTTTTAAAAGAAACTGTCTTTTCAGAGAAAATGCTCCATTTCCTTTGGAGGGAAGTGGTCACTTTGTGTGGAAAGAAGCTGTTCTACAACCCCTGTACTGGCTGGTAAGCAGCTCTGCTTTGTTTTTATTCTGTTTGGAAACTCATGTGACGAAAAAAATGTAGCCAAAGCTGTATGAATTTGACTGCTGTAGTTATCAGTAAGTTCTGCTCATCCTGTTCTACGCTGATGCTGGAAATTCAGGCACACTGCGTTATTCAGCACTGACAGTCCTGGTTTTGTTCTCATTTGCAGCCTTATCCGGGAGTTCCCCCTGGCGGGAATGGACTGGCCAGGGGGCATCCTCGCAGACGAGATGGGACTCGGGAAGACAGTGGAGGTGCTGGCCCTCATCTTGATCAACACTCGACAGGGCCTCCAGGAAGGTGGTCCTACCCTACCTGCGGTTAGCACACGCTCATGTGGATTTCCTCTCATCTTCACATTAAATTGCACAAGTTGGTTTTAGGAGGAGGGATTTCTGATCTGAGGGTGTTGGACCCTTCCACTTCAGTTCCATGTCCAGAGGCTCCACCCACTTAATCAGAGGTCCCATTCACTCATCCATATGCCCCTCCCACATATAGCCTTTTCTCAGTCATCTACAATATAAGAACAGAATTTAAATGATAAACTGTAGCACCTTCTTGTTAAATCTTTCTACATCTTAAAGAAAGTGCAAGTACTTTGTGTGCTTTAAGCCACTTTACTGGTGTGGATGTTTGTTTTGTCTTTCAGGGAACATCAGTAAACTATTTTGTCCCTAATCCACCTACAGAACAGGAAAGGAGTGATTGTTTAAAGCTTGAGGTATATCCCAAAGAGAAAGTATCTTTTCCAGGTAAGACCTGCAGATGGCAATGTGCAATATATTGTAGTCCTGTTCTACATGGAACGAGTAGTAAAGTCAGCAATGCATCATATTAATTTTTAGCAGGAAAACAATTATCTTTTCTTTGCTTTACACAGGTAGTTGTGCTGAATTGCAACAGTAAGAATATGCTGCTGTATAAATGGGCGAATCATTGTAAAGCTGATTAGCATTGCCTTGAGAAAGAGTGTCAGATAAAATGTATTATTAGTTAATAATAATAATAATAATAATAATAATAATAAATTAAACGTCAGGAAAACTTTTAACAATCAGTGTCTTTTAGTATTCTATTTTAACAAATTAAATCTGATTCACTTTTGTATATTTAATTTCAATATTTTCTAAGCATTAGAAGTGTTCTGTGATGGGAGTGTAAGCAGAGACTTTATTGCAGTAAATTGTTTTCTGTTAACTTGTTCACATAGCAGTCCGCGTGATGCTCCTTACTGCCATAAAGGAGATGAGGGTTGGGAAAGGAGCTTCCATCAATGCTATATTCACCTACATCCGCACCACGTACGGCTACGATCTGCTGAAGAACCGTTCTCACATCAGGAAGGCACTGAGCAAGCTCATCAAGGAAGAGCTGGTGGAGCAGGTCAAAGGTCGCGGCCTGGCTGGGTCATTTAAGCTTGGAAAGAACTACAAAGAAACTAAGAAGAAGGCTGGTGCTGTTAAAATGGTATGCATACTTTAACATAGTCTATATTTTGGAAGGATAAATTAAGTGGCTCATTAATTTAAGGTGTTTAGCATGTCTGCATCCTCACAGTTTGAATCACAAACTGAATTTTGAGTTGTGATTAAGAGACTTCCAGTGTTGGAGCAAAATAGCTAGTAATGGTGAGACTATCTTCTTGGGCAAAGTGTGATTTTTGTCTTTGCCCTCTTGCTCTCAGGCAAAACCAGCCACCCAGGAAGGCAAGCAAAGAACAACTGTCCGTAAGTGTGCAGGACGGCGGAAAGAGACTGCAACGAGTCTTGGAACCACAAAGCGGTCTGAAGTGGAGGACTGTAGTGGCTCACTCGATGTCTGCTCTCCTGGTGGCCACCAAGAGGAGGATGATGCATCTCAGGGACAGAAGTGTAGCTCTGCACATGATCCAACCCCTGACCCAACTTCTCAGGAACACCAGCCGCTCAGTGGGACCAAAGACCTGTGCCCTGACCCCCTCAGAGGAAGTGCCCCAAATGAGCCAGTAGAAGAAGAGTCTGTGCCCACTCGGACTTCAGGGCTCCTCCCGTTCAACACACCCGACTACCGCTTTGAGTGCATCTGTGGTGAGCTTGGCTTGATGGACTACAAGGCCCGCGTGCAGTGCCTCAACTGCCTCCTGTGGCAGCACGCTGAGTGTGTGGGCTACAAGGAGGAGAGCCTGGGTACAACACCCTTCTACTGCCCTCACTGCCTGGTGGCCATGACACCTGTAGCCACTGGTGCCACTCTTATCATCTCACCCAGCTCCATCTGCCACCAGTGGGTTGAGGAAATCAACCGTCACATCCGTTCCTCCTCTCTCCGGGTCCTGGTAAAGCCCCTTTCAAAGTAGGATTTGGTGAATGCCTGTTAGTGATGATCCCCAGTACACATACGGGAATCTTAATCAAATGTACATGTATTTTTGCTTGTGTAATCCAGGGCTGTTTTAAGGTCTTTTTTATTTTATTCCCCTGCTGCCCAAGCAAATAGAATGTTATGGTTATGATGCGAGGAGAAAAAAAATACTACCAGCTTTCCCGAGTACTTCAAGTGAATCATTTTTGATTCTGCTTCCAGGTGTACGGGGGTGTGAAAAAGCATGGTTTCATTCAACCCCGTCTCCTGGCTGAACAGGATGTAGTCATCACCACCTACGATGTGTTGCGCACTGAGCTTAACTACGTGGACATCCCACACAGCAACAGTGAGGATGGCCGCCGCTTCCGCAATCAGAAACGTTACATGGCCGTGCCCAGCCCACTCGTGGCTGTGGAGTGGTGGAGGGTGTGTCTCGACGAGGCCCAGATGGTGGAGTGCACTACTGCCAAGGTGAGGCAGCCCTAACAGTGGGATGGAGGCCCATCAATGAAATCAGTATCTCTCCATGAGGAACGAACCCTGTCAATTCTGGGAGCGAGTCTTCTTTTTAAGTAGTGGTGGTTAGGCCCCAGCTTATGAGTAGTTAAGGATGGAACTTGGTACCATAAAAATTTATCCTCCTTAAGTTGTCATCTAAAGTTTGATGTTTTGCTAAAGCATAATTAAATAACACTTTGCAAACTGAATGACAGCGATGAGTTATTGTTTTCTTGACTCTTTGTGTTATGTACAAAAGAGGTAACGGTGTTTGGTCCTTCCCTCTTTCACAGGCAGCTGAAATGGCACTGCGCCTCTCCTCAGTCAATCGCTGGTGTGTCAGTGGAACCCCTGTACAACGGGGTCTGGAAGGTATGTTTTCAGTAAAAGAAATATCCTTGGGTGAACTGCAGAGCATGTTTAGAAGGTAGATTAGCTCCTCAACTTACACAGACTAAAAGTCTGTTCGCTGTTCATAATGTGATTTGTTTGTAAATCTAAAGTAATTTGTACAACTAAGTCACATTGAATATAAAAGCTAAACACAGACATCCCTCCATTAATTTATAGGGTTAGGTTCTGTAAAGGCCTCAGCTGAATTTTATTTTAATATTTTGTTAATTTGGAGCTACATTAAGATTATTGGTCAAACTTTAAACATTGTGGAATTGAGTTGAATTAATACATTAAAATCTCACACACACACACACACAGGCTGAAACCGCTTGTCCCGAGCAGGGTCGCGGTAAACCGGAGCCTAACCCGGTAACACAGGACGCAAGGCCAGCGGGGGAGGGGACACACCCAGGACGGGACACCAGTCTGTCGCAAGGCACCCGAAGCAGGACTCGAACCTATTAGTAGAGTAGAGATGTCCGCATTAAAAAGAGTCATTAGCCTTAATAGATTTATGTAGAAGAAACTGCTGCTCCTCTTTCCATTACAGATCTCTATGGTCTCGTGCTCTTCCTTGGTGTGGACCCTTACTGGGTGAAGTACTGGTGGGACCAGCTGCTCTACCGGCCATATCGCCGTGGAAACACAGAACCCCTCTACAATGTGATTGGTTCGCTGTTGTGGCGATCAGCAAAAAAAGATGTCATTGACCAGGTTTGGTCATTTAAAAATTTAGCAAAATACATAATGCTCCCAGACAAACATAAAATGTATATGACTATCAATTTATAAAGACTGTAAATAACTTCATTTTCAAGAACTGATAATAAAACTATGGTTATTAGAATCTTCATCAAGATGGACTGAGATGATCTGTCCATTATACAGTAAAATAGTGAAAAAAGTGTCTTTCTTGTTCCAGATCCAGATTCCCCCACAGACTGAGGAGATCCACTGGCTCAACTTCTCCCCGGTTGAGGGCCACTTTTACCACCGGCAGCATGAGGTTTGCTCCCAGGATGCCCTATTCAAGCTCAGGAAGATCTCAGACTGGTCCTTGAAGCTGGGCAGTCTGGACCGGCGCACAGTCAGCAGCATTCTATACCCATTGTTGAGGCTACGGCAGGCCTGCTGCCACCCACAGGCTGTCCGGGGGGAGTTCCTGCCCTTCCAGAAGAGGTACAAGAAGCAGAATTTAGTCTCAAGCTTAATTGCTTTGTACCTCGTGTACTAAGTAGGGTAAAGGTGTAGGTCTTCATTAAGACCAGGTGACAGTTTTTTAAATCTATGTGTTGAGGGTAAGTGCATTTGATAGTCATACTGTTCTTACATTTGTGGATGACATAGCACCATGACCATGGAGGAGCTGCTGAAGTCCCTACAGAAGAAGTGCAGGGTGGAGTGCGAGGAAGCCCACAGGCAGCTGGTGTGCGCCCTCAACGGCCTGGCCGGAATCCACATCATCCGAGGTACCAACACCTCCTTCCATTGCCACCGTTGTAGCTTTGACCAATAAGGTCTTTTTCTCAAAACTTCTTGGTAGACATGTACATGAACAGTACATGAAAGAAGCTGTCACACAAAGGACGATGTTTTGGAACGAAAGCCCTTCACTTGCAGGTGAATTCATTGAGGCAGCCGAGCTATACAGGGATGTCCTGCGATCCTCGGAGGAGCACAAAGATAAGCTCAAAACAGACTCCCTCCAGGTGGGCTGTCAAACAGGGTTCTTCATCCTCTTCATCATAATGAGGACTCATTTATAGTCATGTAACGATACAGTCTCGTGTTTTTTTTTTTTTTTCTTCCAAAAATTCACATCACTTTCTTGTGCTCAATCAGAGACTGCACGCCACACACAACTTAATGGAGCTGCTTAATGCAAAGCACCCTGGTATTCCGCCAACCCTGAGAGACGACCGTCTGAAAGAAGAGGTCAGGGAGCTTCATTTTACCGCTTGGTGCATGTCTGTGTTTGTGCATGTGCACGTGGTAGTCCCTCATGACTGAGTTTTCTTCAACAGGCAGAACAACTGCGCCAACACTACATGACCAAGTCCAATTCAGAGGTCTCTGATGCCCATCAGGCCCTGCAGCCTGTTCTGCAGAGCATCCGCGAGTTGAAGCGGAAGGTCAGTGTCTCCTGTGTCCCGGATGGAAGCCAAACCTGAGACACATCAAATATGCATACATAGGTTTAATTTTAATAATTATTTACATTTTTTTAGGTGACACTTTTCTCCAAAGCGACTGACAGTGTTAAGCTGCTTACAATGATTTACCAATTTATACAACTATTTAATTTTTGTTGTATCTATCACAGTAAGTACCTTAATCAAAGTTACTACAGCAGGAATGGGAATCTGAGCTTGGGTCCTTTGAGGAAGGCAGCAGCTGTCACCACGATACGACCAGCATATCAGTGCATTTACATACTTTATTTCCAGAGCTGGAAAGAAGTAGAAGTATGCCACTACAAAGAAGAACAAAAGCTGTGTTGACGGAACTTGTGTTTTTCCTGTTGCAGGTGCGTCTGCAGTCCGCCTGGTGGCTGGATGTGATACAGCAGGCGATGCAGTACTCCATCGACGATGAACTGGTTCTCCGCATTCAGAATGAATTGACCTGCAACTACAAACAGGAGGCGAGCAAGATGTCTTTGGCTTACAAGTGAGCATTAGTCTGCACAGCAGTTTCTCATTTGGAAGAAAAATTATTGGTCTGATTGGTCTTTTTTTTTTAAGTCATGCTGAAGGGCAATACTGGTGTGTCATTAAGTGTGCACATTTGTAACCTGGCAGTTCCTGATTCATATCCGTATGTATATATTATAATCTGTTGTCCTTGAGCAAGGCACTTAATTTGAATTACTCTTTGAATGTGGATTAAAGAATAGGCTAAGCAAAAGTCACAGAACATTGTAGTGCATTTGCACATAAATGTGTTGGGTGAGTACAGGAAGTGCTCCCTGTTTAGATAGCTGGGTCACCTTCCTGAGGGGCACCTCAGCCAGCAGTGCCGGTCCGATGCCGTACTCGCAGGTTCCGAGACAGCCGTGGCCTGCAGTATCTGCTCAGCACCCAGATGGATGACCTGCTCAAGTCCCAGAAGACAGTACGGGGTGCTGTGAAGAGTCTGGAGGGACCCCCATCGAAGAAGGTGATAGAGGAGGCCACCATCTGCCACCTGAGACCTGTACGGCTGCCGCTGAATAAGTAAGTTAAGATTCTAGGAAAGCTGACACTTGCAGCTGATGTTTATGATTTTACTGATTAGTAGGTCTCGAAAGATTTAAACAGAAGATAAGTTTAAACTGTGTGAAACAGATAAGTTGCTTGTGTACATTTTGAAAGTTGGATAATAGAGTTGGATAAGCTATCGAGCAAAATACATTCTTGCTTATTTTGGTTTCCCCTTCTCTAGTTGCGTGTTTTGCAAAGCAGATGAGCTTTTCACAGACTATGAGTCCAAGCTGTTTTCTCACACGTAAGTACAAGTGGTGGTAAATAGTTGACAGTTATCTAAAAATACATCGCTCGCCCTGCCAGAGCACATGAAAACAGTAACCCTTTGATGGGATTTGGTTCACAATGAGAATGTTGCCACTTGGCCCTATTCACAGCGTGAAGGGCCAGACGGCCATCTTCGAGGAGATGATCGAGGACGAGGAGGGCCTTGTGGATGACCGGCTGCCCACGACCAGTCGCGGCCTGTGGGCAGCCAGTGAGACAGAGCGCTCCCTAAAGGCTATTCTGTCCTTCGCTAAGGCACGCCGCATGTCCTCTGCACTGGTGGAGGAAGGAACCACCTTCATGGAGCTGTTTGAGACTTGGAAGAAGGAGTACAAGGTGTGTGGTGGTGCATTGTGGGTACTCTGAAGAACAGTGACACTCTTTTGTATCACTGGTTTTCCTGTTAATCACAAATTGGACCAGAAATTACATTTGTTCAGAGTCATTCCCCAAACTCTCTTTGCAAAACCCAAGGAGTTCCATATATTACTTGCACTGCACTAAAAGTACAATTAATTTAGCCAGTCAAGGGCTGGATGATTACTGAATGAGCTCAGTCATGTGTGCTTGTGGTGGAATTGGATCAGTATATATAGAAAGGCTGGAGGTCCCCACAGAGAAGCTTGTGAAACAGTGGTTTAGCCGAGGCTTTGATCAGATGCAATTTTCAATAAACATATTCATTTAAACAGCTAAAACTATTTAAGTTGAGTGCTTTGCTCCAGTGTGTAGTAGCAAAATCCTAGGATTAAGGTTATGCTGGCACTCTTGAGTCTTGAATGTGCCGTAAGTTTAGTTGCCTGCAGTGATACCTTTTGCTTTTCTCTTGTCTGAGCTCAGCTGTTGCACGAGTACTGGATGGTGCTGCGGGACCATGTTTCGGCCATCGATGAGCTGGGCATGGCCACCGAGCGCTTCCGTGTGCGCCACCCAGACGAGCCTAGGTCTAAAGTGCTGCACATCATCGAGCTCCACGAGGTGAGTGTGGCCCACATTTGCTCAGGAGCAAGGGCATGGTTTGGAAGGGTGTCTGCATATTGTTCCGGATCTTTACTTGATTATTGAAATAAGTCGTCACTCTTTTATGGTGTTGTATACAATATAAAAAAGTAATTTGTTTGTGAGGTGAATCTTGTTTAGTGTCTTTCGAGCTCTCCATCAGTTCTACACCTATGATTTAGTAGTGGGTTTATGTCTTTATCTCACATCTAATCACTTGTGGGAAAATCAAGAGCTGTCCTTGGTACGTTAATGGGACTGGTTCATTGCGGCGATTTCAGGTGGAGCAGAACAGGGTGAAGCTGTTAAATGACAGGGCAGTAGCAAAGTCTCAGCTGCAGAAGAAACTGGGCCAACTTCTATACCTCACTAATCTTGAGAAGGTAAAACCCTTTTTCTGGAAACCATGAATTATTTTTTGTGCCAATAAGTTTAAAAACATAATTTTAGTCTACTCTGCCACCTGCACTGCTGCTGCAATTAATGTTTGTCCCCAAACAGTCCCAGGATAAATCCACTGGGGGCTTGAACCCGGAGCCATGCCCCATCTGCGCCCGCCCACTTGGGCAGGAGGTGAGCTGGATTTCACTTGTGAGATTGCTGTGCGGTTCACCTGGAGCTTTATTAATTACTGGTGATCCTGCTGTGAAACGTCAGAAGTGACTTCACAGAGTGGCTGTCCTGTCCTGTGGACCATTGAGAAATAAACACCAAAGACTGAAACCCTCAGCATGACTAATGATGTTGTGGTGAAGGTGGACTGAATAATAATATGTTGCTTCAAAGTAAGCAGTTCAGGTGAAGTATGTTTCTGAGGTTTATTGCAGCTGAACCTGTACCTGGGATTAAAACCCATAACCTGATGTGTTTGTTGTTTGTCTGACACCCCCTGCATCCTGTGCTCCGCACAGTGGGCAGTCCTGACGTGCGGACACTGCTTCTGCAACGAGTGCATCGCCATCATCGTGGAGCAATACAGCGTGGGCACGCGCCGGCGAGCCATCAAGTGCGCCATCTGCAGGCAGACAACGTCTCACACAGAGATCTCCTACGTGTTCACAACCCAGGCTGCCAGCCAAGGTCAGGACATCCCTGTCAAGGTGTGTCCTGATTCTCTTTATCCCCTGCTGACAAGTGTACGAGCGTTCATGCATAATCGTACTTTACAACATAGGAAAGTATGTACTGTAATATTAAACACACACACACGGATGGTTATTTTTTAGAATTTCACTCACCGGCTATTCTCTGACTTTTGGGAGATCTTTATGATGAAGAGTTGTAGTAGCTGTCCATACTGTGTGCCCCCCAGGGTAGCCATTCCACCAAGGTGGAGGCAGTTGTTCGAGCCCTGAAGAAGATCCAGATGACAGACCCAAGTGCCAAATCCCTCGTCTTCTCCACGGTAACGTGTTGCCAACTGCTTGGGCATCTCAGAGTAGTTGTGTACAGTGTCAGTGTGGTACAGCAGCATTTCTCATATCAGCTTTTTATGTTCAGGATCATAACACTTAGTGCATGAAATGATAATTACACTGTAATTGTCCTGTTGTCACATGTATCGGCTTGTTCCTTCATTTCAGTGGCAAGGTGTTCTGGATATTATCGCCCAAGCTCTCTTTGACAATAACATGGACTTCTCTCAGATTAATGGGATTCACAAGTTTCAGGTGAGTAAGTTTGATTTTGTGTGACATTTCATATAAATGTATACCAGCTGGGAAGCGATGACTTTCTTCATTCCAGATTCTTTCAAGGCAGAAGCAGAAAAATATGAAATTAATAAAAAAGACAAAGTCCAACTTCCTCTTTGTTCATACACCCCTTAATACTTAGTGTTATCAAAGTAAAATTTCTTTTAAAAAAATGCAATTAAATGTAATCTGTGAACCTTATTTATGGTCAGCATTAATGAATGTCGTACCTGGAGTCTCGCCAGTTATTTGTGTATTGAGGTCTTTGTTTGAATTGGACTGCTAATTTGGCTCCTGTGAAAGGTTGTCATTGGTAGCAAGTTGCATTTTTGAATGCCTAAACAGATGGCTTGGTATGTACTTTTGGTTGTATAAGACTGAAGTTGTGCGAGTCTGTGAACTGTGACAGGATATTTCATTGACTCAATCATTCCTGAATCTCAGCCTAACCTGAACACAGGAGAGTTTGAGCTCCGTTTGAATTATTCACTCTCTTAATGACTTAATTGCAGAAAAGCTAAGAAGGATCATTGTCATTAGTCTTTAATTGAAATAATGACAACAGTTTTGCATTTAGGAAGAGAACTCTTTCACCCTGTTTTAGTTTCAATGAAAAGCTGAGAGCTTGCGGTCCTTCTCCCAGGAGAACTTATCGTCTTTCAAGTATGATGAGAAGATTAACATCCTGCTCCTGCCGCTCCACACGGGCTCCAATGGGCTGAACATCATCGAGGCTACGCACGTCTTGTTGGTGGAACCCATTCTCAACCCAGCCCATGAGCTACAGGCCATCGGCCGGGTGCACCGCATTGGCCAAACCAGGTGAGTGCCTTGGCACGTGCCTTTCACTGACACCATCATCAAATAACCTTAATTAGTCGGCGAATAGGAGAAGAGTGGCCGTCAGCATCACTCTTCCAACAGCAGTTAAGTGTGAGGACAGGAAGAGAGACCAGTCGACCTTACTTTAACCAATCGTTATTAAGTATTTATTAGACCTGTTAGCCAATCAACAGGGATAGACAGCCAGTGATCTTTAGCCAATTATAATTGAATATCTTTCAAATCTTTTAACCACAGGATGGGAAAAGCATCAATCTATCCAGTCATAACTGATTATTTATCGAAACTGTTAGCAGGCAGTAGCAAGGGATAGCCAGCTGACATCCCTTTAGTAAACAGCCAAAATAATACTCAACAGTACTGTTGGGTAGGTAAACTGCATCTGTCTTTGTGCCAGTATTGATTGTAACTCCTGTTATATAATAGAGTTGTGTTTATAATATTTTACTGTGATTCTAAAAGTTGTTTCTCTTACCTGCAGACCCACATTTGTTCACCGGTTCCTTATAAAATCCACCATAGAGGAGAGAATGCAGGCCATGTTGAAAACTGCTGAAAAGAGGTGATTGCATGACATACACAGAGAAGCGAATGGAAATGAAGGCGATTCAGTAACCACACTGTATCCGTAGGATGCATTCTTTTTACATGATTATTGTAATTTAGGGCAATTAAGGGCAGTTATCTTTATCCCTGCAGAAGGAGAATGAGAAGCTAATTTCTTGAAATAAGATTAGAACATACTGTGTAATATTGCTTCTCATCTTTTTAGAACACAGGCCAACGATAGACATTTCTGCTAATTCTTCCTGAAAATCAACAATATTAAAGAATACTTGGCCCAGAAGAAAATGGTCGCACAGTACAGATGGCCATTTTCCACTTGTTCAGAGGTGTTATCACTGTTTTCAAACTGGAGTGCTTAGCAATGACAAGATGGCTATATGTGTGTGTGGTTTTCAAAACTGTCAGTGTCAGTTAAGGCAGTCTTCTGACAATCATGTCTTCTCCCCACAGCCACAGTACTGCTGCCATGAAGCACTCAGAGGCGTCTGTACTGACTGTGGCTGACCTGGCTGACCTCTTCACCGAAGAGTATGAGGCGATGGAGTGACGAAATGATGAGCAGTTCGAGGCCACCACCCTGCAGCATAAACGGGGGGGTGTGTACAGTACCGTAGAGGAAGGCTGATTCCCTCACAGGCATCTGGAGAGCTTTTGCAGCCTTTTTTCTTAAGCCTTTGAACATCTGCTACCAGTTGTACAGGGCTTGCTCAGATACTTCTTTTTTGTGTTCAGGGTTTTAAACTGTATTTGTAGGATGTTGTTTAAATTTCTCTTAGTGATACAACAATACAGAACATGTAAGAGTATCTGTGAAACAGAAGATTAATGTTTGTAGGTTATAGTTTTGTCTATGGTTTTTAATATGTCTTTCATGATAAAAGGTCATCATATTGGTCATCACCAATAGCAGTCATACACCAAGCTGAGAACTGAGCTTTAAATAAAGCGTAGCTATTACTGTTTGAAGGATTGCGTGTTCGTCTGTCTGTTTATTTGATTGGTCCAAACAATAAGGTGAGCCAGTCTTAGATGTTTTTAATCCAGGTTTATGGTTATGGATATTATTTATAATTTATTTTTTTTTAAACAAGGCATGTTGTTGCTTAATGAAAAAAACTTGAAATGTTTTCCTATTGGTTTTTTTTTTTTTTTTTTTTTTAACATTTAGAATATTCTATGTTTTGTTGCATTTTATGACACTATTCCGTTTAACAGTTTTTTTTTTTGTTTGTTTCCTGCAGCTAGGTGTCTTTGACAAAAAAGACAAGTTCATGAATCTGACTTAGCTTTATAATAGGATGGGTTGCTTTGTGGCTATGGAAAGCTCTGCTTTGGACAAAGGCGCTCAGCTTTGTCAGGTTGTTTTCTGTTGGACGCATCCATCCGATACATCGACTTAGGGCCAGCAAAACCAGCAGAACTTATGGCTTTCCATTCCAGTTCATCTTATTTGCAAGACAAAAAGAGCTTGATCCGATGACCATAGGGCCTTTCCTGTAACTTCTACTTATAAAGAGACATGCAAAATGAAATTAAACATGTAAACAAACAAAAAAAAAACTACTGTAGTAGTAAAACAGAAATGAGAAAATGGAAACAGTTTCACTTTACTTTGTGCGGTACTGTAGCTAGAGAGGGGAGTGATGTGAAATTGCATTCCACAATAAATCAACTTCCCAGTGAGAGGAGTTATATAATGCAATTTCTCACTAAGTGCAATTTTGTTTCTAAAGTAATTAGACGGGCGAAATGTTCAACAAATCATTCCTGTCAAGAATAGACCACTAGAGCATTGGCTGTTTTCCCAAGTTTTTTATTTTTGTATTTAAACTGAAGTACTGTAACTAAATACAAATTTAGAAAAACAATCCATATTACCATCAGTAGCTGGGATATCTTTTTATGTGACCATTTGTTATGAATTAGAAATATCTGAAGAGTAACTTCTCTATGGAAAGTATACAAAAATGCATTTAGATAAGATTTGAGTAAATTAAGTAAAAATAAAATACAACACAGGGTATTTTCAAGATATACATGTGACTGCTTGTGATCTTTTTCTGTTTTATAATTTTAATACAAAAAGTATAATCTAATTAAACTGCAATGCAGTATTTGATCATGTAGCACAGCATGGTGATGAAGCAATTTCGCAAACAATGGTCTGATTTTGTTGCACTGAAATCAGCCATGATGTATTATTTATAACAGGATATGAAATATGTTCATATTGTAATAAAATGTGTCAAGTGCTCATAAATACACTGTGTTTGTTATCAGTGATACCCACACCAGACCTGCTGTTTTATTTTATTTGCCTGCTGTTTTTCCCAGTAATTAAACATTCTACCAGTGATGACCTTTACGATGTCAATGTGAATCTCATTTTTAGAACCGACTTTAATGTGAATGTAAGAAACTTTGCAAGTAAATGGAAAAGTGTCTCCTTTTTCATTCACTCATTTTGCTATTATTAGGAGCAGTGACCTTTATGTTCCATATAAACATTGAGATGCATGTGAGCCAGAGGGTAAATTTTTTGTTTTTTCATTCGTGACAGGAAAGCAAAGCTCTCGTGGAGGTCACTGTTGTCCTGCTGCATTCTATTTCCGGTTAGTAAATCCTTACTAAACCTACCATGTGATCACTGACCTCAGTGTAACCGAAGTCCTTCGGTGTTATGATTCCAGTTTGCATGTCAAGGTAGCAAACCCAGGCTGTTAGTGGAGCAGATCCTGCTTTTGCATCAGCTGATTAATACAACCTCCACAGGCCTATACATTAAATAAGTTCAGATGTTACTTCAAAAACACGCCTGTTAAGTGCACTTTTGTTGATCTGTCACATTATGTGCTGAAGGACAGTGCTATTTCTTCATATTAACTGGCTGTAGTTTGTAGGTAAACAACTTAAAAATGTTTCTTTTTCATTAAAAAACTGCCTCACCCTTGATTTTAACTATATACATTTACTGGGAGAGAACAACAGTTTTCTCCTTAAGAAATGGGTAAATAATATAGTTGTAAACATTGAATATTTCCACGGATGGGCCTGAAAGTCAAGGTCCAAAGTGGCCTGTTAGCAGCCTGCCCTTGACATGACTAGAACTCCTTTTTGTCCTAAATGGGGCTCTTGCCATTATAAAGCTTTGTCGTCTTCTCTAAAAGTTCCGAAAGAAGGAGAGCAAAAGAATGGGTGTCCCCCATTTCAACTCTTTTCGTATGTTAAACAGGTTTTGTTTTTTTTTATTTTTGGTCACACTAGTAGATGAAGTAGTCAATGTTTCCCTAGTGGGGCAGTCCAGATCACCAGCAGATGTTTTTATCCTCCATGTCAAGTAGGTTTGTGTTTTCTCGGACTCCCCTCCGCTCCTGCTATTCATTAGAGGAATCTCATTGTTGGTGGGGACATCACTCAGGCTGGTGTTTCGGGGCTGGAAGAAGCCCCTACAGCGTCCCAGCTTCCCGTGAAACAGTAGTAGGGAAGGTCATCGAAGCCCTAACATAGAGTGGAGAAGACCCACCCATTGAAGAAGAAGCCCAACACCAAGGAGTGAAGACATTCATAGAACATGGCACCTGTCGGTTTGGTGTTGGTCTGGTGTCTCCTCGCCCAGATGGCAGCTACGTCTTTGGTATACCCTGAGTTTGAGGCTGGTAAGTTTATCTTCACATCGCTCCTTCTTGATGTGAATCTTACTTTGACCATAATTTTGTCTTTCACATGATTTGGTATCTCTGTATGTAAAGCTTTTTGAAAACAAAATCACATTAACGTAAGGCTACAGTTGAAATGCTCATGTTTACATAAATTGGGTATTTATATTTTGAAATGAAGAATCAAATCCAAACAAAGCATCTTTCCTGGTTTTCTGTCAAGGCAGTGCTCCTGGCACGAAAACAGGCTGTCTGAATTACCTTGTTTCTAGGGCAGTCACCCAGGAATTGGCAGTAAAATCTCAACAAGGGATTGTGTTGCTCAAGGTACAGACGGTTAAAAGAGACTCGTCTAGTAATAAAATCCTCTGTCTGGGAAGTGTTTTCTCGTCAGTGAGTTTTTCTGCTTGAAATTGTGAATTGTGAAATTGTCATTATATATTCCATATCTAATGTATTAGATTATAATAAAATCTACGGTTGTATATTTGATGAAGGTTTCTAAAAATATAAATTCCAGTTTACAGCTCAAGCTGGCAGGTGGCAGTGTTTATGTTTCTGCCAAACAAAATGAAAGACTTTAAATTAACTATTAATTATGGCAAACGTGTAAGTGAAAAGGTTTCTAAAAATTAGACATTTATAACTAAAATATACATTTTGAAATTCTTCATACAGCTTCTCAAAGTTTGTAGAAATCTGTGCATTTTTTGGGCTTTAAAACAAAAATCTATACTTGTGTCATAATAAAATATTTCTAGAACACTACATTAGATGTGTCTTTAGGTAATACTTTTCCACAGTTTTCACTTAAGTTTATTTCTTAACAAAAAAGTAGATTACTTAGAAGATATAATTCTTCATCTTTTCTCAGATCTTAATGAAACGGTCATTTGTACCAATGACCAGATCGAAGTGATCATCCCAAGTGTCTTCTTTCTCAGCAAAGTTCCTCCTGTCCATGTAAGTCGTGTTCCCTGCTATTACAAAAGAATTTGCATTTTAAGTCTTTACTATTTATATATTTCCAGTTACCATCTGGTGAATGTTTCTCTGAAACCCCTCAGTTCTCAGCCTTTGCATATCATCTTCATTCCCTGCAACAGGTCTGGGATCTACACCTAAACAATCCGGAATGCCGTGGGGTTGAGATTGATGATAATTACGTGTTCAGCATCAAGACAAACCTCTCTGACTGTGGAACTATTATGGTAATTTTGCACTTATTTAATATTTCTGGGGATGTACAATGAAATAATAAGAAAGCCTGCAAAGCATAGCTCACTATTGTCTATAATGTTAAACATAAATAATGTATTTGAGTAAAACAGGCCTAAAGTCTTCTATATTGAATAGCATAATATATGTATAAAAAGGGTTGTCTTTCTAAAACTGATTTAAAGATGAACCAGAGTATCAATCTCATTTCATTGTCCAGGATCACATTAAATTAAGAATCCTTGCTTAGTACAATATGTTAAAAAACAAAGCACTGAAAAGGTATTAGATATCAACCCCATCCAGTTAATATATGCTAAAACAAGTCCGCACTAGTTGAAGTGTTTGTTTTCATGGTAAATATGTGCATAAATTAGGCGACTACTGGGTTTCATGAAATGCAAATGGGGTTGCGTGACCCCGGCAGCTGCATATCCATAATGGGGGTCATGTTTTGTAATTAGATTTGAAAAGGCCATATTTCCAATGGCGAGAAGACCAAGGTCTACACTTATTCTTCCAAGTGCTCCTTTTCAAAGTAGCAAAGGGAGAGGGGGGGGGAGCAAATGGTTTGCAGTACTAAATTAGCGGGATTTTTATGGAAATTATGGCTGTGTTCTCAGGGGTGCTGAATAGGGAGAGCGTTCTCGGGCGTCCTACTTTGTAGTTCCCTTTATTTTTCCCCTGGCTTGACCCACAAGGTGGCTGTGTTGTGGAAGAGGGGGGCTCTGCCTCTCCGGCGAGGTATAAATCTGCACTTGAGGTCGTTATTGAAACAGTCGCTTAGAATGCGCCGGGCATTTCTTGTAAACCAAGCAAAAGGTTAATGCAGCTTTGCAGAGGAGAACATCTCTCTCTCTCTAACACTCTTTCACTCTCCAGCAGTTTTACAAGGCTTTCACAATACAACCTTAAAGAAAAGAGCAGGTTTGCTTTGGATTAAAGGCTCCAGGAATAAAGAAAATCCATAGTTACCAAACACCTATTAACTTGTTGCGTGTTGTTCATGTCCTTGCTTTCGGCCCGTTTCGGTCGAAGAAATGGTTACTTCTTAGTGAAACTTCAAAATCACACTCTGAATCTAACAAATAATATAATTATTACATAATGTATCATGACTTGGAAAGATAGCTTTCTTCCTGCAACATTACAGCCAGAAATATTGTATTTGTGGTGTTATTGCTTAGTCTACTGCTGTTTCTGGATCAAACACTATCTTTACAAAAGTCTGATTTTAGGATTTCACAGCAAATGCACTGTATACGTAAATCTATCAGAAATATTCTGCCCTAGGCAGCTATGGGTTCTGCCCATTTTCTTCCTTCAAAGTATAAATTCATTTTTGCAGGAAGGGAAAAAAACTTTTTTGATGTGGTAACTTTCCAATAAGGTAACAGATAACTTATAGTCCAACGTTACAGTAATTCGCACACTCGTTAAATTTAATGCATGACAGACTCCCAGAAGTAATGAAGCAACAGAAAATAGAACTCGGCAATAACATCATAAGTGCTACCAAAAATGTATTTCACATGGTATCATTCCAGTCAGGGTCATGGTGACTCTAAATTGCCCTTATTGTGTCTGTGTGATATTGCTCAGTTGTGTAGATACTTGTAAGTAGGTCAGTGCGTATCTAGCATTGTAAATCAACTTAGAGAAAGGTGTCTCTCACACACGCTGTCAAAAACCACTTGTCTCGAGCGGGGTCACGGCGAACCGGAGCCTAACCCGGCAACACACGGCGCAAGGCTGAAGGGGGACGGGACACACCCAGGACGGGACGCCAGTCCATCACAAGGCACCCCAAGCAGGACTCGAACCCCAGACCCACTAGAGAGCAGGACCAGGCCAAACCCACTGCACCCCCTCACAAAGGTGTCAGCTAAATACAGATTATATGTATAATTATAAATACAGTTCATATTATTACTGTTGCCGTTGTTAATAATACTAATACTACTACTAATAATAAAAGATTAGGCAAATCACTAGAACAACCCAGCTTCTGCTGTTTGTCCCCATTAAGTGTTCTGTTTGTTACCTAATATGTCTTAATAGTGTTTGTCACCGTAGAAAGATATATATGCTGTTATGGAGCCTTGATACAGATAACATACCAGCTTGTGCATCTGCTATTTTTCCAGGCAGCATTTGAACCTTTGAACCTGCAGGTTCAGTCCAGACACACTCTCCAGTGACGAGAAAAACGTTGGAGGAGGGGGTAGTTGTGCTTATGTTTACTGAGACATAATAAAACTAGACTCATGAGGTGGAAGTAGATTATTCTACTCAACCTCTTACCCTTGGCAGGGAGGCAGGCACGAGGGTGTAGAACTACAGTTTTTTTTTTTGTCTACATTTTACCTACAGAATTTATGTCAATGCACTGTTGTCAAATACTCTATGCAGCTCATTTCCACTGAAGCAGGAAATACTGGTCGTCGGCCACTACGGTACCTCTTAACTAGACTGGAGACATACAGAAATCCTAGAACTAGTTACAAAAAAGTGTTAAAAGAACACTTTCTTGATTTCAGGCCTCAGATGACACATACATTATGTTTATGAACACCATACGCAATAACGACACAGATGTCATCACAAGAAGCTACGTCAACATCACCTTTGGATGCCGGTACCCAGTAAACTACATAGTGAAGCAGCCCAATGGAGAAAACATGATCAAAGTAGACATCAGGTAATGCTGCTCATGACATTGCAATGGCAGACATGTCTCATTTCATTCCTGTTTGGTATTAGTGCATTTGATTGGTTGTCAATATGTGCGTGACCATTTACTAGTGTGACCACGTGCTTTCTTGGCAAGTGCAATGAGATGTGTCTGTCTGTCAGGACCATCATCTTGAACACCGAGGACGGAAACTTCTCGGTGGCGTTGGTGCTCTACAAAGACAAGAACTTTGAAGACAAGTGGACCACCGTTCCATTTCTGACGTTGGAGGACAGCATATACGTGAAGGTCTTCATGGTGAGTCTTCAAGGACTCGGGTTCAAATTGCCACTCACATCGTACTACCCTTGGAGAAGATACATACCATGAATTACTCCAGTAAAAATATCCCACCATATAAATGGCTATATAGCTGTAAGTAGCTTAGTATACAAGCATAACGCTGTAATTTGCTTTGCAAAAAAGTGTCAATTAAATGAGAAAATAATAAATAGTATGTAATTATACTGTATAAGCATGCCAATAATTACTTAATTGGGATTTTTATATGTGTATAGCTAACAATGGTGGTTACTGGACTTCCTCCCATTTGTCTTTAGACACCGGCTCACCTCATACTGCGGCTGGAGAAATGCTGGGCCACCCCTACGAACAATCCATCCAGCGACGTCGAGTACATTTTCATCGAAGACAGGTCTGTGAGTCGGCATGCAGCGCACACCAGGGTGACCTCTCTTCTCATCCCATCAACTTCCTGTATTAACATGTATACTAATAACAGTGACATCAAAGCATCGCTTGTTAATACCAGATACTATTTCACACCAGGGGAAAGCCTGCATGGAATGGGAGATATGGAAAGTGGGCTGCTGGTAGCTTAATGGTTACATCTGCTGCCTTTGCTACGAAGGTCACAGGTTCGAATCCCAACTGTAGTACTCTTGGGCAAGGTACTTACACTAAATTGCTCTAGGAAATTACCCTGCAGTTTAAATGGGTAAATAATTATAAGTTGCGTTGGAGAAAAGTGTCAGCTAAATTAAAAATACATGTATGTTTATTCATTTAGCAGTCGCTTTTTCCCAGAGTGACGCACATCTCCGAGAACAATACAAAGAGTGCATTACATCAAGGAGAGATTTGGACACAGACTTGCGATTTCTGAGTACAGTCCGTTTGTCACATACCACCATATGAAGCAGTATGCAAAACACAAGCAGGTGCACATAGGTGCTGTCATTACGCGAATGATTGTTAAACGTTATTAAACATAACAAACACGTACACGTTTATCAAGCACTTATGAGATTGTGAGTCCGAAAGATTTAAATGTGATATAAAGTGCAAATATATTTAATCTATAAAGGCCACGTATTTCCTCTGTTCGATAAATTAATTAATCATTAAATTCATACACATGGAGGGTGCGGTGGCGCAGTGGGTTGGACTGGGTCCTGCTCTCCGGTGGGTCTGGGGTTCGAATCCCGCTTGGGGTGCCTTGCGACGGACTGGCGTCCCGTCCTGGGTGTGTCCCCTCCCCCGCCGGCCTTACGCCCTGTGTTGCCGGGTTAGGCTCCGGTTCCCCGCGACCCCGTATGGGACAAGCGGTTCAGAAAATGTGTTTGTGTGTGTGTAAATTCATACACTAATTGGGGAAAAAATTGTCATGCAAAACTCAAAACACTATGGTTACGCTCATAGCATACCAAATGTTTTATGATATACAGTTGGCCTTATACTTTACTGGTGTAAGACTACAGTAATCCTTCATCACTGACGAAGGCTATTTGAATGAAGCAGGACGCTGAAGGAGACAAGTGCGGTAGCAGGTACGGTCGAAAACACAGCAGCTGTGTGCGCTTGTCGCTTGACCTCAGAGGCTCGAAGTGTGTTCCTGCGAGGCTGGCAGAGCTGTGAGTGCCCCTGGCAACCTGCGGCTATTTAGTTCTGTTAGCAACGGCGTCGTTATGAAAGCAGTGGGATCGCTGTTTACCGTGTCTCCAGGCTGTGCTTGCTAAGTTGTCTGGCACCCATTAGCAGTGGAAAATACAGTCTACTATTGGTCTTTTAAATATTTTAAATATTAATGTATTATAATCAAAACAGCTAAGCCTTAAATTTCTGTGTATTTAAGAGGTGTAACTCATTTATATATTAAAGGTGATATTATTAAGGAGAGTATAATATTATACAGTGTAACACTTCTCTATAAATTATTTTTTGTACTTTCATACCAAAGAAAACATATGTTACCTAGAAAAAGCTTAGAATATGTGTAATTAAATGCACTCCATAATTTTTGGAGTGTTCGTTTGGCATGGAAGAAGAATCATTTGCTTTCGAGCTTTCTGATCTTTGGAGGCATGGTGATGTCATGGGAGGCCCGAGAGCGGACTCTGGCAATCGCACTCGCTATGTTACAATGTCTCTTCTCAAGTGTGCCGGTCAAGCGTGGTATAAGGCGAGCAAACAGCTGTCAAGGGCATCAAGGCATTTCTATGGGACTGGGCCCTGCCTCTTAATTGCCTCCGAGGGTTTGGAGGAATGCCACGAGAGTCAGAGCACGAGAAAAAACGGTGGATGCGGAGCCTTTGTAGGGTACCAACAGTATGGGAATGTCTGCGAATACTTGCCACTGTTTTCACCCCTCTTCCCCACAGCTGCCCGGTGGTAACAAATGAGCAGACGCTGGAGGTGCTAAGGAACGGCCAGGGTCCCGAGGCAAAGTTCCACATCCAAATGTTCAAGTTTGTGGGCAACTCTTACAAAGACGTCTTTCTCCACTGCAACGTCCAAATCTGCCACAACACTGCAGGCTTGTGCCAGCCTGTAAGTGTCTCTGGTCAAAGTACAAATTTGTTGTGAGGTCTGAGAGGATATGGTTTCACTTCACTTCATTTAAATTCATTTTGCTCCCATATTGAATATGGAGTTCATGCAGACTTCATGAATCATTTTATTAGAGTTGTTTCTCTCTACGTAGCATCTACCGTACAGTACATCAAGGTAAGTCAAATATATTTGCCATGTCACATAACACACTGAAAATTCTGACACATTAAGGCGTACGTGGGGGGATGCGGTGGCGCAGTGGGTTGGACCGAGTCCTGCTCTCCAGTGGGTCTGGGGTTCGAGTCCCGCTTGAGGTGCCTTGCGATGGACTGGCGTCCCGTCCTGGGTGTGTCCCCTCCCCCTCTAGCCTTACACCCTGAGTTGCCGGGTTAGGCTCCGGTTCCCCGCGACCCCGTATGGACGAGCGGTTCAGAAAATGTGTGTGTGTGTGTGTGTAAGGCGTATGTATTTCTGAATCGTGTGCAAATTGATATCCAATCAGTACATGTCTAGAACTACATAATTTAACTAGTTTCTAAGCTAAAAGATATGCAAATGGACTTATCCAGAGTATTTATGAATTTATAAAACTGGGTATTTTTATTACAACGATTCAAGTTAAGTACTTTGATCAAGACTATTAAAGCAGTAGTAGGCTTGGGCTTGAACCGACAACCTTCAGATTATATATATATATATATATATATATATATATATATATATCTGACCTGATGCTGAATTACAGTATCTATAAGCCTCTCAGTCTGAATGCTACACACCATTGAACAGAACTGTTCAGGAGATGGAGGTGTTATTCGGACACGGAGACACGTCACACTGTCCCATACGGTTTCTTATGGACCAATCCGAAGGCTGCCGGATGACAGTGGGACGCCAGGCTTGAGTAAGTGTCTTTAAAAAGAGGGACGCATTTTCAGACCTTTTCACATAAACCCCCATGCAATAAAGCTTCACAACCTAACCTGCCCTTGAACTCTTCCGTACTGCAGACGCTGGAGGCCTGCCTCCTGTCGAGACATTTGTCCTGGGTGGTCTGCTGGTGGTCCTCCTGCTGATCACAGGGGTTTTCGGTAGGCTATGGCTGCGTACCAGATGGTCTTATCCTGCGCAAGAGGCACAGCTGACCCTCTCGAACGTCCATCGCTTTTCAGAATTGGCATCCTGAACCCAGCCCGGCTTTACTCATCCCAGCGCCCAAAAACAAGAGCACTGCTTCTCAGTAACAGGTGGGACTTCCCACTGGTGCTGTGTATTTCAGGGCCATAGAAGGGTCACAATAATCAGGCTAATTAACACGTGGGAGTCAGATGTTAGTGTGGGAATATAGTTAGAACAAAATTCATGGGTTGTCCGATCAAAGAAATTAATCTGCGATATGTATAATGTTCCCTCCCTTCATATACAGTTTTCTATTCTCATTGTGTTTCTATTGTTATTTGATGGTTTTATTTTTATAGAAAATTAAATCAATAAAAATGAACCTTATCTATCATTGCATGATTTGATTTCTCAACTTCTTCTGTGTAATAAAGCAGGACACCCATTTAAAACCATTGGCTAGATAAAGCCTTAATGATTTAATTACTGTAATTGCACAGTGTTTTCATCAAAAAAAATCTTAAAAGGTATTTTACAGTGCTTCATTATGTCACATAATGTGCACACTATAATGAACAGTAATTAGTTAAATGTGCAAAATTATACTTATTTGTGAACATGAAAATGAGTTGAGATTCCTGATGTCACAGTTTTCAAATTAGAATTCAGACCATAAGAACCCTTGGATTTCCTTCTGCAAACCTTTTCGTGGCTTTTTATTTGCTTCTTTGATTGAACAACTAAATTTTGAGAAGAAAATGTGGAATAAGTGCCGGAATTAACAGTGCTCCTGTGGCCACTGCTTCCCAGCAGTCAGGAGTTTACTTCTTTAGTGTAAATATGGTAAACCTGCCCACGCATACGTGGTTATGTTATTATTTCTTACCTGTATCTTAACACTTGTAAAGTACTTAGAGGTCCTGAACAATTTATACAGCAGGGTATTTTCAATGCAGTAAGTAATTCAAGGGGGGCACGGTGGCGCAGTGGGTTGGACCGGGTCCTGCTCTCCAGGCGGTCTAGGGTTTGAGTTCTGCTTGGGGTGCCCTGTGATGGACTGGCGTCCTGCCCTGGGTGTGTCCTCTCCCCCTCCAGCCTTACGCCCCGTGTTGCCGGGTTAGGCTCCGGCTCCCCGTGACCCCGTATGGGCCAAGCGGTTCCGACAATGTGTGTGTGTGTGTAAGTAATTCAGGGTAAGTACTTGTTTCTCAAGGGAATAAGTACTAAAGATACAGGTGATGTATTTATGTTCTTATCTGTTATGCTACCTGCCACCAGTTTTTGTCATTATTATTAGCTAGCTACTAATTGCGTATAGGTTACAATTAAAATTTAACTGTATATCGTGCAGAGTGTGTAAGCGCCCCACAGAGCTCTTGGTTCGGGTACAATTAAAAGGCCAGATGCGCTGTCAATCGACACGTCCGTTTGGTAACCCCATCCTTACGTAGTGACGTCAGACGTTGACGTCGCACGCCAGCGTCCCAGCTGGAGACACGGCAGGCGGTGCTGGCGAAGTGAGTCTGCGGTAAATGCCGTAAAGAGCTGCTATCGTAAAATAAAACGGTAAAGAAAGTGTTCCGTCTTCCAAGTTTTTAAAGAAAGCACAAATAAGCAAAAGTGAAAGTGGCCGAACTGCCGCGGTAAGTAAAACGGCGCGGTGTGCGGTTCTGTCCGTTCTGTTAGGATGTGTGTGTGTGTTGAGGCCGGGGAAAGTTGCGCGGAGTTTCGCGGATGGAGACAGAGAGAGAGAGAGTGAGAGTGAGAGAGAGAGAGAGAGAGAGTGTGTGTGTGTTTCGACAGTCGAACCGCGTCCGCCTCCGCTTTTTCGCCCGGCATGCATGGAGACAAACAAACAAACAAACAAAAGTAACTCAGTAACATAAATCTACCCACTAACACGCACTGAAATGTAATATTAATTAAGCCGTTTACTCAGTTGCACAGCAGTGGCCAGCCTCGTGCGTGTGTGTGCGCGCGCGCGCATGAATTACGGTCACGCCGCGGCACAGTATTGACGATTCAGTTGTGAATAATAATTGTCTGTATATTTTTGTGTATCTCTTGTGTTTTTTGTTTGTGCCTGGCTGCCTGTTCGTGTCTGTGTGAGTATCTGAATACTAAAGTGGGAGTGTGTAAATCATGTAACGTGAATAAATGTACCCTCATGTAAGAAGGACACAGAGCTCGACCTCAGGACCTCTCTTCTCAAACTGATTATATATTATACAGAGTGTAAAAACAGTGTACACACAGTGTAAAAAAGTGTACACATGCTCTGTAGATGATGGCACACAGATACAGTGTCCACACATGTACAGTGTGAGTGTACAGACAGGTGGTGTACATGTAGGGTGTACAGAATGTATAAGCAGTGTACACACACATGTCAGTAGACAGACAGTGTACAGATAGTGTATAGAATGTACAGACACACAATGTACTTAGTTTATAGACAGGGTAGAGACTGTCCACATATTATGTTCAGTGTACAGACAGGCGGTGTACATTTAGGGTGTACAGAATGTATAAGCGGTGTACACATGTGGTACAGACAGTGTAGAGACGGTGTACGCGCAGTATATGGAGTGTGCAGACAGGTGGTGTACAGATGGCTCCCCTGCTGGTTATTTACTGCCCCAACCTGATGGTAAAACACTGATCTGGTGTCTGTGTGTTTACATTTACATTTGCATTTGTTCACTTAGCAGGCACTTCCCTCCCAAGTGACGCTCGACTCGGAGTAAACAAAAGTGCATTCCGCAACAGGGCGAGCGCTTTAGATGCAGACGTGATTGCCAAAGTACAGTGGAGCGGTTAAAGTGTTATTGTTTCTGTTTATACTGTCTATGATAATGATTAGGAGGCTGCAACAGCGGACGGTAATTTTTGAGCCGCGCTCAGCGAGGGATCATTGCATCAGCGACGGAAAGCGTCCGTGTCCGGCCCGTGCCCCAACACGCCTTGGCCGCCCACCGCATGCTTGGGGCTCCAATTTAATCTTTGCCGCGAGGGCTGCTGTGTGTTTGTGTGAGACACGTGGTGTTATGATTACTACAGAAATACTCATCATTACCAAATTGTTAGAAAATCACTGTATCATCTCACTGCCTTGTTATTGACAACTTGCTACATCTTATTTTCAGCCCACTGTTGTGTTAGTGGTCCTCGGGGAACTGCTTTGTTTACAAGTAGATTATATTAAGATCGGGTGGCGTGTGCATTTTGTCCTATCTAATAATACCAATCTTTGCATTCAGTTATTTCTCGCGAGTCATGTTTTGTAACTTGGAGAGCTGTGGCCCTATGGGTGTCCACTAAGAGAATAACAAGAGATTGGTTAATGTGCTGTGCTAAAAATAGGGTCGCAACTGGGTTTGTTTCACAACAACGAATAACTACCGTGTGTGTTGTGGTGGTGGTCTTCACACATTCCTTCAAGGGAAAAAAGCTGCTGTTTTTCCTTTCACGCTGGACTGACAGATGAATATTTTATTAATTCCACCAGAAAGTGCACAGTAACAGATCTGTCGCCTTCCGTTACCGCTCCAGTAGGAACAATATAAAAAGTGTTTTAGTTTTGTGATTCATAGCGTTGCTTCACTGTATAGGTGAAAGCTTATTTGCTTTGACTTCTACATTCATATATTTCAAAATGCCTTTAGTTTTAATGTTATGTAGACTTGATGTCATGTTAATATCTCAACAGTCATTTTTATTCAATTATGTCATGCTGTGTAATCTGTTCATCACTGCCAGCAAGTGTTTTAATCAATGTCAATAACTGTAATGATTTTTAGTTTATGATGTAGTTGTAATTTCTGTGTACTGTACTTAATCATGTAGGTTAGTCTACATTATGTCAATACCTGTGTGGAAGATCGGGCTGTTAAGTTACTATTTCATTGGTGAGATAATGGCTGAGTGCTGATAACTGTTTTGACATTAATTGCTTTTTACATATTTAAGCAAAAATCTCAGCTTTCCATTACAGTACATTCCAGTACATTTTGTTGAAAATGGTTGATCATTTATATTCATTGGAAGTTATTTTTCACAGCTACAGCACAAATTATCTTCCAAAAGTTAGTGAAAGAGTTGGAGGGGCTTACGTGCTGTATTGATAAAGCTATTACTTGGATTAAATGTTTTAATATATATATATATAATAAAAAAAATTGCTGTTTTTTGTGAAACATCCTTTTCTGTAATTGGTATGCTACAGTAGTCTTTTTTTTTTTTTTTTTTAAAGCTTTGTATAGACCCAGTTGCATAAAGTGTTAACCAGTCATATGATTCTTACTGTAATCAGCCTGGCATTACAAGAGAGTAGGAAGGGCCCATTTGATCAGTGGTATAGGTGCAAACCCTGAGGGTTGAATTCAGTATTTACATAGAGTATTTCTGGGTGAGCAGATTAAAGAGATCCTGATACCTGAGGGTTTAGGGTTCAAGTGTGAGGTGGAGCTTTGGGGAAGGTTCATAACCTGGATTGCTTCAGCAGCAGTGCGCAGCTCTAAAAGTGCGGTACTTTTCTCTAATTTAATGTCTAAGGATTTCTTTTATCTTTTGTACTGAGCAGAATTTAGAGCATTTGATTCATTTTATTTTTTATTTTTTTTTTTTTTTTTACTGAATTATATTGTGAATAACCCAATGAACTTGGTTACATAGGGCATGTGTATTTTATGGAATGAAGGCAGCTTATCTGGCTATAAAAGTAACAGTAATGATATGTCCTTTGGTTCTGCCTCATTTTTAATTATCCCTTAAAAGATTAATGTTGCTCTATTCCTCAAAAAATGCATGTGCAACCTTGGAAGGCCAGAAGTGTTGCAAAATGTCCCAGCTCAAATATATTGTAAATAGTGTCAGTGAATTGTGCAGCACGTGATATTGGGTGTTATATGATATGGGATGTTTAGAAGATACTTAATGTTCTTGGAGTGTTCACAAGCTGCAGAAGTTACCACAGCTAAAAAAAACAGCTTGCATGTTTTAGAGTGAAGGGCTCATGCAAGCATTCTAGATATTTCCTTATTGAAACTGAGCAGACATTATGATTTGATCTTGCTAGAATAAACTATTTTTAAACCTGACATGCTATACTATCCTTATGATGGTAATCACAAATTAATTATTGGAACCTTCCCCTTTTGGTGTACTCTGGAAAGTCTTTAAAATTGTTTCTTTTCAAAATTTTCAAAATTTCTTTGTCCATTTTCTTCCAGAGTTGGTGTCCAGAATGGGGGAGCTCCACACCCACTGCGTAAGCTGTGTCAACAGGAGATGCATGACCAGGCCAGAGGCAGGCCTTTCCTGTGACCTTATTGGCTGCTCTCTGGTCTGTGGGGCCATCTTTCATTCATGTAAAAGTGATGAGCATCGTTTGCTGTGCCCGCTAGAACGGGTCCCTTGTCTGAACAGTGGCTTTGGGTGTCCATTCTCAGTCACTCGTAACAGAATTGCAGAGCACCTGGAGGTATGCCCCGCCAGTGTTGTATGTTGCACCATGGAGTGGAACCGCTGGCCCGTTAGCTATGCTGATCGCAAATCCTACGAGAACTTGAGTAAGGATGTTGACGTAGTGGAGCAACTGGACATGGCTCTGGCATTACAGGACCAGCGGATGCTGTTAGAATCACTTAAAGTTGCGGGGGCAGTTTCCAAAAATGTAGGCAAGCAAGTAAGTTCAAATGAGAACGTAGCTGTGGCATCGAGATTACCAGATGCTCAAATTACCAATGGAATTATTGGCATGGATGAGGAGTCTTACAGCGAACTTTACCAAGCAACACTGGAGACTAGTAGAAGCTTGGCTGCAGCTTTGGATATCCTCAGTAGTGCAACTAAGGAGATGGACTTAATAAATGGGAACATATCGATGGAAAAGGCAGAAAAAAATGGAGCATTTGTTGATAAGGTTGATGTAGAGGTTTTGGGATATGGGAACGTAGAAATGAAGGAAAGTGATATGGAGTCTGTCTCTGAGCTTGGAGCAGTAGGAGGCATAGACCAGGAATTTCTTACAGATTATCTAAGAGATGGCAATGGGTGGACAGAACCAAATGGATTTATTGAGATTTTGGATGAAGGACTAGAGGATGATGGTCTGATTGGTCTCGAGAGGAAGACTCTTCCTAATGGTTTTCATTTCACACAGCACAATCGGGTTGAGGTGCGACAGAACGGTGTGGATTTTGATGGTATTGAGTTGAAACACCCTGAAACCAATGGATCTTTTGAGATGATTCAGCCTGAAAACAGAGAGGAGTTACCTTACTGTCATCCTGTACCCAGTGAAGTCCAGGAGCCTCCAGTTTCACAGCCAACACTGTCTCTACCACTAGCGTTACCATTAGCGTTTCCGCTTCCTGATCTCATTCATGATGATGCTGTGGAACACCTCCCCGGGGTTTTTGAGGACAGGTGGCTGGAGCGTAAACTGCAGAACCTTCAAGTGCTCAGAGGAATGAGCATGTACGCACTTAACGGGCGCCGAGCTTTCTTCACTGACGCATACTCTTGTATTGTGAAAATGGAAGACAAATCGGTGGATACCTCTGACTTGGAAGTCACTGATGATCCTATGGGGCTTCATGGGATTGACGTCATCACGGCAGCCTTGCTCTTCTGCTTGGGAGATTCGCCAGGAGGCCGTGGGATCTCGGACAGCCGATTTGTCGATGGGTACCGCATCGACTTCGGTACTCAGACTTTCTCCTTCCCTTCGGCTATTCTGGCAACCAACACTATGGTGGGTGACATAGCCTCGGCATCCGCCTGCGATCACGCAAATCCGCAGCTCTCAAACCCAAGCCCCTTTCACACTCTCCGGCTGGACTTGGTCCTTGAGTGCGTGGCACGGTATCAGACAAAACAGCGCTCCATGTTTACCTTTGTGTGCGGCCAGTTGTTTAGGCGTGATGAATTTTCGTCTCACTTCAAAAATGTCCATGGGGACATCCATGCTGGTCTCAATGGATGGATGGAGCAGCGGTGCCCCTTGGCTTATTATGGTTGTACCTATTCCCAAAGAAGATTCTGTCCGTCTGTGCAGGGCTCTAAAGTTGTCCATGATCGACACCTGGGCTCGTTTGGAGTTCAACCCAATGTCTCTGCTGTGGTGATCAAGCCCCTTTCACACAGGACATGCGCTTTGGGTCCCCATGGTGACCGTCTGAGTAGCCTTCCATTTGAGATCCTGCAGCACATTGCACTCTTCCTGGATGGATTCAGTCTGTGTCAGCTCTCCAGAGTGTCCCACTTGATGAGGAATGTGTGCTCCAGCCTTCTGCACGTGCGGGGGATGGTTGTTCCAGTGTGGGAGAAGCAGCACTCCTCCAATGGGTTCTCCTCGTGGCAGATCAAGGACAAGGTTTGCCGCTTTCAGTTTAATTTCATGTAATGATAAATGCCTTCATATGAGTGCCATAAATCTATAATGTATTATGTAAGATATGTAAGTCTACAATTTCTGATTTATTATGCTGGTATAATAGTGTAATGTACTGGCTCTGCAACTTATGAACACAACAGGGACTCTTTGTAATTCCTTTTGATTGCTACTCCCAAAGTCAAGTTTATCATGACATCACAATCCATAGAAGCTTAATAAAACGTGTTCCATGAGTTATTGTCATGTTAGGTTCTGTAACATATTTTGTTCAGTTTTCTTTTTTCTAGACTGCTTGTATCACTAAGGAGACACTGAACAAAGTACAGGATACAATATAGAATACCTGCAGTTATACTGTTAGGATAAGGCAGCTGAGGAGAGGAAAACAAAAGAACTCCCACTCTGAAGAAGGGTCACAAAATAAGTCTCTCGGGGTCTAAGTAGCAGTGGCTGCCTACCCTTATGTGGCAGCAGGGAACCTGTCTGGATATGTGTAGAACAAAAGGCCAGTATATCCTTCAGGCAAAAAAATGTAGTCTGTGGAAGGTAAGGTAATGTTCAGGTCCCTGGTTGCTAATCCTATTTGTGGACATAGCTATAGTACTTTAAATATTTTTCTTAACTTTGAAATATATTGGCTGTAAATTACATTGTCTCCTATTCAGATTTGATAGTGATTCATCTCATAAACAAACATTCATCATTATCGGTGACTAGACACGAGCTGTAAACGCATGTGAAGCTAGTTGTAGGAAGTTGATCCCACACTGTTTGGGGGATTCACTGCCATCTATAGGTTGAGAATGTAAATGCAGGCCACAAACAAATTTTGGAAAATAGAAGAGAATCAGAACGAGCTTTATTGCCAAGTATGTTCACACATACAGGGAATTTGTCTTGGTGACAGACTTCCACAGCACAGACAGAATGACAATGACAAGACAGATGAGAAGATAGAATATGTGAATGAAGGATAAATTAATAAAAATCCTTGAAAAATGTTTGCACCTTTGAAGATTTGGTACGCATCTGTTGATGAAGTATGGAACCAGTGTACTTGTTTTCTGTTCTATGATTGCACTTTAAAGATATGTTGTAAGCAAGTTAGTTTTTGAGAAGGTATTTGGTTTGAAATGCAAAAGCAATGCAAACTCGGCTAGAAACTGGTGAAAGAGCTGCCCTCATGGAAGGAGGCAAGAGTAAGTATGAGTACTCTTTTCCGCCCCCCCCCCCCCAGGTTTGGCGTTTCAGCACAGCCTTTGGCACCGTGGAGGAGTGGAAGTTTGCTGACATCGCCAGCATGGCAGATCACCTGAAGGTGTGCTGCTTTAACACGGTCGAGCGGAGAGAGGAGGCTGTACCCCTGCCCTGCATGTGCTTCACCAGGGAGCTCACCAAAGATGGTCGTTCGCTGCGCTCCGTCCTCAAGCCAGTGCTGTGAGGATTGGCAGCTTCGAGGAGTTTCCACAGCTCAAGCCATGGTTGTAACCTCATTGTAGCGTAATATTTACCCATTTAATTTAGCATAAAATATAAACTTTTTTCATGCTTTTAAAATATAAAATTCAGTACTGTGATGCATTAAAGTTGAAACATGGAGCCTTAACGTGTGACTTAACATTTGACTTGCTGGACATGGTAGGTTCTTCTGTATCTTCATTGCTATTGCTTCAGGGTTGTACATCCACGTAAATTTTGCATGGTTTGATATTTAATGAGTGCCCTATTGTGGGCGATTAAAACTTGATAATTATATACACTTCGGCAGGAATCTCAAGGATTTCTTTTTAAGGTAATTACTGACCAAACTGAAAATGTCTCCTGCTTTCCTCTTGTCACCAATGGAAGAATGTGATTATTTTACCTGCCTTTTCATCTAACGACATTGAGTTGAATTTTGACAAGGGTATGTAGGGCTGTCTCTCAGGAAAAGATCATGGAAACAGGCACATTCTGTGAGTGAGTGTTGGGTTTTGCTGTATGGGAAGAGTTTGCAGGATTTACTCTTTATTTTACCTATATGTGTGGGTTAAAATGCACACAGTGGCAGGCACTACATCTTATTTTTCTTAATCAATGCTATAATTAAAAGATTGACTAGCACTTTAGTGTTGGGGGGAAGTTTTAAGTTCTCAACTTTGTTTCGTTCTCAGTTGAGCAATATGAACAGATACGAATCACAAAATTCCTGCCCCCTCTACTCAAAAGTATTTAATTCAGTCATATATTTGGACAATCTTTGACTTGCCGAGCTGCAGTTTCAGTGTAGGTAAGCCTGTATATTTTGTGTGTTTTGTGTGAATGTTTTAACGTATTTATTTAGATGATTTTCTCTTTAAGGTGTTAATGGTACAACTGAAAAGAGAGTAGCATTATGTTGCTCATTTGAGTTGCTTTGTATTTAGTTTTACATTTTGAAATACACTTTTTCAGGGTAATGATCAAGATGACTTTAACTGCTTCTTAATTTTGTACTTTTAACCAGCCTTAGCACTTAGAACACAGATGGAAGAGTTTTTTTTTTTTTTTTTAATACTGATAGAAACTCTTGTGGGCAGTCACCTAGTCATCGTCATCCACACCTCCCTCCCAGCCTGACATATCTTCTGGCAAAGAGTTGTTGGCATATTGCAATACGGGTTGTTAGAAAGCATCACAACTTTTCAGTGGATGTACTGTAATTTTATTGCAGTGTTGTCTGGACGTTCTCAGTTTCTTGTCTTTTACATCCAACTGTTGTGTTAACTTACAGTATTATGGAAAAGCATGGAGATGGAAATTTAATAGGTCACAATAAGTAGCTTCCTTTGATTTTTCTTGTGTTCAAAGTGCTAAAAAAAAAGAAAAAAGAAAAAATAAGGTTATTGTTTGTGTTTGTCTTTTTAGCCTTGTTTTTTTTTTTTTTTTTTTTTTTCCTCCCCACCTCCAGGAAATATTTCCAGAAATCCCAGTTTCCAAAAGGTACATGCTGAGATTGTTAAGAAGGATGCCAATGTTTACAGCTATGCTGGTTTCTTTAACGTACAATTGTGCGGGCACAATATGGTTGCAGGAATTGAGATGGACATACCAAGCAGTATCTCTTTTGAATTTTTTTTTTTTTTTTTTTGTGTGTGGAGTGTTTCAAACGTTGCATTTAGTGTGCTAGAAGGTGTGTTCTCATCCGTATGCATATTACTACACGTGTAATGTACTCGGATTACTTTTGTTGTATCAGTTTATTTGCAGTTTTACTTTAGTCTGGGAATGTACTGTAGGCTTTATACTAGGTGTACCACTTCAAAATTATGGCAATACAATTCTTAAATATGCTGTATATGGCAGTTAAAGAGGTCCCCTGAGCATGTGGAGTTTTTATACATGGTTTGGCTGTTGCAGTTTATAAGGCCTCTCAGTTAATAAAAAGTCCATTTCTTTTGTAGCAATTACAAATTTCTACCATGTGTCTTATGTTGTAGCAGATGAGAATGTTTACTTTGTCAGCATGCATAATGTAGTATACATTATTTAAAATGTTGAAAGCATCTAACTGTAAAGACATCATTATGTAAAGGTGGGAATAAGAGTTACGTAACAGTTTCCATCTAGAGTAATTTTTAAATGGCTAAATGTAACGATTTTATTTTCTTATGTGGTTGAAACTTTCATTTTTGTATTGACTGTTTTTGTGTGATCAGTACAGCTGTTTTAAGGTCAGATATTTCATAGTGCCTTAATATTTTAGAGTTTTATAATGGTCTTCAGGGGCCTTAAGATCACACCGTGATGAGAGGAAGTGCAGGTAATATGAGGATGCGGTTAAGAAATGTGCATTTCATTGTGTGTATTTTAAGCCTTATGGCAGAATTACTACTTCCAGTATTTCAGCTCTTGATATTTTAAGCGATTTATGACATCTTTCCAGTAATGCTTAACTTTGTGTCTTAAATGTGCCATACAACACATTTGATCACAAATAAAATGTTTTATTTCACCAGCGCTCTGAAGCTTTGCATCTTTATTTTAAACACATTGTAAGACTGTCATTCCATGTGTAGTTTATGAGGCAGCTTACCTGTGAGAAAGGATTCACAGATGAATAGAGTGGATGTTTTGTGACATTCTTATAATATTGACCTGGATTTTTTCCTAATATACTTAAAAAGAGCGGTTAAGTGGAAAAATATAGTAACTGCATAAAACACAGTGTAATTTAATTTGATGGCTGTTAATGTACCTGCTAGTGTGGTGACTTGATTTGGTGAAAAGCTTGAAATGTATCATGTGCGTTCCTGGTGACTCTTCATTTACTATTAAATCAGAATGGACAAGGCGAAAAAATCGACAGTATTTTCTTGCATGCAATTTGTCAACGTGTATTATGTATAGTTCTTTTCACCATTAGATGGCGATAAAACGGCAAAAATAACATGGAAGGTGGGGTGGGGGGATGTGAATTTGCTGAAGAGTTCACTAAGGATTATTCTGAGGTGTTAGTGCCATATGCATCCTATTTCTAACTTAAGTATTAAGAAAAATCTTAGAAAGAGGTGCTGTTTTTCTTATCTAACTTCTCTGTTGATATAACCCACTTCAAGCATGTATGTCTGTTTGGTTTCATTTTTTCTTAACCCTGCTTTCAGCGGACCTGCGGCATGTGTAACCCTCAAAGCACATTGAAAATATGAGTAAAGGATATAACAATACTGTGCAATGTACATATAAAATCAGGAAAGGAGTGTGGAAGGAGAGCTAAAACGAGAATGAAAAAGCTAAAGGTACACAGGTTTTTACTAAAGAGAAAATGCAGAATATGAGGGAACATAAGGACTGCAAGGGGGGGGGGAAAAAAAAAAAAAACAGGTTTGTTTGGTTCCTATAGTTTCTATTAGTCCTTTTACATAATGGTTTATTCCTTTGCGCTCTTTTGGTCACTTATAAAAAATTCTTAGTGCATTTATTCGTTATCTTTTGTACATGCTCACCTTACCGTGAAGTACTGCACAAATTATATTAAATTTGATGGTACTTAATGCACTAAATACATTCAGTATTAATTATTTCTTGCTTGCAGCTCAATTTAATGTATTTTTAAGTGAGTCATAACTCAAAATCATATCTGCAACGTAATCAGCTTTGGAGTCCTGGACAGGCACTAAATTTTGTCTCCTGGTACTAAAAGCTCAGGTGGTTAAGAGCTTCTGACGTCATTTGTCGCATCATTGGATATATTCTACTAAAACCCAGGATTTGTGGACCAGAGGAAACCACAGGCCTTATGAGTCGACTGTAATATAAGGTGTAAAGACGTTCATAAGTGTTACGAGTGTAAAGGTGTCAGAAATTAATATTAGTCAAAGCATTCGGTTCATAAGCTGCAAAGTAATTATTCCCTCCAGTTACTCTGCTGCTGTATCTTGTTGACGCACATGTGGCTCCCAAGTGCCTTCAGAATTTTCTGGCTAAAGGTATTAGTGACGGGTTACGTCAGAGGCAGATGTAAAAGTTAATGCAATAATTTCTTTCTCGTTTTCCGAAACATTACTAGGCGTGTAAGATCTTCCCAGAAGAAAACTCAAGCTGCCACAATGCAGGACAGTAGCAGGTCCAATCAGCTGAAAAATTAATAAGTGCAATTCAGCTGAAGGCCTTTCTGTACCTTGACATCACTCTGTAGAACACACACTCCTGTGGCTGCTAAATAATTCTGCCTCATCACCGACGGACACAGAACGGAGCTGAGAAATCGAAATCCATCCTTTTAAGCAAATTAGAAATAAATTGAATGAAATAATAGGATCCATCTCTAGCAGCTCAATATTATAATTTAATTTGTCATTTATTTTTATCTGCTACGCAAAACAATCGAGCTGTCACGTAAATCACAAAGTTTTGCTGACTTTTTAATATATTTATGAATTATTAAGCAATTGCTTTTAAGCAAAAACTAAAAGACAACCTTTGAGGTCAGCTGCATTATTTCGGTACCTTAGAGTATTCAGTTGCCATTGTAGTGTGTGCCAATAAAAATTAAGACATTTGTCAAGAACATGGGATGGAATTAGATGAGGGCTTCTTTAAAAGCTTAACCTGAATGAAAGCGTATCATGGAAATTGGGCTGGACATGATATGACCAGTTGGCTTCGATTCCTCTTAGCTGGAAGTGGATCAACAGTTGGGGGTCGGATGCAAAAACCAGACTTCAGGTCTCGCTCTCAGGAGGTGGATGGTTGATGCGCTTTTAGTGACGTTCTTGATCAAAACACTGAGTCGATCTGTGGCAAGAGACTTTTTCAAGTGCCGTCAAGTCATTGTTGACTCTTGACAGTTGCGTAAATGGAGTGGTTCCAAAACCTTCTGTTCTCCTCTTATGTCCTTAGGGTGGAAAAGTTTTGTGTCCAATACCTCTGTGGTTGAATCCATCCATCTGGTTGCCAGTCCTTCCTTTCTTTTTCCACCAGCTCCTCCAAGCATTACCATCTTTTCAGTAGAATCCAGTCTTTTCATGATGTGTCCAAAGAAAGATGATCTCAGTCACATCATGTGTGACTTCAGTGGATTTGACTTGATTCAAAATCACCTGTTCCTTGTCCTGGCTGTCAATGGTAAGCGATAGACATAAATACAACTGAAAATGTCTTCCAAGAAGCTAAATAATGCAAAATGATGCAGGAGGAAATCTGCAACACAGTCGATGTTCATCTAGTGCTTTTAATAAAGGCTCTGCTAGAGCTGGGAAAAGGATCATGACAGCTTGGATCGTGACTTTGTGGATCTTTGGGGAGCCGCGGAGGGCCGAGGTGCAACGAGCGCTCTGACAGTTAGAGGAGGGAGAGACGCATGCGGATTCGGTCCGGTGTCATTTATGCGGCCTGCGCTGCCGCATTAAGCTGAGCGCAGGAGCAGAATCATCCCCCCGTCCCTCGTGAAGACGGATAAATGGAGAGCGCTCAAGCTGCTCTCACTTAGCCGGGTGATCCCGATGCTAATGGGTGCCCATTATGGAGCGACAAAACATGCCCGGATATGCCAGTTTTCCAGGGCGCACTCACTAAGTGCAGTCAGAACAGTTGGCTCTGGTCAAGAAAAACGCAAACTCCGAGTTTTAGGGGCGTTTGTGGAATGCTACATAACCTCTCACTTGACAAGGTCCCCTCAAAAATGGTGTATAAATGTGAACTAACAAGACCTGGGTTGTAAAGCTCTGACAAGTAACTGGCACCAGTAATAATGTGACTGTGAAAAATAGGTGCACTCCTACAACAGATTATAATCTGTTTATAGGTACATTAATATTTTACTCTGTTATATCATTATGATTTACTTTTAATTATTTCTACTCTTTATTATATTATCCAGTTTATGGTCTTGATTTATTTTTTACTCCATTATATCTTCCTTGGATGCCTTCCCTTATCCTTGGTGCCTCTCCTTTTCTTTGTGTACCATGGAAATTTCTGGAATACATACTTCTCACTTCAGGAGACCCTTGACGAGTCTGTTTTATGGGCACAAACTGATATGGGACAGTGGGGGTAAAAAAGAACGGTGGTGAGACCATGGCCAGGTGGACATCTGCAGTAGGTTAACATCTGGGGAAACTGCGGGAACTGTCTGATTCCAACACTGTGAAGATTCGATTTAGGGATGCGGAGCCAGCCTCCCAGCTAAGGATTTTAATTGCCCCAGAGGGTTGGTGTGGGAGAAGGGGGCAGGAATGCAAGTTGCCCCCAGACGGCCACATTGGCATTCAAAGAGGTACTACCTTTCGCCATGAGGAAACTACTGAGGGACACCTTAAGCACTAGTTGGTGTCAAGTCATATTTCATGTTCTGAGACCTTAAAATTGACATGAAAAAATATTTACAATTATTTATTCCATCAAAGCAGAGTAACTATGAAAAGACAACAGATGCATTAACAAAGCAACTGTCATAAAATGTTTTATTTTGAAGAAAATGTGGAAGCTGGATCCTGTTACTATGATATTATTGATATCATGGTCTACATCTGTCCTTACCGCAGTCTTGAGATGAAAAGAGGAGAATGAAACACAATTAGAAAAAATATATATTTTAATGTCTCTCAGTGAAAACATACAATGAGTTAACAATATGGAACCAGGCGAAGCCATAAGGAGCCCTAAAAGCCACTAAATGAGCATAAGAATATTGAACATTTTATTAGATTGTCTGAAAAGTGCTACCATATCCAGTCATATACAGCAATGTGGTCATGAAGTTCAGCTGTGTGGTATAATCCACCCCACCTAAACAAGAAACTGTGTTTTACCCAACTTGAACTGTACTGCCATTGCTTAAACGTTACACTTAAGCAAAAGTAGCTTTGTGAACACACTGATCCATGGTACGCTTTGCGAACAGACGTAGCATTTCAGAAAGTATCACAGATTCATAAAAAGACTTAATTTTGATGTAAATGGTTCATGGTACATTTCATCAAACGTGCACCTTCTGATTTTTTTTTTTTTCCAGTCAAAAGAAAACTGTATACCGGCTTGTTCTGTTTGAGGTAGCGGAACGATCAGGCTTCCTTCGGGTTCAAAATACAAGTACAAAAATACCTTACAAAAGACTGTCTGCATTAGGCCTCCTAGTGCAACCAAAGAAAAGTACTGTGCAGCTTTCCTCCTCGGCCTTTTATAACGTTACTGCTTATGCGTTCACAATAAACTGGTTTGGGACAAAAACTGCAGGCAAGCCAAGAGCTAAGAGCTTTGAGCCACAAAGTGTATTGAATGAGTCAACTTTGTTGATTTCACCACCACTGGATCAAAGGGATAACCATTCACAATGTCTGTTTCCAAAACTGAACATTAAAAATGATGATTTAAAAAGGCTGCTCATAGTTTATTGGGGAACTCCAGTGATTTCTAAATAAAGTGGTAACTGTAGAACTCAGAGGGAAACCACAAAGAAGAGTTCAGGTGGATCAGCAAGGCTTGCAGGGTCTTCAAAACTTCATCGTGTCCTAGAACTCAACAGATTAATTGAATCCATCTCTGGAAATGAAACAACACACAGCCCAGCAAATATTCTTCACATCTGTGATAACTGTGTAATTCTTTTTTTCCCAGTTATGGCTTTAATTAGTCAACTGAGTGCTGAGACACAACAAAAAGCGGCACAACTGACCGCCCGTGGCCTAGAGATGAACACCTTCCAATATATTTGACAGCATACTCAACTCAAACAAATAGCTAGCAATGAGCTTCTGAAACAATTTTCATTTCAAGAAAATTTGCATAGGTGGAAATATCATGAGAAAATCCTGTGTTGCTCATCCCAAGTCTTTGTCTTTTGGTCGCAGTATCTCTGACGTCAGGTGTTGTGTCCATCGAGAGCTCGACATAACACTCACAATACCTGTATGGAAAGGATACACCCAGTAATGCACGTACACATGGAAACTTCATGCTGATCATCTTCGGATAGACTCTTGAACACAATGACACAAGTGAGAACAGCACTAGCTTAGACAACCTCAGGACTTGGATGTCACAACCAACATTGATTTTGTTGGCTGTGCACAGAAGGTGATGAATGTTTCACTCCTCTTACTGCATCTCATGTGGTACCTGATGGAGCTCCTGCATGGTGTTTTGGGACATGTTTTCCACAACTTGTTTACCACTACAAGAATACATTTCTAGTAGGCATTGAAAGTTATAACCAGGCTTAAAACAGGGAAAATAATGGTCTGAATGTAACTGAGTCTCAGAAGGAAAAGGAACCATTGTGCTTGCAGAAAAGGCACTAAGAATTGCATTCAAAATGTTTCTCCAGACATGACACGGCATGTAATGTGAAGTGTGTTCTGCTTCGATGCGTCATATGGATGCTTTTGAAACGAAGCCATTTTGATAGCATTGGTGGCCAGTAAGAAGGACGTTTTTTATGATGTGCTGCCATTAACAGTTCTGGAACCCATAAATCTTGCCATGACTAAACAGCCAATTTGTTAAGAAAATATATAGTCAGTCATTTCCAATCCACCAGCTCAATTTCAGTTATGAAAAATAATATATCAAAGTGAATGACCTTAATCTCTAGTTGTACACGTTTATCTGTAATTGATTAATTTGAGTTTAATTTCATCTTTCACTCATGTTATCAAGAGCACATAAAGGTTCTTACCGGTAGTCTGGGAGCAAGACTTGATGCTGTCGAAAAAATAAAAAAAATGTAAGCAATAGACAAATTGGCCAAAGGAATCTGCTCCAAAATTTTATGTGTTTAATTTATTTGAAGAATTTATTATCTCAATTATACATTTTAAATCTATTAGAGACTCTAATATGACCATTCAATAAGCCCTAACTTTGGATACATGAGATATCTGTTTTGGAACCTAGAGACACATAGTTTGGTCTGAAGTTCTTTAATGATCAAGATGATAAATCTGCAGAAAGCTCTCATTAATTTCCGTTTGTCCAGACCATCTCTGTGTACCAACCGGTTCCCTTTCAATAAATCAAGCCGAGGTTTGGCCGTCCAGGACGCAACAATATGCCAGATAGAGTGGTAAGGTGCTGGGTACAATTTATCTCCCACATAAAGACCTCTCTAAGTGCTTCCTCCCATCAGCATTATGATAAACTGTAAGGCTCTTGAGAATTTTTTTTGACTTTTTTCAGCCAATGAAGGTTCAGCAGTGTTATTAAAAAGAGCCTGTATGTAAAATAACCACCTACATATATTTTATTTATGTATGTGTGTGTAATGAAGTAATAACACATGTCGTTTCACAGCCATAATTAAGTCATTACTTCAGGCACTTTGGTAAAATGAAGCAATAAAAAAATATCCACAGTGTACAATGTAGAGCTAAATTGTGCCCAAGATGGAAAATGTTTTTTGAGAAGGTATAAGGTGTTGCAAAAGAAACGAAAACGAAGAAGTAAATACTGCGTAGCAGCAGACAGTCTGGGATCTAAGAAAGAAGTGGCTTACGGCTGGATGCTGGCGAAGCTTCAGTGATCTGATCCATGATGTCTGAACTGTTACTGTTTACAGGATCCAGCACGTCACCTGAAAAATAACACAAAACCAATTAATGCTCGTATACCAAAGATATATTCTATTTTTACTTCCCCCATATGCATTAAATGATTTGCATTACTAACTTTCTGCATTGTTTACTGAGAAATCATTTACCTATAACTCATGTATATAAAGGAGGCTACTTGAGGCTCACAGGAATTAAGTTTTTTTATATATCCCCCAAAAATGATTTGCTCTGTCACACAGCACCTTAATAATATATATATACATGCATTATTAAAGCATACTGGGCACAAACAATAAGTTATAAAAACATAAATCAAAGCTCAAGAGACGTATATATTAAAGTTCCCATATTTTAAGGTCAAGTACAAGAGTAAAATAATACAGCAAAAGATAAATCATTATGTGGTCAAAAAAGGAGACACTGATGCATAGGGTATGTGTATAGTCAGAACGCGACAGCAGAGACGATATGGTGGAAATGCAGCGAGTCCCGTGAGTCATGTTGTGACCTGCAGGCTTAGAAATGATGTCCTCACTGATGTGATGATCCACTGGGGAACTGTGGGAAATGGGGGATGAGGAAACGCTCTGGACCCTGGAATGTGTGCCAGGCTGCGGGGAGAATGGCAAGAAATTCAGTCGCCGTGAGGTGGAATTACTCTTCCGCATCCCTTCATCCCGGATAAATTGTTTACTAAAAATAAAATCAAGCACCGGAAGCCAAGGGCTGTCCGAAACTAAGGCAGGTGACAGCAAGCGGAAAGAGACGTTTGAGATCAAATTTTAATTACATTTATTTTCAGGTTAATGCACCGTACCCACTTTGACTATGATCTGCACACAAAAAGTAGCTTCTCTACGTATTTAGTTGTGCATGGGTTACCATCAAATGTATCGACATCGCAGAAGCGGTTCGATGCAAGTCTCTGGCGGCTTTCTCACCACCTCGCTACTCACCTGCCTCGGCCCCCAAAGCTCAGGCTCAAAGTGTGTGTCGAGGCCCTCGGGCAAGAGGAGCGGCGAGTTGTTCCCCCTGCGGATCTCTGGGTTCGGCGGGACTTTGGGGTCTTCGTGCGACACGTCGCCTAGCGAAGGACTGCAGGGATCCTTCCGGAAGTGCATCTCCTTCAGCTGCACGTACTCCATCCGCAAGCTCCTGGCACCACACACACACAAACGCACACCTTGCATGAGTTCACGCTGAATTATTGTTTCAGTCCAGACCCTGGATTGAACCCGACACACAGCATAGCTGTCAGCTCAGGCTGGTGGCACAACACGGTGTAAATGGTCCAGTTCCACGGCGGAAAGCTGAAACCCAGGCACACCAGCATACTTCAGCAGGCCTCAGATATAAGCTCATCCTAGCGAAATATTAGGAAGATGCCATGAAAGATAGTCCTCGGGTCTAACCGTCTCCAGCTTTCGCGTGTGGCGCCATGTGACAAATAGCTGTCAGCTGACAGCGCTGTGTATCAGCAGGACAGTCTGTCCTTGAAGACTCCTGGCATGTACGAAAGACAGCCAAAGCAAACTGGGGAAAATCGTAAAAGAAAATAAAAAGGTGCTTAGAGTCGAGCTGTGCACTACCTAAAACAGCAGCAATCTGGTCTATTTCTGGTTTTCTGCTTGAAGATTAATTCATAAAAAAGGCTACATTTATTTATTTATTAACAGAGGCATACAATTAGTGGAACAGTGATGGAAAAAATTATGACTGGCAGCTGGGTGGGCAGGGCATTGCTGACTGACAGCTGGGTGGGCGTGGCATTGCTGGCAGGCGGTTGTGTGGGCAGAGAGTTGTTGACTTATGGCACGTGGGCCGCACCTCTGCTCCTCTTCTAGTCGGGCAATGGCGCGGTCCATTTTATTCCACTCTTCCTTCCTCCCACTGCCCTTGGTGGGGCTGCCAGGCTGGCTGAGGGATGCTTCAGGGTCCCCGGTGGTCCGGCAGTATCGCAGGATGAACGTGTGGTCGTCAGCCCTGGAAAACCAACAATCGTTTTAAGATGTCCAACGACCGTACGCTGGTGAAGTTGCGGTGACGGTAACAATCTAAAACCATTATCACCAAGACCTCCTTTTACAGATGGACTTAATTTCAAGTACTTCTGATCCTCAGTTCATCTCTACCATGTTTTCCTGAACTTTCAGCTTGAAGTGCTCTGCGGTTCACATGACTCCAGTAGAGAATGATACCGTTTCTAACCTTTCGGTCTGACTAAATATCACAAATGGCTAAAGCCTTCTAAAAGGGGCAAAACAAACATTTTTAGTAGAAAAGTATGTCTCTTAAAATGAGATTCTCCTCAGGTGACCATTAAAAGTGGCCTTTTTATCTGAGTGGTTTTCTGAGTACCTTTAATTACTGATGTAATTTCATCTACCCATGAAAAGTTCAAAAACAGCTAGAGGTCTAAAATTACTGCTAGCTGAGGACTTTCTGGCAGGACAAAAAAAAAAAAACATCAAAGAAGCTTCAGACAGTACTATCATTATGCATTCATTCATTATCAATACCCACTTGTCCAATGCAGGGCCGTGGTAATCTTGAAATTACCATGGAAACATAGGTTGTGAGATACACCAACACATACACACTATAAGGAAGTTAGAGTCACTAATTCACCTGAAACACATGTCTTTGGACTGTGGGAGGAAACCAGAGCACGTGGAGGAAACCCACTCGAGCATTGTAAGAACATGTGAACTCCACACAGACTGAGCCGCGTTCAAATCCACATCTAAACCCGCAGCCCAGGTACTGTAAGTCAAGCACGCTACCCGTACTACCCACAGATATTATGACATCAGTAAAAATATTATTCCCATAATACTTAAGCATTTAACTGCTGGACAGGAATAGGCAGCTTTGTGACGGCGACAGACCTAGTGGTGTGTATGTGGGGAGGGGTTGTTATGGTGAAAGGAATCCGGTCTCAAAATAAATGTCCTTCTCCTTCAGCACATGAATTATTTGAAGGGCGGCACATTAATAGTGGAATCGATGACAACAGGCTTATGGCGAAGATAAAGCTAAATAAACAATGGCTTCACATACAATGCGGTGAACTTGGCAGATAATTAAATCTTCCTCACATGAAAAAAAAAATATATATTCCTGCTTTAACATCATTCAGACTTGTGTTTTCCGATGTACTGTCATTGACGTTAGCCGTACAATGCTACGAAGACAAGAGGACTACGATAGAAATAAACGCATGAACAAAATTAAATAAAGGCCACGATAACTTCTGTCCTCAGCTTCTGTTGCATGTGCGGTGTTACCATAGAGACTCTGTGAGTTTTCCCCTGATGAATCACCTTAGCTTGTTAAGCAAACAAACAAACCTACTGAAGTAAATACCCCAGGCACATCAATACAAAAGGTAAATCGCGAAAGGCTTGGCAGTGGATCAGTTCTTTCACAGAAAATGAAAATGTGATTTATTTAGCTATGTAAAGCTGCCTCCACGCTACAATGTATAACCATTCTGGCAGTGTGAAAAATTTCCCTCCGGCAATCGATTGTCCCTGGTGGGGACAGAATTTGTAAAATTATTCATTGACGTTGTCGAATATTGTATATGACGATTATATGTTAATGAATTAACATGCCGCCAGTTAAAACTACAATTACAAACACAAATAGAAGGGAACAGCGAGCGATGGGTAGCATATGAATCGAGCTGTTGCCTTTCAGAATGAGAAGCAGAATCAGCTTTATTGGCCAAGTGTACCTGAGCATACAAGGAATTTGTTTCCGGTTTAGAGCAAACCTACACTGCACATTCACACATACAGGCTACATACGCACATACTGAACTAGACATGGACTGATACAAAGATGATTAGCGATAATGCGGCAGACAAGAACATAGTACAATGCAGAGAGAACACAACAAAATGACAGAACACAATAGCGTGCTTTCATTTGTTAGGTCCTGGGTTCAAATCCACGCTTCCCCCTCTAATACTCTTACGCAATGTGCCTACCATGTATTGCTGTAGTAAAAATGACCCAACTATATAATTGGGTAAATCACTGTAAGCAGCTTATTATATAAAGATAACATTGTTAGTTGCCTTGACAAATGTATCAGGTAGAAAATGGTTAACAATCCTTGTCTTTAAGGAAAATTTCAGGGTTTTAGGAGCAGAGGTACAGAAAGTCCCCTGTTAACGAAAAGAAAGTTAATGTTTATGTCCAGTGTGTTTTTCTGCATCCTGTGATATTAAAAAGATGCGAAATTAATGTCCATTTTCATGCTTTGAAAGACTGACTAAGAAAACACTGCATTAAGCCAAAACATGACAAACCTTTTAATGTGTGACAAAGCTGTGCAAAGTGGTACATGAAAAGAGAGGCACATAATGTTCATGTCATTTTAATATCACACAGTGTGATGTGTGCACTCTGCTTTTCCCTGATATATTAATAGATTTAGTGTAAAATTATAAGCCGTGTAATTTGTTTCAGATAATTGTCCCTGCTGTGCCGCTAAATGTAGTTATGCTCTGACAATGTTTAATTTGATTAATGAATTGTTAAGCATCAATAACAACTTAGGGGACCCTGGGAGGCTCTGTTAGGTCAAGGAGCAATCTACTGCTCCCCATACTTTCCTTACTGTCCTTTTCTACACAGTATATCAGCATTACAAGACACCAGGTGGGGTAGCAGTTCAAGGCATGACTTTATGACCTGGTTGATGTTTTGACGTTTGATGTTTGGAGGCCCAAGTAACGTTAAACTGTAGTAACCTTTAGCAAAGTGCACATGGATTTCCTGTCCAATGATCTCATCATAAGTTGACTTTTAAGTCGCAACCTTCTTACATTGTATTATATGAACCGTAAGGATATATAAATAAATACACACACACACACACACATTTTCAGAACCGCTTGTCCCATACGGGGTCGCAGGGAACCGGAGCCAACCCGGTAACACAGGGCGTAAGGCCGGAGGGGGAGGGGACGCACCCAGGACGGGACGCCAGTCCGTCGCAAGGCACCCCAAGCGGGACTCGAACCCCAGACCCACCGGAGAGCAGGACTGTGGGCCAACCCACTGCGCCACCGCGCCCCCCCTATAAATAAATAAAATGGCTATAAACAAAATGCAGTTGCCGATAGACACACTGAGAGTCAATAAGAAATATGGTGTCTTGTGGCAGGAGGGCCAGGTGATGTTATCGTACAGCAGATGGAGCAGTGGCCGTTAGACATTATGACCAAACGCAAGGACTCGAAAATAATGTAATACGGTAGATGGGATGGCCATCACGAGTCTGGCTGGTTGTTAAGTTGCATGTGTCATAAGCTGAGGACGCCCTTCAGTTCGATTGCTCCAAACAGATGTCCAAATGTACCAATAGGACAGGCGATGATGGATTCAAACCTGGCTCACTTATGATGTGTGTGTGCATCATTCCCCCATGTTACATGGGTTTACTCCCACATGCATGACTTTGAGGTGAAATGGTAACCTAAGAACTCCCGTCTCATTCCCTTAGTTTTCACCGTGTGTCTGTAACTCATCCTTGAATGTGTCTAAATGTGATGGCACATTTATGTTCACATCCTGGCAAAAGATTTGTTCCTGTCTCAGGTTTTGTGTTGCATCTGATCTGGTGGATAACCTGACCTCTTCTCCAAACTGGCCGGTGTTCATTTAGATGCTCCCAGCTCTGGACTGACTTACATGGCATCGGTTCTGGAGCTGCTTTCCGTAGACCAGCAAGCGCGCAATCTCTCCATCTGCTCGAATCTGAGATGGGTGGAAAGGAAGGCATCATTCTGGTGGAGTAAGCACCACTGCATTAAAAAAGTAAATGAATGTAACCAAGAATTAACATTTAATCTTCTACCAAGACCCAATAAGCTCCTGCCGGTGATTTTGTGCCCTTCGTTTCAGTGGCAGCTTCACAGCTGGGGAAGTTCAGGCAGGATGACAAAGAGTTCAAGATGTGAAATGGAATGCAAAGTCCCCTTCTCAGAAAAATTGAAATGTAAAACATTTGGCTTGCCTGGAATTTTACATGACTCCAGTGACCTCATTATGTCTAAAACTGTGGAGAAAATTACAAGGAGACACAGGAAGATTGCCAAACAGTGCAGTCAGCATTGTGTTAACTTCCAAAATTTTTTTAAGTGCTGAATTTTTAAGCACAAATAGCTCAGCTGACAGCATCCTCTGACTGGAGATGTACTTAACGTAGACGGCAGGGGAAGAGAGATTATGTTATACTTTCGCTGTCATATTTAGGTATTTAGATTTTACTTTGGTTTGATAATGGAATGCTTGAAGGACAACCTTACCAGGAGACTTCAAAGGGACAGATTAAAATGTTTATGTTTAAATAAGTTTTAAAAAATGTAACGTTTCTAATTGACAAACTAGGAACTCAAGATTTTTTGGGTAAGAGAAACAGCTGTTTTATTCTCTTTTTATTAGGAAAACATTCCTTCGGTTTTGCTAATGCTAATGCTAGCACTAATGCTAAAGGTAAGGAACTTTTCTTTCAGTACGATTCCTTCACATTACGCTTTTGTAGGCTTCTTTCAAGCCGCAAAAAGACATTGACCAAAACAATATTCTTAAATTCTTAAAGCTAGCAGAACTTACCAACAGTTCCGTCATACTGCCGCATTACTGCTTTGAACAATTTGAATTTTATTGAGTAGCTACTCACTCATTAATGGTAGAACTGTTGCTGAACCTGTATTTGGTGATATTTAATACATTTAAAAAGCAGAAAGAGCTCGGAACATCTGCTGTAGACCGTAGACGTGACGCGATACAACCTGATCATGTGAGCCAGCAAATGAGCTATGTGACTCGTGGGTCTCCGCTGGTCAGTGCAACAAGGTTTTACATGGTGGAAAACGCTGATCAGAGATGGGAGATGAAGGAGGGAGAAACAAGTGAGATATTCGGGGGAGCGGGATTGTGTAGATACTCACTCGTAGTGCTCCGGACACATGCTGATGAGCGTGACGGGACTGCAAGGGAAACAATGTGGGGTCAACTGTGAAAATTACAACACGCAGCTTCCCCATGGAGACTCCACCAACAGGCCAAGAAGTCAAGGGCCACAGTGAAACATGCCCTGAAGGAGCTCAGGGCAGCGGGGGGAAACGGCAGATAAACACGCGTCGGCCGCTAACTCACAAGCAACAATCATGAGCAGTAGAATTTGAGAAACAGTACCTACGGCAAACTTTCATTTGTGTTGAGTGATTTTTAAACTGTGGTTTCATTTCAAGGTCTGGAGTTCTGGCTACGCTTGTTTAAATTTCTTATTGCATTTATCCAAAGGAGCCAAATTTACGTCCAGCGGATTCAAATGCCATTTCAATAAACCTTGCAGCTGATTTTTTGATCATCACGGCATTGTGCTAATTCTGATTTCCTTGCTAAATTGCTTATCCAAAGCAATTTTTTCGAACAAACAGCTGGAACTGGATAGAACTCTTTTACTGTGAACATATACTTATAAAGCAGTTCACAATCTTACAGGCTTTAATCGGCTTTAAGAGTAGTCACCTTCCAGGGACTTGATCTCGCAAATTTGATGTCCCAAATTTCCTTCTAATATTGCTGTTCATGTGCACTATTTACAGTTATGACTTTATGTCTGGTACACCTGGAAGGGCTATAGAAAGCCATTTGAAACACTATATTTATTACAAATATTTATTACAGAAACCAAGAAATCTTCTTGCTACATCACAGAAAAGAAATAAAGCGTTCCAGAAAACTGCCTTTAGGGATCATAAAATTTTTATCGTATAATACAGAAGCGGTAAATAATAATTTAAAAAATGATCAAGTGTCTCGTTTCATGGTGACACCTAGACTGCTGAGATTTTTCATGAGAATGCATCATGATTTTCATGAAAACATGAGAAGCTGTGAATCAGTTTCCTTTGCTCACTCTGCAGAATAAATTCTTAAGCAGGTTACTCTTCAAGGGCATGTAACTTCTGTTGAACTCTGCTCAAAGTACATTTCCTCCACGTTCTTCCTCTCGTGTAGGTTAGTGACATTTTCTTAAGGATCCACCACTGCTGTGGCTTCATCAGTGATACGGAAAACATGCAGGAAATTTCCCACAGTTATGAGATGGGTTTTGTTCCTTGGTTTTGGGGAGTTTCTTGCTCATTCGCAGTGGAGTCGCAAAACGAAAGTGCACTCAAGTAACACGTGAACACAACAGATGATGGAGAATCATCATCCCTAAAGCCTCTATTCAGGGTTCTTCTCCTTCTGTATTTACATTACTGTTGTTGGTGAGCAGACCATCTCCATTTCATCATTTCTGAGTAGAACGGGATGAGAAGACGCAGCAAGGCATGCAACTGGTTGACTGGGTGTGGCGTGCTGCCCAGCACCAGTGAGAACATGCTGCAGAGGGGCCCTCTGGAGAATTACCAGTCCATATGGTCCTCAGTGTTTATTTCCCACAAGCTGACTTCTTCCCCAGGTGCGACATTATGCTAACACTGTGCCAAAAACAACTTTCAGTTGATCTCCCAGATGGCACCTAGCACCTAGGGGGATGTTGTCAGGAAGATCAGATTGAGAGAAGCATGACCAGTCCAGTTCAGTGAAATTTTGGGCTTCAGAGCTGCTGCCAACCCAGGGGTCAGGGGTTATTAAGTTGTGCTCATCACATCCAGGAAAATTTAACCCGGTTCACAAGGTTTCCTCCTGTGTTGTGAACTGAATAAAGGAACTATATTCTGATCTAAATATGGCAGCCAGAGGCAGAGGGCAGATCATCTGGGAGACTTGCTGATCATATGATGCCTGACTCAGGATCAGAGCCCCCACAAACCTCGGCTGCTTTCCCCCAGATCACTCATATATGTGCACTGTGTCTAAAATGTGCTGTTCAGACTGTTTAATATCCTCATACTAAAAGAAATATTTTATGCTGGATTGGGAGAGAATTGAACTTCTCCCGTGTTAAATATGTTTCATATATACTGAAAGCTACTCTTTTAAAAAATTATCAATAATTTTGATGTCTTTTTTGACTACTTTGCATTTTTTCTTTTCAAATCATTGCCCCTCCCTGGTTGTTCTACTGTTTTGATAATTGTTATTGCACTCATAATCCTCATACTATTTGTGTTACCATTGTTTTATGATTACCCTTTAAGTATTGATCTCAGCTGTTGGTCCAAGAACAATGACGCCAGAAACTGTCACATATTGTACAGTATATATATATATATATATATATCTATATTTATTTCGCTCCTAATGGATATTTGTGCACGTTGATGAAAGAAACTTGCCGACACACGTTTGTTTTCTACAAATTATTTATCTCGTTAAGCTCAAGTGTGCTCTTCCATCTATTTTCTGTAAAAATTATTTGAATAATTTAAAAAAATTATCTTTCCAATATCTGAATATATAAATATCCGTTGCCAAGCAACGTTTTGCAGCTGGATTGGCGAGACACGAGAGAATAAAGAAGAAAGAAATGATAAAGGAAAAGACTAAAAAAGAAAACAATTGATCCAAGGAGTTTATACATTTTCTCAATTGGGATTGTGCTTATTGTCTTTGCTGGAGTCTAACTATCTCAGAAGTTTAAAAAGGCAAATGTATTTTTTGGATAATTAGTAAGATAGGCTGATTTTACTAAGAACTCTCAAATTAATTAAAATAATAATGCTTGAAATAAACATTACATCAAGTATTTCTACTACTATTACTAATAATAGTTATAATAATAATTTATTACTGCACCAGACACATTTAACTGCAATTAAAATACAGTACAGAAAGGTAAACGATCAACAAACAAGCATGGAAAAGTCTGCTTACGTCTCCATGTTGTCTCCCTCAAGAACAGCCTGGACAGGTAGGTACCCCAGACGCGGGTGCTTGGCAAAGTACTTCTTAGATCGGAACTTGTTTTTCAGCACAGTTGTGAAGTCGCGCACGTCTTCCCCAGAGGTCGTCTGAGGGGTAAACAGACCGGCTCTGGGTGCCACACCTCCGCCAATATGCAAGCGCCCCCCCCGCCGCCCGGCACCCTTTGAGTTCATCAGAAACACGTACGGCAAAAAAGGCAAGAGTTTGGAGTTGGGCCGATGTTGTTCAAAGTGGCCTTCCCATCACAGGGGAGGCGGACAGACGGTGGCATTAGGCAGCTGCTAATGGATGCGAGCAAAAAAACTGTGATCGGTGCTCAGAGAACACTCCCATCAGTGTCGAAACCCACCGAACCGCATCAAGTTCAGTGCCGCTGCTTATTCTCTGTTGGGCCTATGTGGGTGTATTACTGCCTCGCCAGGTCATTAGTGCCTCTCTTCTCCTGTAGAGGCCTTCTTCCCTCCAGCACTGCCCAGGGGAGTTAAGCATCAGTAAAACTTTGTGCCGCAGGATCTACAACTCAGCTAATTCTATTTGCCTTCCAACTTCTCTTGAAATTGCTTTATTACCTGTGCAACTATCTGCTTACCTGCTGCCAGCTGAGGATGTTATGCAAAATATCACGCAGGAAGAAAATTACAATAACTGGGGAGAACAAACGAGCTCCTCAATACACCTCCTTTCAATGATACCCTTCTGTTGTCGGTAATTGCATTAGACAGCATGTCATCAAACAGGAACAAATTCCTTTTTTTGTTTACAAAGCATTTTTAGCCTATTTCTGCATGCTGATCTGCAGTATGACAAGCATCTTACTAGGAAACAGCAGCATGCAGCAATCACAGTCAATTACGGTTAAATTGACGATATTCACACGAAGCGAAACAGAAAATAAATGCTGAATTCGATTGTCCATCTATGAGAGTCTTTGTCACGTCATTGCTGTTACACAGCAGCCCAGTGTACCATAATGTGATTTGATAAGTTTCCGTGGACAAAGACATCCGCCAAATAATGGTTAATAAGAGGAATGCAGAAGCTACAAGACCTTGGAATTTCATCACATTAGAAGATGTGGTACTTACTGGGGTACAGTACTCCACCATGGGGTAGTTCAGTTTGTGGCCTTTGGCCGTCCGGCCCGAGAAGAAGCAGCTCTGGCAGACGTCATAGTTGAAATGTTTCAGACTGCGGTACCTAGAAAGACAAACGTTCAGATGGATTTCAAGAAAATCCGACACCTTGAGGTTTTATTCTCCTGCGCTTCACTGTATCAATGCAAATACTGAACATTCCACAATATTTTTTAGTATTAATTTAAGAAATATTCACCTTGTCAGAAAGAGACCATAGTAAGACCAAGGTTACACTGCCTTAATTATGTAACCTGTGTTAAACAAGTTGTTGTTGAACAAACAGCAGGGCACTTTACATGTCATGACAAGGACTGCTGACACCACTGTAAGGGTTTAAATATGACAAACGCTTAAGATAAAAAAAATTACAGTACAGTGTAAGAATACTTAAATGAGGAGTGTAGAGGAGATTGACTGTGCCTTCAAGGACAGTGAGTCAGTTACATTTACTTTAAAATAACACATTTGTACAACCAAGCCGTCACAAAGGAACAGGACTGAGTTTTTTTTTTCCTTTTTTTTTTTTTTTCAGAGGGAAACGAAAAATAGAAAGGACTTGACTTTCACACAAAGCCACGGTACGGTGTGAGTCACCGCCATCAAACCGAGTGGCCTTTTGACATTCATTGATTTGTGCGATTTATTTAGAAGCACGTCAGGCTGTCAGATAAACCCTTCTCTCTAAGTGCGTTTGCGAGTTTTGCACTAAGGGCTCCTGTGCCATGTAAATGTTTCGGAGAGCGCGGCCCATTGGCAGGGGGAGTACCTGAGGCCCACGATGGGAAACTCCTTGCAGATGTTGCATTTGGCCTGGTGCTTGGCCGTCTCGGCTGCAGCTACACGGTGGAGGACCGGCAGCCACACCACAGACTGGGGCTCCAGGCGCATCCACTCCACAAACTGCTCGGGTTCGATCCTGTCCTGGCCATTCGCCTGAACAGGGAACATGCTCTGAGTGCTGTACTCCTGCTTCTGATCGGTCACAGTCACGGGGAATTGCACCTCCACTGAGACACCTGTCAGTTAAACGCTCAGCAGAGGGCCTTCAGAAAAGCATACTTATATTTTACAAGTGGCAAAAGTGCATCCGTATTGAATCAAAATCAAAACAATTTTGCATTTTGAGCTAAGTTCTTATTGTGGGTGGAGTGCGTGAAGTGGCATGGTGACACTGTCACAATTACACAGTAATGAATCAATTACACCGCTGTAATAAACCACAGGACTCAAAAGCACACTTTCTTAATTTCATGGTACATTAAATGATATGTCCTCTCGTACGGCAGAGTAAAACAGGGTACCCGTGAAGCAGCCGTCAAGGACTAGTTGAAGGACCTGCCTTCTTTATAAATGATCTCCTGACCCATCAGGGCTCCAAGCAGGACTTCATCACCTGGTATTTTTAGAAACCAGGCTGAAATTGCCGGGTTTTTACTGGTAGAGTACTGTCATTTAATTCCGGATACTGAACGTGAAAATCGCTGTAAATCCTGAACTAACTGGCCCTTCTGTCACTATAGAATCTTTTATTCGTCTTTATACAACTTTCTGTAATTGCTTCCTGAAAGTTCATGCCAGGTCCCTCACACTCATCCCAAAGGAAGGCCTTTGTGCATTTCGAATATATATATTTTTAATACAGAAGTACTTAATTTTACTTAAGTGATATTCGGCAAGTAATAGATTTATGATGGTTATTTACATATGAATTGAATAACCACTAACTGTACCAGTTAAGGTAGGCATATGTGCTGGAATGAAGCCCATTATACACAGGCCTGTAGAATGAGTCGAGGTCTCCCGGTTTACGTGTAAAAGTGCTGAGTCGGGCTCATTTGTGTGTGTGTTTTGGCTGCACGACGCCGCACACACGTGTTGGAAACAGCTGCGGACACTGGGCTCGATGTTGCCTCCCCCGAAGGCGGCCACCTCTCCCAGCTGCCGCGGGATCTGGATGATGCTGTGCAGTAGCGTCCCCAGCTGCCTGTGGTCACATGACTCCTCTGGGGCTGCAACCTGCCGAATCAGGTCTGTGGTGGGGGAGGGAGGTTAAAAAGATGAATACGGTAATTACACACTTGGCACATACAGCGCATGAAACATGGTATCCCGCTGTCAGTCATTACATCACTATAGTATTCATCTGAAAAATCCATAAACTGTCTTCCCTTCACACATCTACATCCTAGGTAAACTCCCCTTTACTCTGCTTTAGCTTCTTAGTTGTATCTTTATTTATAGGTCTATGTGGGTAGAGTCTCCCAGTGCAGAAATGTAAAAAAAAATACTCTAAAACCTTTTAAGGGTGTTGAGCTGTAGGCAACAACAAACCTCCACTGAAGCGCAGTAGTGAATCTGCACATTAAACAAGATCAAATGTAGCATCTGTTATCATGTTCCTAAAAGTTATCACGTAGAAGGGATTTAATGGAAAAAATGTGGCATAACACCAGCAATAAAGGTAACTTTTTTAGAAAAGCAATGTACAATATATGTATAGGCATTATCTTGGTCCACAATACCATCAGTTAACATATTTAGCAGGTTCGCTGACTAAGAGGAGGCATCATTGACCCTGAGGGTTTGAAGTCATCCCTAGATGCCCAAAATAAGTGAGCCAATAAAACGGCATGGCTGAGAGTCCCTCCAAAATGTCTTAAGTGCAGAATCGAAGGCTCGGTTTGTTAAGCTTGTCGCATCAGTGGTGCCGCCGAAGCGAATCAAACGTTGATTTATGACGTAAATGAACACGCACGAGAGGGCCCAGCTATGCATTCGATCGCTGATGATTTGGATGTTTTCTACAGGCTGCGTCCAAGAGTTGTCATGTTCTGTTATATTGCGTCATGTGCGGTTGCCTCCTGCGTGTCCGACACATCAGCCGAAATTAAACCGACATCTCTCCAATGCAGCACGCCCCCGATTCCTGTTTTGTGAGGCTCGCACTTGGCAGGCTGCCAATAACGACACTTCACTTCTAATTGCCCAGAAGTAAGGGAAAAACATGACTTCCATACATCTGGATACATTGCTTTAAAGAACTTGCTGCTGTAGGTTTCATTTGCCATTTTATTTTTACTGAAACCTGTGCTGCAGATGGGATATAGTTATATAATAAAATACAGGAATGAAATCCTTAACGGCGTTGCTTTTTTAATTGATGCAAACAGGAACAAATTCGTATTGCGGATTTCAACGTGTGACCTTGGAATTCGCCTTTCCTGTCTTTGAGGCAGGAATTCGCATGCTCACAAGGAAATGAAAAGGATTTGAGGAGAGCAGGAGACTGAGTAAACAGGAAGGAACAAATTGCCCCGCCGGGGTGGTTTGACTATACTTACACTGGTATTTTTCTTCCAGATGGCCCTTGGAGAGAGAGAGCAATCCAATCTTCATTGAGAGCGCTTGGATCATTCCGCTCCGGCCTCTGCGGCGAAAAGCAGTGAAGACATCAGTTTACTAGGTACCAATTACCACCGTGCACTAAACGGACAGCTGTGTTCACCCCCCGTGTTACGACTTTCATTTACGAAAGTTAAATTTTCACTTGACTTCAAAAGCTTGGTACCGCCGTAGACTTACAATTCACTCAAAACACTGCGGGGCTGCTTTGGGCGGCAGTAGTTTTCCACCTAAGGGCTCCTTATGCTCTTATTTCAGTCATCAAGTGCTTCACTTTGTCCCAAACCACAGTATCAGTCAAAAGTTTGAGCACACTAGCTGGAAACCGGTTTTTGCTTGTGAGACGATCGGTTAGGCATCGTATCTTTCCAGCTATACAGCAACCACTCCCAGAGATATAACACACTTGTCTGTTGCTTTGCTTTGACTCCTCCGTTCAGTTTGTCCTACACAAGTATTGCACAGGTTGCCCACACACACTCAGACCCATGACTGGACCCTGGAACTAAAGCTCATAAGGAACCTGTATGACCAATGAGGACATACATGTCGTAGACATTGAGAAGCCAGTTGAGACACAGGTCCACACACAGCAGGATGTCGACCAGCTCCTTGTGCCTCCTGGCCAGACATTGGTACATGCTGCTTAGACAGCCGATGACTTGAGGAATGTCCAACAGTTTTCCGTTGGTCAGCTCGTGCCGCTCGAAGATGCTCTGGGCCATGCTCAGGTCCAGCAAATCCACTGCAAGGTAACACACAGTCATATTGGCTCGAGCCTCCGTAACTTTTTCTTCTAGTGAAATGTACATCCTAGGAAATGTGTGAATAGACTATACAAGAGTATTCCTGCAGGCCACATTCAGTGCTCTACAATGTATTCCCACAACCAGCAATGTTGAAATACCTGTGCTGTATGAAATTTCAAATACCAAGGTCTTGGCTGGGGCATCATCAATGTACTGTACAGATGATGAATGGTAAAAATGTACTTACACATCTAGTAATATTTCCAAATGTATTCTAAACACCTTTTCCTATAAATGCATTGTTGAACAGTTAGTGGTGAACAGCCGTTCTAGCTCAATGAACCAACCATTTTAACTGAAAACGAGTTATTACGAGTCACTCGGAGCCGAATTGGATATACAGCGTTACATGGCCTTTGACCACCCAAATGGCTGCCTTTGCCTTGCATTAAAATCAAAACAGCGCACTGAAAATGAAAAGTTAATCGACTCGAGATGGTGCGGTGGCAGCCCTCACATATAAATTCTGTCACTACAGGGCGAACGCTGCCTTCAGATGCCCTCTGAATATGTCATTGTAGGCAGTGTAAGTCATTCTGGGCATGAGCGTTTGCCAGAAGAACAAATAACATAATGAATAAATATACAAAATCAGGGAATGCTTGCATTACTCTCTCTGGTTCTTTGAATTCTGAAGTCTAAAATTAGCATTTTTTCCTATTAGACTCAGTACATAAACAGCATTTTCTCCCTGCTGTTTTTTACATACAAAGATTATTATTATTATTATTATTATTATTATTATTATTATTATTATCATCATCTGACTGATGCTTTTACCTCTGGACATTTTCTACCCATTCATGTATCCATATTTTATTATTTTTGACAAAGCATCAATAAACCAAACAATCAGTTTTGTGATTTTATATTGTAGACAATATAAATTTTGTTTGTAAACAGAGATGACTGGTTTGGGATGGCAGACTCTCAAATACATGTCCCCACCAAAGGGCACAAGGTAAAGTAAATATAGTATGTGTTACTGGCATGGTAAGATACCTATCCCCAGAATGTGACTGCTGCACTCCATCCTTAAGGTCCAAATCAGTGTCCTTAACCACTTTTCTGATCCCTGTCCATTTGCTGGAACTGTTGGAACTCCATTAGTTTTGCTAAAGCTTTTCTCCAAAATAACTTACGATGCTAAGCAATTTAAAATTATCAACTAATTTACCTTAGTCAACGGTGCTACACCAGGAGGTGGAATTTGAACTTTGGTCCTTTGGGTCCAAATGACATACTACATTACCTGATACGCAATAACAATAATAAGTCATGAAATATAAATGTTATGCTTATAAGAGTTTAATAAAGTCTAACAGCAATGTCCAAATCCCTGAGCAGAGTTGACTAACAATAAAACCAGTAGCAACTAAACCGCCAATAACCCAAAAATAGCCCTCATGTTTACACAGCGGTAATTTGTGCCTTAATAAATAATTCCAGGTAATTACTTTTGATCCAACAGATATGTAAATGAGAAGGCGCACAGATGTGATCTGGGTTTTGACCAGCACTCTTCAATTAAAAGTGTCTGCAGCAGCACTTCCAGTCATATTAAAAGCGATAAGGTTGCATGCTAGGCTTTCCTGATGGGAATAAAGAATGTTAATTGACATGATAATCACTTCTGGGGCAGCAACCTGAGTCTAATCAAGAACCCGAATGCAGATTTGTACACTAATAAACTCACGGAGGTGTGAAGTCGAGTCAACAGTACGAATTTGTGATACAGGACCTGGAGTGTAAAGTGCATATCTTCATCAAACACCAGAAATTCAAAGAAGAGCTCCTCTGCAGTAATAATATAGTATTTTTCAGGCAGGTACTTTTTAAAAATAATTGTAAGCAATTACATGTTATGTGGCGAATGAAATGAAATACCTGATTAAGTTCCTTTTTCCTCCATCCAGGTCTGTCACCTTCTCTGCTAGTTAAGCATGTAATGAATTTCGAGAGTAGCTCAGTACATCATTATTTTATGCCCCCTTGTGAGAAAAGGCCTACTGTCTAATTTGAAGAAACAAGCCTGTTTTAATGCTGAGTCACACCGATCGCACCCTGATTTATAATACAGAAGCTCACGGTCGCAATTTCATTTAATTCTTTGTGCAACGGATCCGTGCTCATTTACAGTATTTAACGGAATAAACCTGCCAAATAAAACTCTTGGCTCAGGATTTTAACACTGAGCATATTTAAGATGCCACTTCACTGTTTTGGCCTTAGAAAAGTTAAGGATTCAAAGCCAAATTTCCCCTGCCATCTTCTGCTGCCATGAAATATAGAATGACCATCAAACACAAACCAATCTAGATTTTTCTCTGCCAGTTACAAGCTGCTTCTGCTCCTGTACTCTTGTCCTCTATCGCAGCCACAAATTATCAAGTGCCAGCCCAAACTGCTGATGATGGCCACTCAGTAATACAGCTTGAGTAGTAATAATAATAATAATAATAATAATAATAATAATAATAATAAGAAGAAGAAGAAGAAGAAGAATAGCTTGTTATTATATAATTTTAAGCATTTAAGGATAGAAGTGCCATTGAGTTGAATGTAACTCATAGTGAGAACTTGCATGGTTTTCTATGTTAGGGGGGAGTTGTAGTGGTTTACCATGGTCTTCTTCCATGCAGGTCTGAAAGGCTGCAAACAGAGGGAGAACATGCAGACTGCACATACCCTGAGCTCTGTTTGAGTCAACTTTCTGGAAACTCACCAGACTAGAAGGCCAGAGTCCAAAAGAGCTCAGTTGTTCTTAATATGTCACATTAGCCTTGTTGTTATTTGCCATCAGTTTAATCCAGCTCCTTGAAGTACCTTGTCCTTTGGTATTGCTTTATTACTCTTTGTATTATGAGATATTATAAGGTGAAAAGACAGGTGTAAAACTTGTGACAATCCGGCGTGAGCAATTTGCAGACGTTAACACCTGTTTTCTTTAATTAGGCTTTAATGGCAGAAGCCTCATTAATGAACCAGCAAGTCGAGGCTCTTGTGTATCCCCTCGAGCCTTATGGTAAACAAGCTGGAATGGACATGACTTGAATTGAGAACATTCACTGTTCAGCAGGGACCCTGCAGAGTACCTTTTCCTTCAGTCCAATTACCCATAAGCAAATTCTTTTCCAGAAAAAAAAATGCAAACACTCAGCTAGCATAAAAACTGCAAACCAGAGTGCAACATGGTAAACATGCGTGAAATATTACACTTGAAAATATTCAATCTTAAAAGTTCTTAACATGTCATCAGCCTTACTATTGTCAAACATTATCTATATGACAAAATTGTCGAAGGCAGCTTATAATGTCCGGTTTTGTACGGAAATCTTCTTACAATTATGTGTCCATTATATTTAAAATCTTCATAACGTCTATAACAAATGTGTTATGCATAGTACAGTTAAATACAAACTTTATATCACAAATCATTACATCAATCCCAGGAATATTCTGTAGAGAAAACAACAAAATATATTTAATGGCTAACATAACTTACATCTAAATCTATTATTTCATATCTATTATTATCTGTTCAGTGCACTGTTATGTGCCTCTTCGTTGTTTATGAATTGCTGATGTAATTTCCACAGTCACCCTCATTATCCGTTAAAAAACATTTTTTTCTTTCCTTTTTAGGCAGTTGGTCCTTCAACATGCTTGTTGGTTTTTTTTAACCTCCCCGGCACATTCTGTTTGTATTTCTGTAATTTCATTCCTGCATATTCCTATTTCTACAAATAAATAAAATAAAAATAATGATAAAAAAACTGCCTCTATGCAAATTTTTGTTGCCGTAAATAAGAGATAAAAGAGCAGACGTTTCTAAATCAGCTTTTTCCCGTGTTCTCGCAACCCCTATCTTCTCTCTAGGAACATCATCTAGGAAAAAATAGGCAGGTTTATCAGAGGGAAGGATCCCTTTTGCTAATTCCTTGCTCTGTGGAAGATCTGAGCCCCAATGAAGACAGAGAAGTTCTCCCAGGACTGTGACCATCTGCCAGTACCATCTACAGAAAGAAAGCAAATGAGGTATCTGTAAATGCACACGCTGGATGTGTTTGTCCTTTTGCGATTGTTACACCAGCCCTCTTGCCATCCTCATGTGTACAACGCGGATTAAAATATCATTCTTTTCTCACTCTCGTATGAAGTTGGTTGAGTGGTGCTTCCGTGGAAACGATGAGTGGCCAATCTCTTGTACGAACACACTCAACAGTGCATTTCCAGTGAATATTACCCCAATTAAGCTCCTTATATAACCTCTTTGGTAAAAGAAAAAAACAAAATAAAGGTAATTATCCAGGATAGGGTGGGGGTGGCAGGCTTGAAGGGTCATCCTGACCTCTGATAGACCTCACATATGACTAAATCCACCCCTTCGCACAGCTGCAATAACCTACTCCGCACAGATTAGAGCTCAGGAGCAGAGGGGCACGTTGAGTGCGTGGAGATACTGGGAGCAGCAGGATGTATCTGCAAACAGCATGAAGGACATCAGCAGCCACTCACGGCACAAAGCTTTCTGCAGCCGGCGGACCTTCATGGCCGTCCGATAAGCGGAGAACCGCACGCTGTTCAAGTCCGCTGGCGCCGGCAGGGGAGGAAGGAAGAAGATGCATTAAAAAACATCAGTCAGAGGAAGAGCTTTCCCACAGATCCATTACAGAGCACATTTGAAGTGCAAAGAGATATAAGATGTAATAATAATGAGTTTGGACGAGGAACAGACAGTCCTAACAGTTAACAGTATATGAGTCCATAGTTCATTCTGATTATATTGCAGTAAAATAGAGCTTACAGAGCATTATGGAAAAGCCCAGAAATGGGATATTAGAGTAATTTTTTTTGGAAGACATTCATTTAAAGGGGCTGTTTTACACAGTTTAAGTGTAAGAGGCAGAGGTGGGTTAAACATACCAAGCGAATGAAAGAGCTCCGTCATTTTCGGATGGTCCCAGCAGGTAGTTTGTGTATTATGGCTGAAAAAAGGCAGCGAAACACCGCGTTTTCATTTTTCACTCTTCAGTTTTGTCTCGTAGGATTGGCATTGCATCTCGGCGATGAGCTCCTTTATGAATTGCGTTGTTTTGTGAGCACAAGGCATGTTCCATGTCATTGACAGACTTAATGCATCAATCCATCATAAATACCTTATGCTAAATCTGTTCAGTGCCTGGAAATATTCCTTTTCTGCTTTTAGCTCCTCAATTTTTCATCTGTGGCTATATAAATTCAATGCCTATATTCTACCTGTGACCCAAACTGCTGCAGGCGTTGTTATCCAGAGTCTGTCTCAGAGTGCCGGGACACTGTGTTCCATTCGAAACTCAGTAACCAGGCAAACAAACATGTACTGTCAGCCTGAGCTCCTCAGCAACTCGGTAATTTAATCATCCAAACAGTTATCTGCTCACAAAATATTTCTAGTCTTCACATTTCCAGCATACTGTTAATAATGATGATGATAATTAGCAGTAATTAGGTGTACCATTTCTGTGTCCTTGCCAACAAGTGTGACGCGTGTGTCTGCGAGTGTGTCTGTGCAGGCATCGCGCGTGTGTGTGTGTGTGTGTGTGTGTGTTTTGCTTGTTTTGTTCCTTATGTTGTTTTCATCTGCAGCTTCAGATTAAAAATCACTTTGAGGGATGTAAAAATGTAAAATGCTCTCAATATATGTTTAGCTCCTGACAGTTATTGCTAACATCTCTTCATTATTTATGGAAATTTTTGTTTATCTTTATAATCAACAAAAAAAAGAGGAAAAAACTCCTTCGTGGAGCTTAGTCCCAATTACCATTTAATTGCACCAGACTCAAGGCTAATGATGCTGATAACATACAATAAAAAAGGCTCAGCAAATTCAAGCAGGTGTTCATCAATATTTATCAGTGCTGCGTTCAGCTGGGAGTTTTATCGAAAGCCGCTAATGAATTTTGAAATACATTTAAGTGGACGAGAACTGTCTCAGACACCCATTTTAACATATAAAGCTGAGCTGATTAGTGGCTTTGTCCTGTAGGATGAGCGCAACGTTGTTTGACTGGGTATCATCCCAGGGGAGCAGCAAGAACATCAAATACTGAACACCACCCTGAAAAAGGACTGTACAGACAGCAGGAGCTGTGCTGTGTCTTTATTATCCATCCATCCATCCATCCATCCATCCATCCATCCATCCATCCATCCAAGCGCATAACATGTGAGACAAGGTACACCCAGGACAGGGCGTTAGTACATTACAGGACAGTCACACTCTCATTCACTCACACACACTCTATGGGCAAGTTGATGTGATTATTATTATTGTTGTTGTTGTTGTTGTTTGTTGTTGTTGTTTTCCATGCTTTTTCTAGGTCCATTGTGAATTATTTTGTAATAAGTACAGTTCGTATACAGTTTCCCTTCCTAAGGGTACAACATCTGAAGCCCTCCTGGGCTTGAGTCTGAAAATCGTACAACTACCCTTCCACAGTCCTTCTGCTACCCTTTGTAAACATCCTCCATCCTCAATATTATGCAGGAAAAGTCTATATTTTTTAAAAAATCATATTTGCTTCATAGGTGCTTTTACCCTAAGTGATTTATGTAACTTTTAAATGGTGGTCTTGAATCACCTGCCTACTAAAGGGCTTTTAGATCTTAACAAATATCATTTAGGCAAGCAAATCCGAAATTGCAGTTAGGGCCACATTTCACCCTGGTTTCATCATGGAAATGATGTGGGTCAGACCACAAACTACAAACAGCCCCCACAGGGACACCGCGCACCTTTTTCACATGCACACTGTCCATGGGAGCCCCGACAACATTTAGGTTAAACCCATTTGAGCGCTCTGGGAAATCAAAGTGACAAAGTACAAGCCTTACCCAGCTAGTTATACGCTGGATGTCCCCCCGTTCTTTTCTAACACAGTACAACACTTATCCCTCAGTAAGAGTGCACCAGTGGTCCGGTTATTAATGTTAGAGAAATTAATTCATCTTTGTCCATAGTACCTTAAAATATTAAGTCTGTATACTGGCATACTTGCAATGAACAATCCATTTGTACTGGAGGGTAATTTCTACTGTATGAATTCATGCTAAGTACCTTGATGGGTTTCCTTTAGCTCATTTTACATTTATTCATTTAGCTGACTCTTTTCTCCAAAGCAACTTACAACGTTAAGCTACCTATTTTTTTTTTTCCTGTTTCAACAGGTGGGTCATTTCTACTGCAGTAATTACCTTGTTCAAGGGCATTAAAGCAGTATGTGTGATTCAAACCTTTGACCTTCAAATCCAAGGGCAGCAGCTCTAAGCACTGTGCTATCAGCTACCCCAAATAATTTGTCATAAATGCCTGTTTTCAAACCACTGGGCGACCAGAATGTTGTCATCTTTGTGAACTCTATTATCATTTGGGCAGTGGCCTTCAGCTTCTGCAGCTTCCAGCCTTCCTTCCGAACCACAGAGCCCATAGAGATAAACAGGCTTCGGTAGCTGAGCTTCTGGGAGATTTCCAGTGGCCCATTTCAGACTCTGGTGGGCACCTTTGTAACTGTCAGTGCTAGTGTATAAGCCATGGCACAAAGCCCTATTAATTAAAGGAAAATAAAGCCACATACCACATTCAGGGGATTCTATGAGTTATTTTAGTCTCCGCAGTGACAATGCAACCTAAGTGTTGCTTTGGATGTGGCGAGACTGCGGTATAGTGCAGACTTAAGCATTAGGTGCTGATATCATTACCGGGATGTATTTGGCAAACACACAACACCAATTATCCTAGAGAGAGGTGTCTCTGATCTAAAGACAAGATGACTCTCGGATTTCGCATCCATAACTGGTTTGCATACGAGTACAGACTGAAAGTTTGAGAAATACATTGAATAAATACAATTTGTAAAGGTATTTGCTTGCCATGGAATCAGTATGCTCTATGGATTGAGGCAAAGACCATGAATTTGTGGACATTATTCCAAGTTCACAGATCTACTTCCAACACTGTATGAATTATACAAAATGTGGCTATTCCACAAATAAAAACAAGCACACATAGATAGATAGATAGATAGATAGATAGATAGATAGATAGATAGATAGATAGGAATGTATGTCAGAATCTATCTATCTATCTGTTATCATTGTGAGCAGAGTGAGCAGAGGTGAAAAGTCCAGACTGGGACTGTTGAGGACTGGATTTGGGCAGCTTTGGACTACAGCCTGTTTGAAATCCCTGACCCCCGTAGTATCAAACTGTAAATCTCCCTCCACACTTTACTGTCCACTCTGGTCCGCTTTAGGCACATTTCAACACCCTCACTAAGGAGGGGGGAAAAATGACTCACTTGATGTAATAAGGGACCTTATTGTGGGAGATTGCTCTTTGCCAAGGGAGCTGCACCGAGCCTGGAGAGAAAAGAATAGGAAGCCGTTACTGAGGGACAAGGATAACCAAGGACAGATTATTCTGCACATTTGGATGGAAACCTCTTCCCAAATAACACGGCCTGGTTTTATGGTAAAGCCGACAACGCTCAGTTGGAGGAGTACACGTTTGTGATTGTAATTAGTTTGAAGCTTTTAATACCACTGAGTTCTGCTGGCACCACAGCGTTTGTGATTAGACTCAGACACGTCTTTGCAGAGGGAGATCACAGCAAAGTGCCAAGATTCAACACCACACTCACTGTAGGGAGCAACCTGTGTCGCCCGCTATAGCCATATGAACACAATGAGCTCCAAATTCATGACCGCAGGTCTGCTGATTCCTTTCCTGAGTCCCATATATTGTAATCATTTCCACCAGAGAGAGGACAGCAAACACCTGAAGTCTTGTTAAAGCTCATTGCTAAGCTTTTTTATATCCTTCCAGCAATAATAGGTTTTATAAGTGAGATTGCGGCTCACGGTCTGTAGCAAATCCGTGGCCACGTGGGTGAAAATAACAGAAAGTGTCCTATGGTAACATCTGCATTTGGCTTGGACTCAGAAAGCTGAAGGCAAAAAAGCAGCTGTCAACTAACTTAAAGATCACTTCATCACAAAGTGAAGCAGACAAAGTTTAATTACTGAAAGTGTGGAGCATCACACTGTCCAGAAATTTAATTTGTACTTTCTAGTTCGCTTCAGGGAAAGCAAGATCCTTCATATAAAAATAAATAAAGCAGGCAAAATTATTGAACAAGCAGGAAATTGCAGGGAGAGAAAGGACGCCCTTACTGGAAAGGAAGTGCTGAGATAAAGATCCGACATCCAAGTGGGACTCTTGCAGCAGCCTGAGCTGATCTTCCTCTGCCTCCTGTCGACCAGCAGGACAAATTGTGAAGATGTCTATGAAGACACATCTATGTGACACATTCATTCATTCATTCATTCATTCATTCATTATCCTTAACTGCATAACAGTGTTATGGTCGCCCAGCGCCAGTCCCAGAAGTATAGGGGGTTAGATAAGGTACATCCCGTGTGGGGCCCTAACCTATTACAGTCTAAATAAGCCAAAAAAATTTTTCATACTCGATATTCCCTGTTGTCATGTAAAGTTGGTTTCACTCGGCAATTTAGAGTGCGTGGCCAGTTTACAGCGTCCACCGGGCCACATAACAGCACACTAATGACTGAAAGAGACAACAGGAAGCACGTTCACTAATTAAGCCAACTATGTAGGGGAAACACGATGAACATAAACTCGGTCTTCCGCCACAGTGGAACTTAGGTCAGCACATCCCTGGCCCGCTACATCGCTGCCGTAATTGCCTCTCTAGAAGAAGGAACTGAGCGATCTTTACAGGGTCAGCAAACAGGGACCGCACCTCATTTGCTTAGATCTCAACGAACTGACAATAGCGATGATGCGCCCTCAGTGCGTTCTTTCGGACTCCAGGGTTGGCTTTGGGACCAGAGAATGCTAATGAAATCCCAGCCGTGGTTTTCTTTTGATGGGTGTTTAAAGGGCCAGGATAGGAAGAACCCTGAGGAACAATTCCCTGGATGGCTCAGTGTAAATAGGCCTCCGGGGGGCAGGGGGGGGGCTTAATTATCAGCCTCCTCCAGAAGCAGTAATCAATGGAGGTACTCGATAAACCTGCCCACCACCCTCCCCAAGGACCACTACAGTCATACCGCCATCAGGAGACAATGCAAGGACACTGAGAGACGGCACAGAAGCCTTTCATTAGCAATGCCAGCGAAAGCCTGCTGTTCGGGGTAATTTAAAAGGAATTTAAAACAGCCGGTTTCTTCCTTTTAAAATCAAAGCAGAGAGGAACAGAGGGGAATAAATGCAGAAATGCGGAAACAAAGACTCCATTACAATATAAAAGTCTCATGGGAGGTTGAGTGTTCCTCTGGTTCATGGTGGCAGCCTTTCCAAAAATTGCTCAGGATTCTGCTGCGAATCCAGTCTCGTGACTACGTGGAAGAGAGGAAGAGGAGAGGAGAAAGAATCTTCCACCTGTGTGAGTGTCCATTGAGTGCTCAGGTCATGAAGCTGGGACATGTTCGAAGCAGGAAGGCTGAGGGGAGACAGGTTGCTAATGACATCATTTGACTCGTCGGATTTCAGGGGCGCAAGTTCCTCAGCGAAGACCTGTTTTGAACACAGGGACCGTAGTCAATTAACACAAAACTTACATTAATTCGCAAGTCAAGTGTTGCTTGCTTATAACAATTGCGTTGGAGATACACTCATTCCTCACATAATGGGGCTAATTTGTTCCATGAAATCACTCCGTTTGGAAAATTCTTGTTGTGAGGGGATCGATTTGGTATTATTTCTCTGGGAGGAAAAAAATCATAATTGCTTCCTAGATGAAAAAATATTATTTTTTTGGATTATTTGGTTTACAGATGTGTATGGTGAGGGGGCGGGGTGGCGCAGTGGCTTTGGCCAGGGCCTGTTCTGTGGGGGGTCTGGGGTTCGAGCCCTGCTTGGGGTGCTTTGCGACGGACTGACATCTCATCCTGGGTGTGTTCCCTCCCCTCCAGCCTTGTGCCCTGTGTTGCGGAGTTAGGCTCCAACTCGCCGTGACCCCACTTGGGACAAGCGGTTGTAGACACTTTGTGTGTGTGTGTGTGTGTGTGATGTGTATGGTACAAAGAAATAAAGTTCACAAGATCACTGCCCATGTCTTTCACTCTGCAGAGCATGTGGGCTTGTGCCATTAAACTGTCCACACTTACAGTAGACAATTTTCACTTGATTGAACTTTCAAGGATAATTTAGAGCTTAATAAATTAGATTTAGTCGATAACATCCAATAGCCAGAAAACAACTTGGGTCTGAGACAGTAAGTGTGTCTCAAAATCTCTGATACCAGCAACAAAGTCATTGTATAGAATAAAATACTCACTGTCGAAGCAGAAAGACCACATAACAGGCAAAAGTGCTGTTGTACAGGAAAAGCACCCATTGTTTGACAGAGACTGTATATGTTTTCATAAGCTTTTGAAGCATTTACATTTACATTTATTCATTTAGCAGACGCTTTTCTCAAAAGCACCGCACAAAAGGGATGAGTGAATAGGAATTATGTGACTACAATAATGTCTCAGTAAAATTAAATGTCCACCTAGACTGTGAGCAATCATAATCGGAGACATTTCCTTCAGGGTGGAGTGGTGATTTGTAACGAGTATTTTGTCACAGTCCTTAACTGGTTCAGTATAAATCAAATCTGGGAATTTGAAAATAATGGCCTTCCAAACAATGAAGTCCTCTGTAGGGACATTTGCATGGACAAAATGATGACCCTTGTCTAGGCTGTATTGTCATATAGACCCAAGGTCAGTACTCACAACAGTCTTCTCAATCTGGTCCAGCAGGGCATCGATGAAAATGTCCCTCACAGGTCTCCACCCTTCCCTCAGCTCCCCCCGCTCCACCAACCCCTCCTGGTCGACCGAGGCTTGAACCTCCTGCAGTTTCTCCAGGGCTTCGTCCACCTGCTGTTGCCAGCTCCCTGCATGGGCGCTCAGTTGCTTCCAGCGCTCCAGGACCTCCTCGGCCTGCTTCCGTACAGCCCTAGCCGCTTTCTGAGCTTGTACCTCAATGGCGGTCTCTTAGTGGTGTAGGGGAGGGTAGGAGTAGTTAGCGACTGTAGACGCAAGATGCATATTACTCTTGTTAATTTTACCAGTAACATCAATCAACCATATTACTCGTTTTTTTTCATTGTCAACTAGCACGGTATAAAATAATCCCCATCTGTGCTACATGCTAAGTACCAGATTTAACAAAGAAGCTTTTTAGGGTTACGGTGAGAGTTAGAGTTAGGGTTAGTGGTTGTGAGTTAGGGTTAGAATTGGACTGCAGACCTTGGACATCCCACAGGTTTGATTACATACAGCAACCATTAATTTTAAATGGTGGGAAATTCACTCATGTCACATTTAAGCTCTGTTTTATTTATTTATGTGAAAGAAATAAGCCAAGATAAGGTACTGAGGCCAGTAGTGCTGAACAGAAGCAGATTTCTTAACGGCCTCTTCAAGTGATCTCAGTCTTCCCTTCTTTATTTGATAGATAAACGTGTTAGCCATAATTATTCAACGTCGGGGAAGCCAGTGACATCTCACGATCACGTTCAGAGCCTTATTAAGAACTTCCTCTAAACTCAGAAGTCAGCGAGTCCATGCCTCTGCGGGACTATTTGACAGTCTAAAGACATACAAGCAGACCTGATTTCGAGCCCTTTTAAGTGGAATTCCCCATTTCACGGAGAACAATACTTATTGCTGAGTTTTATTAAATTTTCCTCTCATCTGTTCATAGTTTAGTCATTGCCAGTCTGGTCTCAATACCGCCCAGACGACACAATACTTGATCACACCCTATCTCATACACCAACCCAGGGAATCAGGACTGCTCTCCGGTTCACCATAAATTTCCTTCATTACCACCCAGATTCTTCACATCCTGAAACTTTCTGAACTTTGCCACATATGTCCATATAACCAGAATTATTTCTGAGGAACATTGCATCCCAATGATAAACGATGAAGATGTGTTTTCTGTGTATTTTATTTTATATTTCATTTGTGTATATAAATAACTTATTTTGTGTGTTCTCATCCACACACTTCCAGCTGTGGTGTAGACTGTGTGTAAACTAAAATGCAGCAGTGGGTGGAATTCAACTGTTTACCTGCTATGGTCTGCAGATCTTCCCCCAGTTCCTTTGGCTCCTCCATGGGCTGATCGGTGAGGAACACGCAGGCCTGGTACAGTGTGCTGATCATCACATGCTCGCAGTCCAGCAGCTTGCTCCTCAAGGCCTGAATACAGCAGACAATCTCAGCAGTTCAGTAGCACAAGGACTAACTTTAATTAGAATTTCAGCAATAATAACAGCAATAATAGCGGTGACTCGCGGGGGTGAGCAGACACACCCTGTGAGGGCTATAAGGCTGGCAGATTTTAATGATGTCCGAAAACTAAACTGATTTATTAGCGTAATTGGTAGGGTTAGGGTGAAGGTAGTGATTGGTAATTATTTATGGCTTCCTGGAAACCGGGCAAATTAATATATTATTCTCAACAAAATCTAGGTGTCATTGTTTCGTATCAGAATTAACCTGTTTAGCGCTGGGACACCCTGAAAACTCTCAGGCTCCACTATCTTATATGGAACTATTTTCCACTCCCGAGGTTACATAACTGTTATAACTGTTAGCTGGTGTGAGTTTTTTTGCACTAACTTTATTCGATTTCACTTGAAAGGTCTCACAGCTTTCTAATGGTTCTAGCTGCATTTATACAGAACCGCTTCCTTAAAATTAATATTTTCCGTTTCATTTTTAAATGCAATTAATTTTGCCTTCTTATAAAAACTTATCTGCAGTCAAAATGGTTATACAAGTAGCTTCTGGCAAAGGATTAACATTTTGCAAGAAAATGGGAAAAGTTATGATCAAGGTGATATATTTTCCTGTTCGTGGTCATCGTGAACTTTCTTGAGCAAACTGTTTGCTCTTGAAAGGTCACTCAGAAAAATGTCAAAGGTACCCTCTCCCATACAGGCCATGGACACGTTTATGAATAATTATTTTTGTTCTTTGCCCGACCTGCCCTTTCAATTGGAGTACCGCAGTAACGCTGTGTCTTCTGCGATCTGTTTGGACAGCGTCCGTTGTGGAGCCCTCAGACTGACAGACTCGAGCATTTGCTGTGATATATTTCAGGTTCTCTTAATTAGCCGTATAAAGTCCCTGTTTTTATCTTCAGAGTGAGTGCAGTGCTGGGACCAGGAATCCCTGCGAGCGCCGGCATAATCTGCTGAATCCAGCAGCAAGCGTCCATTGTGGAGGGGTTATCTGGCACTAAGAGACCTGGTGTCTGAACATAAAACTCTCGCACTGCTTCTTCTGTTAGAATGAGATTAGCTCGGGCAAAATAATGAAAATAGGGTCATAAAAGTCAAAAGGAAATGGTCACAGTGACACGGAATATAACTGAATAGAAGTGACATATCTAGGTAATAAGAGTCATTTAGAGAGTCGTGGAGCTATTAGATGTGAATACCTGATCAGAAATGTTGGATTCGTGTGGACAAATAATGGTGGGCACTATAGACACTACAGAATTGTAGCATGTATGTAATCGGCAACAGTTGATCGTATAGTGGTTGGTGCTGCTGCTTTTTGATCTAAAGGTTGCAGGACCTAATCCGACTTCCAGCTGTAGTACCTTTAAGCAAGGTACTTATCCTAAACTGCACTAGTAAAAGTGACCAGCTCTATAGATGGGTAAATAACTGTAGGTGACTTAACACTGTAGGTTGCTTTGGAGAAAAGCATCAACTAAATGAATATACAGGTCGTCCCTGACTGATGACTTTTTCAACTTTATGATGGTGAGCTGGGGATAGAAACCGTACTTTGAATTTTGAATTTTGATTTTTTTCCTGGGTAAGCAATATTCGGAGCGATACCATCTCGCTATGCTGGGCAGCAACAGCGATCTGCATCTCCCAGTCTATCACGCGAAGGTGTGTATTAGGTGTATTAAATGCATTTACGACTTACGATATTTTCGACTTATGACGGGTTTCACGGAACGTAACCCTATCGTAAATTGGGGACCACCTGTATATATTTTCATGTGAATTTACTTATATAGCTTTTCTGCTGCAAAGGCTTCACGTGTTGTTATAAACCTATGCTCTTAATTTTGCTGAAATGCTCGTGTGTAATTTTTGCATAAGCTGTAGAACTGAATTGCCATAGATTTACATAGCAGTTCATGATCTGGTGTTCCTTCTGCACGATTTACTTCTGAAGCACACTAATTTTAGTAAAACTTATAGTTGTAAAAGCTTTGGCTGGAGTGTGACAAACTAGAAATTTTAAGGAAGACTACAAAAAAAACTGTGATGTCTGAAAAAAAATTAGAAAAACTCAAAACTGTGAAACTTGACAGGTATTAAATAGAAACACATATTTTACTGGTCCAAGATGACAAAGTGATTTTTTTACAACTAAACAAAAGCTTAAAGAATATTTACTGCAAGTTCTATCTTACAGAAAATTTGCTGACCAGGCAGTGCAGTGTTCATAAAGCCACAGGGGTTTAACTTTTTTACGGTTTACAGTTTTATCACCATTTTCCCCAGAATATTCACTTTACGGGTCTTAAGAAAAGACTATTCCACTCAAACATAATTTTAAATTTTAAAATTTGCTGACATAATTCTCTCACAAAACAGAACAAGCAAATCGTGGAACTGTTTTGAAGACCCACAAGGTGAAATGTTCCTTAACTGCCGGGTTTGACCATTTTTTTCTAGTATATTATTAAATGTTTTGCTATTAAAATGTCAGATAATGGCAAGTGCTCATTAGGCAAGGAGGTGGCTGTAACCCACAGTCTCTAGAGGAGATGGAGTTTTGCTCATGATGACCTGCTCGCTGAAAATGCTTCCCATAAATATACATAAAACCCGTCATTCGGGACACATCCGTTGTACTGACAAAATAAATGTGAAAACCTTGAAATCCAACACTTATCCACACAAGTACCCTTCTTTTACTGCAACAGCAGAAGGTGATTGATGACTTTAATCATATGGACTACAGTAATGTATGAGATACTGGCTGGTTTAATTAATCGTGTAGTTAATTATGTGTCATGGGAGAAAACAAAGTGTCAAAATTAACATGTTGCAAGAACATGCAATTTTTTTTTTATTCTTTCCTATCAATTGAACGTTGACTGTAAACCTTAAGTGACATTTTCTAAAAGGCGCCGTGTTATTGTAGCTCTTGTTTGTATAATACTAGGTGCTACGGCCAATTATTCACTTTAACAATATGGCCTGCGACTGAACACCTGTGAAAGAGACTTGTTCCCGGAAAAGACTTCAAACCGTAAGGCTTTTCCCCCTGTTGATGGATGTATGCAGCATGCTGTTTTAGCTGTCCAATAAATACAGCTGGAATCCCTCCTTCTGTTCCTCTAAGTGGTATTCTTTATCACTTTAAACTTACACGGCAGTTTTTCATTTCTTTTTGTTCAACCTCAAGCTCAGATACTTGCACCACCGTAACAAACGTTCGGGTAGATGTCACTTTTTTCTCAAAAAGGCCGCGATGTTTGGCGGAGAGCTGATATTAAAAATTGGAAACTCAAACGCAATCTATTACGGGAAGCCAGATTCTAAACTAAAGTTGATCCTTTCACTTTCAAGTGGCCTAGTTCATTTGTTAAGCCATGGAAAGGTATTAAATAAACTACAACACGGAAAGGAAATTAAAATCTGTGGGGGTTGGAAATCTTCCGCTGTGTAAAGCTGGCTGGGAAGCGTGATAAGGCAGAGCTTTGAAATTATTCTTCAGCATCACAGGACTGTTCACCCCACCCGCCTCTGCCTGTCTGATGTATGTTGACCCCATGAATATTAAAGTTCCATTCCTCCAGGTTGATCAGTCTTAACGGATATTCCATTCATAAACTCTTATTTCACCGTGCTCCATGCCGTGTAAAGAATCTCTCTACTTTTCAACTTAAGAATTACTTTATTTATGGCATATTATGGCAAAAACAATGCTTTTATTATGTTGACTTATCATTTCATTTATCAGGTTAAACGCATTGATCAAGTATATAACAGCCGTGTCTTTCCAGGGATTTTACCCAGCAACCTTCAGGTTCTCAGCTCAAGTCCCATGACTATTGAGCTACCTGGTGGCCTCGTGTGTGTTGCACTGAGAAGGAAATAGTCAGAAACCACATCTTGCAACCGTGCATGGAGGGGGGATGGGAACTGCACAGCTGGAGGTGACAGCTGTCCCTGAGAGGAGTCAACATCCGCAGAGCTGCTCAGTGGCTTAAACTCTCACAGTGGCCCCCACAGGTTCCCGCTCCCACAGGCAGGATTTATCCGTCCGCCTAAATACACCATGGATGCACTGCCCTGGATGGACACACACATCACACACATACACACACCTCTTGTCTTGATCTGCTCTCAGGAACCATGCCAAGCAAAGGAGAGAATTTAGTGCTTATTTTTTATTTACACTCTGGCTTATGTGAAGTGGTCTCTGTCCATTAAAACATCATCAATGAAGAAGACGTCCTCAAAGAAATGAGATGGATGCATTTAATTTAGAAAGGAAAGGGCCACTGTAATGCAAACTTGTCTTGGTACAGAATCTCGGTCCTGTTCGTTAACATTTATACAACTGCATTATTATAAGTATGCAAGTATAAATCCAGTATAGACCCAGCAAAAAGGTTTCTGGATATATTTTTATGTTTTGTAGAAAGTTGTCCAACTCCCTCCCCCAAAAATACATTTAAAACCATAGAATATCTTCTGTAAGGTACATTAGGACTTTGTGCTGTAGAGCTGGGGAGTCTGGAAGATGCACTTAAAACATGTCCCCTAGAGTGGACAAAAAACAATGGCAGTGTCTCAGGAAACCATCAGTATAACGGTATTTTGTTGCTCTTTTGTAAATGCATTTGTTCCCAAAAAACCTGCTGGATGTTTAATTTAGAATCTCATATTGTGAGGCTCACTCGGGAACCTTCCGTGAGGAAATGTGAGCAAGGACTAACCGTGCAGTGGCTGTGCTGCAGCAGCAGGCTCAGGGCATCCCCTCCGACTTGTGTGCGTTGGGTCAATTCCTCATCCTTCAAGCCCAGCCACCTCCACAGCTCCTCCAGGAGGGCCAGAAGGCGGCTCCACCTCTCCGCACTGGCCTCAGGGCAGAGTCTGCAGGGCAGTGGGGTGTGGGACTTGAGCAATGACACCATGCTATGCCCACATCAGCATCAGCACTGAGCGTTAGGTACCCAGCAGATCACTGGAGATCATGTCAGCGCTCAACTCTGTGACAGCTCTCTCTCTCCGCAACAGGCATGTGTTGATTGATATTCCTGGATATTTGCTGTGACAGCCTCCGTTTATTTTAATTATACATAACAATTGGGAGGAGACAGCAAAAGGCTGGAAATTCATCAGAGAAAAGGCGCCCGTTATCAGCGACACTTATACCTAGATGTACAGTAATTACTTTGGCAGGCTGAAGTCTCGATAGTAGACTGCGGCAATGTAATTAGACGCATCTAACATGTTTACCATGGATTTGCATTTGAAATGGATAATTCCACAGAAATAATATGGCATAATATACGCTTGGGAGCAGAATCCAAGGGCTGAAGCAGATGCTCTGCATTGTGAAAGATCTGGAATCCGTTGAATCATTGTAATGGGATAATGGGATGTGAACTTTTCATGTAGGGTGGATGTCATGCCGTAGGTATGTTTAATTGCTTCCTGGTGCTGTCTTACTGATTAAAACTACACACACCCACACACACTGTCTGAAACTACTTGTCCCAAGCGGGGTTGCGGCGAACCGGAGCCTAACCGGCAACGCAGGGGGAGGGGACACACCCAGGACGGGACACCAGCACCCAAAGCAAGACTCAAACCGCAGATCTACCAGAGAATGGGACCTGGCCAAGACCGCTGCGCCACTGCACCCCCCTGACCAAAACTATTGTTCCCCAAATTGACCCTCCTGTTTGTCAGTGGACTGACCTGATGCTGTCGCATGCAGCCTTCAGCTCACTGCTGTTCTGGGTCAAACCCCCAGACGACTGCCGCTGCTGCTTCAGGAACACTGCATCCTCGGAGACGCCCTTTGGCCGGCTGCCATCAACACTCCTGAAGATGTCACCGTTGGGGTCTGCTTCCCCCTGCATGTCCTCCAGGAAGAAGAATGGGAAAAAGGGAACATTATGCATGATGGGAAGCACATGGTCTGCAATCCCTGGAACAACTGCAAAGCAAAGAAAGCTTCAGCAGACCTGCTGCCTTTGGGATCTTGATTGGTTCTCATGCCCTGGGCTCACCCCTAAGGCAACCTAGGTATGCCTTCATTTTTTAGCACTCAAAAGCCAACGGAACAACAAACATGTTATTTTACTCACTGTAAATGGGGCTAAAAGGAAATAAGACAATAAGGCTTAGGCGAGTTGAAGGAAAATGAAGAGGATGACTAGCAACCATCTGGATGGACTCAAACACAGCGACAATAGAGACACCCTTTTCAACACCAAGGAACAAGGGGAGGGCAGAAATTTTTGGAGACATTTTATTTATGCGGTCGCCAAGAGCCAGGATCGACCAGATAGCCTTAACAACAACAATAAACTGAACTGTGATTTTGTGAAAACATATGATATCTCCACATGGACACTGACAAGCTGACAATTCAGTTCTTCATTTTCGGTCTGCACCACAGCCACACCTGCTCTGCATGTTTCACATGAGACGTTCAAGAGTTTTCTCACCAAGTATAAATGTCTGAAAGTGTGAAGGCTTTGTGGTGTGGAGTTGCAGTGATCGCCAGTTCTGCTTTTCTTTAAACCACAAACATCTCTCACTGAGGTGGAGCTGCAGACAGGGAACTGGCTTTAGGAAGAATCTCCTGTCATGCACATTTAATAGCTCTGAATTGGTTGCAGTTGGGCACCACTGTCTGTCTCCTGAGCATGTGCTATTTCTAGCGGTGGAAAAAACTGTGCAGCAAGATGTGCCTGCCCTGTTCAATCGTTCAATAATTCATCTGGAAAGTAAAACATTTCCAAGACTCCCCTTTCCATCAACGTATCAGGCTGATTTTTTAATAGTCCTATAGATATTTGGATAATAGAAGTTTAGAGTGCTACAGTTTGAACTGTTATTATCACCAACATTTACACAGATTTGCAGTTTAACCCCAATGATTCACGAAGAGAAACCTCATGTCATCTTCAAAGGTGAACTCACAAGCTCTTCATGTTGACACCCCTGCATACAATATCTGTATCAAGAGATGGATATCTAGAGATCCACTTGTAGATGTTATAATATGTGCAGTGTAATATTGTTGTCAAATGTCGACATAGATTCCTTGGAACTGGGGTGCTGAAAGCAATTTTGAAGGATAAGAAGCAGATGGATCTTGGATCCAATCAAGCCAGAACTCTCATTGGAAGCACAGATTATGAGGTTGATGTTATTACACTGAGGAGGGGGTGCGGTGGCGCAGTGGGTTGGACCACAGTCCTGCTCTCCGGTGGGTCTGGGGTTCGAGTCCCGCTTGGGGTGCCTTGCGACGGACTGGCGTCCCGTCCTGGGTGTGTCCCCTCCCCCTCCGGCCTTACGCCCTGTGTTACCGGGTTGGCTCCGGTTCCCCGTGACCCCGTATGGGACAAGCGGTTCTGAAAATGTGTGTGTGTGTGTGTGTTATTACACTTTGGACACATCATGAGAAGATTGAATTCTCTTCAAAACACTGTAATGCTTGGGAAAGTTGGAAGAAAAAGAATAAGAAGACAACCAGCAACCAGATGGACGGTGCCATCATAGAGGCAATGGACACTCAAGCTTATCAACACAATCTACGTGGTCAGCAAGAGCCTTGAAGAGTTTTGAATGCATTTTTAGGCACTTTAGCTACAGCAACAAACACTGTAGTTAGTACGACACCTGTACCACAATAATATGGGGGACCCTCCAGCAAGGCCACAGTATCTATACACTGGTTCACAGTTGGGGAAAACCTGAAGTTTATAAGTGCTTCACTTCTAGCTGGATTGTAAGGCCCAGCCGAAATGCAGCAAAGGTCAGCATCTGTTTACTCAACCTCACATTCTGTCCTTCAGTCACAAAAGTGCTGAGCAACTTGTTTTTAAAATGGTGAAAAAAAAAAAAAATCACGTCTTTCACAGTGTGTACCAGTTGTCTGCAAATGTTGCACGTCTTTTGGCTGCTGGGTCAGCAGTTTTTTTGTTGCCCTAAAAATCAGGTGTCATTATGAATTTCTAGAACAAAAAAACAGAAGAATATCCTTGACGGGGCCTCTTCCCTACGCGGGGAGATTGTGGGGGAAGATTGCAAGGCACCAGGAAAAATACCAATTAAAGGTCGCTTTACACAACAGCTACCATCAGCTATATTGCTCGACCACAAACGCGCTGAGATTTTTCCTGAGGTGTAGGAAAAGAAAATCTGAAGCTAATCGTGAGCTTTAAAAAAGCCTGGCAAATCTGCCAGTAATTCACTCAGAAGCACCAAGGATTTTCACTATGCGTCTTTTACCACTAAAAAGGAGGGGGGGTCTCGGGGAGGAGGGGGTGGTGAATGTATGTGGTTTTTAAAGATATCTCGCTGAACAGCTTATATTAACACCTGTAATCCATAAGGCTGATAAGGCATAAAGCGGGAAAAAAACTCAAAGATCCAATTCACTCTTTCACGGGCAGCAAGGGGGGAGCTCGACCGTTCCTTGATGAAGCCCTGTGATATTATGAAAGAGGAACAGGAGAAAATGCGTAAGGAGCCCTTTTCCGTTGCATAAACGGGAAGCACCGTGGGCTTATGTATTAAAAAGAGCCGCTGCCTGCTGCAAAACGGGAGCTTCAAAGAGCAAGCGAACTTGAAAGGGTATAAACAGGGATTGCGTTTGGTTCGGGGTGACGGTATTTCAATAGATGATTGTGCCCGGGGAGGTCAACACCAGTGAAATAAGAGCTTCCTTTGTTAACCTTGCACGGGCGCATTTCAGCGCCTCCTGCAGGTCTGTCATGCATCTGCTGGTGGCCTTGTGTGAATTGTACTCCTCCTGTCCCAGAGCAATCTGTGAGGGCTACTCTGTAAACAAAGCAGTTGGCTGGTATGGAGTACACTGCACTTTTTTATTTCTTCGGCAAATTGTCTGTTCTCTTCAAACAATAGATATGTTAATGCTCTATCGTCAGAGACGAGGAAAAAATGCCCAGAGATGGCACTTTTTTTTTTCCCCAGCGACAGATTTTGGATGCTCTCTTTCCGAATGGCGAAGCGCATGTTTGACTTTTCATTATCTTACATTATTTATTTTCCAAAAAAAAAATCAATGAAATGTGTTACAAAGGCAGGAGGGAATTAAAAAGCAGCTCTAACCAAGTCACAATGATGCTGACAGCTACAGAGTGTTTCTGTCCAGTCTCATCATCTTAACAAAAGGATCGTGAGACAGGAGCCAAAGCCCACGGATGAAAAGAGTTGACCTGTATCAAAGGCTCTGTTTATGTACAATAATTGAGGGCCAGCTGTATTTGAACCGGTCTAATCTGCTTGCTCATCGCTTTGTGCCGTTGCTGGAGAACAAGAGGGGCACAACGGATAGGATGAATGCACACAGGTCAACCAGTCAAGATGCTGTGTGTGATCTCCAAGGAAACCGCGTTTTGAGAACACTGATCAGCTATAAAAATCAATTGCAAAATACATATTTTGGGATCAGTAAGGGTCCGTTGATTCTAAACGAACTGGTGTTGGTCATCCACTGATATTTATTAGTGGATTTTTTCCAAATATTACACTGGAATATTACACCCCAATAAATAAATAACGTAAGTTAACCAAAAAAAACTTTGATTGATTGAATGTATTACTAAACGCATGTCTTAGACAATTTGGGGAAAGTAATTTAATTATTAAATTGATCCTAAATTTCAGATAGTTTTTCATCTTGAAAAAACTCCACACTTGGATGAGGAGAAGGTATCACTGACCACTAATTAGAATCAGATCCACGACAATGGTTTTGAACCACACTGGGTTTGCTTTTGTACCATAATTACTCATCATACAGATTATCTATAGATGTTATTGATCAGGACCACTATACTGTCGCACTCTCAGTTTAGCGTTCTGCTTTGAAGGAATGAATGCTGGAAGGAAAAGGTCAGACTGACGACTTGGTAATGAACACAACCATGCACAAACACCATTACTGAAAAATAAATTGGATTCTTGTTTAAAATAAGGAATTGGGAGAGCGCGGGCTTTCTGTAATTGAAATGTACAATCAGAGTCAACCAGAGGAGGTGAACTGTTTCATGCTATCTCGGTTTTTTTTAAATAACAAACATTGTGGTTTTATGCAAAAATAGTTCTGGGCTTTTCTTTCACCACATTCAGTAGTTTTGTTCAAATTTAAAGCGTGTTTGTTGGAAAAATATTTTTTTGTGTGATTTTCTATGAGACTTAAATGAACAAAACTACAAAATCCTTGAGTACCTAATTTTTTTTTGCAGTTTCGCATGCAGTGTCCTCTAGTTTCCTGGCAATATTTGATACAACCAACGCTGCAACATATTTCTTTATTCTGCATATGGGATGTAAGATTCACATATACAGCACAAGTAACCCAAAAATACTATAGTATTTTTTGTTCCTTTATCACTGAAAAAAAATATTGCAAATATTCAGATAAAGGTGTTTCATGCCGAAAAAAAATTTTGGGGCAAATGAGTGATGAATGCATTAAAGTAACATATTTGATGATGCTGCATAGTTCATAATATTAAATTATGTCAACAGATGTGGAGCATTTAAGGCCACAGTGTTAGCGCAGTGGATTTGGGACGCCCAGCCTTCCATGCTCAGGTCACCTTGTCAAGCCTGGCCAAATTAGATGGCATGGAATAAAAGTGGAATTCCCTGACCACCTGCTTGCTGCGTTGCTTTTGAAATCTAATAAAGCAGGCACGCTCGAAGGCGGCCAGTGCCACAGCTGCCTCACCTTAGGCTCTGGTTGGAACACAGCTTTCATCGCTATGAGCCAATCTTCGTAGGTATCTGGGACTCATAGCCCTGGGGCATAAGAATAGTGACATTTTCCCTGTATGACAGTATTATAAGTGGCACTACTTCATTATTTTATATTGAGTGTCCTGGGGCAGGCTTCTTAAGGTTGGTGCTAAAAAAAATAAATTCAGCTGAACTACGTTTGGGGGGTGCAGTGGATTTGACCGGGTCCTGCTCTCTGGGGGGTCTGGGGTTCGAATCCTGCTTGGGGTGCCTTGTGATGGACTGGCATCCCGTACTGGGTGTGCCCTCTCCCCCTACAGCCTTGCACCCTGTGTTACTGGGTTAGGCTCTGACTCCCCATGACCCCCTATGGGGCAAGTGGTTTCAGATGATGTGTTTGTATGTACTGTGTTTTGCACTTTCTGCTTTTCAGACCAAACCTCTTCATTGATGCATAAGTGAAGTGGACAAAAGAGGTTAGTTTGTAACTCCTCTTTTTGAATAAGCTGAGAGCAGGAAAAGTTTAAAAGTTTGATAAATTAATCCAGGAGTCTGTAATCTTATGAATCTTATGAAGCTTCATTAAAATGGTTTTGTAACAACCATTTCTGCAGCAAATTTGGAATAAGACAATATAATTTTTAGGTTGTTAAACATGCGACTGTCAAACCAGCATTAATTATGCCTGATACAATAAAAAAGCTTTTTTTAATCAATTTAGCTTTAATTGAAAAAGGTATATACCTCATTGTCCCAAACTGGATGAATACATAAATAAAGCCCTTATCTCTGTTGCCAGACAATTAGGATGACTATCTGTGATTGCAGTGAGAATCCAGCAGATAATGAATTTTCATTAAAGGCAGACAAAAAAATGTCAGAAAAATTTTAAAGGCATATCTTTGCATTTTAGGAATATCATTAAGTTCAGAGACAGATGCCTGTATCATGCAAATGGGATCTGGCCATTTCTACTGAGAGTCTCGCTTAAAGTCACTACAGTAAATCACTCATTGTTAATCCACGATACCGGACTAGTTTGAGACACGCTTAGGGTGTCCTCAATGAACCATGTCATAATTATCTGAGGTAAAAATTTAATTACATTTTACACAAAGCCACAATTTTTTTAAGGGGTTTGATTCCAAGATCAGTTTAGCACCTGATTCTCAATACACTTGGACTTCATTGTTTTGGGAATGAGTGTAGTCACAGGCCACACAGTAAGCTCTCTGAGGTTCCAAAAGAGGTTTCAATCATGATAAAATATACAGAGGACTAAGTTGTTCAGGCCAAATGTAATAAAAGTGCTGAATTACTATATTAAATCGACACCTTCGTCCAAAATGCTACTTGTGCATTTGTAGGTTTCTTTTTCTAACCAGGAGCAAGTGATGACCCATTTATACATCAGAAGTACTTGCACAACATAAGGAACTTCCATATGGGATTTGAATGCTTTGAAAGGCCCGTTTACCTTGGTGTTTCCATCTTCAAAAACTAGAAAATCACGCGGTAGAATAAGCTGAGATAAATCGACTCGTAGGGTTAAATCAACTCCGAGAGAGTTCATGTGAAACACACGGGGATCAAAAGAGCTCTCGGAGAGTCAATTTAACTCTGAGCAATGTCCTTACACGACCCCCTAACATGCTCTGGAGAATAAGTTCCAATCTAATAAAAAAAACTGGATTTTAAAAAAAGAGAGGGAAAAAAAACAAACAAAATCCACAAAATGTCCCCGACACTTGAATGCTGGACAAGGAAACTGAGGAGAAATAAAATCCAATCAAATGTTCGAATGAAGTTGCAGTTATTCCCACCATCCATCAAAATCAGGCAACAGTGCAGCCCTTCTAAAACATTATGTTATATAAGAAAAGAGAAAGGCGCTATGTGTTGAGTTTCCACTGAAAGCCACATTCCCAGATTATACTATTTTCTTTCTATATCAGTTTTATCTTCTTGGAGATTAAAACATGGAGGGAAGTGAAAAATATTCAGCAGAGATTAAAAAAAAATCATAATCTAAATCTAGACTCAGCAGGCTAGACGGGAAGAGATTTGTAAGCTTGCAGAGCGTTTGCAAATCAAAAAATCGGATCTGAAACTGAAGAGATGTAGGAGACGTGATTGTTTGCTCAGTTGAGCATCTGTCATTGTCCTGCTCTACAGAGCAAGATTAAGGGTTTACTGCAAGCTTGCGTGGCTTAAAACTGAATGCGAGCGATGGCGCCAACGAATGGCCAGCATCTCTTCACACGTCTGCTTAGAAGGCAAATAAAAATTTCTGCCAGGCGCAACCAACCCCATAAAAGCAGAAGAACATCATTTGTCTTTGTTAGAGGGGTTCTTCTATGAAAGGATCCTTACAGCCCAAACTGGGAGGATTAAATCAGAAAGTGGAAATTGGATTGTAATACCTGACACATTCATTGATATTTCCTGGCAATGCTCCTCAAACACTTATGATTCTCTAATCTCCCATTTGACCTTAAGGACCTTAAGAATCGTGAAACTGTAACCTGTGAAGGTTGCAAACTCAAGTCCCAAAAGGGGCTTGCTTTGGGTTTTTTGAGCAGAGTACTTCACCTGAACAGCTCTGGTAAGAAATACCATCTGCATAAATAGGTAAAATTGTAGGTCTTGTTGGAAAAAGTGCTGACAATAATAATAGCATGTATTTGGAACGACCTTTGTGAAAGGGGATGGCACCGAGCGGTGGGGTGGCATGTGTACCGGCCTTCGAGAAGATCTTTGGACTGTATATGGCCAGTGCAAGGCACACCTCAGCCAGCCTAATAGGCTTTTTTCACACACTCTTTTCACTGAGCACGCAGCCAGGAGAGGAGCAACACTGAGAGGCATGCGAAGAATGCAGGAGCTAATCTTCGGGGTCGGTTAAGGGTGGGGAAACAAACCGGTGGGAGTGCGTAGTGGGAAAGGGTTGGACTAGGGGATCAGCACTCCTCATGCGGGAAGCCATTAGGGTCCTTCCGCCTACAGGCACCATCTGGTGCATAAATATGAAAGATAGAATATACGCTAATTACCAGTGAGGGGATACACCATGGAGCAAAAAGAATTGTCTGAATCATTTGAATTAGAAGCTCCATTAAAGAGCCTGGTGCAGTGGAACCCAATCTTGGCCAAAATAAAAATGGCTTTTCCTTTCTGCCCTACATATCTCCTCAAATACCTCTAGAGCTGAATATTTGCATGCATTTAAAGCACTTTGTTGTATTTAGTTCTTTTACATAACAGCTGGCCACCCCTCCCCCCCGCCAGGCAAATTGAATGACTTGCACAATTAGGGGCCTAATTAATTCACGAATACGTTTATTGAAACAGGAGTCATGAAGACATAAAATAATTAATAAATAGAGTCACGCACCTCTGAATGGCAGCCCGGCTGCAGCTGGTATGCCTTATCAAATCATTAAGTTGGAATCGATGCAGCAGCTACAGTGGCGTAGGGACTGACTTTTCATTCCGCCGATGCACCGGGTAACAAGAGGCATTATCGCAAAAAGCGCGGACGGACGCACATGCGCCGAGTCCCATTATTTGGACATTAAGGAGGACAAATGAATTGGTCCAGGGAGAGGGGGCGACGAGCGAGACGTCCGTACGAGGACGCTCCGCTTCTTCCAGACTCTAATTAAGCGTTTTTATAATCTCGTGTACTTCTTATGGGATTCAGAGAAGCACAGGGGAGCGACCTGCTAACGTCCAATTTAACCTCCTTCTAGACAACCTCCGCAGGTCCCGTGAGGCCTAAAGGTAAATTGCTTTCTGGTTAAGCTCATAATCTGGCTGATATTCAGAGGTCTATGGTGGGGAAGTTAAAGGCTTTATTTGGCCTTCCCCAATCTTTAACTATAGCTTCACGTGGCTATTCTTTATTTATTTGTATGCAGTTTTTATTATTATTTATTATTGTGCTGCTTATCTGACGGTGTTCTTGCAAAGTGACTTTCAGTTTTACCAGTTTGTACGCCTAGACAGTCTCCCGCAGCAATTTAGGTGCAACCGGAGGGCCCCTCCTGGGACTTGAATCAGCAGCCTGCAGGTTTTAAGTCTGTGTCCTTAATCACTATGCTATATATATTTATGAGCCTTGTTTACCAAATGAAGAGAACTACCTTGAAAGTAAACGCAATCAGTCGTACCATAAGTAATATATTTAGACTCTGCCCCTGTACATTCATATTCCACTCCCTCCCCTCCATTAACCCAGAGAAGCCTACAAAGATGGATATGTTTCAACATTCACTCTGAAAGCCATGTTGCTCTTTTATCATGTTAAGGTATTCAGGTGTTCCGTTCAAAAAGTGATGATGAAAAACTGACACAGTAAATTTGCAGAAACGGCCCATCACATAGGCCTAGGGCTCCTTGGTTGCACTATTAAAACCTCATACACTGAAGGCTTCCTCGCAACCATGTTCAGAGCTCCTAAAGTTCAGAGCTCAGAGGTTCACTAACTATTCTTCCACACTTAACAAAGGTAATGCGTTCATCAAAATGTGTATTCTCGTAAGCTGAAGGCATAATTACCATTAGCTCCAGTAATAACAATTATGCATTCCTGAGCCCCAAAACTGACACCCATTTATCCTAAAACATCACTAAATCCCATTAAATGGACACAGTTATTTAAATGGTTAACATCAGTTATCATTATATAACAATGCAGTTTCCTATCATTATTTACTCAGTAATATTGGACTGCTGTCTGCCTGGAATCTTTCAGCTATTTTGTAACTATTATACTGTATAATGTAACCTTATCAAGTACTCACAGACAAAACATACATGTATATGACACTCAGTTTTTGTATATTATTAGACCTTTAATGAAGGAAAAAATGAGAAGCCTTGAAGACAGAATAAATCAATGAAAAAAAGGCAAATTAATTCAAAATCACTGAACAAGTTGACATGGTGTTTCATAGTGCTTGGGTTGTGTGATTGGACATGGGTTCAATCCCAGCTCAGTCTGAGTGGAGTTTGCGTGTTCTACCTGTGTTTGTGTGGATTTAATCCAACAGATGCGTGTCATGTGAATGGGTGACTCTAAATGGACCTTGTGTTTGTGTATGTGTGTGTGTGTGTGTATCTGTGTTGATGTGTGTGTTACATTGCTCTGGTCTGTAAATGCTTGAAAAACTGTAGGATGTCTCCTGTAGTGTATATAACATTATAAGTCACCCTGGATAAAGGTGTCACCAAAATGCTACTTAAATATCATTGCAAGTTGCTTTGGAGAAAAGCATCGGTTAAATGAACAAATGTAAATGTCAGCAATTAAGAGGAGTGGAAAACTCAAGTTCGCATCATAAATTCAAAGGAATGCCTTGAAAATAAAAGTAAAGGTATTAAATGAAACTCTTTGTAACGTCAAATTCTTGTATCTGTCATGAGAGTATCTTAAAGTACGACCGTAGTGACTTCATAGCCCTGGAATGGACCCCGTCCCTCTTACCCTATACTTCTGGAATAGCCACCACACTACCAGAACCCTGCATTGCATATTTACATTTACAGTTATTTATTTAACAGACACTTTTCTCCAAAACGTTTGGCCGGTGCCTGCTGTGTGAGGAGGTCTGGGGTTCGAGTCCTGCTTGCGGTGCCTTGCGATAGACTGGCGTCCCATCCTGGGTGTGTCCCCTCCCCCTGTTGGTCGGTTTGTTCTTTGGTTGGTTTTCTCCAAAGAGACTTCCAATATACGGCATATACGTTTCTTGATAATGAGTGGAGAGATGGATTAATAGCACCTGTCCCCTATAGATGATTTTGAACACTATATTTTGTAGCTAGTTAGCTATGTAACCAGCCAAATTTCTGAGAAACATTTACAGCTCACAGAGCTGATGTAGACAAACTGCAAATTCATGAGCGTAACATATCTGCAGATTGCAATTAATTCAACGTCTAGTCACTGTCACACCCACAACCGCGTACCCCGCTCCCACACCCGCAGCGGATCAAGGTGGCACGGGATAAAAAAGTCACCTTGGTGAATACGGTGCGTGGGCCGATAACACTACATAGTATCCATTGGAAGTCGCTTTGGAGAAAAGCATCTGCTAAGTAAACAAATGTAAATGTAATGTAATGTAGTGTAAAAAGACGGCTCGGACACTCCCGCATGCGGAACCTCGTTTAGAGCAACCCCAGCGCTTTCCATCGTTCTGACTTCGTCACCAGTGTGTTTCCTCCCGTTCGGTTCCTCGACTCTTTGCTCTTGTTTTCTGGGTCCTGACTTCTGCCTACCCCTCCGTACGATGTTTGCCGATCGCCTGACCTGTGCCCACCCCTGACGATCCTCTTGCCTACCCCAACCGAAAAAACACGCTACCGCATCCGAGTCCATCGGCTGGATCCCGGAGTTCAAACATGACAGTCACGACGTCAAATTAATACAGTGTCATGACATGGTTTCGCTTATATACAAATACAAGTAAACATTGAGCCTGACGGATAGAGCTCTGTAACTGTTTAAATTGGGTGTAACTGTTTCTTTTACTGTGAAACTGGTGGTCAGGAGGGAGTTGTTTACAACACCCTGCCTAGGGCCTACAAGAAGCTAGAGCCAAGCCTATAAATTTGTTTTGTGTTTACCCTGCAATATGAATTGCTAATGGCAGACGTCAAAGTATTTGCTATTTTTATTCTATAGCATCCTACCTCAATTTATGGTGTCTGCCTATATTTGATCTTTCGAGTCAGACAGATTGTATACTCTGCGGAAAGAAAGCAATATCCTCCTCATATCATTTCAATGTTCATACAATGATGACATAATATTCACCCCAGGAAATGAACAGTAAGCATAATGTTTTTATTTTCCATAAAACCTGCCCTAAGAAACCTTAAATCCTCTCATATAGCAAGCGTCACTGCTCTCAGAAATGAAAAGTAAATCTCTGCAATATTGACTGTGTTCCGAAGTTTCAACTTTCTGTTTTACGCTCTGTCTGCTGATCCCACCTTTATTATGGCTTGGGGAGTCACTGCTGATGGGCTCTCAGCAGGGATTTGGAACTGGGACAGGGTGAATCCCATATGTCTGGATAATGATTTTATTTATTATCTCCCTTTTTCTTCCAAGTTTAGTTGTAAAAAAAAAAAAAAAAAAAAAAAAAATCCAATTTTCTTTTTCCCTTCGCAAGTTTGCAGTAACACAGATAGGAACAAGATGTACATATAATCGAACGAATATACAGAAAATGTCATATTGCACATATACATATGAGGTCTCATTTGAAAATCGAATGGTTACTTTCTAACGAGTTCTGTTTTTGCTTTTAATCAATTATTTGGCTAAAATAAACACAAACATACAAATTATGAGACCAAACTATGTGTCGTATATGTGGATCTTTGTATTTCTCACAAAATATGAAAATATCAGCAACACAGGACATGCATCAGCCAAAACCCAATTATGATTATGCAAGCAATTATATGTTAAAGAAAACATACATTTTTTGAGAGAACTGCTTATTTTAAAGTATCTTGGTCAGAGCAGAACAACAACCTACATGCATCTATGCCTTGTATATTATGTATATTTAAACTCTAGACTTTGGAATGAATTTAGGCAAAAAAATCTAGAAAATAATTAGAAGTTTAAACTGGTCTATCTCATGGTTTTGTTTGATGGTACTCAAACAGTGTGATGCCATGTATTTTTAGATTAATATGGATAGGGATATTATTTATATTTTAACAGCTAGGATGATTCCATGCTCCAGACTAATGGCTTTCCAATTTCCTTGAAACATATTAATTGGGTTAAAAGAAAAAAAGAGAAGTACCTAAGAGAAGATTCAAACCTGAAGGGTCTTCTCAGCTGAACCTATTTGCCAAACAGATTTTGGCGAAGCAATTGAGTATGAATATTAATCAGTCAGGAGTCACTTGCTGCAAGGTCAGTAAATGACAGGATGTCCCAGGTACCAGCAGAGGGTCTTTTCCGATGATGCTTTAGGGCTGCAGGAGTGGTGGCGCAGTGGGTTGGACCAGGTCCTGCTCTCCCCTGGGTCTGGGGTTTGAGTCCCACTTGGGGTGCCTTGTGATGGACTGGTGCCCTGTCCTGGGTGTGTCCCCTCCCCCTCCAGCCTTACACCCTGTGACCCTCTATGGGACAAGCGGTTCAGATGGTGTGTCTCTGCTTTAGTCCTGCTGAATTCTTAACAGTCCTCAAGGATGCTAAATATTAATAGAGGACCTCACTGTGTGAACCTTCTCATCAGCAATGGGGGAACAAATTTTCCTGCACTTGATCCACATGGTAAGAATTATAAAGTTCTCTGGCTCATCCCACCTTGTAAATGTAGATCGTTGAGTTTATAACGTAGATTCAGCACTTAACAGCATCGAGCTGTTGACATCATTATGACATCAGTATGATATTATGAGGACTGCAGGTGTCCTAATTTCCAGCATGTGGGTTTTGAAGGGCTCAAGCGAGCGGGACGCGACGAGCTCATCCGAGCGCCGTGAGAATGCGAGAGCCGAGCGGCACTTATCTCTACCGAGCAAAGGGCCTCAGTCAGAGGTCTTGGACGTCATAAAAAGTACAGCATAATCGCAGCAATCAGAAATCGCTGTTTTATAATGAGCATATTTTAAGCACTGGTATTATCTCCTTTCACATAAAATCTCATTTCTTATCCCACCCTTTCCTTGCAGCTCGGATCATCCGGGGACGCTGTGTGTTACTTCTAGTCGGGTTCAAGACCACATCGAAGATCCGGCCTCCCGTTGCGGCGTGCAGGGAGACTGGGGACCGCTTTCTGTTTGGTGGCAATATGGAAGAGGTTCCTCTTGGGCGAGCCTCTCAATTAGGCATGTCAACACCCCGTGATTCACCTGCTTCTCCCGGCGTGTTCACAAATGGAGCCATTTTCGCATGATTATTCAAGCAAATAATATGCTAATATTTCACGTTGGCTTTGAAAAATGCATCAAGCCTTCCCTTGTGCAGCTGAGTCAGATGCGTTACTAAAATATGATTCCGGCGGATCACCATCTCACACTCAGACTGCTCACCTCTCAGTTAGTCCAGTTTAGCCCTGTTGGGAGGGTTTTCAGCCCCTCTAAGACAGACGCAGGAGGAAAGGGGGGCGATAACATATTCCTATGTCAGTCTTCCCCTTCTGTCAGTTTGAATGCATTACACAAGCAAATAGTGTTAAGTATGACCAGTTTATTAAGGCATTAGATCTTATCAATGAGCAACAAATCAATGGATTGTTCCACTGGTTGTATAAATAGTGATTTATAGTCATCTTTGTGGAGCTGCTTTTCAAAGTAGACCAAAGGTTTAAAAAGAATCACTACTCCCAGCTCTTTGCGTTCTCCCCACCCTAGCCGCCTTGACTGGAAGTGGTATAATAACCACATGACCCCCCCACCACCCGCTCCATCCTCTCTCTGAAGCGCTGCACTGCCGTCTATTGAAGAATAAAAGACCTTTAGAAAAGGACGTTAAACGTGTTTCTACCGAGCAGCGGGTAGCACAGCGGTCAGGGGCACGGACACGCAATCCGACGGTTACCCTGATCGAGCTGTTTAACCTGAACTTCTCCATTGAAACATCCAGCCGTATGCTGCAGAGCAGGTATACGGCATAAATGGAATGAAAGAGGCAGCTGTGGGTGCCTCACAGCACGAACGCCTGGGCGAAGGTGTGTGTCTGAGTTCAACCGACTCGAGCTGCTGCGGTGTGGCTGTCGTGCCTGGAAGGGGACGACATAAAGAGCCGAAGAGGGGAGGGGGAAGCAATGAAAATGCATTAAAAATAAATAAACAAAGCCGAGGAAAAACAATAAAATATTTTTTCTTCTATATGTGCCGAGAGATCTCACTCCCGCCATCCATAAAGTTAGAGTCAGTGATACACCTTACAATAAAAGAAACAATAATAACAGAAACAATTACTCGGGGACTGAAATAGACAGCGAGGACAATGGCCAAAATAGTCTCCCTAAATCAGTTGAAGATAGCGCACATCAGCGAGACAGGGAATCCTGCGAGGAGGAGCGAAGGGGCCCGCGAGCTTCGGCGAGTCATTAATCACTGCCGCAGAGGGTCGGCGCCAGACACGGCACCACGGTACGGCATCGCCAGCAGAGACCGGCGCGCACATCTGTGCGCAGACAAACGGGACCTACCCGAGGACGCAGCACAGGGCAGGCGCGCTGCTCCGGCTACGGACGATCGGAAACAGGCAGTGCAAAACCTGAAGGTTGCTAGTTCACGTCCCAGCAGAGGTCCTGCTGTTGAACCCTTGAAAAAGGGTGTGAACCTGAGCTGTTCACGTGAAACAGCTGTTCAAAAGTGGCATTTTTGTCTCCTTCAAATTATTTCAATGTCAGCTATTTGCCGCGTTAAACGTATTATTGGCAATTAACAGAGACGCACTACAGATGGATTCTTTATTAAGGCATTAAACATTAATTATGGCCCAACCGACAAACCGCTACATTTTGGTCTATTTACCATATGGATTCAGCCACTGAGCAGATGCTGTTGGCCGTTTTTCCTTCTTTAAAGGAATCCCTGTGTCACTTACGCTGATCGCCCTGTACATCAGACTGATCTAAACAGCATCTGCTGAGGGTAAATAAATAAATGTAAATGTGTTATTACTGTCTACCTATCTACTGTACAACTGAATTTTTAGTATAATAAAATTGCCATGCGTCACTGACTCTGTGATCGATATGAAAAAGATAAAGAGATAGGGATATCTTTCCACACACACACACACACACATACAGGGTTTGACTGGGTGGAGGTTGGTTTACTGTAATACCAGCACTTAACAGAGAGGGATGATATTTTGAAAAAGGTTTATTAGGCAAATAAACTTGAAATCTATATCACAACCTAAATAGACTATCATTCTACAGACATATTTTCTGAACCGCTTGTCCCATACCGGGTCGCGGGGAGCCGGAGCCTAACCCGGCAACACAGGGCAGAGGGCTGTAGGGGGAGGGGACGCCAGTCTGTTACAAGGCACCCCAAGCAGGACTCGAACCCCAGACCCACCGGAAAACAGGACCTGGTCCAACCCACTGTGCCACCGCACCCCCCTCTATACACTCCCCCATATACGACTAAAATTTTATATTTTTTTAAACAAGTTATTAAAATATTACTATTAATTCAATTAAGTAAAACAACTTTTTAAAACAAGAATGCTCTTGCATATATGTATGTATACATATTACATACTATATTCTTTCATTTGCCCTGTTTTACTCATATACAGCATACAGCTGGATGCTTTATTGGACAAATTCAGATTAAATATATTGACCTTACGGGGGTGCGGTGGCGCAATGGGTTGCACCACGGTCCTGCTCTCCGGTGGGTCTGGGGTTTGAGTCCCGCTTGGGGTGCCTTGCGTCGGACTGGCGTCCCATTCTGGGTGTGTCCCCTCCCCCTCCGGCCTTACACCCTGTGTTACCGGGTTGGCTCCGCGACCCCGTATGGGACAAGCGGTTCTGAAAATGTGTGTGTGTGTGTGTGTGTATATTGACCTTATGAGCAAGTCATATAGAGAATTAGTGAAGTATTATTTTTAGGACAGGTGACAAGTTGAACCAGAATGGAAGCAAAGTTTACGTTCAGAATTACGCTTCCAACTGCTTTCTGTTCGAAAGCAGCGCAGAAAGTGTGCAGAATGAAAGTGAATGTCTAATGGTCGGATGGGTTAGGGTTAGTGTAATGGACCCCGTCTTCATAAGCCCTTCAAGGCTGGTCCAAACACATTCGGAACAAAATGGCCAGCGACGGAGGCGGTGGCGGCAGTTACAAGTCCTGCTCTCACTTTCATTGCTCCTCTGAGCTGCATTCGCTATACGCCTTCAAATATAATGTTGACTTTGGGCCTGCATGCATCTCAGCATTGAAACTATGAAGCATAAATCACAAAACACATCTAAACCAAAGGCACTAAAACAAGTAGATCCATCATTAAAGCTTTTTATATTTCTAAACATGAAACTCATAAATAAAAAAAGTTACAATACCTCCAATAAGGCAGTGGGTGTAAATCATGGTTATGTAAGATTATTTTTTTTTTTTTAAATAATTTTGTGGAGTTTTATTTTTAGCTATTCATTTTGAATTATTGAAAGCATTTTTTGAAGATGATTCAGCTACACAATAAATTGAAAGAACGAGCCTATGGAGAAGGACGGTATATGAAAAGAGATAGGGAAGTGAGCGCTGAAGTACCGATGACTAACCTGGCGGAAACAAGCGTGGTCACGGCCACGCAGGGACGTCAGCGCTACAGAAATGGGCCGGGGACCAAATCAGGGGAAGGCAAATTTATATTAAAAAAAAAAAAGAAAGAATCTCGTCCCAGATCTCCCACACACCCAACCACACATGTCCTTTTACCTCATTAGAACCTGCACTTGAGGACTTGTGACGTGCTGTTAGTGGGCAAACTGTTATCCCAACCAAATCGAGTACTGGCTCATTCTAATCTAATCCCATCATACCACCATTAAATGGTATTAATATCCATATTCTCGATTTTCATCCTTTGTTTTTTTTTTAATAAGAGCATGTAGCAGCAAGTCCCTGGACCACACTTGCCCTTCAATGCTTTTTTTATGACTGTGATTAAACAGCAAATTCGTGGTCGGAAATGCAAACATTTGTCAGCACAGAAGCCACTGCTGCTCTAGAGCAATTTAAACTGTCAATGATGGCCTGTGATGCAAAATCTTCCCGACTTAATTAGCGAGATTATGGATCATCGTGGCTGGGAGGACAGCTCGCTGCATCTGTGGACGTCACTGAGATGAAGCTCCTTGTTGACTGTTTAAACCTTGGTAAATACCACGGGACCATGGTATTTACGCCCAAAGATTAGACATGGACTGTACGACTCATGATGCAGGCATGTCTTTTACAACATATTCAGGTTAATTCACATGAAAATTTGTTCATAATCACTATACTATAACACATTTACAGTTACATTTATTAATTTAGCAGACACTTTTCTCCAAAGCAACATACATCTCAGAGAACAATGCAAAGAGTGTATTGCATCAACAGAAGGACAGATTTGGATGCAGAAAATCATGTTCAAAAGAGGGAAGCCTAGGGGCACAGTTCATACCACAGGTGCTTTACAGCTATTGCGACTTGGGTCCGAATCCGTTTAGTCTGTGTGAAGTTTGCGCGTTTCCTCTGGGTACTCTGGTTTCTTCCCACAGTTGGAAATCATATTTTCATGGTGAATTGGTGGTTCTAAATTAACATAAGTGCGTGGGCGTGAAATTGGGCTGTGATGGACTTGTGTCGCACCGATGGTCTTCCCTGCATCACGAGCTATACTTCCAGGATAGGCTCTGGACCACTGTGACCCTACACCGGACAAGTAGTAACTGATAATGAATAAAGGTATGAATATCTGAATCAGAAAAGCCCAGCAGAGCTCTGAGTGTTCTGTGATGATTGTGAAGGACACTCAGGCATAATGTATGATCATCTTCAAATTGGTATTTAAGTTTACACCATGTCACTATCTCATGCATCTGCTCTCTACCACGAGTCTGACGTCCTCTGCAGAGGCTTTGCTGAAACAACAGCAGCTGCCGTATGAATGCACATTAACGCACCCTGGAAGCTGTTGGCAGGGAGGGTGGTTATGAGAGGAGGTCATATATCAGGATTAGAGAGCAATGTTCCGTTCCAGCAGCCAACGGGGCAGCCCAGAGGCGATGGGGGGGAGGAAGAGTGGTGCTGCCCTCGAGAGGAACAGAGGGAAGGATGGGAAGATTTTATCAGCCCATTCCCCCATACAGCTACCAACCTGGGGCTGGACAGAGCTGCCAGCAAACACTGTAGAACAGATCACCTGCATGGGGATGGGGGGTTATCCCACACAGGACACCTACAAACTGTAGGTATTCTATCACATAGAAAATCCATGTATGATGGGGATTATCCCGCACAGGATATTGACATACAGTGGGGCTTATACCACATGGAAAATCCATGTATGATGGGGATTATCCCACAAAGTACACTGACATACAGTGGGGATTATACGACACGGAAAATACATGCATGATGGAGATTATCTTGCAGGGAGCATTTACACACACTGGAGATTACCCCACACAAAACAACACATATGATGGGGATTATCCTACTCAGAGTACCGATATGTACTAGTGATTACCCCTCATAGAACATTTACACATACTGGAGATTACCCCACTCGGAACATTTATATACACTTGGGATTAACCCACACAAAACAGCACATGAGATGGAGATTATCCCACACAGAACCTCAACATACACTAGGGATTAGCCCTCAAAGAAAATTCAAATACACTGAGAATTACCCCACAATGGAGATTATAGCACACAGAAAATACATGTATACTAGGGATTACCCCACAAGGAACACCAACGTACACTGGGCAACACAGAGAACATTCACAAATGCTGGAGATTAACTCTATGCTGAAGATATACATAAATTGAGGATTATGCCGAAGAGTACTCATATATAAGGGATTAAATTCCACTGAATACCTAAATTTACTGAGAATTAACCTCAACAAAACATCCATTATGCTCAAATTTACACACAAGGGAAGCACTTGTAAACTTTTATGGCCAGCAATGAACCAATATTTTACTACTTTGATAAGTCCCACTGCAACAGCCCAAAAGGAAGCGAAACTGAACATAGAAACAGTTGCTTTCATAGCCAAAAGAGCCCTTGTGATTTGTCAGCATAAGAATATTTGTTGAAACTTTTAATGTACTTTTTTAAATCCAAAAAGTATTGTTACATCAGTACTCAGCAATATCCGGCATTTAAAAAAAAAAAAAAAAAAAAAAAACAAGACATATCTGGTATGAAATGCCAGAAATCCACAAAAAATAAGATGAAATGCACTTGATTTTCAGCAGAAATGTTTGTTTTGTTACCATCATTTCTGACATTATGGAAAATGACAGACTAAGTCCTTAGAGAGCTCTCATTTTGCAGGTCTGTCTTTGATCACCTCTGTGTGTTTGTTTTACATCGAAGGCCGTGAGTAAAAGGCACTGCTTTATCCCTCCTCCCATGGGTATCTTACGAGAATGAATAATAAGGAGAGAACAAGTTAATGTTTTTTGTGTGATTAAAAAGTAAGCTGCACTTTTGGCATTGTTGGTTACATTATTGCAGGAAGCCTCCCATTCGATTGGGATGAACCCCATGGAACAGTGTAATCCAGCGAAAATGAGTGCTTCAGAACTTTAATAAACACTGGTATTGACCCCCACCCCCCCAGCACATTCACAGTCACTGGATCCTGTCATTCAGGACTAATATGGTGACTATTTTCAGGAAAAGGTGACTATCTTTGTGACAGTAACTTTGTGATTATCATCAGGACCAGTTTAGTGACTGTGATTCATGACCAGTTTAGAGATTACCGTTCAGGATTAATTTAATTATCATTTATAAAAAACTTATTGAATATTGTTCCAGACCAATTTAGTTCCTGTAATTCAGGACTAACTTAGTGACTGTTATTCAGGACGAATTTGGTTGCCATCATTTTAGGCTACCTTCATGACTGCCATCAGGTCATATAGCAGGTCCTGTCATCAGGTCCTAATGATTATCATTCAGGAGTAAATCAGTTTCCAGCACTTCTGAAAAACTTGGTGAACATCATTCCAAAACCAATGTAATGACTACCACTTACATCTGATTTGGTGATTGTCATTCAGGACTAACTTAATAAGAACCAACAAGACCACCTTCATGACCAGTTTAGTGACTATAAATCGGAATAATAATGTAGTTTCCAGCATTCAGGACTAACTTCCATTCCAGCCCAACTGCACAATGACCATGCATCACCAACTCAGAGAGCAATACTCGGGACTAACAGGTAATCTCGCTCCCAGGGTGTTCAGAAAAGGACAATTAAAAAAAAAAAAAAAAATTAAAAATCACGCAACAACTTTACATTAAAAATCTATCCAAAGTATTTCAGACCCGTAGTAGAAATGATGTAAAGGAGCACCCTTGGAGAAAAGAGCTTGGCATAACCGGTTCCCATCCCTCCTTGAACCGGGGACCCTCGCTTCGTCCCTCTGCATCAGGACCGTGCGCGAACGCTCGTGGACGGAACGGCGAGAGCCGCGCGCGGGAGCCCTCGCGCTCGCTCGGGACCGTTACCTTGCGGAGTTTCTGGTAGCGCGGGGACGCCACGGCCACCTTCTGCAGCCGCTGGAGGAAGAGCACCGCTTTCTGCAGGGAGCTCCTCACCACGGCCATCACTTTTCCCGACTTCGGAAAGCTCCGCAGGAATTGCATTATCAGCGCAGGAGCGGCGCGCGCATCGCCGCCGCGCCCCGGGTGGTCTCCGCCGCCACCGCCTCCGCCGCGTGCCCACCTGAGACAGGTGAAGGGGGTGGGGTTGGGAGGGGGTGGACACACACGCGCACGCACGCACGCACGCACGCGAGCCGGCGCGCGGTGGCAGACGGGCTCTCGGGAGGGGAAGAAGGACAAGCGACTGAGCGGTGCTGATGAGGGACACGAGACTCAGTCAGGACGGGTGAGGATCATGTCCAGGGTGTGTCCCGGGAGGACGGAGAGTGGGCGAAGGATGGGTAGTGATGGAGGGACGCGGACAAGGGGGCGAGTCTTGCTTCGCAGGTAGGAGGAGAGAGCGCGCGCGCTGGAAGAGGGTCTCCCTCTCCGCTCCTCGCGGGACCTGCTGAGCATCTGAGTGAGAGAGAGAGAGAGAGAGAGAGAGAGAGAGAGAGAGAGTGGGGGGGGACAGAGAAAGACAGAAAGACACAGACAGGCAGATGGACAAACAGCAGAGATGAAGTGTGAGAGAGCAAAGGACAGAGACAGAGAAAGACAGAGAGAGTAAGAAGAGACAGAGAAATAAAGAGGGAGAGAAAGGGACAGACAGACTGACAAAATGGGGATGGAGACTAACAGGAGTGTGTGGTAGAGAGAGGCAGAAAGATGGAGACAGGCAGAGAGAGGGTTAAAGAGGGAGTCACGGGTGGCACGGTGGCACGGTGGCACGGTGGGTAGTGCTATTGGGTGGTGCCAGAGGACATGGGTTAGATTCCTGCTCAGTCTGTGTGGAGTTTGCATGTTGTGGGTGCCCTGGTTTCCTCCCATGGTTCAAAGACATGCTGTTCAGTTTCCCCCATAGTGTGTGTGTGACAGAGAGAAAGAGAGAGAGAGTGTTCCACTGATGTATGGATGAGTAACCCAGTGTAAGTGAATTAGGTGTGTGGGCTGATAACACTACATAGAGTTCATTGGAAGTCGCTTTGCAGAAAAGCATCTGCTAAATAAATAAAGAAATGTAAATCACACCGCCCCCCCCCCCCCCACCAATCTGTGGACAGCCCACAGAGACACACCACATCATTGACTCACATGACTGATTTCTGCAAGAGGATCCCTCATGACAAAAGGATTGTTCTGTTTCATTAACTGGATGATCTATAAATACAAATATACCCACTGAAATACAGCGGCTCTCCGGGAGCCAAGAGACACTTTCAGAGAGCCGTTGTCACATCTTACTGTCTTAATGACGGCTCCGCTGCCAGCTCACATAAGTAATGTTTTAAGACTTTTTTCCAAAGCAACACAATACACTTTCGTAATGAGCGGATTTATTCATCAGCGTATTCGTTTTTATTGTTATTGTTATTTCATTGTTGTACAATTTATTTCCCAGCTGGATGTGACTGGAAAGAAAAAAAAACTGAATTGGGCCAAGATGAAATTAAAGAGTATGGCCCTATATGTGCAGGCAGTTAACATGCTGCTGAGATTATCGCTGTGCTGACACACATTCTGAAAACTATTCATAACATGCTGCGGTAAATATTTGATTTTTGGCTGCAGCAGATGGTCACAAAATCATCTGGAGATGCTTTATGTTTTCGCATAAAGTCGAGTATGTATTTAAAAGAATAAATGCTGCAGAAATGAAACGATATTCTTTTAAAAAAGTAAACTGGGTGAACTGTGTTTTGAAAGTGCTTTGTTTTAATTTCCTTTATTCATCAGAAGCATTTATCTGAAAGATAAAAATATAACATCCAAAAGACAGGAAGGACTGTACAGAAACACACACAAGGTTTAATGCAAATCAAGTGCATACATTCCATATAATCAGTTAAATTAAAGATGTATAGCACTTCAAAGACAAAAAAGAGATCTATGATAATGACCCATCTCCAAAGTACACTGTTTTCTGTAAGTTCCCATAATATCCACAGGTCCCAAAAAAGCTTGTCTCTTTTTTTAAGATGAATATACAGTTGCGATATTAATACTGTTCAAAATTGCTAAATTCAGCAGAGTTATTGTTATCAATGAGACTGGGCTGTATTTCATATTAGCAAATATATAATCAAGCTCCTCAGCTTCACTTTGAAATAGTCGGAAAAGTACAATAATGCCACTGCCGAGTATAACGAAAAAAGTTTTTCAGCTGTTGAAAGGGAATATATATGCTGGGCCACATTTTATTGCAGTTAATGTGTTTCCAAATTAATTGCTCATTATAATGCATGACAATATGTGAAATGCAAAAAAAGAAAACAATAATCCTAGATGGATCATGTAACATATGACCTTGCAGATGAATTTCAACAGCTTCAGAGTCGCAGGAAATAAATATATCATTAAAGTGAAAAGGCAGAGCTTAAAAAGTTTTATTGATGTTAGTTCTCACTTTCTTTGGAATCTTCAGTTAATCACTTCATTCTGCAAACAGCATCATAATTTGAGCTGGTGACTCTTGTGAAAAGAATTTATGATGTGTGAATCCGGCCAATATTTGATATTCCAAACTATTATGCTGCTATTTGGGCTGCAGATTCAGGCATCGTGTAATTAGGTTCAAGTTTGTAGCCTCATCAACCCCGTGATGCTGAACAGCAGAACACGATCTGACTGCCACGCGCATGACGGCCGCATTTTATTATATTTCCCCTCGTATAAGAATCTCAAACATCATTTGCTTATAGAATAAAATTTAATACTTTCAAAGTGGATTATACTGGCAGAGAGATGACATCTTCAGATAGAAATAATTAGTTCATTTGTAACACCATGATTAAATTAACAGTTTTCCCGCAATTCTCCGCTGAGTAGCGAATATTGAAAATTTTCCATATGACGCCAGTGCAGCAGAACTTTAGTTTTTAATATTAGTGTTCTTCTATAACTGTGCGGGCCATTTTTCATCCACGGGTGCAGCACGGGACCTCAGAAGCACGCGCCCACATGTACCCGTGCACAGGAACTGCAGTTCGCCTATGCGGGCCCAGTCTGATGACTAAGGTCTCCTATTCCAACAATTTTTTATATATATATGTATTTTTTAAGGATTACTCATAGAATTTATGTAATTTTGGTGTGTGTGTATATATATACACATTCCTCCAGGGCTTTAGAGGAGGATGAGGACAAGCTTTGAGCATCCAACACAAATGGTCCAGGTGGCTCCACTCCCACAGCCACATGTCGTTCCCACACGGCAGGAGCGTAGGGTCCGTGGCCTCTGCGCGTACCACGGTACACTTACGCATGATCCAACATGCTATCAGCCTTTGAGATCCCATCCACGGAGGCGCTGCCAGGTCCACAGCAGACTGCCATAGCAGTTCTAATCACGGTTGGATATACAACACCAGGGGTCCAGGGTGCAGTGTACAGCATTATCGGTACCATGGCCACATCCTCTGACAGCTCACTTCTGCCACCTGTATCAGAGATCAGGTGCAGAGCTGCATCCTGTTTGACCCCCTGCCAAGGGTCGCACGTCCCTTTGCGTGCAACTCCAACCCCTCCCACCAGCTGCTGGAAAGTTATTCCCTGGAGTCACAGCAACACAACATAATAGGCAAAAAATGAGAGCCGGTCTCGCAGAACGGGACCAGTTCGCAGCCATCAGGATCGGCGCGCTTAATTTTTTTTTTTTTTTTTTTTTTTTAAGTCAAATATCTTCACATCCATCCAATAAAAGCTGTCTTTGAACTCCGGCGCGCGTTCGCGCTGGGAGGCGGGTGGTAATATCGCTTCTCATGAGGCGCACGTACTTTGTTGTTATTAATATCATTATCACACAGGAAGCCCAGCGAGCGCGTGCGGGCCCGCGCGCACGACGGAGATGAAGCGCGCCGCGTCACATCGTGCGCGATGCCGATAGCCTTGGGACGCGCGCCGGCCGCATGCCGATGAGGCAGCCGGTCCTCCCCCCCTCCCCCCCCGCTCCTCCTATATTTCAGAGACACGGAGGAAGCGCTTTTCACTCGAGGCAAATGCGCTCCATGAACGTGTAATAAAGTCCCCCGGAGACGGTACTGTATGTATAAGATATGAAGTCCCGGGACGGTATGAAAAACCCTCCGTCTCATTCAGTTCGCCGGGTCGCCGCGCACCTGTCTGTATGATTTTTATTTTTTTCTTTTTGCGCCCTCCCCTCCCCTCCCCTCCCCTCCCCGTGTGTGTGCGCGCGCACCGGCGACATCGCGGGACGTGGTGGTTGTGTCCATGATCATGTTCCCGTGGCCTCCCGCACACACTCGTGCGTGCCCCCATCACACACACACACACACACACACACACACACACACACACACACACACACGATCGATATCGCTCCATTGAGCTTTTCCCTCACTCATTTTTATCAGTTCACTTTACGGAAAGAGCGATGGCTTAATCCAGCGGATTAATTGCGAACAGCGGTAACGCGAAATGATTGATTATCCGGTCGCTCGCGACTCATCTGCTAATTTCAGGCGCTGTGGAGCCGCGTGTCGCTCTCAGCGAGTCTCCATCGCCCCCTGCTGCTCGCCTCGGTCCCAGTCATCTCTCACTGGCACGGACAGCATCCGAGCGACGACATTATTATTATTATTATTATTATTATTATTATTATTATTATTATTAATGATAAGAATAAAATTTGAATATAATTTTGCTGATGCGTTTCTCCAAGACGACTTACAATACAATGATTTACCCATTTATACAGATGGGTAATTTTTACTGGAGCAATTCAGGGTAAGTACCTTAAGGTACTACAGCTGGAGGTGAGAATGGAATTTGTGACCTTTGAGTCCAAGGGCAGCAGCTCCAACCACTCTACCACCAGCTATTATTATCATTGTTATCATTATTATTACTGTTTTTGTTGTTGTGCTGCAACCTATTGAGACATTTTTCAATATTACCAGCTGGAATATTAGAATAAACTGAGGCGTGTCAGAGTGTATTCCAATAGGGCAACAAGCCATGCAGTGGTTACAGCTGCTGTCTTTGGACCCAGGGGTCTCAAGTTTGAATCCCACCTCTGGCTGTGGTACCCTTGAGCAAGGTACTTACCTTAAGTTGCTCCAGTAAAATTACCCAGCTGTATGAATCGGTCAATAAATGTAGGTACATTAATATTATAAGCTGCTTTGGAGAAAAGTGTCAGCTGAATGAATAAATCTGAGAGCAGAAGGGCGGGTTTAAATTGTCCCCATGGCTATAATAAATGCGAGTTAGTGACATGTTGCAGCATTTAGCTCAGCACAACACAGTTATTGTCTGTAAATTATTGTAATTTTATGCTGTTGCATTAGAAATTATGGCTGTCATGAGGCACAAGTGGAAAGAAGGCAGTTCTCCCATTTGGGTGTGTGTTTCTCAGTGCAATCTGGATGTCATGGATGTCAGATCATTTCCATTTCTTGTGTTTTTTGTTCACTTTCACCTCTACAAGTCTCAGCGCTTCTCACCCTAGTGATGCAGGTAAAGCTGATTGCCTTTTTTACACCTTGTTGCCCACGGCTCCTTGGAGGAGACCTTGCGGTGACTGAAGGACTGGCGCAATTCTCACTTTTCTTACTTTTATTGTTTTAAAAATGCAATTTTTTTTTTTTTTCCATTTAATATCCCCGGGATCATTTAGTATAATTATACCATGTGGATACTATGTCAGATTTGGACCGGAGCCTGACCCCAAAGCTCAGTTCATTTATTGCACCTCATTCTCAGTAGGTGGCGTAGTGATTAGAATTGTCACTTTGTAATCAAAAGGGTCTGAATCCCTGCACCTGCTGTAGTACCCTTAGTCAAGATACTTACCCTGAACTGATACAGTAAAATCTACCAAGCAGTTTTACACGGTTAAATCAGTGTAAGTAACCTGACCTGTAACACCAAACCTTCCGCTTCCCTCTCTCTGCCCGTACTCTGCTGTAAAAGGTTGTATAGCCGAAATACTGTAGAACAGCTGGAATCGTACACATGCACATTTTTCAGTGGCACTTTGACAAAGACCCACTGGGACTTTTTTTCCTCACTAAGACATTCAGCACATTTCTTCCAGGTGGGAGCTCAACCTCCATTCTGCTTCTTAGCACATTCGCAGCACTCAACATTCGTCAGAGTGACAGCTTGCAGCTTTTCACTCTTGACAGCGCCGTCCTGCTGAATTATGAAGTATCGCCTTCAGATTGTATTGTTTTTTCATTTCAATTCAAATGGTAACTTTTTTTTTTTTTTTTTTTTCTTAGTCACTTACTGGCATCAATTATCCAGCACACTTCACTGCCTATTTTGGTATTGATTTATTCTTAGGTTATTCCAGTCTTTTTTTCTATCTATCTATCTATCTATCTATCTATCTATCTATTTTTTTATTTTCCGTTCATTTCCTTGTAGTAATTCTCCAATACAGTATTGCACCATAATGTAAAATGTAAAGTAAGTATTTATATGTATTTCCAAAAAGAAAACAAAATACTAGGAAGATGATCAGGAATCATCAATATTTTCATAAATCATAAAACAGAGCAGTGATTTTTACATCTATCTATCTATCTATCTATCTATCTATCTATCTATCTATCTATCTCCACATCTACACAGAAAGCAAGTTGTCCTCCACATGGTTCCACCAACACCTGGCCACTCCCTCCAAAAGGGTTCACAAAAACATGACATTTCCAAAAGAGCACAAAGTGCAACAAAGGGTGGCTCATTTATCACGTTTGTTGCTACAACCAGTGTTAACCTGCTGCTTTTGTTATCATGCATCTAATGATCAATTGGTTAAATTTACAACTTTTAGCGGTCGAGTTAAGCGCAAATAATGAAACGAAGGTTGGGGCCGTCCTCTCCGTCTGCGTGTGCGCATTTGCCTGAATTCTTTACAACCTTTTGAAACTGATACTATCGATCAACATAACAGAGTTGTCAGCAAAGCTGCTGGAACAGAGAGCTAATGTTGCTTCTCTGCCAAAACCAATTCCACCAGCCTCGTGTTCATGATGGACCAAAGAGAACCGCTTCTTTTATCCTGCAGGTTATGTGCATCGCAGCCCTGAGCTGATCTCTGGGTAAAAACCTCGTAAGCGGTCAACACTGTTAACCCTGATGCCGATCCATGTCGTGCAGGTAACGTGATCACTCAAAATTTGCAATTTTATGTTAATCAAAAAAGGACATCCGAAAATGACCTTCCATTATGGCTCTAGATATTCCCACCTAGATATTCCAATCAGTCCTTTGGAACACAGGAAATGAATCAAGGTGAGAAAGGCCGAGCAATGCTGTGGATAATATTAATAACATAAAATAAAAGTCACCTTCAGCTCTGTCTCGATGATAAAAGCTGACACCTTCTCTTTGGGCTATAATCTCATTCGCAGAAATGGTTTATCAGGACAATTTAACATTTGCATGAAGGACAGTGGGACCGTGGTAACTTTCCCTTCCCAAAGGTGATGTCTGACGTGTCTGCTCACGTTTTTAAAATAAAACTGTAAAAACAAAAAAAAAAAGAAAGAAAAAAATCAAGGATGGAACATGTTTTCCTTTGCTCTTTGCAGGTAGGAAGGTGGATAAAGACTGAATTTGTGCCACGGATTATATTTATACTCAGCTGTTATATGGCTTATGATGTTTGAAGATATGCAAAAATTCAGGGTCAAATACAACATAACAGCACATGTTTTCTGCTGTTTATGTCTTTCGTTCACATCCATAAAATAAAGAAATAAATTAGTAATTCCAGCACTGTCTTCCATTCTGGACACGTGTCATTTCCAAAGTGCTTGCGTTTTTTTTTTCCAATTTTTACTTTTTAGCAGCAGAAAGGGTTGGAAAACTTCTAGAAGTAACTTACTTGTTGCTACAGGACTAACACTGCATTGTTCTCGCAGGACCTGCAAGGGGGCGTTATCAGTGCTGGACAGTCAGAGTTATCAGATTAGGCCCCAGGATGAAAATAATCCACTTTTATCAGCGCTGGGACACAATCGGCTTTGCGGCGGTCCAACCTCTGGCAGGAGCTTTATAGCTGCAAAGGTAATGGAAAGATACAATCGGCGCCATGATGCCGCGCAGGGCCCTTCAGCTGAATTTGTCCAAGGTTTGATGGGCAGGGGACCCACGGAGCGCGCCGCTCACTCCGCCTGACAGGTTGGCCCACCGACCCCGCGCTCCGAAACAAGGGGGCAGGAACGAAAAGTCAGGGTTGTGCAATTTAAGCAATGCCCGATAAGCATGCAGACTGGAGAAGCCTCACACCCCGAGGATAGAGCTGTGCTCCGCTACGCAATGTTCTTAAACCAGGAGATCTAGAGATACGATTTGTCTGCTGCTTTACCCAGTGTGTAAAGACTCACTTACGGAGTCCGTTGTAACCCGTTGCCTGTCGCTGGACCCTCGAAGTGTTGGCTGTCGCTGGAGAAGTTCGCCATGTGCCGAGAAGTCCTTCCGCCCCTATATGTTTTAGAGAAGGTCCTGTTGCTGGTGACCAACCGTGTCCTCCCACTCCACAGACATCCATTTTTGTTGTATTTAGACTTCCTTTTGAATAAAAGCTTTAAATGTGGTAATGTGTTCCTTGGCTCGTGTTCTGGCCAAATTTGGCCCATTTACAACTTTTCATCTCTTCGTCATGAGTATGGCTTCCTTCATCTGATTGTCGTGAGTCTTACAGACACACTCCGCACTACACATCTGAGTAGATAAGATTGATGTCATAGCATGGTGGCACAGCGAGTAGTGCTGCTGTCTCATGGCACCTGGGTGGTGCGAGAGGATGTAGGTTTGATTCCCACTCAGTCTATGTGGCGTTTGTATGTTCTCCCTTTGTCTGTGGGTTTCCCCTGAGTGCTCTGGTTTCCTCCCACACTCCAAAAACATGCTGTTCAGGTACACCCCTAGTGTATGAGTGAGAGAGTGTGTGTGTGTTCCACTGATGTATGGATGAATGAGTAAGTAGTATATCTAGCAGTGTAAGTCACCACGGTGAATAAGGGGTGCGGGCTCATAACACTACATAGAATTCATTGGAAGTTGTTTTGGAGAAAAGTGTCTGCTAAATAAATGTAATGATAACCGTGTTTGTTCAGTTTTTCATGTTTTATTTTACATAACGATTATAGCATTGTTGCTGTTTTGTAGTTTGTGCATCTATGGTGTGTGTGGTCAGATCTGGACAGCCGTGGGAAATAAATGGGTGACACTATGATAAAGAGCAAGGAGCATCAAATGCCAGAGTTCACACACACACACACACACACACACACACACACACACACACAGGTATCATTTCAGGTCAATCAGGTCCACACACACACACACACATTTTCAGAACCGCTTGTCCCATACGGGGTCACGGGGAACCAGAGCCTACCCGGTAACACAGGGCGTAAGGCCGGAGGGGGAGGGGACACACCCAGGACGGGACGCCAGTCCGTCGCAAGGCACCCCAAGCGGGACTCAAACCCCAGACTCACCAGAGAGCAGGACTGTGGTCCAACCCACTGCGCCACTGCACCCCCCCCCCAATCAGGTCCATAATCTAAAAAAAAAAAAAAAAAAAAACTGTATAGTGTGATAATAACCAGGAATGAAGTTGTAATGATGTATATTTTATAAACAATTATAATGGCCCTTCCACTGCTGGATGGGACACAGAAAATGTAAAGCCACCCCAAACACACACCAAGGGCTAAGAAATATGGACCAGTTCTTTCTAAAGCTGCCTAATGTATTTGTACAGATATTATCTAATTCCTTTGAGCCGGAAACTTCAATTTCGTCGCGCTGACGTCTGGCAGGCTGCCGCGTTTGTTCAAGGCCTTCCTCGGTTGCGAGCTGTCACACACATCACCCCCGCAGCAAAGGCTCGGACTTGTGCGCGGATGCGAGCGTGCGGCTCCCCCATCGGCGGCGCTGCCCCCGTCGCGCACCCCCAGGCGCAAACAGGCATGACTTCGGAGGGCGATGCACGAGGGGGAGGATCGCATACCTGCAGGCAACAAGTGAAGTTTAATAAAATATGGGAATTTTATATTCAGATGTGTAATTTTGCATTTAAATGAGTAGGAATCTCATGAAACCTCGTGCACTTCTGCTTCAGCGTTGCCGGGAATCTGTGTTTTCTGTGTAAAACAAAACCCTCAGGAACCTGTTGTCCTTAGAGCTCCTCTTGTGGAGCCCTGCAGCACTTGATTTATTCTCTGCCATCAAATTTTCATTAATTTCTGGGTGGGTCAGAAATGACCCAGGGATTTCTTTTTATTTTTTCTTTTTTTTTTCACTGCATGTGGTTTTGCCACATTTATAGTGCTAAACATTACCGGAGCAATTCATCTTAAGCAGGTGTCCCCAGGGTGCAGCAGTAATACTGACCTGGGATTTAAACCCACAAATGCTTCATATGCAATTCAGCTCAAACATCAACACTTTGGGCTGCCACCGGGTATCTTGAAATTGGATTTAGGATAGATTACAGAGCTGAACAGCTGACATTTACTTTTACAGGAGTATTTGCATTTACAAACTGCAACAGCAAACACAGAAAGGTCACATAAATAAACAAATATATATATTCAGCTTCACAGCATCTCCTGCATTCCTAAATCTACACAGTTCATGGGGTGTAAGAGAAAGACTCTCGCCGAAAAGGGCAGTAACTGTAAGCAGTGTGAAAATTGCATGAGGCCGATATACAGGGCTGCTTGGAAGTATGCGAACCCTGTAGAGATGCTCATTATTCTTTTATTAAAAATTAAACTAAATGTATAAAATGAATAAAGTATTATGATTTACACACCTTGGTTTAACCAATGCAACTTGGACTTCGCTTATTTATGCACCTGAACTACTTATGTGTTTTGACTATACATGTGATTTGTTCTAAAGCAACATATGGAATTGGTCATTACACACCTACTGTCAGGTGAGAAAGAGAGATTCTCACTAAATAACACACACACACACACACACACACACACACACACACACACACACACACACATACACACACACCACCTGAAGCCGCTTGTCCTATACGGGGTTGCGGGGAGCCAGAGCCTAACCTGGTAATGCAGGGCGAAGGGCTGGAGGGAGAGGGGACACACCCAGGATGGGACACCAGTCCATCACAAGGCACCCCAAGTGGGACTCAAACCCCAGACTCACCGGAGAGCAGGACCCAGTCCAACCCTCTCCCCCCCCCCATTAAATAACCATTTTGTGGTAAAATGCAAGGAGTTACCATTCTTTGAAGCAGCACCGTTTCACCACCTGAAAATACTTTAATTGCTGGCATTAATTGTGACAAAAACTTGTTGGAGCAAAAACTTGGTCATTTCCTTCTAAATAGTGTTCTATTACCAAATGTTACCTGCAAGTCTCCACCCACAATTGAATCACTTTTCAGTGGTTTTTCATTTCTTTCATCACTTTTTTTGATGAATTTCCGTTCAAAGGTAAAATCACCTTGAACACCCTAACACTTACTTTCTGGGCAAAGCTCCATCCTACCTGCAGAATCTCATCAGACGATGTGGACACACCCATCTGGATCTCTGCGATCTGCATCTTTGGGTCATCTGGTTGACCATCTTGGGTAGGCCATAAATCACAATGCGGATTCTCACGACTTCTGTATCTCCGTTGGGGAGCTATCTGCCCCTCCTCTCAGTAAGAACTTGTGGATTCCTTTCCTCATTTTCAGAAAAAACTTAAAAACCACCTTTTATTTGCTCCATAAACATGTCCTATGTCCATATCCTATACATTAAAAAAATTGTGTTTATTGTGTAATGTATGCTAGTTTATGTATCTGTCTTAGGAAAAGAGCAAAAGTACACTTGCTAGAAGAAGAAACATTAACAAAAAAAAATATAACAACATGAAGTGGGAAAAAGCCCAGGCATCCAGTTTATTCCCCAAATCAATCACATTATTAGCAGGTTCCAAGATGTCCCTTTGCTCCTTGCTCTCTTCTGATGAAAGATATTGGTTAACTGAAATGCCTTTTAATGGCTTTACCATAATGAGTTCCGTACATGTGCTAAATCGTACTCATCAATCAAGAGACAGTTCATAGCTTTGCGGAGTCTACCATTAACACTGGGCCTGTATTTACGTTTAGCTGTGTATGTTCCCACAATGAGGCGAAACAATAAATTCATTTTTGGGCAAAATATGACTTAGATGAGGCTAATTTATATTGTGAGGAATGTCACGCAGCCCATAATTGGCAGTCCCACCTAGCCATATGTAGGTATGAGAGAGGTGGAACTGTAGTGGTTAGAGCTGCTGCCTTTAGATCTAAAGGTTGTTGGTTCAATCCCCACCTCCACCTGTACTACCCTTGAGTAAAGTACCTACCCTGAAAACTGCTACAGTGAAATTACCCTGCTGTATAGGTAAATAATTGTTTGTAGATTAATGTTGTAAGTTGCTTTGGAGAAAAGCATCAGCTAAACATACACAGTATATTACATGCTAAAATAGCAAGTCTGATGAGGTGAGGGTTAATTTTTGCTATAATCAGAGGGACATTTATTGCACGGCTCTGAGAAAAGAACAAACAGCAGCCACTATTCAACCGAATGTCCACCTGAAGAATGGAGCGGCACCTCTGCGTCATGCACTTTGGTCCTGGATGTCACATCAGCAGCGCATGCTTTGGTCAGTACTTTCAGGATTTGCACATTGTCAAAAACATGTCAGTGTGAAAGGCTTGAGGACATTGCCCCACTCTTGCACAGGGTTTATGTACCGTTGGTGGGAGGTTTCAAGCCTTTTCTCCCCGTGTAAAGGCTCAGAGGTGTCCGTAGCATGCATTGCAGGGATGGGTGCACTGTGCATTTAGGCTGTGCGTTTAATTATCAAGTCAAATACTGTACAATAATTATTCAATATTTGTTCCAGTTTGGAGATTAAGCAGCAGGGTTCTTGCGCCACCTTGTGGTCATTAGATGTAAACGAAAATTAAACCTACAGCAGGATGGTAGTTCATTGGTAAGTTATTTCGTTTTCGACAGAATCTCAAAGAATCACCTTCATTTGGGCAGTTTGCTCGGATTTCGTGACTAAGCAACCACTGGTTCCACAACACAGCAAGCAAAAAATAATGATTAATTTGTGAAGAATATCTGACATAACCGACATAACCAAGGAAGGGTCCTTCTGAAAACATTACTGCGAGGCCGAAACACTTCATTTCATTTTCATCCGCGATGAAAATCGCGTTCACTATTTGTAATCGGTGAGTTATTCAACAATCCCTCATTTTTCTTTCCGTTACGCGGGAGACATGGAAAACAACGCGGTTTACGCACAAAGAACAAGCGCGAGTTCGGGTCACGTGATACCCTTAGAAACATTGCGTCATTAAGACGTGTCGGTGTATTACAGAAGCTGTCTGACGTAAAACGCATGAGACAACTCAAAGCCGAACATGATTGGTTCGCTAGTAAATCCGGAAACTTCTGGCCAATGAGGGGAACCCCGTCACAGTACCCTGGAAACGTGAACCTCGAAACATATCCCCAATAAGAATGATAGGAACTGTGAGATTCCGTCCTCAGGATACAGATACGTAGTGTGACTTGCACTAAAACAGAGAAAATTATTTATGTTAGGAATATATGTGTTTCCTGTGAGAAATACTAAAATGCATCTCCATAAAGCTGATTTTTACTACGAAAATGGAGATGAACGCCTCAGCAATAAATGAATGGTCTACGTACATGATTCGTTCGTAATTTTATTACTATCCAAATACTAGAACTGATAAAAAAAATTACAATTCTAAGATCGATTGACAATTCGAAATAAAAAATTTTACTTCATGGGTTGTGAGAAACTTTTTTTCCACCAATTACATCTGATGAGCTCTGTTTTATCCGTTTTATTTTAATCGTCTTGTAGGTTATATTACTGCATAGATAGATTTGTAGTGTTGAATCGTACGTAGACAATCAGTGGTTAATAGGAGCATAGCACATTCTCTTATTTTTATTTTTTAGATCTAGCCCTGTAGTAAAAGTTAGCAGTAGCAGAACCAATATTTATGTAATGAATTAAAAGTTAAAACGAGCGACTACCAGGAGTGGGGTTCGAACCCACGCGGACACACGTCCATTGGATCTTAAGTCCAACGCCTTAACCACTCGGCCATCCTGGTTGTGTTCCTTATTGTGCTGGAAGCGCTGGTAATTCACCTTATAACACATCCTACGTTGGTGTATTGTTTTTTAAATGTGTTTTGTTTGTGTTTTTTGCTTCTTCTTTTTTTTTTTTTTGAGAAAATTAAATGGAACTGGAACATAACGAGTGAGCTCTTCCGTTCAAATCATTCCCACAGCGCCGCGGCGCCATTTTAGTCACTAAAATTAGTGGCTGATCAGGCTGATGTCTTTCGACTACGTCGAGTTTTAAAACGCGATTTCTCAAACAGAAAATTAAATTAAATTAAATTAAATTAAATTAAATACGACTCCATGAGCAAGCAGACACACGTTCTCAAAATTGTACCGTACGATTCCGTTCGTTTTATTCGGCTGCTGAAAGACGTGTTTATTATCTATTTTTTTATGAACAGCCTTCACCACCAGCAGCCAAGAATAAGACATAAAAGTCATAACACACGAAAATACAATGTATCTTCGTGTGTTATGACTTTTATCTTCCGACATCTTTGTAACTTGAACCTTTGATAGCGCTTTTACTTCGTTTTTCTTACTTCCTTTTCAGAGTGAGAACAACATGTCTGAAGATTGACTGTGACCCAAAAAAAATGTTAAAATGTTAATACATATTTGTGTATAGTAGCTATAGTATGGTATAAAATAGTAATCCTTCCTTATCCGACTGTCTCATACCACATTTTATAAGATATTGCAGTTATTTGGTGGACATAAAAGTGCTCTCAAGATGTGAATGGAAACGCAATTGATGGTAAGTGAAGGCCTGTGAGAGAATAAGGGGGGAAACTGTGTCAAAATCCCCTAAAATGATGTTACTGAGCACAGAATGTGACCCACAGTTGACCCACGTATCTTCACTTTACAACATGTTCGCACTGGCAAAAGTGCGGTCTCCTGAAAGTAAGACTAATGTTTTTCTACTCTCCAAAAGCACCGAACAGCACAGTCACTGGTAAGTGGTGAGTTGCACTGTTTAAACCGTGCGAAGCCGTTATAATGAAAACATAATTAAACTGTCAGAGGAGATTTTACCTCCAGTGGTGTTTCACTTCCTGTAAAAATGTAAGTTTTTTTTTTTTCTTTGCACAGGCCAGTGTTTCCTGCTTGGTTCAGTCAACATATCACATCAGTTTGCATTTCTCTTTCACAGATGTGCACTATTACTACATTACACCTTTGATTTGGTTGCACGCCACTGATGACACATTAATAAACATGGACAACTATGAAACCGCTGATTGAAAGGCTCGTGCAGTGCGGCTCCGGCCTGCCCGGGCTGGCAAAGTGCGCAAATGAACATTAATTTCAGGAAATGTTATTGTTTTTACTGTAAGGTGCACATACAGGCACATGGCGTGTTGCTTTTGATGTAGATTTCGGACTTTTCTTCGAAGACTTCAGTTTATATGCTTTCGAGCTTTTACACGGCGAAGGAGGCTTTGACTTTCGCTTTGAAGAAGGCCGGACAAAAAAACTGTTCAATAAATCAAGAGGAAAGTCCGGAAAAGCCAGTTTGAGCTGATCTTATAATTAGTCTGTTTCCGCCCTTTAAGTTTTACTGCGTATTTATCATTTCAAATCATTCTCAGCTTCTGGTTTCCAGCTGGTGCAAAAGAATCACTCTCAAATCCAGGCTTCACTCAGAGTTGCTCAAAGTCCATTTTAACCTGATTACACACTTCGATCAAAGGGAACAGTTTATTGTTTTTTCAGTTATAATAGGAGGGAAAATTTTCTTACATATTTTTGACTAAAAGAAAATATTGCATCTGTCAAAATACAGACTCTTTGCCAGACAATGCAAAATATTCTCAGAAATACATGAAATACACAGCAGAGCATTTAAATTAGACACAGCAGTTCCAGTCGTACTTTATTGCCTGTGACATGTATGCTGCAAATTCAGTATATGTTGAAATAATTGTGCAACACACTCTCAGGCTTAACTGCACTTTCTTGCAACACTGCGTATTTCACAAGCCTTTCTTTCACAATATCCATTAAAAAAAGTCAAAGACTTCAATGAAAAAAGTTAGGTGTTGAAACTTGATAAATTTTAGAGTTCCACAAATATTAAAATAATTGTTAATATTCACATAAATATTATTACATTTGTGCTTATTGAAAGATAAATATTCATCAGTTCTGATATATGGAAGGCAGCTGAAGTTACAAACAATTCTGCATACTTGTTCACTTATATTTCATCAGAATGTAAAATTACATGAATGCGTGTAAGAAAGTATGGAATTTCCTGGTGAAACACGAAGAGAAATTCAAGTGAAAGTTCACCTGAAAGTTCTAGCATGTTAAATTCTCACAGTAACAACAGCACTGCTGTTATCTTAACAGTTACAACCAGATACTGTAAAGCGCTTGACAGTTTTTTGCACGCATGTTGCAGCGGTTAAGCTGTAGCCTTTTTTTTCCTATCACTATTTCAAGTGTTATATTTCTACATTCATGTGAAGAAAAAAAGAAATGTAAGGCTCTTCTAAAGAAGTATGAAATGGTAAGCCAGTTGTCTGGTCATCGTTTCCGAATTTCCCATTGTTCCTGCACGTTTGTATGCACTGTGGTGATGATGTATGAAGACAAGCGCAACAAATTTGCATCACTTTGAATTCTTGACAGAGGAAAAAAACTGGTGGACCTCATCAGTATTATGTACATATGCAACCTTTTAGTTAAGTTCACAGAAATGGAATGAAAAACAAGAAATGTCCTCTGTGTCTTCACTACATTATTTGCAGCAAGGAAAGCAGCAGCAGAACAGCTGCTTGCAAGGATTTTTCTTCTTGTACTTGGCAGCTTTCTTAATTTGGGAGTTGGCTGTCCTCACATAATTCTGCGTGGAAAGCACGTTGGTCTCAATGTTCTCCAGCATACACCCCTGCTCCTCCACCAGCAGGGCCATCTGAAAGAACAAGTCATGGATGTCCCGAATGCGACTTTCCAGATCCAGGAGCTCCTTGTGGCGGTTCTCGATCTCGTTGAGAGCAGAACGCGCTGTCTTCCCGTCAGTCAGCAAGTTTTCCGAGAATACGTTCCACTTCCCTGTCTCAATCATCTCTTCGATCTGGTCACCTGTTACCTCCTGGCCCATGATCTCCACCTGCCTCTGGATGCGTGCTTTGCAGTTCTCCTTCTGGGTCATCTCAGCCTCGTTGTATTCGGTCATGGCCGCATGGAAGCTTTTGGTCAAGGAGGTGTACTGGGAGCGTACCATCCGAACCACAGCGGCGTTTATCCCATACTGGTCCTCCAGGTCCTTGCTGAGGGCCCCCAGCTTTTGCAGGCGCTTGTAAAGTGCCTCCCCCCGGGTCTTGATGTCACGGGCGATGGCATTGGAATCCCGCTTGATGCTGCTGATACGCCGGACCGAGGTAAGGAAGCGGGTGTTCTGCTTACCCAGCCGCTTCACGTCCATTTTGAGTGCTGCAATCTCCTTTCTCATGGACTGTGCCTCTGTAAAGATGTCCTCCATGGTTCCCTCAGCTTGGAACACCACGGCCTCCTGATCCTGTTCAGCTCCATCTTCTCCACCATTTACCTCACTGACATCCGCCGAATGCTGGATGACCGTGTGCAGTTCACGCAACCTGTCTTTCATCCTGCCTGCAAAGCAGAGGAGCTGTCATTAGGGGCCTTTGGAACCAGGCAACAGGAATAGTACTCTTATTATTATACAGTATTGATAGATCAGAAAACTCCATAGAAAACCCACATATTTATTTAAACCTAGCAGAGTACTGGGAGAGAGGCCCAGTTTAGCATATCTTCCACACCTCTGTTGCTGCAAATTAAAGAAAAAAGATAGGAGAACACGCTTACGATTAGTGAGATTAATACTATGCATAAGTTTCCTTCTTCAGCATGCATGTACATTAGGTAAAGAGATAAATATGTGCAATGCAGAGACCTCAAGACAGGTCATGATGGCGTCTTTCTTGGACCAGCAGCTGAGACCAGTAACACAAACATAAACGTAGTGTAAATAATATGAGGAGTATTGAGTACAACAATAACAGTAGTCGAAACAATGGAACAACATGACTAAAAAAGAGACAAGAATAGAAAAAATGGGAAGTAGTGGAGAATGACATCGGAAAACATTGATGAGGAACCAAGAATACAGGACATCTACTAGTGAAAAACTGGGTTTTTTGTCCCCATCACCCCCTCGTTTTCATAATTTAACTCATTTGACACCCGTAAAATAAAGAGAAGTAATGTTGAAATGTCTGGAAATTCACACTTTTTTGCTCAAATTGATTTGTTGGTTTCACAAATTCCAGTGGGACGCTTCTTGTCCACAGTCGACCACATTCATTTCAACACAGGTGACGCTGCTAATTCTCCCAACACACCTTGGGAGTGGAGCAGTCTTTGCCAAACCAGTCTGCTCTCCACCAAAAGAGACTGCGAGAAGCGCAGAGGTATAACTGCAGGAATCCAAGGAAACGTCTTTCACAATTAGCTCCTGTAGTTCTTCCCAGTCAGCACATGGGTGGAACACATGGAGCCAAGCAGGATACTTCTTGTTTCTCCCACTCGTTGCCAAACAATATACACGGCACAGGGTGTGGACGGCTGAATATTATACCTTGCACCTGCTGTTTCTAAAGGCCAACCCTAAAAGTTCTCAGGTTTATCAAGATTAATACAGGCAAAGCAATGCCAGCAAAACAAAGAAAGATCACGAGGTCCTGTTTGCAGTAGACCTGTCAATAAGAACTACCCTTAACTACAGCTAAATTTAACCAGTGCTGTTTGGCCGTCTTTAAAATGCATGCATTTCACTTCTCTTGTCTGAAACTGAGTTCTCTCTTTGTTAGACATCTGTTTCCAAGAGATGACATATGACACCGCAATGATTTCTTTGCAGGATTATTTTCAGGCATGTGCACTCTGCTCTTCCCTATGCGCACTATGAAATCACAATATTCATAGGTTTATTAACAGTCTAAATGTGATTAAGGTGCAGGTGGACTGGCTCTGGGGATTAATTACAATAAAAGTGACCGTATTTGGTGTTGCCACCATTAATTTAATGCATCGTCCCGGTTTAGTTACCCCATGAATTCTAGATTCACATCACTGTTCCCTTCTGACACCATTTCTGAATCCATCTCATTTTATGTAATGTGCTGGTTAATGTGTATTGAGTCATTTCATGTTTCACAAATATTTCTATATAAAGACAATGAGCAGTGTTTGCATTCTGAAGTGAAGTTGAGTTTAAATCTGAATGATATTAGTCTGTGAAATAATTGCAATTCCATAATTATTTTGGTAGAAGCATATTTTTATTGTTACCTATAATGAACCTTAACTTATAATCTGTAAGATACCTAGGGAAGACACAAAATACACTGATCATAAAAGGAAGAGCTGGTTATGTTATGTCAAGACCTATTGTATATTTCTTAATAACATTTCTCACTCTTCTCCATTCTGTGTGAGCTTATGTCCATGTGTGCAGTATAATTTTGTTTTTGGAACCCTGCTCAGTGGTGCATTACATGCAATTTTGAGCTGATCTTTTAACCTGTAGGTCATGCTCAGACCATGAGTTCACCAAGTGTATAATCAGCAAGGAAATTAATCCTGGGGTTGTGTTCTGGTCAAATTTAGCCCATTTGCAAGTTTTTGTCATCATAAATATGGTTTCTGTCCTTTGATTGCAATGAGGCTTGTTAACATCTGCAGTACTGGGCGTATGGACATGTAAAATAAATTATAAGCAGTTTGAAATTTTCTACATCTGAGGTGTGTGCAGTCAGATCTGGAGGGTCATAGGAAATGAACAGGTAGGGCTATAACAAAGAACAAAGCAACATCATATGCACAACTGAGGACAGGCATTGGCCTACAAGTGGTCTTATTTCAGGTAAATGTGGTCTATAGTCCACGAAATCCAAAAATAAGAGCAGAATTTAATCACTGGGAATGATAATGACTAGAAATGAAGTTGGTTAAAGCAATAATATGTGGAGAGAGTATGTTTTATAACAGCTTTAGAAATAATTACAATGAGTTGCACAATTTGTCTGGGAACATAAAAAAACCCAGAAATCTGTCTCAAACACAACTCAAGGATTTGTCTGGATTATTTGGACCATCCGTGCCACTCCGATAACCCTCAGACAGGCGGTGGTTTGTGGCAGAAGGGTGGGTGCAATATGCTGTCTTTCAAGCAGTCATTATGAATATGCAGTTCTTCAAACAGGAGAGATAGAGGAGGTTCTTCAAACAGAGAGGTGTCACCCAAATGAGTAAATAATAGGCTACTGGTGGACTCTCCATGAACGCAGACTGTCGCCTTTCCTCACTTCACAACAAGTGCTTTGGTTTGGTTTCACTGAGAAACTCCAGAAGAGACTGAGACCAGATGCCCCAAATCCACTGGTGTCCCTCAGCTGCTATGAACATTAACATTTGATTACTACAGTAACTGAAGCGCTCGCAGGGTAACTGACCCAAAGGTGTTTCCTTCAAGCAAAGAGCAGGATGTGTAAATTCGGCGTTTCGGAACCCGTTATTATATTAATAATACTCAATCGTGAGGGCTGTACCTGTACTTCCCCTCGTCGAAGAAACGGGGAGCGCATCACTTTCTGGACTTTTCCACACGCGTTCTGTGTCTTTTCAGGTCAGGACGGGTCCGGGCGCCTTGTCTTCGCGACCACTTTTTCCTTCCCGTTTTGCCGCTCCTCGCCAAGCAACTGACTCACTCGCCGCGCGCGATCTTGTGCATAAAGTCGCGGATTACTTCGATCGCAGTATACACAACAGACTATGATTAGCAGTTAAATCACACATTTTCACTGAGCACATATTATATTCATCCTCGTATTCAGCAGCGGACCGAGCGTCCAAGACGCGAGCTGAAACAAGAGCGGACGACGACGTGTGCCGAGCGCACGATCGATCTCCCTCCCGAACGCGCCTTTTAAAACTTGGCCATGAGTACAACTGTGCAATAAAACTCGACTTGCGTTACCTTATAGTGTCGTGCCGGGTCGACGAAGGAGAAATAAAAGCAGTGAGGGGATCATCTGCCAGGGCATTGCAAGATCTTCATCCTGGTCTTCTTTGGTCCTGATCTTGGTTCTGCTCTCGGTCCTGGTCTTGAACTTGGTCCTGATCCTGATCCTGCTCTCGATTCTACATACACTGTCACAGCGTTGAACGCATGCATCTTTTTCAGGAACTACCAACTGTGATGTGGGTGGGTGGGTGGATCCCCCAATACTTTGACTTGTGAATTTACTTGCTCATCCTGCCCTTTTTTTTTTTTTTTTTACATAGGCTGTTACCCATAAATGGCGCAATTTCCCTCTACTCCTTTCACTACCCAAGCTTTTCATGAACCTCTCCATCACTACTTCATATCCATCACAGAAGTTTAAAGTTTAACTTGAAGACCAGGAAATCAGCCAGAGACCCAGTTTTCTAATGCGTCCGCGAGTCACAGAAAGTCCTACAACGTAGTCTATGAAATCAGAAGTACATTTTTGGCCGTAAACTTTGTGAACAGGAAGAATGTAGTCAAAGTGGTTATAATGCAGTCAAAAAGCCGAGGCAGCGTTTGTGGTTTTCACGATGTGTAAGAATTGAAAGACACAAATGTTCCTCTATTAAAAAAAGCATTTCCTGAATGACAAAGTGTACTGATGGTTGACCAAAGTAAGACTTCAGATGCAGTAAATTTTTATGAGCCTACAGCACCATACTTTCGATGTACTCATCATTACAGAACGAAAGATGATGCAAAAAGTGTTATTTAAGTTGGCCAGCTAAGGAACGAAGAAAGTGTCAAGATGCTCAAAAGCCTGTTTGGTTGTACAGCAGCAACTGGCTTCTGGGATTTCTCAGCTACACCCGTGAAGTGCAGTCATAGGCTGTGAACTGTGCCACTGGTTTCTATTTTAGAAACAATCATCGCCACATATGGTAACCACGTGACAGACCACCTCAGTTCCCATCACAGTGCTAGATGTGTCAGAGTGACAAGCACTTTTCTCTGAAAATGTAGTGTAGTGGGTCACCTTCACCTCGCCCTGCATTTTCTGAGGTTATAGAGGATGCGCAAATTACGCTTACCCACCTAAGAAACCCAACCTCAATGTGGAAGCGTGCAGTTACCATCTACAGTTAGCCCTCATTTACCTAATGAAATACGTTCGCAAGAACTGTTCAATATCAGTCCGACTTTGCATTCGGCAAACTGGACATCTCTCCATTTGCATGGTAACAGGGGCCTATTACAGATAGAGGAGAACACGCCTAGTCTTGGACGAGTCAGTAGCATGAGGAACGGTGCTTTTCATTTACGTCTCCTGGTGTTCAGCGAAGCATCTTACAATAGCTGGGTCAACAGCAACCGTTTTAAAAATAATCGGAAAGGTAATTCCATAACTGATGACATGAAATTAGGAAGGAAGGAGACCCCTCAAAACTGCTCATGACATTACGTAGGAACAATAAATTGGTTTCATAAATGGGGAGTTTTTTTTTCATGTATCATAAGTGGTTTGGCTTCTAAAAAAAGGCGAGTGGCATTAGTTTGAGGTAAGCTGTGAAAACTGTGCCATATTTCACAAGTTCTGGTACATCCCCTGACAGGAGTAATATCTGTACTTGTTACGGTCAGCTTCCCTAGTGACAGTAACCCTGACTGCAACACCAGGTTACGAACAACCAAATATAACCAAACTTTCTTCAAAAACCACACCTGTGTGCATATCATATATATTTACACACACACATATATTATATATATACACACACTATATACATTATACTATGTACATATGCTATATTTATAGAGTGTCGGCCCAGAATTTAAAAATTGGGCCTTTTGCAGCCTCAATCATTATATTATTAAAACCGTAACAAAAGTACAAAAAAGTAAAAGGAGAATGTGGTTGTGCATTTGGGGTTGAGATCGTACCTGTTATTACAGTGTTTATATTCAATGTTGAAAGATAAGTCAGCACTTTATTGGCCAAGTACCTTTCCACGTATGAGAAATTTCACACGGTCGGTCCACTTTCAGGCGCACGTAACAAAACAAAACAACACCGAAGAAGTAAAATAAGCGTAATAGCAAAACTGGAAGAAAACAATGCTATGGAAATGGAACGTGCATGGAACGTGTATTACATATAAATAGGATTGATGGCTCTTTTACGAATATATTATGAATGAATGTTAATAAATACACTACTTTGGGATGTGTACTGTGTTAACAGTGCAAAGTCTTACCTGTATTCTGTTAATTTAGGAGCTGCTTGCTGACAGTGGAGTCTTATGTTCCATTCACATGTGGATATGGATAATGATGTACAAAACTGTGACTTTTGCCCCTGATATTTTGACTGATACAAAATACTGTTTTACTTTCTCTTTGGAAAGTGACTGGTATGACCACATTTCCACCCTTACCAGAACTCAACAGTCAACATTGATTCCGTGTACCCTGTTGGCCTCCCCGGTGGCTCTCCTCCCCCTGGGCACAGAATGAGTTGTACAGGTTGCGGTTTGACTCAGAGCTAAATGAACGTCCCGTTATCGACTGGAGTTCCGCGGTAACAGCGCTCAGCTGGCTTCGTCACCACTTGTCCCTCGCTCGAGGGCTCGAGGGCGCGAGGGCCGCCTACACACCTGTTGATGCCTGGCTGTGAAAACTATCTCACGGCATGGAGAAAAAACGGTGATCTGAACCAGACGCTTCTTAGAATATACGGGGAGGGGTCGCCATGAACTGCTGAATTTAATACCTTAAAAGCTAAGACTAAATGCAGATTGAAACTGGATAAAGTGACAAAAACATGCGGTGGCTCTCAAATTCACATTAAAGGTCTCTAGGTTTAGACAGGAATCATGTCTTAGGATTGGCTCCTCCTCAGTCTGGTGGCATCATCCGCATTCCAAGATAGTTAAAACAGAGTAAAAAGTCTTTCTTTTACTGCAAGTACGTACAAATTTTGGAGAAGAGCACTTACCTTGAAGTGGCACCATGAAAATTACCCAGCTGTGTAAATGGGTAAATCAGTGTAAGGAGCTTAATGGACAAACACTTAAAGTCACTTTGGAGAAAAGCATCAGCTAAGTGAGTGAATAATAATAATAATAATAATAATAATGGCAAAGGAGATTAAACGGTTGTTTGCTATCTGGCACATGCAGTGATCGCAGTGACCTCCCGCAGGCTGTTCGATGGCGAAGGAGCCCGATGGGTCGTGTGTGGCTGGTTACCTATTCCTCTCAGAAGCAGAGGGGACGTTCCCCTACACCAGAGGAAGCAGAAGCGCGACTCACTGTACCGTGACTGGAAAGTGACTCACAGGCTGGGCGAATCTGAGCATGAGTGAACACAGCAAGCATTTCTCTGCGTGCCGATTGCTGCCGGTTTTCTGAAAATACCACCTCTCACCCACCTCCCCACACAAGCTGAAGCACCCAGGCAGAGATCAGATGCAGAGCATTTCCTGATGAATTTAATATGACTAACAATGAGAGTTGAGGCAGCGCAGAACGCACTGGAAACTGAAGAAACGAAGCTGATGAAAAGATGAAGAAAACTGAGTGCATTTTATTGTGGTTTCCTGACAGCTGCGGCACAGAATCAGCAGTGAAGTGTTTCCTCGTGAAGAAAGTCTGTCCAGATGAGTATGGGATGTGGGTCATTATAAAACAAAATGCTTTCACTAAGACATTACAGCCAGTGTTTAAGCAAACAAACAAAAAAAAAAAAAAACGGCAAGTACTTTTACAGTTTCACAGGCTGAAAATGTTAAAAAGTAACACACTTGATTTAATGACAAGTACTGCAAAAAATGATAAAAGGATTTAAAAGACACCATACTATTTACAGCTATCAATGCTCCGTGTGGAATTGATTTTTTCCCAGTCTTTATTGGGTAAAGAGTCACGTGGTGCTAATTAATATTTTCTCTCATTCCTTGTTACCTTATTACCTATTAATTGTTTCATGTTTAATTAATTGTTTAATGTGTACCTATTAACTACATATTAATTGTTACTGTACGTTGTAAGTCGCTTTGGAGAAAAGCGACAAATAAATGAATAAATGTAAATTCTGTCTTTAATTCAAACAAAACAAAAATATATATAAAATGGCATGTGCCTTAACCTCTAGTGCCTTCTGTGATATTATTTCAGATGGATGAGAAGCCGATATTACACACCTACGCTGAGTCCAGCTGAAGTGCTGGTCACAAAGACCGTACAAAATTTTGAAATAATATATCAGCAAACACAGGAACCGTTATTTTCTACTTTGCATAAGTCATCCGTCCTCATACATGCACGTAAAACCTAAAAAAAGAGAAGTCAGTTTACAGTGTAATGAACTGTTCTGATTGCAGCGCCATAATTGTAGGTGTAAATAAGGCCTCTAGGCCAGAAAATTATAATATGATAATATATAAGATATTATGATATATACTGTATATGTGATATATATGATAAATAGATGATAAATAGATGATAGATATATATGATAATATAAAATATTATAATATATATTATAATATAATTTGTTTGTTCAGCAGACGGTTTTCTCCAATGAATGCATGGCTTGGACTCTGCAATACTATTCAAGACAAAGCTCAGTCTATATTTAAGGTGTTTTCTCTTGTACCTCTTTCAGCGTGAATTTGTTTCCAGTTTATGTCACCTTCAGACATGCGCAATTAAATTTTCCAGCAAAACTGTTCAGCTGTCCATTTTTGGGACACACTTATGAAATTATCACAGCAGGGACCCAGAGCGGTTTCTTTCAGCCATACGGCAAAGTTAATACTGGACAGGATGGCAGTGAAGCGCAGGACACTGACACACACAGACACACACACAGCCGAACACACGAAAGCGCACAATAGCCCTTAGGGCAATTTAGACTCAGGGAACCCAAACACTGTGTATCTTTGAAACGTGGAAGTAAACCGGAACGGCCAGAGGAGAACTCACAGAAACACTGGGAGTCGTTCCAACTACTCCACTGTTCACCCACTTCTGCTGGATTTACTACTTCAAGACCAATAACACAAACACAACAGCTGGGTATTTTTATCCTGAGCTGCTTTAGCCACACACACCCAGACAGTGATACATATAATTCATATACAGTATGTATCCCTGCATATGTATAAAGGCAAATACACTCACATACGGTACATGTCCCCTCCAAGGCATGCTCCCCCCACCAGCCTTGCGGTTGCATATGTACAGTACTGTACAAAAGTCTTAGGCACTTAGATGTTTCACAAAAATACTTGTTTTAGACGGTTATTTAATGTCTTCTGCATTCGTGTCAATGGGAAAGAGCATAGATTTCCAAGCGTTCCTTTTGCAAAAGTTACAGTATTACAGTAAGGGTTTTGTATGTATTTCTGGAAAGATGGTACACACACACTGTCTGAGACCCCATGTCCCAAGCAGGGTCACGGTGAACCGGAACCTAACCCAGCAACACAAGGCACAAGGCTGGAGGGGGAGGGATACACCCAGGACGGGACGCCAGTCCATCACAAAGCACCCCAAGCAGGACTTGAACCCTAGACCTGCCAATGAGCGGAACCCGGCCAAGCCGCCGTGACCCCGCTCGGGACAAGCGGTTGTTGACAATGGATGGTTACTAAGCTTTGAAGGAAGTTTACTAATTAAGAGCATTCATTTTGGAAACATTCTCATTTTACAGCTTTTTTCCCAACCAAGTACCTAAAACTTTTGAACAGTACCGTATATCTTTATATATTGTATATATGTACATATGCAAAGAATGTACACTTACAGATCTCTGCAAGACACGTAAAGATTGACACATAAATACACTTATCTATATATCTATCTATATGAAGATAAGTAAAGACAGCGCTTGTAAAGCGCTCAGGGAGCAGGAATGTTTGTCATGTAGTAGGGATAGGATTCATACGGCATGAAGTTTACTCACTTATGTTATGGTCACCGCAGTAATAGTACATCATAGGTTTAGCATTTGTACACTCTTTAGCTTTACTGCTGTATTGTGGCTTGAGGTGGGCACTGCTGATCATCCTGGACCACCAACCTGGTTTCCCACCAGTAGGAGCTGTAGTGGTTAAGGACATACAGTGCTGTGAAAAAGTATTTGCCCCCCTCCCTGATTTTTTGGGTTTTTTTTTTTTTTGCATATTTGTCACAGTTAAATGATTGAGATCCTCAAACAAATTTTAGTATTACACAAAGATGACCCGAGTAAATACAAAATGCAGTTTTTAAATGATGATTTCATTTATTAAAGGAAAAAAGCTGTCCAAACCTACCTGGCCCTATGTGAAAAAGTAATTGTCCCTTAAACCTAATAACTGGTTGTGCCACCCTGCAGGCTGCAGGTTTAAGTCTCACTTATGCCACTGCTGTAGTTTTACTCTTTTTCACTCCACTGAAAATACCCATTTACAACAGCTGTGAGCCCCTTTGGATAAATGTGTGAACTGAGCAATGACACATTTACAACAATCCATCCATCCATCCATCCATCCATCCATCCATCCGTCCGTCCATCCATCCATCCAGTCCACTCTCATACCTTGTATGAGAGTACAGTATGAGGCACTGACAGGTGTACTGCAAGCATGTTCAATTTAAAATTCATTTTAAAAATGATTTAAATTTAAAAATCAGTAATTCTGTACGAGGACAGGGATACAAATACATGCTGATAGAAATAATTCTAATAAACATCTGGAAAAATGTCATTTGTAAGAGCTAATCCTGAGGACACATTTGTGCCAGCCAATTATCCACAAAAGACATTAACAGCATTTAGTTGATTCTTCATTTGTTTCAGGTCTTATTTTCATGAAGACAGTAAAATTATTCATCTGTTACCCAGAAAAGGTGGAACCTGAGTGTAACAGACATGCATTGAGCGCCACCTACTGTTCACTTATTCAATTTGTCCAGTCCTCTCTGTGTGTGTGTGTGTGTGTGTGTGTGTGTGTGTGTGTGTGTGTGTGTGTGTGTGTGTGTGTGAAAGAGAGAGAGAGAGAGACATAAGGACATTAAATCTTTCTTAAACACACAAGAACAGAACAGTAATCTGCAGTATTTGTGGGTAAAATTGTATGGTCATGTTTGTCTTTTAGCAAAAAAATGATCAGAAAACTTTCCTTAACTACTTGTCCAAGTCAGGGCTGCAAGTGTCCTATAGTCTATCCTAGAGGTAAAGGGCGCAAGGTCAAGTAGGGTACACCCTGGACCCAATACTGGTCCACTGCAGGGTAGCCACACACACCCACACACACTGGGCAATTTAGAGGCACCAATCACTCTGAAGCACATGTCTTTGGAGTGTGGGAAAAGCAGAACACCCAGAGGAAACCATCACAGATGCAAGGAGAACGTGCAGACTCTACCACAGACTGAGCTGGATTCGAACCCAGACTCCATGAAGCAGCGGTGCTACCCACTGCGCCACTGTGCCACCCTGTTTCATCATTTGCCATATTATAATGAAGTTTAAATGTTTGCATGTGTTATAAGTTAGGGTATAGGTGTGTACTTATTATAGGTGAGGTTATACACACTGATGCGTTAGGCCCTATGGGGGGACGAGGCCCCGAGGTCGGCCTAGGACACGCTGGAGGGATTATATCTCCCGGTTGGTCTGGGAACGGCTGGGGATCCCCGGTCTGAGCTGGAGAAAGTTACGGGGGGCTGGGGCGGCTGGGCCTCTCGGCTCTCCCTGTTGCCATCGCGACCCTAGACGGACAAGCGGGCAAGAAAATGGATGGATGGATGGATGGATGGATGTATAGGGGGTTTCTATCATCCCAAAATACTTTATATTCCGTACCATCCCTCGGCAGATTTTGGACCCTGAGACAAAATAGGATGAAAACATCAGCTGGTTCCAGTTACAGAGTCTAAAATCTAACATTAATGAAAAGATCTTGTTAGCACAGGACGCCAGCCTTTCAAGAGTTTATTCAATTCACACGCGGTTTGTTGCATGAGACGTCTCATAAAGTCAAGATTTATCCTCCCTCATGACTATATTTTATATTTTTAAGTGTCTTCTATTGCTATGGCCAGGTATGGCTCCGGCTACAACCAGTTCCTTTGCTTTTTTTATTTTTTTACCTGGATGCATCATCAGTGCTGTAAAAAAAAAAACTAGAAAAACAAATATAAGAGTCCTAAAAGCACAACGTGCGCATCCTATGAGAAAAAGATTTTCTTTTTCTTTTTGGATTGCCATTATTTTTAGTGCCATCAGAACCTTTTTCCTTCTCCCAATACAAAAGATTGCACTTCATGGCTTTGTCTTTTGTATCTGTGATGAATATACTTAAATATGTCTCTCAGCACCACTAAATAGATTAACAAGGTCTGTAATAACTGAAAAATTTGTTGCAAGATTGTGAACGAAATTTATTAGCTCTGTAATATGAATATTAAATTACCTTTAGAAAATTTCTATCTTGCTAAAATATATAAATCATTTTAGTTATGCTCATCTAGTAAAAGGAGGTTGTTACAAAGTAGTTAGTGTTCTACCAATAATGGAATCTCTCAATCTCTGCACAGCGAGTAATGTTGCTGTCTCACAGCACCTGGGTGGTGCGATAGGACATGGGTTCGATCCCCACTCAGTCTTTGTGGATTTTGTATGTCCTCCCCATGCCTGCGTGGCTTTCCTCCCACAGTCCAAAGACATGCTGTTCAGGTTGCCCCACAGTGTGTGAGTGACAGAGAGAGAGTGTGTGTGTTCCACTGATGTATGGATGAGTGACCCAGTGTAAGTAGTGTATCTAGCAGTGTAAGTCACCATGGTGAATAAGGTGTGTGTGAGTTCATTGGAGATTGCTTTGGAGAAAAGTGTCTGCTAAATAAATAAATTTGAATTCATTCTAGAGCTTTGCCTCAATTATTTTTACAGTACATATTACAAAGTAGAGGGGGCGCAGTGGCACAGTGGGTTGGACCAGGTCTTGCTCTCCGGTGGGTCTGGGGTTCAAGTCTTGCTTGGGGTGCCTTGCGACAGACTGGCACCCTGTCCTGGGTGTGTCCCCTCCTCCTCCAGCCCTACACTCTGTGTTGCTGGGTTAGGCTCCAGCTCCCCCTGACCCCAAATGGGACAAGCAGTTCAACCAGTGTGTGTGTGTTGTTACAAAGTGAATAGGCCATAAAACAACTCAAGTACACTTTATCTCCAGAATACAAAAATTAAGAAATTTTATATTATCAAAACATTGCTTAGTTTGCTCAGAAGCACAGCTATTATTATTTTGTGGGCAAATTTCTCCAAAATAACAAATTGTTACTTACAGAATGACATTTTATGAAACATTGCTTTAATATCACAAGTCATTTCATAAATTACTTGTTGCGTAAATACGCACTGTTATACAATTTGAAACACTGACCATAAGTAATTTAAAAATGTACCGACTTGGGTTGTTTACCATACATGTGATGCTCAGTTCACATGTTCTTGTTTAATCTTCAAATTTCATTTGGACGGCTCAGTTCACTTTGGAATAACATTTGACCAGTCAGTTGACTTTAATTTGCTCTATTTTTCAGTTATTATCTGCCCTCCTACGGACCTTCTATGCGCTGATAGGATCTTTATGGGTTGACATTGTCACTGATCAGTCAGGTTTGTTTTTAATACAAATATTCTAAAATCTCTTCCTGTAACAGTAATTTCATTTTTTGATAAAGTTCTTCAATGCCTCTGTTTCTCAGCATAATGACTCCCTTATGTTTCACTTCTATTAAAAACCATGTTGTTCCTGCGTAGTGGGTTGGGGGGGTCAAAAAGGACTTCTGCATGACTGGATGAATGGAAGAATGGATGAATGAATGATTGGATGAATGAATAACACCCAGCTGATGAGAGGAGCGGATAGTATCTGGCTGATAAAACATATCTATTGACGATAGAATTATTTCTTTCAAGTCACTGTTAACAGGTTCAGTACGTTCTCAGCAAACATTTACATTTGCATTTGTTCATTTTGCAGACGTTTTTTCTAAAAAGTGACGTACATCTCAGGGAACAATATAAAGAGTGCATCATATCAACAGGAGGAGAGATCTGGATGCAGATGTGATTCTTGAGTACAGTCAATTTGTCACATTCCATCACATAAACCAATATACATCAGACAAGTAGCTGTAAAGAGGATTTTCTATTATTAAAGAAATTGTCATTAAAAAAATTATTAAATGTAACCAACACGCTTTTATCAAACACTTACAAGATTGGGGGGGAGTGAATCGAAAAGAGGTGAGTTTTGAGACAATTTTTTGATGTAGAGAGAGATTCAGCAGTTCTGAGTGAGGTGGGATGGTCATTCTACCACATCGGAGCCAGAACCAAATTCCTTTGTGCTTTTGATTTTGGACTTTTGTGCGTAGGACCACCAGGCTGGCAGAGGTGGAGGAGCGTAGCAGTCTGCTTGGGGTGTAGCAAGCGATCAGATCTTGTAGATATTGGGGAGCAGATCCATTGATGGCTTTGTAGGCCGTAGCCAGGGCGTTGAATTTGATCCGGGCAGCTGATGGAAGCCAATGAAGAGGGATGAGGAGGGGAGATACGTGGGAACGCTTTGGCAGGTAAAACACGACTCGTCCAGCATCGTTCTGTATCAGATGTAGAAGTCTGATGGCAGAGGTTGGAAGGGCAGACTGGAGAGTTGCAGTAGTCTACGAGGGATATCACCACAGCCTGGACCAGGAGTTGCGTAGAGGTTGTGAGATGGGGCAGATTCTGTGGATACTGTGCAGGATGAATCTGCAGGTCCATGTTGTGGTTTTGATATGTTGAGAGAAAGGCAGATTTGAGTTCTCCCAAGCTCTTAGCCGATGAGGTTGGTAAATGAGCAAGTTGTCCAGCTTGATAGAGTTCTTGACAGGAAGATGGACCAGCTGGGAGGTGAAGGATCTCTGTTTTAGAGAGCTTGATCTGAAGGTGGCAGAAATGTAATCGGGTGGAGCAGACATAGTTGCCGTAATCTTTTGTTTCTTCAGCTTCACAACTCCACACAGATGTGAGAATGTAGATAGATGTGGTGTTTTATGTAATAAAGCAGAAGATCCGTAAACAGAACATGGTCTATCTAAAGCACACAGACATCATGCCCTAACGATTATAACACATCATGTCTGGCTTCACTGAAATATGAAAGACGTTCTTGTGATGTCCCAAAGAAGCAACGTCTTTAAAATAAGGATCAATGAAAGATTATTTTCTTCTGTCGTGTTTATGTTTCTTACGCTACACTTTGAAAGAATCAACCAGCAAGCATAAAACAGTCATTTACTGAGTGATATAAAGTACACCTTTTCTGACACACAGAACATTTACAAAATCAAATAAGTCTGGTGATAATCATGTCAGCAGAGCTCAAGTATGATTTTTTTAAAGGGTATATGGGTAACTGATTTTTTAATATGATTTGTTCTCTGCAAAAGAGGACGAGCATCAGCAATCTACCATTACCTTTGAACCTGACCCTTTGATCTTTGACAGGTCTTGCAGATTTATAAATTCCTGTTTACCACGTTATTTTTTTAGTGTACTGAATATAGAAGTCCACAAAATCCTGTCTAATTCATATTTTCAAAAGCGTGTTCACTTTCGAGGGTGGCGCAGCAGTGCAGCTGCTTCACAGTGCCTGGGTGGTACGAGAGAATGTGGGTTCAATCCCCATTCAGTCTGTGTGGAATTTGCATCTTCTAGTCATGTCTGTGTGGGTTTCCTCTGGGTGCTCTGGTTTTCTCCAACAGTTCAAAGGCAGCAGATTGTGTCACATTTTATGGAATATTATCTTGAAATCTGGTTCCAGGTTCAACGCCCACTCTTGTAATAGTACCCTTGATCAAGGTACTTCTTCTAAACTCATGAAGTACACCCTGCTTACAGATTATTTACTGAAATTGGGGGAATTTACCTGGTAAACACGCCTCTTTACTCCATCAGGGACAGGGTATGTTATGTGGATTTATTACAGTACCCCCTTACCTCACAATACCTCCACACAGCATGGGGAAAGTATCAGGAATTGACTTATAATAATAATAATAATAATAATAATAATACCTTACTTGTCTGCTGTGGAAATTTCTAGAAAGAAAGCACTTCTGGTAAATTCCACTCTTTGTTGTGGGGGCAAGTAGATAAGAGAGCTTTGGGAAGTATAAAAGACAGTGAAGACACGTGCAGCCCATATGTCTGTGATGGTTAACAGGTTAGATTGTGGTTAGATTGTTCAGAGCTCCAATAAAAACTTTTGGGCTTTGTTGTGGCTCTTTATTAAGACTCAGAAGAACCGCAGATTAGCTGAAAAAGATAAATTCAAACACATTAAACACTAAACTTATAATCAAGTTATGGTCAATAAACTTAGGGATAGCAGGTGGTGCAGCGGTTACTGCTGCTGCCAAGGACTGAATCCTTGCTTCTTCTGTATTACACTGAATCAATACAATAAAAATTACACACTTGTACAAATCTTTAAATTACTGCAATCTGCTTCAGAAAAAATGTGCCAACTGCATTGTTAAATTATATTATTGTCCTTCAAGACAGCTTACAACGTAAGATAAGCAATTTTACAATGATTTACCCATCTATATTGCATAGCAGTGTAATAAATCCACATAACATACCCTGTCCCTGATGGAGTAAAGAGGGGTGTTTGCCAGGTAAATTCCCCCAATTTCAGTAAATAATCTGTAGATGGACTCGTTCTGGAGTCCACCCCCCCTTCCCTCCCCCCCAGTACACACCCCCTCCGGAAAGCAAGGTACACTTCACGGTCTCCGAGCGCCTGCCGCCTTTACGTAACATCTGTCCAGCTGCACCTCTGGTCCCTCAGCGCGAGAGTGCGGTCCGTAGCGCGCGGAGGGGCGCGCGAGCGCCTCGGAGCGGGTTTGATCATGTGCTAAGTTGTGGAACACGTTCACTGGAGTTGTTGAGTGTTTTTTTCTTTTTGGTTTTTTCATTTGCAGATAGCGCAGGCTTTTGTAATTTTATCCATGGGGGCGTCAAATTCAGCGGAGGTGCGGAGTGCGGAGCGACGGGGAGGCGCGCGCGATGTGCGCACAGCGGACCCCCAGGTAAGACCCTAAGACCCCCGGAGAGCCGCGTCTCTCACTCGATTACAGTGGTTCATTAAATTATTTAAAATATTTATATATACAATGAATGCAAAAGTTTTAGGTACTTGGTTGGGAAAAAAGCTGTAAAGAATGTTTCCAAAAATAATACTCTTATTAATAAACTTCCTACAAAGCTTAGTAACCATCTGTGAACAACCGCTTGTCCCTAGCGGGGTCGCGGCGGGCTTGGCCGGGTCCTGCTCTCTGGTGGGTCTTGGGTTCGAGTCCTTCTTGGGGTGCCTTGCGATGGACTGACGTCCCGTCCTGGGTGTGTCCTCTCTCCCTCCAGCCTTGTGCCTTGTGTTGATGGGTTAGACTCCGGTTCGCCACAATCCCCCTCAGAACAAGCGGGGTCTCAGACAGTGTGTGTGTGTGTGTATGTATGTATGTGTATATATATACTATCTTTCTGGAATTACATACAAAACCCTTACTGTAATACTAGAACTTTTTGCAAAAGGAATGCTTGGAAATCTAAAATATGCTCTTTACCATTGACACTAATGCAGAAGATATTAAATAACTGTCTAAAACAAATATTTTGTGAAATATCTAAGTGCCAAACACTTTTGCACTATATATATAAAACCTCTTTGAGATTTGCATTTCCGCTTTACATTTTGTTATATCTCTACTGTAAGTAAAGTGATGAGGGGTAAGGGGGATGGGGGGGGTGCATCGCCAGTGCAAAAAAAAAAAAAAAAAACCTTCCCAGTCTTTACTCTCTACCCCAGTACTCTTGTATGTACTCCATTCACTACTGCCACTCTGCAGTTTTGCTGATGTTCACTAACAGAATGTAATGCAGTGTTTCTGCTGCATTGCCCTCTATCATGGCACTTACCCTCATTTGACATAGTAAAAATTACCCCACCAACAGTGGGTTAATTTTTTGATGGAGTCAAGTTGGCACAGAGTCACTGTACCATATTCATCAGGACTTCATTAAATACTTGCTTGGTAATTTTAAAGTTATTTCTCCATTAAATCATAAGACAGAGCAGTGATTTTTACAAACATCTATCTATCTATCTATCTATTTTTTATTTTTAAATTTATGTCATTCTAGTAATTCTCCAGTACAGTATTACATCATGATTTAATGTGTTAATATGTATTTCCAAAAAATATATATTAGGAAGGTGATCAGGAATTGTCAATATTCTGATAAAGTTTTATGCAGCTACTTGTGTGATGAACATTGATTCATATGGTGGAAAGAAACAAACTAACTGTACTTAAGAATTACACGTCTGCATCTAAGTCTCTCTTTCTGCTAATATAATGCACATAATGTATTTTCTATGAGATGTACATTGCTTTGGAGAAGAGCGTCTACTAAATGAATAAATGTAAATGTTATGATGTCATCACTATTACAAGTGTAACAGGACGCTTTTGTGCTGTAGAAAAGTACAAACTGGAGATATTCAATACGCGTGCCCAAAACATGTTTTATCTTGACATACTGATATTAGGAAAATAATTCAGCTATGTGGAATAAATCAGTGACATGAGAGTCAGAATGAAGAGACAAGGGGTAAAGGAACAGTACATGTACACACAGTCCCTGCTCTGTCAGAGGCTGCATGACTGCAATGTTTACTTGTGTACAAAGAAACAATGGGCATTTTTTCCCCCAAAATTAATTCAGTGAAACAACTGTGATGTGTTGAAGATGCCCGTGATCAGGAAGTCACAGCGTGTGTCTGGCAGATGAAGAACAGGGATGAGTCAAGACAAACAGATCCCAGCTTTGTAAGAGAGTGTAAATTGATGGTCTGTACTCTGTTTCATGGAAGGTGGAGGTCGGTGGCCTGGCACTAGTGCTTTAAAATCACTGCAAGAGTGAAGGGACCGAAAATCTGAAAACAGGACCTCGACAGCAATACCGATCCTGTTCTCTGTTACTTGTCAGAGATGACAAACTGCAAGCTCTTGCATTAAAGGAATATCAGTCCTAATAAAAGTTCTGCTGTAGTATCTTCCTTTCTTTAAAAAAAGGGTTATCTTATTATTTAAAACCGGGTCAGGTATTAATACAAACGGTCAACTATGACTGTAGTCATTTTATAGTTTAATTTTTAGTTTTTTTTTTTACACTTTAGTTTTTAATTTTACATGTTTTATGGTTTCTTGCAAGCTATTGGATGCTATTTACTCAGTAAGTAGAATTTTCTGGTTACAGAGGTGCTTTCATTCTAGAAATTTTGACAGCTGTTCACTAGGATACAAGGGGGTAAAAGAGTAGAAGACAAATGAATACCATATGGTGAAAAATATAAAATACTACCTTGATGAAGGGTAGAGTAGGTGGTGGGATACATTACCTACTGCCACCAGGTATCAGACTATTAAGGTTTGTGTGTTTACCTGTGTCTACCCTTATTTTGCAGCCTCGCCACAAAGGATTCTAGCCACGGGGGAACACATCATAGTGAGCTGACATACAGTAAAGCATTTCAAGTTCAAGATCAAGAGTTTATTGTCATGTGTACAGTAAACAGTTCATTACACAATGAGATTCTTACTCTGTGAATCCTCTCAGAAGCCTATGACATAAATTATAAGGACATATGGAAAGGAAAACACAAGAAAAACACAAGGAAAACACAAGGCGTAAATCACAAATTTACAAAAATGACCATTCAAGAAACGAGGTTATATGTGTATATACAGTATGCAGTGCGCAATGTAAACATGGAAGTCGTACATGTGCAAAGTCCTGCAGAGGCAGAGCGGGTCTATTCGCAGTTGAGAGAGGGTGTGTATTTGTGTACGCAAGGTATGCGGAGGTAGTCTGTGGTCTCTGATGTTATTGGCGTTGTGGATGTGTATGTGTGTGTGTGGGAGGGATGGGGGGTAATTGATACCTCTCAGGCTCAGAGGGTGAACTGTGTCTGCCGTGATGGGTGGAGAGGCAGTGGATGGGTTTCGTTCACAAGCCTGATGGCCTGTGGGTAAAAACTGTTTTTCAGCCTTGAGGTTCTGGCTTTAGCACTCCTGTAGCATCTGCCTGATGGTAAGGGTCTGAAAAGGCTGTGCTGGGGATGACTGTTGTCCCTTGATGATGTTAATGGCTCTCCTGAATGTTCTGGCCTGGTATAGGCCCTCCAGTGATGGTAAGGACGTTCCAGAGATGGTTTGAGCAGCTTTCACCACTCGCTGTAGGGCCTTACGATCCTGTACTGTGCAGTTTCCAAATCACACTGTGGTAGAGCTGGTGAGGACGCTCTCGATTGCACACCTATAGAAGCTTCTGAGGATTCGACTTGGCATGCCAAATTTCCTCAGCCTTCTCAAGAAATGCAGACGCTGGTGTGATTTCTTGACCAGATGTGATGTGTTGTGAGACAAGGTGAGATCTTCAGTAATGTGAACACCCAGGAATCTGAAGCTTCTCACCCTCTCCACCAATATGCAGTGATGAGTGTTGCTCCCTCCTCCTCCGTGGATTTATTATCAACTCCTTTGTTTTGTTGACATTGAGGGAGAGATTGTTGTCGTGGCACCACTTCACTAGGTTGGCCACTTCCCTCGTGTATGCCGACTCATCGCCTCCCGTTATCAGTCCAATGACTGTCGTGTCATCAGCAAATTTGATGATGCTGGTGTTGTTCTGGGAGGCCACACAATCATGGGTTAAGAGTGCGTAGAGCATGGTGCTCAGCACGCAGCCCTGCGGAGTTCCTGTGTTTATAATTATTGACCTGGATGTGTGGTTCCCAATTCTAAAGGACTGGGGTCTGCCCCTTAGAAAGTCCAGAACCCATTTAAAATGACATGTGAAGTTGCTTGGCCTGCTGAATTACAGCAGTGTCCAACTCAGGGCTCTGGGAAAACTGGTCCCCAGGATGCGACGGCAATAAGGACCCCTGCATGGCGTCATTCGTTCAATTCGTGCCTTTGTCCATCTCCCCCAAAGACATCTTTGTGGGCAGTTCATTGTTGCGCGAGGAGCCCATGATGTAAACGAACTCGTCGCATCTGTAACAGCAACTGCTTGTGTCACTTTTTGTTTTTTTGCAAAGTTCCAGACATAGACATACATGTGAAGGACATTGTCTTCTGCTTTCAGCTCTTCATTTTATAAACAGATTTTTTTTTTTTTTTCGCAAAAGTTCCTTGTAATTGTTAGCACAATGGTTATTTTAGGTCCAGAAAGTATTTGATTTATGATTTATATGTAGGTTTTCAAAGCAAAAAAAAAAACTTTTCCATAAGGTTGAATAATTTATGATTATGCTTGGTCATTACATATTACAGAACCCGCATCACATGTCCAGAACTACAGTATAATAGGTTTGTTATTTTGAATTGCAGGCCAATACAGAGCTACAGGAAATCAACAGGATTTATTTTCAGAGAACTGTATTACTACTCAACGCAATGATTATTTATGTTATATGGACTTCTAGAATTTTCTGTTTGATCAGAATTACATGTGTTCTTCAAAACTGTAAACTAGTTCTTTTTCCTTGGAATCCTGCAGAAAAATGGGCAGATCACCAGTCTGGTTGGGACACTTGATGATCGGATGGAACAATTTGATTGCCAGTCAGAGGAGAAGGCCTTGGTCCATGGTGAGAGGAACCTGTGATGTTTTATTTTGCCCTCGTCTCACAGCATCAATCTGCCACTCACTGCATAACTCATAACACATAACATATTGGAGAATACACTATAGTCTGCATAAAAATAAGACTCATTGTATTAAATCTTGACCAGAGTTTTCTTGATCAAGTTCACATTTATTTTTATTTCACAATAAAGAGCAGAAAAGAAATATGGCTTCTGCAAGTTTAGGGGTAACATAAATTGGCTTAGTGCCACAAAACACAGTAAACATAATTCAGACACATGAATATAAATGTGTTACACACAGTACAAATATAGACATGATAATAAATACAAATGAGACAAGGGAAGGGGTTTGTCTGAGGGGTTGTTTGAAATTCACGCTAAAAATCTTTTTGCTTTTGGACGGGTTCAATACTTTAACAGACACTTGATAAACCGAATTAAATATGTGTGATGTAGGGGGTTTCTGGAAATTTAGGATTCGACTTGCTTAAGTCTTATTTAGCGCAACCATATGTATGTATTGTGTATACAGCGGTGTCTGCAGCAGAGCAGTCTATTGTTAATGTGCCAGTCTGAGACAGGCCTTTGGAAGTCTTATGTCACTTTTCCGTCATTTGAATCACTGCCTTGTAGTCAATATGAGCATCGTCCTTTTCTGTGTGTGCTCAGATAGCCTTACCGACTTATTTGATTCTGTTTTTCTTCACCATTCATTATTTTTTTTTAATTTGTGTTCATTCACACTTGGATTAAATTCAAGGACACAGTTAAAAATATTTAATCACACCAAAGATTCAGTGTTTGCAGACCGTTTAATATATGAATTTTTAATTTACTTCATAGAAATATTCTCAGTAGTCATTGCTGCCTGCTGACAGTCATTGTTTGTAAAGATGTCAGTATGAGTGTTTATATAGGTGCCTCATTTATTGTACAGAAATAGTAGTTTAAACTGCCAAAGTGAAGCATGAACCTGACAGGGTCCTGGTCAGCCTGGTGATTTAAAGCAAATTAAGCAATGATATTCATACGTCTTTGATTCAATCTGAAGTTGAGAACATTATAAGCAGTTGAAATCCAGTGACTTACATCATAGCTCAAAGAATAAGAGAAGAGAAGCTGCAATTCATGAGCGCTGACTGATGGGAGGGAAGAGGGACAGTGGCAGCCAGAGAGACAACAGGAAGAAGAAAGGAGGGACAGAGGGAGGAAGAGGGAGTAGCAGATGAGAATGACTATTGCTCGGTGAGCCGAAGAGTACATTCAGACTGCTCTTCTTCTTGGGCGTTCTCAAAGACATCTGGTCCTCAGCATCATCTCGTCCTCACCCACTATTGGCGTGCATGTCTAAAGGATAAAGTTTGAAAAATAGTTTAGTAATTATAGCAGAGCTCTTTTAATAGTGCTAAACTATTAAAATTTATTTTGTGCCTATTACTTTCTTTTCAAAATTTTATATCGGTTTTCAGATGCTGGGAACAATAGCTCTCACAGGTAGGGATTTTTTATTGAACTGCATAAATGTCTTAGATTTTTCTTTGATTAAAAGGGTGTTGTCAATAATGTGCCTTAGAAAGGCTGTATTGTAAATCCATTTAATTAAAATAATTTTGATGATACAATTGTATTTTGTGGATAATTCATTTTCCAGTTCTCTTTTTGTGGATAATTAATTTCGACTCTGCAAGTTCTGCTGACACATAAATATTTTTCTAATCAAAGAAAAGAAGGGCTCGCAGCTAAAACTAGAAAATTTTGTCTCTTAGAAAACCTTTTTTTTTGTTTTTTAAAAAATTATGACTTAAATTATGCAAAAACTACTTGTTAAAGTAATGTTGTTTTTAATATTATATTTGGCCAGGTTAATTTTAATGGAACTGTGAGATGGTGCCCAATTTGACATTCCAGGGTTTAACATTCAGTGATGAATGTTTATATTATCTGCATTATATTATGACTTATGCAATAAGACTCAATACTACTTTCATGTATCAACAGCTGCCTGTACTACTGCAATAACTGTATCTACTGGATGTTTCATGTTGTATCATTGCAAACATATTTCTAGTAATGCTTAAAGCACCGTTTTTGCCTTATGCTTATTTCCTAATTGTAGTAGTAAATTACTCATACTGCTTCCTTTGATAGTTTCTGAAACAGAGGATAGACATTATGATACCTGTCCTATGGTTTACGCTGAGTGAAGGAAATGGAAAGGGATTAAAGGAATATAAAATGTTACAGTTGTGAGAAAACACATCTTGTTTTTCCATTTACCTGTGTTATTGAATGAATTCATAAAATGAAGATTCCAAGCTAAACTCTAAATGAAGAAATCCTTCTTAATCTAAATACCTGGCTGAAATTTCATTATGTTGTATGAAGGTGATGGCAACATAATCTAATGAACATTAAAATAATTAGCATTATTTATTTATAAAATCAAACTGTTGCAGTTGGATTTTATCTGCAAAGAATGCAAGATGAATCTACTATAGTGTGATTTTTATGCAAACATAATGTTGATGTGTGATTTTTTTGTTGCAGTTAGCCAGACAGACACAATTGTGTCACAGAAGGAAGGTAACCCTGAGCTGACAGAGGTTCTTCATGGAGCAGAAGTTCCAGAAGTGAATGTTGGGAAGGAAGAAAAAAAATCATCTGATGGCAAGACTTTGACAGTAGAGAAAGGAAGAGAGGAGGGTCCTGCTGACAGCTCTGAAGTGGGTTTTAAAAAACTTTTTCGAGCCATCGGATTGAAATTTACATTGAAAAAAGACCAGAGTGACAGCACTGAGACACAGGAGGAGCGGAAGGAAGACAAGGGTGAAACTAGTAGTTCCAAGGAGGCCGAAGACGCTCAAGGGGTAACCACGATGGATGATGTGAAAGAACAACCAGTAGAGGAGTCTGAGGCTGGAGGAAAACCAGGTGGACCTGCTGGAGACCTTCCTACTGACAAAGACGGTGGAGATACTGTTGACCTACAGGAAGCTACAGAGGAAGTCCCCCAAAAATCACAGGCAGACATATCATCTGAGTCTCCTTACAGTCCTCCACAGGACACCCTGTCCCCTTTGAAGAGATTCTTTACACAGGGAATCTTTTCCAGTTTACGAAAGACTGAGAGTTCTGCAACGCCCATTGAGGAGGAGATACAGGAAGAGGTCACTGCCATGGAGGAACCCAAGGAAACAGAGGAAATTGCAGAATTATCCACAGAGGAGAGTGAAAAAACAACAATAGAAGCCACAGAGGAACCTCAACAAGAAGAATCTACTACACCAGAAACAACAGAAGCAGAACATATCCCAGAAACAGTGATAATTACTGAGGAAACACTAAATGAAGACGAGATCAAAAGTGGAGTCATCAATGAAGTTAAAATCCATCAAACTGTTGTAGAAGAGAAGGCAGATACTCTCTCAGCAGAAGACACTAATCACATTAAATATGCAGAAGATGAAGAAGATGTTGATGATGAGGAAACAAGCTCAGAAGAGGACTTCCCAGGAAAATCATTTGAAGCCGAACTCCTGTCTTCCATTGAAAAACAAATTCAAAAACTTCCACTTAAGCAACTTTTTACTGGGACCTGCAGAAAGAGGTTCTCTTCAAAAAAACAGACAGATGAGGAAGAAGCTGAACCAAGTCTTTCTCCTGAAGATTCAGAAGAACATCTTAATGATGTGTCTGCTCAGATGGAAGGCGTTTCTGAGGGAGATGAAGGTGGCAGTGTTCTGGCCGACAAGGGAAAGAAGACAGATGCATTTCTACACTGGGCTTCTTTCAAAAAACTTATTACACCTATGAAAAATCTGCAAAGGGCTTCTGGGAGTGAAGAAGAAGTTACCAATCTCATAGTCACTGAAGAAGAAGATGAGATGAAACCCACTGAGGATGAACAGGCAGAGTTTAGCACTGAAGAGCCCAAAAAGAAAGCTTCTTCTTCTGTGTCTTGGGAGTCCCTTATTTGTGTGGGATCTTCCAAAAAGAGGGCCAGGAAAGGCTCTGGTGGTGGAGAAGAGAAGCCAGAGGAATCTCAGGAATTAATAAAAGAACCTGAACTTGAAATTTCACAAGAAGTAGACCATGAACAGACAGGGGGAGATGGTGGATCCACTTGGGTATCCTTGAAAAAGCTTATTCCTGGAAGCAAGAAGAAAAAGTCTGACGATCAACAAGAACAGGTGTCATCCGATCAAGCTGGCAGTGATACATTGTTGGTCGATTTAGAATCTCCTCCTGCTGTACCTGTATCAGAATCTTCAGCGCTTGAACCTGTTGATATTACATTAAATGAGGACATTCCACAGAAACAAGCAGACGTAGCTGGAGAAGTCGTAACCGAGGACACTATTGCTAAAATACCATCTGAAGAACTTTCTCAGGACCACGAAACACCAGATGTGACAACAGAAGTGCCTCAGGAGTATGAAGTAAAACAAGCAGAGGCAGTTCTCCAAGAGGCTGTGGAAAGCATCAGTTTGATTCCAGTTGTCTTACCAGTAACTTTAGCAGATACAAAAGTAGAGGTAGTTCTTGTTTCGGTTTCTTCACAAATACTGGAGTCAGTCACAAAAGAAGAGAAAACAGTTTTAGCAGCCCATGAAATGTCAGAAGTCACTGCCATCTGTACAGGTTTTGACTCAAAAGCAAAATCTCAAGTAGCAGCTGAGATCCATGAGGCAGACATAAAAGAGCAGAAAATTCAATTCCAAGAAGCTGGAGCTCAAGTACAACAAATCTTGGAGGAGAAAGAGAAGTTTCCAGAACAAAATGGAATCGAGGAAGTTTCCCAGGCACAAATAGAAGTTAAAGAACAAATAAGTGAAGCAGTAAATGATCTACAAGAAGCTGTACCAGTTAAAGAAGCTCTTGTAAGTTCTGGAGAAGGTGAGATAGAAACACTTGAGGTACACCTTGTAGCAGAAGACACACCTAAGCCTGTAGCTGAAGGTCCTGTTGTATCAAATGCTGATGAATTTGCTTCTGGTCAGTCCACAAATGTCATTGAGGTGTCTTCCGCAAAAAGAGAAAAATCTGAAGAAGATCACATTAAGGATACTGCAGGTGATGCACCAGTGGTGGAAGCAGTTATTAAATCAGATGTTGATGTAGCATTGACCAATGTCACTGCCGCTGTGGAGGACGTCTGTGAAAGTATTGAGAAAACAGCTGAAGAAAGTTTTCTGCAGACTCAAGCTACAGCTGCTGAAGAACATAGGCCAGACATTTCTCCAGAAAGCACTAAAGAGGCAATGGAGATCATATCAGAAACAGAAAGGGAGTTTTTTGTTTCTAATGTTCACCATGAAACAGAAGTTGCTACAATTACCCCAACAGATTCGTTAGCAACAAGTATTATTACTAAGGGTGACAAAACAGAAGAACAAGAGGTTTCTGAAACTGAGACGGTAGAAACTGGTCCAGCGTTATTGGAAGAGAATGTTGATGTGAGAGAGGTTGCTGAAGGCTCTAAGAAGGCTGAAGAAGAGTTAACCGAAGAAGAGGTCAGACATGAGGCAAAAGAAGATACAGAATGTGACAAGAGTCATACAACAAGGGAGGAAGACTCACATGAAGAGGAAGATGCAAAAGTGGAGTTGGAGGATCAAGGTTTGGATCACCAGGCAACGGAAATAGCTGTGGACGGGGTACCATTTGAACTAGTGTCTGTCAGAGATGTTTCAAGTCAGACAGATGAGGTAGAAGTTTACTCAAGCGAACCTGAAACGAAGGAAGATCCGTGTCAAGAGGTCTCTGACACAAAAACTGAGGAGAGAGCAACAGTGGAATTGCAGAAGAGCGAGGATGCAGAACAAGCTACGACTGCCAAGGTGGACAGTGGTCTGATGGAAGCCATTGTTCCAGATTCTCAATGTCAAATGTTACTAGCACAAGAGCAGTGTGAGGCTATCAAAGAAGAGGAGAGCCAAGTCACTGAGCATGTGGATCTTCCCGAGAGCACTACTGGAGGACCACCAGAGTGCCAGAAACCTAGAGCAGATATTCTACAAACTTCCGTTGAAGGACCTCAGCAAAGCACAGTGGTACCCGTAGCAGACATAGGCAGTGAAACAGTTGCAACAAAAGACATGCAGTACCAGGAAGCTACATCAGAGAGCATACAGAGCAAGGTAAAACCATGGTGAAACTATAATTTATTACATTTTCTTACTAAAAATACATACAGTTGCACATTTTCTGTGTCCTGTTCCTCTGCAGGTTGTTTGAGCAATAATGATAGAACTCAGGAGTGGAGTTGAAGGATGCTGCCCCATGGAGTCACTGTTTGTGAGGCTTGTCAACTTTAGTACCCACCATCACCTCTCTCCTGATTACTGTGTGTGTCTGTCCTCCTGCCCCCATTGGTTCTGACCTAACAGTTAAGTTCTTTGAACCCTGATCCTCCAAAAAATCTGCATTTGCTTGCTGTGTCCCAGGGAGTTTCCATAAATTTCTCATGTTCCCTCATTAAACAGTTTTAATAGCTCTTTCACTTGACTAAAAAGCATATTTGGAATGATTACATATGATTTTAATGCTAATTTTCTGGAGCATTAAAGCCTGTTTCATGTGGTCGATAGAAATGTTCATAAAGTCTTGGGTGGTGCTGTGTGTGTCCTGCTGATGATCCTTAGCTCAACGTGTAGGACTTCAGTGGGGGTTTTGATGCCTTCCTTCATCAATGGTAAAACTGTTATCAAAGTTGTTCTGTATGACAAGTGAACAAAATGATTCCTTCCATGTTTCAGAGAGCAGGTTTGATTCTACAGCATGTTCAACAGACCCGCACATTGCACGGATACCTAGAAAAAAGGGTCAAGGAGGATGCAAAGTAGAAGAGCAATTATGGATGCATATGTGGTTTATGGAGTTATATTTCACTCTATGGTGGAGATCAGAAAACAAAAATGTTATTACACAAAAGGCAGTTTGTGTTTCACTAGAAATAGCTATCTGGCAGCTTCCGTTTGACTAGTAATAACCTTTCATGTAATTTTTTTCTGAAATAAGCAACATCTTAAAAGGCAGTAATTGTTATGAACATATGATTTTAATTACTCTACAATATATAGCTGTTGCATGGATACTCATATTTAGAGCTGTTAAATTTGAATTTAAATTTTTCATTTCTTTTTAATAAAGGCAGCTCTTCTAAAATCTTAAAACTAAGACTGAAGTTTGTTTTGTAAAAATTAGATGGCCTGTCAAGTGATGTAGACTGCAGCCATATTTCCAAGATTGGGTGTCGTGTGAATGCCATTAACCAAGCAATGATCACGTGTGGACCACCTTGTGATATGAGCAGCATTAGTAAATATTAAAAATCACAGGAAGTGCCTTTCCCACCATTATGACAGTAGTCTTGGGTGGAATTAGAACACACCTGATCAAGTGCTCAATTTCTTGGAGACACAACAAAAAATGACAGATTATAAAAACAATATACAGAGCTCCACAAATTCCAGCAATTAATCCATAGAAAATGCAGAAGGATGCAAACCTTTCTGGAGAGAAAAAAAATATTTTTATTTTCACTCTTCACATGAAAATAAAAGACATTATGGGAAGACAGTATACATTCCTGAGAACATAGATCACAGCAGAAGTCGAGCTCAGCTAAGGGATTTTGTGCATAGAGGGGTGTTACTTTCCCACAGTGACCCGTTTGTAATATAAATCCCAAAACAGAAATCAGAAACCATATTAAAATAAAATGTTCAACATACCCGAAAATAAAAAAAAGCGGAACTTTCAAGTGTGACAAATGCAGGCATAAGATCAATTCATTGGCATTTTGTACTCCTTTTTAACTAATGAAATATAAAACAGAGTTCATTCCTGAAAGTTTTCAGTAGTCTTCACTATGCAATGCTGTGTTTTGGGAAAACAAAAATATTCGCTACATTATGCATTCTATGATACAATGCTTATTTACCAAAATCTTCACTATGGACTTTGACACAACTATCCTAATGCAGGGACTGAGACACTTGAGGTCCAAATATGAAACTTTCTAAACACACCTCTGGTGGCTCTACTCTTTTGAGTAGACAGTATTCCATCAAAAGGCTACAAATGGGATTCCTCTGGAGTCTCCTCTGTTAATAGTGTCATTTCCACATTTGCATCCGACTCCTGCAAAGCAGTCCAGATTACCAAAAAAAAGAGCTGCACGGGACAATGGAATACACAAACAAGGCTACAGAAGGTAACAAAAGAATGACGAGCAGAACAAAAAACCCAACATCCTGAAGTTTGAACAGAAAGATAAAAGGTACACAAAAACACCTGTTAAGTCCCCGTCAATTAAAGACATGACAACTATTTCCTATAAAGCAGTTCAGCTACCTAGATGCAAGAATTGCAATATAAGATATAAAATGCAGTATTCTTTACAAAAAGGTGTAAAACATGAAAAATTTGGGTTCTAAGACTGGATTCAAGTAATTTATCAAATTGGAAAGAATTACTTTGTACACACAGATAAATGCACATAAAACTTACATATGAAGTTATTCCATAACTCAAGACGGTATTGTCACAACACATAAGAGCTGTGAAAGGCCGAACAAATGCAGGAGTTAAGCAGTTATGGCACAGTGCAGCATGAGATTAACTTGGAGCTGGAAAGCATACGGTTATGTTTTCATGTCACTTGAGTGCAAGAACTACATTTCCCATGATCACCGGCGCACAGGAAATAAGGTACTTCTTCAAAGCTGCAGTTAATCGTTTCCAACTTTTCCTTTTTTAAATTTCGCAAATTAGCATGTGGCCATGTACAACATCTGCTCATTGTTCAATGAGACTGCAAAGAAAGTTTACATGTACTCATCACGCCTTAGTTCATTAATCCACTTCTTATTCTAAGTCATAAAACCTAACCTATTTAAAGAACTACTGTGGCAAAACATTATGTTTACTACAATTTAAACTTTAAAAACGCAAACAAAAAAAATTAAGCCAAATTACCCTATAGTCGATTTCTGTCAAGTAAATGTGCTAACAGACATTTTATGAAAAATTCTAGCACTTCCAATACAGCGCTAAGATGCAGAGCTCTATTATGACAACATGCTTTTCATGGGTCTTGGTGAGTAGGCATTTAAGCAAAGCCTGTCCAAAATATCAGTTTGAGTGCCTGGGGTTCGACGCTCTGTCTTCATGAAGTTCACGCACTTGGCTGGTTTACAAAGCAAGTAATGAAGGGAAAAACTGCTGCAATCAGTTTAACACAAGGATATTTTAGCAACCTCCTCGTCGATACATGAAGACTCGCCGCATTACGACTAGATTCGTCAACAATGGGAGGGAAAAGGTGGTTTGTTACTCCCCCGTCCTCTACAGCACTTATTCGGTGAGAGCTCAGGCGAAAGAAACATATTCAGTAGTCAACAGGCTGGAGTTAAAGCCTGTACCATGTAGGACCCGTGTGTCCAAATGTACATGGCGCAACAGCCGAAAACAGGCCTTCTCTAAGAGTCTCGTCCGTTTTTCACATTATTTAGACCGCAAACCTCCGGTTTTGCTCAATTTCTACCCAATTTGGACAAAAAAAAAAAAAAAAAATGTTTAGCTTGCTTCCTACCGTCTTGCATTTCTTCTCGCTGCTCATTCGGTAAACGCACCACATGCCAAACCCTACGTCCAATACATCCACTTCTCTGCAACTTGTGGCTTTTCACTTCTGAATTTTGAAACGCTGCCTCTGAGGAGGATGCTGGCAGCTTGAGTTATGACAGTAGCTTTGAACACGGCATCCTTTCTGTAAAAGTAACCAACAAGTCCCCGTTTCCAACGGTCACAGTCTCATTAGCACAGAAGTTCACCACAAGGCAATGGCTGTAGTTTATTCCCTGCTGTGATATGAAATTTAAAAAGAAAAATCACGAGTGACAAACCCTGCTCTGGAACGACAATTACTTGTAACTGTAAGAGCGACAGAAAAAGAAAAAAGAAGAAGTTAGCGCTTTTCTGAGCTTGACAAGTCCGCTTGACAAGTCCGCGATGCTACACCTCACACTCATGGCAAATGGCACAGTGTTTTGTAATTAGTCGTTAAAAAAGTTGAGCAACATTATGAAGTCATAGCACGTGTAATAAAAAGTATACTTCTATCTACACATTTCTTGTGCAAGCACTATTCCAATAAATGTTCAAAGAAAATATTTCTATTCACTTTGTCTTAATTTCCCTTCAGAAGTGTAATACTGGACATGAGAGAAAGTACAAAAGTACAAAAAGACTGCCTGATATATTGAATTTATACAACTAAAAACCATAGCTTAACTACTGACCATAATTTAACTAAATAAAAAGATATTTTATTAATAGTATCTACGAGGTGTGTCCTAATCGACTAAAATTCCCTCCGTTTTAATGGATGCAATTAAGGGTTTGGCATCTGAGGGGTCCGAGCCCTCGTCTTTGGAAAGTTCGTCCATCTGCATCGCCGACTGGTCGTCCAGCTCCAAGGGGGTCTGAGTGTTCTGGGCAAAGCATGTGTGCTTCATGACTTCATTGGGGCTGGAAAAGCACATCTCGCAGACGCTGCACTTGTACGGCCTGCCCGAGGAGAGGAAGAGCGCCTCAACCTGGCTGCTGTCCTCGCCAGGGCACAGCTCCATGCTCTGCTTGTTGACCATGGTGTAGGACTCAGCGCTCTGGTGAAGGCACACGTGGCGGGCCGCCTGGTTGGCCCTGCAGAAGCTCTTGCCGCAAGCGCTGCACTTGTACGGCTTTCCCGTGTGGATGTACATGTGCTCGCGCCAGTGGCTCTTCTGGATGAACTTGCGGCCGCAGGTGGAGCACTCGTACTTGCGCCTCTTCACCTCGCGCTCCAGGTCTATGCTCTCCAGGTTGTCGATGTCCGCTATGTCCGAGGGCGGCGGGGTCTCCGACTGGGACTGCTGGGGCTCCGCGTGGGGAGAAGAGTCCGCGGCAGGAGGCTGCTCTCCGTCGCTGACGATCACCTCGCAGGGGCGCTGCGCCTCCTCCAGCTCCCGTGTTACCTGCTCCGGCACGGGGGCGTCGGGCGCTTGAGCCGGGCTGGACGAGCCGGGTTCCGTCAAGCTGCCCGCCGCCGCCGACAGCGAGGCCTGAGCGTGAAGAAGCAGGTGCTCTCTCAGCAGGCTCCGCTGGTTGAAGCGGCTCCCGCACAGGTGGCAGGAGTAGTGCTTGCGGAAGGAGGCGCTGCGCTTCATGATGCTGGGCTTCACGTGGAGGATGGCGTTTGGCACGGGACCCTCGGCCGGTGTGGCTGCGACAGGCTCCTCTGCCGCAGGGGGCTCCGCCTCCGTGTAGGCGTCCGCCACCTTAGGCTCTCCGGCCGGCCGCTTGCCATCCGAAAGGTGCTCCCCTTCGAACGGGGACGAGAGATGCGACCTGGACAGGGCGGCCTGCTGGTCCGAAATCTGGATGCCGTAGAGCGAGGTGGTCATGAGGGCGTTCTGCTCGGCGTACGAGAAGGTCGCGTGACTGGTCATGCTGGCTTCCTGTAACAGAGGGTACGCGTGCAGGAACTTGACGCCCTGCTCCAATCGCAGCGGGTCGATGAGCTGAGGAGCCAGCTTGCCTGTGTACATGAGGTTCAGGAGGTAGCTAAAGATGTCGGGCTGGATGTCAGCTGGCTTCAGTCGCACGCAGTCGCTGAAAGTTGCGAGACACACGTACCATGGTAAATAACTCACACGGCTGTACCGGTTATCTAATAAACAGAACACTACTGATGTAATTACACTAACAATTACCATAAATTAATAATTTACCCATCTATACAGCTCAGTAATTTTTACTGGAGAGATTCAGGGTAAAGAACTGCGCTCCATGGTACTACAACAGAAGGTGGGACTCAAACCTTTGACCGCCAAGTCTAAAGGCGGTAGCTCTACCCTCCATGCTACCTGCCACCAATCGAGGCCGCTTCTTCGAAATTCTTTGAAGCAACCGCGCGAGCTCTCCAGCTCCCGCGAGACACAAAAGGCGATGCTCCTCTACCTGTCTTGGTGGATGAACAGCATTCGGAAGTAGTTTGAGAAGGCCGCCAACACGGCTTTGTGCGCTTTGAAGAAGACGTCGCCGATGGCCACCGTGCAGTCGCACAGGAAACCAAACCCCCTCTGAGCGTTGAGCTGCTGGAGGAGAACAAGACCATGGTTGGCCAGCTCCATTCTTCAACCTGCACAAAAGCCAGAGACGAAACTCAAGTTTCCTGTGAAGCCAAGGCCCAAAAAAGGCGCAAGAAGTGTGCCGAGAGGGCTATTTTGAAGTTACTCAGGGAAACAGTAAAAATACAAAAAAATAAAAACAAACATACTTTAATGACATCAAGCTCGCCTTAAAAAATACTGGGGGGGAGAATTCCCTATTAGGATTGAATGCATGAATTAACCCACCCGTTCGATGTGACACAGCTACGTGGTGATCAGAGACCCAGGGCTCTTTCAGTACTTTTTTGTTCATCTGCAGTCACACTTGGGGGGAGGGGAGACCCGTACCCATTAACACGGAGAAAACTGCACACGCGTAGATGAGAGCGGTAAAGCGGCTTCGGCAGGAAGGCTACAATTTCACGTAACGCAGCACGCATAGGGAAGTAGCCGGGATATGTATAGCTATGGTGAAATACAGAAGTGGTTGGTTCCAACAGAAGCCGCCACCGTTACATTTGGAACATAGTAAAAGGCTGCGTTTTTCTGTAACGCTTTTACAGGCATCCCTAAACAATGACAGAGGCACGGAGACTTACGGAAATGATATTGCTTTACAGTTTCTGTTTTAAAAACATTAAAACTTTTATTGTTGATCTGCAGCAATGTCAAACTTTGAGGACATCAAAGCCAAACAGGCAGGTTGATGAGACGGCGGAAACGGCACTGCCTGCGGTCAGCCCCACAGAGGTTGGCATGGTGCAGACAACTTAGCGCTGGGTGTGTTTAGGGTGTGTGTGGTTGCCCTGTCCAATAAGGACAGCTTAGGTTTTTCCTTTTAAATGTGGCAGCTACTGTTACTATGGCAACTTGCCAAAATGATGGTTGCATGGGACCCCGGAACCCAAAGATGAGCGTTAGTACTAAACTATAATCCACCAAGACCTTTCTAAAATTTTAAATTCACTCTCCTTAAGTGTCACTCCCATATAGTGTTTATTACTCTAAATCTGAACTTTTATGTTAGAAATTTTAAATCAGTGTTTCAGTTCTGCACATTTTGAGCCATATACATTTACGCATGTGGCAGGCACTCTTCTCCAAAGTGATGCAGAACTTGGAGTAAACAAAAGTGCATTCAGCAACAGACAAAGGGTTGTAAATACAGACACACTATTATCAGAAGTGCTTGACTGACATCAGCACTGCACTGGTGCACATCACTCAAGTAGCAGCGTAAAGAAGCGATATTGAAAATAAGGCATATGTATATATTCATAGAAGATGGACAAATTTAAGAAGCTGTCAGGAGATCAGGAGACAAATCTCCTGCTATGCTGACAACAACCAGCTCTTCTTCTCTTCCTCTCTTTTCCCACTGAAGATACAGACATTTCCTCCTGCATCTCCACCTACCTCGTTCCACAACACTGCCAGGATGTCTGATAACCATTTACCGATCAAGCTCTCTAAAACAGAGATCCTTCACCTCCCAGCTGGTCCATCTTCCTGTCAAGAACTCTATCAAGCTGGACAACTTGCTCATTTACCAACCTCATCGGCTAAGAGCTTGGGAGAACTGACTGGGAGAACTCAAATCTGCCTTTCTCTCAACATATCAAAACCACAACCTGGACCTGCAGATTCATCCTGCACAGTATCCACAGAATCTGCCCCATCTCACAACCTCTACGCAACTCCTGGTCCAGGCTGTGGCGATATCCCTCGTGGACTACTGCAACTCTCCAGTCTGCCCTTCCAACCTCTGTCATCAAACCTCTATATCTGATACAGAACGCTGCTGGACGAGTAGCGTTTTACCTGCCGAAGCTTTCCTACGTATCTCCCCTCCTCGTCCCTCTGCATTGGCTTCCATTAGCTGCCTGGATCAAATTCGACACCCTGGCTACGGCCTACATTACCATCAACGGATCTGCTCTGATCGCTTGGTACACTCCAACCAGACTGCTACGCTCCTCCACTTCTGCCATCCTGGTGGTCCCACACACAAAAGGTCCAAAATCAAAAGCACAAAGGATTTCAGTTCTGGCTCCAATGTGGTGGAATGACCGTCCCATCTCACTCAGAACTGCAGAATGTAATGCAACATTCAAGTAGGGTCTCAAAACTTACCTCTTTCGGGCTCACTTCTCCCCAGTCTCCTTGGTGCTCGAAAAAAAGTGTACAAGAGCATCAAATACAAAAATAAAGATATCCAGCCACCCATGTAATGTATATATTATATGTATGCTGGTTTACACTGTGGTAAAAGACAAACTGACTATACCTCAAGAATTGTATGCCTGCATCTAAATCTCTCCAGTGGTGTCACTCTGTTGCATTGATTTCGGAGATCTACATCGCTTTGAAGAAAAGTGTATGCTAAATGTATATATACACATGTAAATTGATTTAAAAAGATGTGTTTTGAGACCCTTCTGGAATGCTTGGTGGGATTCAGCAGCTCTGAAGGACAAAGAAAGATCCAAAATACCATAAATAACGCCACAATGTAAGAAATAAACATTTTCTCTTTTTGTACTACGGTAGCCCTCTCTATGACTTTAAGGCCAGTGAGCACAGTCCAGCTGAAAAAGCCCTGCTACTCATGATCCCCAGCAGAGCCACAGACCTCAACTGGGACCCGAGCGTGCATGTGAGATCTGCCCGTGATGCGGAAGCTGACAGGAAGCAGGAAAAACGGCCGCTAGATCTTTCAGCGTCATGCGCCGCTGAACGCGTTCCGTTGAAGCAAGTGGGGCGGCCGCGGACCGCTGGGTCTAGGCTGCAGACTATTTAAGGCCTGCGGTTTGAACGTATCCGCCAAGAGCGCTTTGCAGGGGCCTCATGTTCGGGGCTATGAGATGCATCGCCTGAGAGTTCTCAGCGAGTGCGTTCAGTTTAATATCAGTTTAATTATGAAAAACATTCGATCACAGTTCAAATTCAAGTCTGGTCCCTCGGATGGAAGAGAAGCCAGCATTCTCTGCAGACCACGGGAGCGAAGGAGTCAAACGCGCTGTCCGAAGAGTGGGCTTGAGACGACTTTGCCGTCAAAGCAAGAGCGTGGTGCCGGTAGCACACCGTGACATTTTCCACCGCAGCATGGACTCCCTCCGTGGAACATCTATGACACAACGCAAAGCCACACCTACGGTAACAGCAGCGTGTCGCCAAAACCTGCTCACCTGGATGCTCGCAGGATGTTGCGCAAGGGTCCAACTTAGAATTTACCCACCGTTCACAATATTCTGGCCAGTTTCCTTCTATCAAACAACATCCCCCCTCCCCAATCAAAACAATTCATTTTCTGATATGTCATTCCCAAACACGTAAACAACGCAACTCTGCCACTGTTTCAATCTCTTATTTTATTAGTAAACTACTGAGAGGAAAAAAAAAAAAATACACAGTTAAAATCGAAAAATATATTTTCAGAAAGAAAAATCTACATTAAGCACAACTTGTACTGACTTTCAAAGCCAACTTTTGTTTTAAGGTTAAGGTCTGAGTCACATGACCCCATGCATTAAGGACAGTCTCACCAGTTAAGGATGATAAACACAAGTATGAAAATAATAATAATAATAATAATAATAATAATAATCCCATGTTCTGTACCAACTCACATCTGGGATGGAACAAAACCAAACACAGAAGGAGCTGGAAACACCTGTAGGTTGTGTGAACTGGACCAGCAACAAGAAGGACTTTGGGTCCAGTCCTGGGCTTCCAGCATCCTTCTCCAAACACACCTTCTGCTACTTTGCTGCAATACATTCACCAAGAATATGTGTATAAGTGTAGGACTGTTACACTCAATGTACTTTTACCTTTATTCATTTAGCTCATTCTTTTCCCCAATGAATGAGCTGCAATGATTTGTTCAGCTGGGTAATTTTTACTGTATCCATCCAAGGTAAGTACCCTGACCAAGGGACTAAAGGCAGAGAGGGATCTGAGCCTGCTTTAACCGCTACGCCACCTGCTGCCCCAGTGTAATATCATACATCGCCAATAAACTGCATATGACCACTCGCAAGTATTTCCATTCAATTGCAGTTTTTTTACATATAAGGGCCAATCCGTGAGAAACTTATTTGTTTTTAACAAACGTGTTTCAACTTCCGAAACTCGGACCATGCTGAACTGGAAAAGCGCAGGTCTCTCGGGCACCGAACTCACCGGAAACCCGACCGGCTCCACGTGCACAAACAACCAAACAAGTGGCAGCACCCAGCATTATGCTCCATTATAATTTTGTTTCCCCCCCCCCCCCCCCCTTGTTGTTTTTCTTAACACTACTGCTTCTTAATGATGACCAGCTTCCAGTCTAGACTTCCAGCCATAATCAATAACTGAGCTGGAAGTGCATAAAAGTGTCACTGCACACTGAACTCTTCACAAAAGTCATTCTGGTTACTACTGTTTTCTGTACATTTACATTGTAACTATTTATTTTTACAGTCCATGATGATGAAAGTATTGAGTGATGCGCAGCTATAATGAATTATATATACGTGTGTGTATGAGTGTTTGCGTTTCAGTGTACGTGTGTATGAAAGACTCAAAGAGTAAAGTGTGTTTGTGAGCCCTGCGTGTGTGTGTGTGTGTGTGTGACACGCGGACCGGACAGTCCCCCCGCAGAGTGAAACCACTTCCGCACTGCGCTTTCCTACAAACAAAAAAAAAAAGAAAAAAAAAAAAAAAAAGTCCCCCCCGCCCCCCAGCCTCCTCCTAAAAAAACACGACAGTTGTAGCGTTAATCTGCCCCCACGCCACGCTATAAAAAAACCGCCCCAATTCCTACATTTTACTTCACGAACACGGCTCGCGGGACATGCCCCGGTCGGCTCGCGCTGCTCCCACCACCCCCACGCGACCCCCGCGCTCGCGCGAACAAAGTGGGCTCACACACAGACACACACGCACGGACACGCCGCCGCGAGCGGGACGACGAGGCGGGGAGCTCGCGGAGTGGGCTTCCTTCAGGGAGAAATTTTTCAAAAAATTAAAACTTCACAATAAATAAATCGCGCCGAATTTCAAGGAACACGTGCACATTTGACGGGAAAACAAACAAAAGGGAGCGCGCGCGGAGCGAGCACCGCCCGCGTGCGGTTCGTACCTTTTTTTGTGCGCCTCCTGCGAACGCGCGGACTCGGGCGTGTTGTCGTCTCTTTACCGGGGGGGCACTTCTCTGTTCCTGCACAGCGCAGCATCGGCGGCAGCTAGTCGGTGTTTTCCGGTCGCGTTACGTTACGGTCACATGACCGTCCCCTGAGAAGCTCGCGCCAGCAGCTTGCTTGCTCGCTCGCTCGCCCTCGCGCGCGCTTTCTTTTTCTCTCTCTCTCTCTCTCTCTCTCTCTCTCTCTCTCGCTCTCTCTCTCGCTCGCGCTCTCTCTCTCCCTCCCTCCGCGTCCGGGACATTTTGCACGTTTTGCGTGTGACCGTTAAATGGCTGCGCTGCCGCGCTGTGCGGCGCGGTGGACTGCGGGACGCAGCCTGCGACACACTTCCTCCAGTCACACACTGACTGGAAACAGTTTCATTATCGGTTACTTCAGCGCCGTTTACACCGTTAGGTTTCGGTGACATTATGATTATGTTCATATGTTCCCAGTTACATCTGAAGTTCTTTCGTTACGTTTCCGTTAAAATTGTGCGTAACGTTCACACATTCATACATGCTCGCTTACTTGTCGCAGTTGTGTGTTAAATTTGAATAGCTCCCGTTAAGTTTTAAGTTGATTACGTTTTAGTATCACTTTAATCCACTCATTATGATATCAGTAACCCTGTGTTCTTTTGCACGGTCTGTGACACTTATGTTTCAAGTTATATCTTCTTGTTCACTGTTACCGGGATAGGCGCCGGCCCACCGCGACCCTGGCTTGGACAAGGGGTTACCGACAGTGAGATCGAGTGTTGTATTTCGCTTCCATTCACGGTTACATGTTATATTTACAGTTACATTTTCAATTAGACTGTTATGTTTACAGTTACATTGTCTGCTCCATTGCCACTGTTTCACTTTGGCCCACTGTGTTTCATTTCCAGTTCAGTTTCATGATCTTTTACAATTATTAAAAACGAATAAACAAAAAACCCAGCGTTTCTGCTATCTTTCATATTTTATATAAAACCTAAAAATAGACTTGATAGTAAAGGAGAAAACAATGTCTCACAACAGATAGTGATATATATTTAAGATGTAATAACATCTAACCCCCACCTTCTTTGAATATATATCTATTATATACACATTCATAAAATATATATTTCAATGCCCTTTGGAATCAGTGTTATCAATAATCAATGGATGAATAAATTCACACATATTTTTTGTCCATTTGTTGTACTTTTTAATTCTCTTCTTGCTTCATGCAGTTACATTGTTACATGACGTTATACACATACCCACATCCTGGACGGGACGCCAGTCCATCACAAGGCACCCCAAGTGGGACTCGAACCAGAGACCCACCAGAGAGCAGGACCCGGCCAAGCCCACTGCAGAACCGCACCCTCTATTATAATAAAAAGTTAGTGCAAAACATGAAAGTGTCTGGATAGGCAGTGACTTACAGGGTTATTTTCTACTGTTATGAACCGGGAAGCAGTAGCTCTTATAGGAAATCATAATAGCTGAGATTAGCACAAATACAGATGTTTTACATTTACATTACGTTTACATTTATTCACTTAACAGTCACTTTTCTCCAAAGTGACGTACATCGCAGAGAAAATACAATTTGTGCATTACATTAGGAGAAAGAGACACAGTTGCAGACGTGATTCTGAAGTAGTTTTAAAACCAGTTGTTTGCTGAACTCAGTAGAATCCTTCTTTGGATTCATCTAAAATGAACTGTATGTATGGTATGTTTAAATCCCGCTCATATTTCAGTTTAAAATGCGCTACTGAAATGGACACATAAAATTAAGTGACAAAAGCAAGAGACTTTATTTTATAATCCTTAAAAACATTGTTTTTGTACAATCAGGCATATATATTTTTACAATCTATTTCCAGCACTGTGATAAATACATTGTGGTAAAACCCCAAAATTCAATATTTTGAAATGTGAACAAACATTTTGATTAGCCAGATTTGCAAGATGTTTTACTGTTTCGGAGAGCTGAAGTGCTTTATAAAATCACATTTTAATTCTAGTTTTCAGAGTTGAAGTCCGCAGCTGACAACTCCTCCTCCAATAGACCAGTGATCCATGTTTGTGTGTTGCCTGGAAACCTGAGTTTAACCATTCGAATTCCTCACTGAAATGGCTTCTTCTTTTGGGTTCAGGGTTGCTGTAATTATTGTCTTGCATCAGCTTTGAATCCACTAGTACATTCTGGAAAAAAAAAAAAAAAAACACTGTGTGTTACATTTTGTAAATGGACCCTAAAAGGAATAACTCGGGTGAAATCTCTCCTGTTTTGAACACAACACCTCCCCTGAAGGTAAGTATCTGTCATTTAAGACACATAGAGTTCTGTTCTAATAGTTCTGGGTTTTGCTGTCATTTCTTTGACATTTGCACATATTTATATTGTAATATTTGTGTGAAATACACTTCAGTCGACACACTTTTTAACAACTTCTTAGAATGCATATTAGAATAAATTTTTTTACCAAAGAATTTTTAAATTTAACTGCATATTTTGCCTAGAACAAAATTAGCAAGTAAAGGCTTCCCTCACATAAGAAACGTTCATATCATGAGAATTCAGACTTAGAAGCGCAAGTATTTTGTACCATAAAATTTGCATAATAACATATCAACTCACACTTACATGAAACACCCTGCAGAAATAGAAATTTCACTATGTCGAGTACCACACTGAGATGAGCAGCTTGCCCTTTGTGTGGTGTGGCTTTTCCTTCAAATCTCAGTTCTCTCATAGTTTGGCACTTGCTCATAATCATCTTTCAGAAATCTTGTGTAACTTTTTGTCATTGTGTATGATCATCGTCTGTAGTAAAAATGAGCCAGAAATGAAAAAAAACAATGTGTTAAATCGAGTGGAAAGGCAAAGGAAAGCCTTGACTGTCAGTGTAAAACTCTGAAGAATTAAACACAGAACGGATCTGATTCACTGTCATATTTCGCAAATTAAAAGTACCCCAGTTGAGAGGGGTTACAAACATTACAAGTGATCAAAGTGATGACAAGAATCGCTTTGTTAGGTAGTGCTTTAATAATAATAATAATAATAATAATAATAATAATAAGAATAATGATAGTAATACTAATTTAAAAATAGCACATTGAAAAGCAGTCTCAAAACGATTTACAATGAAGAAAACATAGGTTACATCTTTACAACGTGGGTTATTAATTTACAATCTATACCACTATTCAAATAACATCAATAAATGAATAACATCCATTTTCAGCAATCACTTACCTAATATAGGGTCACAGTGACCCAGAGTCCTACTGAAGCACAGAGCATGAGGCAGGATACACCCTGGACAGGGTACCAGTCCATCCTAGGACAATCACACACACCTGACTCACACATACACACACTACAGGCAATTTTGAGTCACCGGTTCACCTGAAACACATCTTTGAACTGTGGGAAGAAACTGAACAACCTGAGAAAACTCACGTGAACACAGAAAGAACATGAAAACTGCACAAAGGATACGGCAGCTTCAAACTGATATCCTACCCCACAGCAGAGACGCTTTAGAAATGGATTCAGCAGTTCTGAGGGAAAGAGGGAGCTCAATCTAACACATCAGTGCCAAAACCAAGACTTTCAGTTTTGGACAATGCATGAATGGATCATACAGCTCTTGCTGGGATGTAGAGTGTGATCAGGTCTTATAGGTATCGTAGTGCAGATCCTTTTATTGTTTTGTAGGCTGTAATCAGAGCCTTGAACTTGATACTGGCAACCATAAGAAGCTAACAGAGAGAGATGAGAAGAGCAGGTACATGGGAATGTTTTGACGCATCGAAAACAACTTGTGCCTCAGCATTGTGGGATAGGTCGAGAGGCTTCATGATGGATCCAAGAACACAAGAGAGGAGGAAGTTAGAATAGTGAAGGTGGGTTATCACCATGGCCTGGACCAAAAGCTGTGTGACGTGTATTACAAGACATGAATGAATCCTACAAATGTTGTACAAAAAAATAACTAAAAAATATGAAATGGCGCACTGTTCAGATGATTAAAATCCAGTGAAAGGTAACACCCTATAGGCTTAGCCACACTCGAAAAACTTGCCTTACTCAGTCAGTGTAGCTGATTTGATGTTTGATGAGACCCACAAGCGCCGACTTCAGTATAAGTTATACAGCTCATTTATTGCCGCTAATTGAATGGCAACTAATGTCGCTAATTCAGTAATATCTCATTGCTAAATTATTGACATTGACATTTCGGTTACAACGCACACAAAACTTGTTTTGAAGAATTTACAACCTCGCTACACAATAGAAGAGCAACTTGCTGTTACATGTTCCCTGTTCACATTTATTTAGGTGACTTACACTGCTAGATACACTACTTACACTGGGTCACTCATTCATACATCAGTGGAACACACTCTCTCACACACTATGGGGGAACCTGAACGGCATGCCTTTGGACTGTGGGAGGAAACCAGAGCACTGGCAGGAACCCTCATAGACATAGGGAGAACATGCAAACTCCACACAGACTGAGCAGGGATCAAACCCGCACTCTCTCGCACCGCTGTGAGACAGCAGCGCTACTTACTGCGCCACCCTGTTACCTTGTTCTCTTATATAGAAGGGTAAATGATTGTAGAGAATTTGCTGAAGCATATCTAGAAGAGTAAGTCACATTGGATAAAGGCATCAGCTAAATACTACGAAATAATCATTACACACCCCCTTTGGAGAAAACACTCCCTTTCGTGAGCTGTTTTCCTGGTCAGGGTCACAATAGTCTGGAGCACATCCCAGATCACTGGGCACAAGGCTAAGGCGGTACACCAGATCATCGGAGGGTAACCATACGCTACAGGCAATTTAAAGTGCCTAATTCACCCGTACTGGAGGAGGAAACCCACACGGGCATGGGCTGAACATACAAGCCCCACACAGATGGAGCTTGATTCAAGCAGCCCAACCCGCTGCACCACCGTGCCACCCCGTTCAGACAAAGCCTCTGCTAAATTAATGAGCGTAAACATCTCATACTGCTCAGCTGTCGGAAAATGCGCAAAATCCGCATTCGGTTCTTGTACAGCCAATTAAATTAGTCATAAGTTGAAACAGTATTAAGTGAAACGCCACTTCGAATTGAATTTTCCTAACTCAAGTGCCTCTGATACTTACATATATGCTGAAGTTACACATGGTAAGTACACATCACAATCAAACTAGGATGATTTTTAAATATAAATGTGAATACCGTTGTAATGTTCCTCTTTATTCATTATTTTCACATCCCCAGGAACAAATAAACGTGTTAGAGAGTCATCTACAAGAAAACAATGTGATTCTGGCACCGACTTCAGACAAGTATTTCTTTCCATATCTGTTTGTGACGCAATACACTACATCACACAAAACCCTGTTATTTCATCTTTATTATTTTTTTTATTATTGATTTGTTTAGAACATCACTTTCATTTTCCACTCTATTCACAAAGTTGCTTTCGCAGTGTCAGAATGATGTGCACAATGAAAGCGTTCACGTGTTCAACGAAGAGAATGCGGTATCGTGATATATGGATGTTTATTTACTTCGCTGAGCAGAAAGTATGCGAGTGCAGAGAACGGGTCGGCCCCGGACATCCCGGATGCAGAAAGGAGATACCAGGATTTTGCCCTCAGACTTGCAGACAGGTTGTCCATCTGTCTGAAAGGGAAAGAAGATCCGTTGGATTTCATTGCGTCTCTGGTGAATGTTGCTCTTAAAATCACATTTATATTTACATTTATTTATTTATCAGACACTTTTCTCCAAAGCGACTTCCAATGAACTCTATGTAGTGTTACCATCCCACACACCTTATTCACTGCGGTGATTTACACTGCTTACACTGGCTCACTCATCCATACATCAGTGGAACACACACACACTCTCTCTGTCACTCACACACTGTGGGGGAACCTGAACAGCATGTCTTTGGACTTTGCACGTCTTTAAAAAAAAATTGTGGTTGAGAGGTGGTTCCAGTTCAACGAACCCTGATTCTTCGTTTAGGCTGACGCTCTATGCGAGGAGAAGGAGAGGCAATGTGCTGAGCTCCGCAGCCTAAAGGAGAGTGTGGCGGCCGGCGAAGTGGAGCGTAAGGCCGGCCGTCGGACGGTGATGAGGCTCGTGGCAGAGGTGCGCCGGGAACAGCGGGTCTCGACAGCCCGGGCTGAGGAGTTGCAGTCGGTCCGACAGGTGGAGTACGGTCTGCTTCCAGGGCTGCCTCAATAGATAAATGTAAATGATTATACTATTGAAACACACAATAGTGCAGAAAACACAAGATTATGTGGACCCAGGGGTGGGCAACCATTTTTTCTGACCATTTCGGTAGCCAATCAATAGAGGCAGTGGCTAAAAGAGCGGTTAAAGCTCATGTCTTAGATTCAAAGACAGGAGGTTTGAACCCCCACCTCCTGGTGTCATACCTTTGACTTACTTACCCTGAATTTCCCCCCTCGAAATTACTCAGTTGTGTAAACGGGTGAAAGAACCGTAGACTAACGCTGTATGTTGCTTTGGATTGGATCAGTTTTCTTTTTTTTTTTTTTTTAAATTTATGAAAAATTATTTGCTTCTCTTAAATCGAGCTGGCCACACTTTTTTACAAAATGGATACTTGTTGCCACGGCCAATGGTTTACCTGCCACTGCAGGCCACTATCAGCCAGTGAGACATGGCATGAACTTCATAAATTTATTCTTCATGTCCATTGTGTTTCTAAATTTGCCAGCAATATGACCGTGCCTTGAGGGACCAGCAGGCAGAAAACCGGGTCTTGAGGGAGAGGCTGGAGACCAGCCGACGTGCCCTGGTCGACTCTCAGCAGGAGGCGGGTCGACTGGAGGCTCGCTCCCAGGAGATGGAGAGCAGCCTGCGCTGCAGCCAGAGCGATGCTCAGGTGGTGCGGGGCCTGCTACGGGCCTTCGCAGAAGAGGTCGCGGCACTGGTGCGAACCCACCAGGAGCCTGGCCTTTGCGCTGAGGATGAGGCTCAGAGGAAACTGAAGGAGAACAGCAGCGAGAAGGACCGTGGAGTGGAGGTAATGAAATGTACAGAAAGGTTATGGAGCAGGTAGGAGATCTGGAGGGAAGTGGGTCCGAAAGAGATGCACTCTGAGACCCTTATTGAATAACGAAGGGATTCAGCAGTTCTGAGTGAGCGAGGGAGACCATTCTACCACATTGGAACCAGAACCGAGAACCTTTGGCTTTTGATTTCAGACCTCTTGTCCATGGGACCATCAAATTACAAGAGGCTGAGAATTCAGCAGTGCTCACTGTGCTCCGCTACATGGTCATTCCATAGTAAAATCATACATAAACTGACATTTGGTATTGCTCTGTATGTGTCCCTCTGCAATTCAGTACAGCACAACTACGGAGACCAGGTTGACCCAGGTTCTGGGGGATTTGGACAGGCTGCTGGGCTTCCAGCAGGAGGCGCTGCGGAAAGAGCGGTCGGCCGAGCAGCGGATGCAGGAGCTTGAGGCGGAGCTTCTGTCAGCCAATGTGTTCCGCGAGGACTTTAGCCGCGAAAGACACAACGTGAGGCCAAGGCAGCAGCCTATAGATTCCCAGTGCATGCTTTCCTTGAACTGCAAAATAATAAATAAATAAATAAATACAGAAGGACATTCCATTTACATTTATTCATTCAGTTGTTCTTCTTTTCCGTGCATCTTGCTATTTTGCAAATAAACAGAAAACATGAACCATGAACATTATTGAAAAGCCGGATTTATGATCATGTAGCATTTTTTAATAGGAAAATTATTTCCACTGATTTACTGATTTTTATAGCATAAGACATGTGATCTTTGCTATTGCTCTTGTTCATTCTGTGACCAAATCATTGCAGCTAAGGGGTGTTTTTAGGTAAATGGTACATTTAGTTTATCACATTTAATTGTTCTTATGCTACAGCATTAAGAAGGTTTTTGACTAATTTATGTGTGTTTATTAATCCCTTGGGTCGTTTAAGGCCACACTCCATATTCTGCCACTAGAGGGTGATTTTAGCTAAAATAACAGTCTCATGATGCCTTTTGGCAGGTAGCAAAATTTCTCAACCTGCCTACCTGTGCGCTGGTAAAATGCCACCTGCCACGACACACTAGCCATCTATGGCAGGATGGGACAGTCGACACAAAAAAGTGGCCTTTGTTATGTTTAGCTGAGTGAGGCAGGTGGTCCTTGACGGTCGGGGTGAGATGGGGCTAATTTGGGGCAGCTTGGGCTGCTTACAACATGCATTTTTGGAGAAAGTGTGTATCCGTGGTCATCATTCCCAAGTTGAGGTGGCTGTGAAGGCTCTAGGAGGAAATGGAAAGACTGTGTTTCAAAAGTCTTCATTTCCTACTTTGCAAGCTCTAAGATGAAACATCCTCAGAAGAATGTCTCTGTGGATTCCAGAACCAGCAGTTCTTGGACCAGCTGTCAAAAGCAATGAAGTTGGACTCAGTCACCGTTGATGTTGGTCTCGACATGAGGATGGAGGCTATTTTGCTGCGAACAGAGCAACTGGTGAAACAGGAAGGGAGATCTTTGCTGGAAAGCAAGAGTATGGTCCACGGCTTGCAGAGAAAGGTACAGGAAATGACAAATTAGACCTATTGACACCATCTGCTTCCCATCCCTGGAAGTGTGAAACTGAGTTGTGTTTCCCCCAGCTGAAGGCCCACAAGGAGCGCCTGGAGAGCAAGGAGTTGCACATAGACATGCTGAGGAAAAAGGTTTCTCAGCTGGAGGAAGAGAAGAGGAAATGCTTCACATTGGCTATGGAGCAAAGCAACACCCAGATGGAAAAAAGGAAGCTGCAAAAGAAGGTTGAGCGTTTACAGAAGGAGCTGGAAATATCTCACCAGTCCAACTTGGAGCTTAAAGCACAGCTCTCTCTCACCAATGAGCTCAAGGTAGGACCATGGACAACACAACTTTGTTACCATAGTAACATCCATCCATTAATTGTGAGTAAACACTTGTCCAGTGTAACACTGAGGTGGTCTAGAGCCTATCCTAGCAACACAGAGCTTGAGGCTGGGTACACCCTGGAGAGGTTTCCTGTTCATTACTTGGCAATTACACACATTCTATAACTCACACACTAGTTCAGAAACACATGTCTTTGGAAGGTGGGAGGAAACCAGAGCACCCAGTGGACTTCCACAGGAACATGGGAAGAACATGCAAACTGCACAAACCGAGCTGGGTTCGAAGCCACGTCCAGACCCACAGCCTAGAAGCTCCCTACTACAGGAAGAGCAGATTTCAAACACATAAGGAACTGGGTGACACTGAAGTTTGCTGAACCACAGACACTGATATTATCGTACTGATCTTTATGAATTAGTCTGTCTGCCAAATGTTTAATCCCCTTATGTGAAAAAAATACAATTGCATTCATTAGAAGTTCTTGATTTGTGTTCACACGGAGATCAAGGTAATTGAGCAGCGTCAGATTACAGAAGATCAAACCAAAACCCTGGAGAAGGTGCAAAAGGAGAAGCTGAAGGCAGCAGAGAAGTTTGCCACTGAAAAGTCCCAGTTGGAAAGCAAATATGAAGAAGCCAAAGTGGGGCAGGAACAAGCCCAGCGAGTGCTGGAGAGCAGCTCTAATGAACTAGGCGTCCTCAAGCAGAGCTTTGCAGAGCTTGCGGAAAAAGAGAGACAGGTGCGTTGTGCAAAATCAGATTTGAAGCAAGTGAATTTTGGGTTACACTATAAATAAACTAATATTAAATAATAAACTGCTCCAGGTATTTTTGCAATTAGTAATGAGCCTAAATCCCCCCAGAATGTGGTCATGATAGAAGATATGCAGCCTCAGAAACATAGTGTTCCTCATCATCTCTTGAGGGCTTTGGGTGACTAACTAAAAAGTTGTTACTTGAGCAAGCAGTTAACTCTTCCCTTAATTTGAATTGATGACCTTGTAGGACAGCAGGGTGATTAGAGTGAACAGATGTTAATGTAGGTCAATTAGTCCATTTATCATCAACAACCGCTTATCCCGAGCAGGGTCACGGTAAGCCAGAGCCTTGCCCGGCAACACAGGGCATAAGGCCAAGGTGGGGAGGAGATACACCCAGGACAGGACGCCAGTCCATCACAAGGCACCCCAAGCAGGGCTTGAACCCCACACTCGCTACGCAGTAAGAAGCAGGTGAACCCACCGCACCACTGCCACCCCCCTAGGTTGATTAGTATACGGACCTATCCCTGTCACCTTGGATAAATGTATTTTCAGGTGAGTTAGTTTTTTCATTCCTAATGTTAGTTTTAATATTTACTAGGCTTTTCCCTGTATTCCTAATGGTAGCTGACGGACTTCCGCAAGGTTGTGTCGCAGATGCTGGGCCTGGACATCAGCTCCCTGGCGCTGCCAGACTACGAGATTATCAAGACCCTTGAGCGACTACTTCACGCGCCCCACAGAGTCCATCAGGAGTGGCTGTGCCAAACTCACCCACACAGCCAACTCACTTAGGACTTCCTTGGGTTTGGGGGGTTGGGGGGTTGGGGGTTGAGTGGATTCACATGGTGCCAGTCAACACCCAACATAATAAAGAGAGCTCTGTCTCATTGTGAATTATGAGTTATGTTTTGCATGCAATGATATCTACGCATAAGTAGTATTAACTGAGATTTTCTATCCATCAGTCCACATGCAGTAACTACTGATCGAATGAGGGTTCCGGTGAGAATATGTATCGGAATAATCTTATGTAATCACACAAGCTACATATAACTGGAGTGCAACAATGTAATTCAAAAGATGAAATCTGTTGTAGTGGTTTGTAGATCAGGGCTTTGTCATTTGAAACATAATATGCATCATAATTAAAGTGGTTCACTCATGTAAATTAAATTATATTGAAATGTTACATTCAAATAATGCATAAATTAAAAAATTGGTATGAACATTTGAGCACTGATGCCTCCATGGCATTGATTTCCTTTATGCTTTATGGTTTCTTCATTTCCAGTATCCTTTCTATAGGAAAGCTTTTCACCTGAACCTGGTGAATTACAGCTTGACCTCACACTGGTAAGAGAAATCTATTTATAAAATAAAGGATATAAAGAAGAATTGGTGAATGAAGAGTTTCTGGTATTATCTTTCTCTTTTACCCAAAGAAAATGAGTTACTGGAGGAGTAGTTATTGAAACCGCATTTTGACTTCTCACATACAAACGCATGATATTGGTGGTTTGTGATTAGTCCCTGCAGGGTAGTCACTCGCACCTTTGGGCTCTATTTTTAAATCACGCTTTTGGGTCTCTTTGAGTCTTCAAGGTGTAAGTGTCAGTTTAATTTTTTTAAGCAATGGAGGCATAATAATACATATACTGTATTATACAGTGCCTATACATGGTATAACAACATACGAACAATACATTTAAACTGTGAGAAACCTGTAAAAACTGGAAAAGGTCTTGGTTTGAATTTAATACTGCATTTAGTATGTGATCAGAATACCTACCGTATTTTCTCTTTATGAAAAATTTAAAATGCTTGTAAATACTGATGGCGCAGTGAGTAGCGCTGCTGTCTCACAGCACTTGGGTGGTGTGATAGGATGTGGGTTCAATCCCTACTCAGTCTGTGTGGAGTTTGCATGTTCTCCTCATGTCTGTGTGGGTTTCCTCTGGGTGCTCTGGTTTCCTCCCACAGTCCAAAGACATGCTGTTCAGATTCCCCCATAGTGTGTGAGTAACAGAGAGAGAGTGTGTGTGTTCCACTGATGTGTGGATGAGTGACCCATTGTAAGTAGTGTATCTAGCAGTGTAAGTCACCACGGTGAATAAGGTGTGTGGGCTGATGACACCACATAGGGGTCATTGGAAGGCACTTTGCAGAAAAGTGTCTGCTAAATAAATGTAAATGAGCTGACATTTGTTTTTTGAATTTTCTTATTTATATAAGTGAAATGAATATGTAAATCTTTGACAAAGAGAATGTTAACCGTCTCTAGGCAGATGTTGCAAATGACCATCACTAATTGCCTACTAATACTACCTAGTATTAATTTGGGTGCCAGAGTTTTAAAATGTTTTGTAGAGAATTTAAAAATTCCAGGTGCATACATTTCAGTATAATTTTAATTTTAATGTTCAAAGCCATAATGTACTTTTTTCTTTTTCCTATGGCTGTGTGGTGACCCAGACAGCTAGCTAATCAGAACATTAGCAGGGATGGATTACAGCCAAGGGCAAAGTGAAATAATAACAGCAGACTTCAGTAAAATGCACACAAGTGTCCTGCGGCGGGTCCTTGTGTTTCAGTAAGTGATGCTTTTCCTAAATTTATTTTCCCTTTTAAATAACGGAACTCACACACAGACGTGTGATGGAGTCTTCATCAAGGAACACGAACAATGCCGAGTAAGTACCACTGTGCATCCTACTCACCTCTGGCTTGATACATTTGAACTAAAATATTGAAAAACCTAAATCTGAACAAAACAGCACAGAGATTTTTCACTCCTTTTAATGCAAGAAATAATGCCGGTCGTAGGAAAGGACATGTGGCTCTTGAGTTTTAATTTGTGAAATCATATCCTATCCGTAATATCTTGTTTTAGCAACATGCATTGGCAACCTTGGTGTCCAGGTTCCTAAGAAACAAACACGCAGCGCTCACACACACAAGGCATTTAAAGCACACACTTCACACTTAAACACCCTCAATTTAGTTTATGTGATCCTCAGCACAGTTACAACAGAAATCAAAGCGTTGCTTAAAAAGTGTGTATTGTTGCTGCATTCTGTTATATAATGGTAAAGTCACAGATGATTTTTAAAAAATCACACTTAAGTTCAAAATTATGCATTATATAAGCGTTACTATTCATCTTCTTTGCATGTTTTGATACTTTTTTTCTGAGAAGGGCCACATGCTAAGCAAATATTGATTTTTGCTTATCTCATATTTGTCTGTGTGAAGTGCAATATTTTCAAAGGAATTTTCCCCGAAATGTAGCAAGAAACTAAAGTAACTTTTGATTTAAAAATGACTATTAGCAAATTTATATTAGTGATGGCAATAAACCATGCCAAGCAGGGAAGAAGCTTAGAAAAATGTAGCATCCAAATTGTAGTAAGTATTAAAATTAGAACTAAAATTGATAAAACCAGGATTCTTGGCCGGTAGCTTCTTGGCCTTTTCTGTTGCATTGACCAAGATACTATTTACAGATTAATGGTAAAGTTCAAAGTGTTGCTCTTCAAAATGTTCTCTTTGCCATAGTATAATACAGGGATTGTGGATCACCTCCATCTGGGAATGTTTCATTCGCTTTGACTAAATTGCTGCCTTGCGTGTGGTTGGATGTGTCACAAGACAAATAGCAGTACACAGAAAATGACGTACAACAAAAGAAAATTCCTACCGAAAGTAGAAGTTTATAAAAGCGGAAGAACAGCAAAAGCAGCGCTTATTTCATACTTGGAGAAAAGCAAAGCGAATGCGGTCCTACGGATTGCTGTGCTTGTGTAAATTAGCACCAAAGGCACATGTTGACCTTCTCATTTATTTGCAGTGTGTTACTATGACCTGATCTTGATACTTTATCGATCCCCTTTGCTTCGTCGCTTCAGTTCCGTCCATGCTGTGACCGAAAGGCTGAGTTTTAAATAGAATTCATAGAGACTCTAGGTCTTTTTGTCAACTACCGCCAGAGACCGGACATCACAGGCAAAAGGGAAGCACGTTGCTGTCGCCTGCGGTGCCCCGTCTATAACGCTGTGAGGTGAGATGCCACCGAGACCTGGAGCTTTTCCTAAACCAGATACTGTATCATCCACTTACATAAGTGCTGTATGTTATCAATAACCTTTCTTCCAAAGGCAGATTTTTATGCAGATTTTGTCCCGTGAAAGACCACAAGAGATAATTTTGCACTTTACATAATTTTCATTGCATTGCTTTACATTAGTACTTTTGTGCAGACTTGAGGTCGTTTAAATTACCACATGTAATACATTTCTGCTGGGGGGGGCTCTGCCCTAACAGGACACAAAGAAAACAGATGTGATCCAATGTCACTTTAGGGTCTTATCAAGAACGAGTCATTTTTTTTTCACCTTTGGTGGGAGCTGACTGTTGAGGTTATCTAACCGCACTTTGTTGAACAATGAGGAATATGCATTTTCCAGCACGTCCGGGGTAGTGTTGTGTCTGGTGTATCGTAATAATATTGCATTGGCAAAAAGTAATGGGTGTTACCACTTAAAACGACTCTTTCGGACAATTTTCGATGGATCTTGTTGTCTTCAAAGCCACATTTTCTTGCTGTTAAAGACGCATCAGCTTCCAACCAGGTGTCACCTTCCTCGTTCATGACTTAAAGCTCGCATTGTACATGGAACCCCAGATACCATCCACCGTGAGACTACAGAAATAGCATGGTGTACTGCACAACTGGGTTGTTATGAAATGTTCTCCCATACGGACCAGAAATTTTTCAATGCACATCTTGGCGGTTCCTTCTAAAGTAACAATTCTAACTGCGTTCTGAGACCTTCTAAGGACTGAAACTGATGATTTGATCCTGACTTTGTAGAAAACGTACGTGTGGCCAGAGAGTGTTTCTCGTAGGGCTTTTGTCAGGCGCTGACACACATCCAAGTGCGCTTTGTAGCGCATGACAACAACACCTCCAGCCAATGGCAGGACAGGAGCAGCACAGCTACAAAGCATCTAAGCTCCAAGGAGAAGATGTTTGGGTTCAGCCTTTTTTGGAAGGTTGGGCCAAGTGCGATTTGCTCATTTCCTCTCCCCATTTTTGGAGAAGTTCTCAAAACGGAGGCGAAGGAGCAGTTTTACAGCTAGGGGAGGGAGGGAGAGTTTGAGTGGAAGTCAGTCCTGTACGTGTGCTACAAGAAGGCTGCTCCTCTCTCTCCGTCTCTCAGAAAGGGGGAGGAGGAGCCCCCCCCACCCCCGCTGAGTCACGGGCTGGAGATCAGTGGGAGGTGAAAATAAACACATGCAGTTTGTCCGTTTGCTCTAACCATGGCCAGGCCGGCGCTCTCCAAGGCGGGCCGGGTGCTGCTGCCACACAAGAGCGAAGCTGCAGAGCTGGAGCCGATCGACAGCTCAACCACCAAGCTCCTGCCCGAGGGGGTTCGAGCTCAGATGTTCCTGGAGGTGGATTCCGGGACCCCTACGTCGATCAGTTATGTAGACAGCAGCTATGATTATGGTGCCCCCACGCTTGCTGCCACCTCTGCCTACCACGTCACCGACCTGAGCCACAGCATGGACCCCTCGGATGGCGCCGGTTATACCTCTGACACCAGCCTGCAGCCTTTGGGCACCATGTCCACCAGCTCCTTGGTTTTCATGCCCACCGGTGGCCAGGTTTCTTCCTTCATCCATCACCCCAGCCCGACGAGCCAACAGGCATCCTGCTACTCAGAGGGTGAGCAGAGCAACTACCGACTCTGGGAAGCCCCCCCTTCTCAGATCAGCAGGTAAGTGTAGCCATGGGGTGTATGGTGGACAAAAAAGTAGAGGAAGGTCTTTAGATCTCATCTGACATAGTCACACTGTGAGATGCTTAGAAGTTTTTATGTTGAAGTGTAGGGGTTACAACCTCCGTCATCCACTCTAAGCACCTTGGTTTAAATCACACTTTGTGCTGCAGAACGCTTAATCAATGTATTTACGCTGAAAAAGAAAATGCCGAACCGATCCAGTAAAACATACCCAGGTTTATGAATGGGGGAATAATTGAGGGCAACATACCGTTGTATGCTGCTTTGGAGAACTGTGTCATTTAGATGAATTAATAATTCGATGCTGGTAGGAACATAAAAGAAAAACCTCTGAATGACCGCAAGGGAAAGGAACCCAAAAAACTGAAAGTACCAGTCCAAGTGAAGACATCGGGCTGTTTTCTTCTGATTCCGTTGCTCTTTGTCTGTGAGGACCATGTGAAGAATGACAAACAGTCTTTGGGAACCTGACAGGCACCTCCCCAGTTGGAAGCATCTCTCCAACACATATTTTAAAAAAATTCAGATCACTTCACATTTTAATATGAATTTGAATTATTGCTCTCCTCTGCCCATATTTAAAATAGTTTTCCAGCAGTGACGTTGTGAAAAGGCAATTTAAATAAAATTTTTACAAGCTATTAAAAATGCTTTACAATGAATCCTATATTCTTTAAAAAAAAAAAATATATATATATATATATATATATTTCACAGTGTTCACATTGCTAAAAAATACCAAGGCAAATTTTTCTTCTTTTGACCTTGAAATCAGGTAATTAATTATCAATTAAAATTAATTAGCTATTAAGTTTTCATCTTTTTTATTAATTGTCAATCGTAATTATTTCATTAGCTAGAGTTGTTTTGTGGATTAGAATTTTTTTAAGTCATTGCATTATTACTTTTGTCCAGCTCCTTTGCGTTACAGTTATCAGTGATCAGTTTATAAAGAGAAGAGTTCCTGAAGTAGTTGAGATGATCTCTCCAAGGCAAAGAGGATTTGAGTTCCACTGCATTTGCTGTGTTGGGGGCAGCTGGTAGCGTAGTGGTAAGAAAGAGCCTTGCATTCAAAAGAACCGGGTTTGAACCCCATCTCCTTTTGTACTACCCTTGATAAAGGTAATTACCCTGAACTCATACAGTAAAATTTACTCATCAGTAGAAATCCAGAAATTATTGCAGGCAGCTTCGCATAGAAGCCCAGTACTGTAAATTGCTTTGGAGAAAAACGAAATAATAGTCATTTTAGAAAGCGGACGCACATTAACACATTCTAAAGCCATCGTGAAGTGGGAGATGTTTTTCTTGTTTTAAATTTCATATGCATTCTGGTTTATTTCCATACATCACGATGGCCTCCCACATCCCCTCTCCACCTGCAGCCGGTCCAGCCCAGTAAGCAGTCGGCAGAATGTGCAGGAGGAGATCGCTGCCTCTGTAGACAGATCCGTATCCAAGGTGGTGTTTGAGCCCATGAAGGACACCCGCTACTGTGCCGTGTGCAACGACTACGCCTCGGGATACCATTACGGCGTCTGGTCCTGTGAGGGATGTAAAGCCTTCTTCAAGAGAAGCCTCCAAGGTCCCTCTTGTTCCTTACATTGGTCCCTTGCTTTTCACATCTTTCGTCTGCCTTTCACACAATATCTCTTCAGTATTCAATATTTGGCACAATGGTGGGATCATCTAGTTTAAGGTATATTAAAGTTCCTTCCGTCTTTGCCCTTTTTCTGGGTTTGATCTTCGTACTGAAGAAATCTCGATTCTCGTCATGCCCTGCAGGTCACAATGACTACATGTGCCCAGCGACCAACCAATGCACCATCGACCGCAACCGCAGGAAGAGCTGCCAGGCCTGTCGCCTGAGGAAGTGCTGTGAGGTTGGCATGATGAAGGGAGGTATGTCATATTCCCCTTTCGATGAAAATTATACATCTTTTTGCTAGGTTTGTTGGATTTTTATCGGTTATTTCTCACCCTTTCTCTGAACTTAATATTTCACTTGTACTTGTACTCACTTCCTTTTTCTGACAGCTTCCCCCATATTTCCCTGTTCTATATTTCTCATCGCACACTTTTAAAAGCATTTTATGGCGATTTCATGGTGCCTTTTTTCCCCTTAAAGCCATTTATTTGATGTTTTCCAGTTTTTCTACTACTTTTTGGGACCCTGCAAAAATAATTTGCACTCTTTCATTTAAGTATTTCAGTGATACTCTAATGTAGAGCCCACTGCATTTAAAACATGAAACCAAGCTCTTAGGTTGTGTGCTGTCGAGTCTTATCCCTCTTTAAAGAGCTGTCTGTGCTCCTCCACAAAATCTCTCAACCATCACCATCGGTCACAGGACTCCGCAAGGATCGGCTGGGCCGGAGCCCACTGCGGGCCAAGCGCTCAGGAGCAGGTTCCCCTGTGAGGGCCAGCTGCGGGTCGGAACCCAGGCAGGTAGTGACCCCGGCCCTGACCCCGGGGGACCCCATGCAGGTGAAATCTGCCGGCACCAATCGGGGCCTGAGCATTCCTGCGGAGCAGTTCCTACTGCTGCTGCTGAATGCCGAACCCCCCTCCGTCTGCACCCGACAGAAGCACAGCCGGCCCTACACAGAGGTCACCATGATGACCCTGCTCACCAACCTGGCCGATAAGGAGCTGGTGCACATGATTGCCTGGGCAAAGAAGCTACCTGGTAAGGCCTGCACTTTGCAAATCATAGCTAGAACTGGATACCAGCTGAATGATGACAACATTTACATTTATTCATTTAGCAGACACTTTTCTCCAGAGTGTTGTACATCTCATGGAAAATACAATGTGTTCATTGCATTAGCAGGAAGAGAGACATAGATGCAGACGTGTGATTATTAAGAGCAGTTAGTTTTTTCCACGGTATGAACTAATGTTCGTCACACGGGTAGTTGCATCAAACTTCTCCAAATATCCACGATTCTCCATCCGTCACATTCCCAGTAATTTTTTATTTTTTTTTTGAGATATATATAAACATTTGCGTTACATTATAGGAGTAGTTTTGTAAAGGTTTATATGGGCATGACCATTTATACCTTACATGAACTTAAGAGATTATGGGCAAAGTGAGCCTGGAGGAGATGAGTTTTAAGACCCTTTTTAAATATGGACAGAGACAAAGCAGTTCTGAGTGAGGGGAGGCTATTCTATTACAACAGAACCAGAATCTTCATCTATAAGACCAGATACGGAAGAGCATAGCATTTGAAACAAGGGGATACCAGGAGTGGGGTTTGAACCCACGCGGACATACGTCCATTGGATCTTAAGTCCAACGCCTTAACCACTCGGCCACCCTGGTGGGGACAGCACCTCTCTAATAATAGTATTAGAAAAACAACATCTCTTGATGTAAGACTATCCACTTCATCCTAAAACTGAAAATGGTATTTGTCACAAATATAAATTTAACCATTGATTTTTGTGTTCTGAGGTTAGGTTTGCTATGTGTTTTTGTGTAAAGGGACAGACACTGCCATGTTTCAATTTGTTCTTGATAAGATGCGTAACTCAGTTTCACGATTGCGGAAAATACCATTATTGTGGCACTGACCTTTGTTTAAGCAAAATAGTTGATCGCATTGTTGCTAAATAATAGCTTTTTACCTTTACAGTTCATATTTAGAGTGAATTATAAGTTTAAGGGCAATGCAGGGGGGTAGTGCTGGTGCCTCGTTGCTCCTGGACTGTGGGCTTGGAGTGTGTGTCTGAGGACGAGTGTGTGTGTGTGTGTGAGAGTGAATGACGGTGTATGATGGTGTATGATTACACTTCGATGGACAAATGTCACATTTGGGGTGAACCCTGCCTTATGTTTCCACAGTCGGCTCTGGACCACCACAACCACGCATTAGGACAGGCTGTTAAGAATAAGAAATTATACAACAGATTAGTTCATAAAGACAACAAACATTACCAGTTATGGTGTTAATCTGGCATGTAGTTTCATAAGTGAATTGCAAACAAGTACTATAGTAACAGCTTCTGACATACAACTTCTGTATTACAGGAAAAAATAAAGGCCAAGGTCACTGACCCTGACCACCTGCTCCAAATACATTCTGGGTGACAATATTTATATGTACTTTAAGAAGGAGAAGGGGGTGCAGTGGTGCAGCGAGCTTGGCTGGGTCCTGCTCTCTGGTGGGTCTAGTGTTCGAGTCCCACTTGGGGTGCCTTGTGATGGACTGGCATCCTGTCCTGGGTGTGTCCTCTCCAGCCTTACACCCTATGGTTCTGGGTTTGGCTCCATCTTGCCGTGACCCCACTTAGGACAAGTGGCTTCAGCCCGTGTGTGTAAAGATGGAGGTCCTGTAACATCAGTAAACGCTCAAAATTCATTTCCTTCAGCTTTCTTATTATGAAACAACAGAGTAACATTTTTACTTGGATCATTTCACCATTGTTGTGTTTGATTTATTCTTAGGATATATCAACATTGCATGTCCAGTTGGTCCCGCTGCACCCGTCTTCACAAATCGTGAACTGATACACTGCCGGTAGTGGCTGATGTCTCAGTAGAGCTTCATCGATGCTCTTTTACTTTGCAGTACATCACAGCCCCAAAGGAGGCAGCATGTTGAAGATGACACATTTTAATTATATGGTAGTTGGCAGGTAAAAATAAGAACAGCACTTTTGTTTTCCAAAGCAGAGTCCTGCTGCGTTGAAGAACACAACGAAAGCAGCCAGCGTCTGAGTGCTTTCTGTCCTCTATCTGTTAATTGGAACTCATCTGTGGGACACTCCAGCTGAACTTGGTGTAATTAGTTTGTTTTGGTTGTAACATCTCTTTCGTCACCCCTGAGGCTCTTTATCACAAAGTAGGAATTGCAGTCATTACACTCGATTCTGCAGAGTAGGGGTCCATCATCTGTCACGTGGGGTACAGGACCAGGTTTTCTGTGAAATGACATGTTTCACTGCTTTGCTACTGTCGACTGATTTTTGAATTAGACCGGATTGAATTGTATTGGATTGGAGTGAAATTAACCGAATTCAATTAATTTAACTCAATTTGGATAAATTGAATTTAATTTAAGTAAAGTAAATTTAATCTATCTGAACTGAATAGAATTGAATAGAACTGAACTGACATAAATTGAACTAACTTGAATTGAATTGAATTGAATTGAATTGAATTGCGCTCAGTCCTAGTCACGCAGAGCTGACAGCCAGTTTTCCCATGTGCACTTAAAGGGAGAAGAATTGATATGTTAAACTTTCTGGTATAAAATGCAGTGGAGAACATGTTCTGCAAAAAAGTTTCCTGTACTATAATAGTAGCTGAGTATGTTGTGTACTGTGCTGTGCAACTTTTTCATTTGGAGTTTATGATTAAAGAATATCTGACAGTGTTATTTGGGCTGGCTGCCAGACAGTACTTTTCAGATATCCAGCTGTCAACTTCCCTGTTCCGAGTGTGATTCATAGCAGTATGATGATAATAACAGAAGGTATTTGGCAATTAAATACACATAAATTTAAGTTTCTTTTGTAATAATGTTTCTGCTCTGGAACATTCTGTTTATGGGCAGAAAACTTGCAATGAACATTTTTTACATAATGTCAGACACACACAGTCTACAACTGGTTGTCCCAACCAGGGTCGCAGTGCGCTGGAGCTTAACCCGGCAGCGCAAGGCGTGGGGGACACACCCTGGACGAGACGTCAGTCCACCACAAGGCACCTCAAGCAGGACTCGAACCCCATACCAGCCACACAGCGGGCCCTGGCCAAATCCGTTGCTATCCGCCCCCCCCCCTTCCAATAGTCACATGGAGAAAAGGAGAAATTTACCAATTTACAGCAGCACAGTTAGGCATCACAAATGGTCTTGAAACCATGCAAACATGACAACATTATACAATTATTTATAGATGCATTTTTCTGCAACAAATCTGACAAAAGTCGTAGGTTTTGTTTAAAGGCGAACATGGTCAACCCCCCCCAAGGTGGATGGCGAGGCCAGCAATGACGCCTTTCTCCACAGGGTTCCTGGAGCTCTCGCTCCACGACCAGGTGCAGCTCCTGGAGAGTTCCTGGCTGGAGGTTCTTATGATCGGACTCATCTGGCGCTCGGTACACTTCCCCGGAAAGCTCATTTTCGCACAGGACCTCATCCTGGACAGGTAAGGATGCAAAGACGAGAGAACAGAATCATCGCCATCCAGTCTCGGACGTACACTTCCATAGGAGCGATTGTGCCGTAGTCCATGTCACGGTGGTCCAAAGGCAATTTGATCGCATATGTTGCTAATAAATATTTGAAGGTTACATGTCTTTTTCCAAGTCCAATGTATTGGGGAGTAACAGCGAGATGAAAATAAAATCCAGTGTGGTAAATCAATATGTTTCCAAGGGTAAAAAACATTTTCATAAACACAAAACTAAATGATTATACCAGCTGTAGAGGATCTTGTCATCTCTCCATATTTATCATCTACTGCTGTAACACTACAACCTTTCTGCTGATCTCTGTATATCAGAGAATTTCTTCCCTCCCTTCTGACCTGCTATATTTCATAATCACACAAAATGAGAAATGTCACGAGATGCTAAAAGGAGATAAAGAACAGCTTGACTGTATTAGTTTTGCACACTGAGAATTTAATCAAAATAACTCCTGGAAAAATGTGCTATTGGAGTTTTGAGAGGTTCCAGTTAAAATTGTAAATGGATTAATCATAGTTCAGAGAAATATATATATTTCAGGTACAGTTTGTCCTCTCCCTCCTGTCATATTTTCAATTAATTTCATACACTACATAGTACATAATATTACATCGATTTACGTGGTTAATCAGTTTTTTTTTCTCTCTTTTACCAGGTATTCTAGTTACAGTGTCTTCATATGGTTTTATGCTTTTCTTTTTAATTTTATTGTTTTATGCCATTGAGTGTGTCCAAAGATATCTGTAATACTAGAGCATTAAAGGAAAAGGATGTATAGTGTTTAGAAACTGTAATTCATACAATAAATTAGAATTAACCCCAGTCTTTACGACAATAAATAGAAACCAGATGCACATCATTGTGTGTCAGTATATACTGATTATGTTATTAGTCGCTGGGGCTGGAAAATTTTCTAAAACTATAAATAACCCTTTTTGGCAATGAGTGGCTCTCTGTCAGAATGATTTAATCAGTGTACTAGCTGAACCTGAGATGGAATGCACGAAGAATGCCCTGGAAATGCTGCTGCCTCTCACAGTATGGCTGTTCCGCTTGGCCCTTCGTTTCATCTCCGTTTTTATCATTTTTCTGGACAGCGTGAAGTGACCCCACTGTTTCTAAACTCACGATCTTTGTAACTACACTAGACCATCTCACAAGGCCCGCGTCGCCTGCATTTTGTATTTCAGGACGTGTTACTTTTTCTTGATGGTACACAATGCTAAGCTAAGCTAAACTAAGCTAAGCCGAGCTAAGCTAAGGAGCCACTTGATCTTTTCCAAAGGCCATGATAATGGGGCAGTGCTGATTCTGACATACTACACTCAAGCACACCTGCTCCTTAAAAAGTCTCGAGTGAGAAATATTTCTTCCAAGGTTTCTTGTTACGCAAATGTCTGAGCGCACGATGACTCGGTAACTGACGCGCTGTGTCGGCACTCCATCGTTGTACCGTGTTTCCGACCTCCAGGAGCGAGGGCGGCTGCGTTGAGGGGATGGCGGAGATCTTCGACATGCTGCTTGCGACCGTGTCTCGATTTCGCACCCTGCAGCTCAAGACGGAGGAGTTCGTGTGCCTCAAAGCCATCGTCCTACTCAACTCCAGTAAGCCAACTTACCTGTCGCCACAGTGCAAATGGACCACGTTAAATTCAGATCCGGTGGCGTTATTCTGAGCCGTGCACTCGCTGCTCATCCGAACCACCTCCCCCTCCAGGCACTTTTTCGTACCTCTCGAGCTCTGTGGAGACCCTCCATGATGGATCCGCTGTCCAGTACATGCTGGACAAAATTACAGACACACTCAGCCACTACATTGGGAAGTCGGGCCTCCCACCCCAGCAGCAAGCAAGGAGGCTTTCACAGCTCCTGCTTCTTCTCTCACACATTCGCCACATGAGGTGAGTGTGGATGTGCATGACTGTGTGTCTTACACATGTGCATGGTGGGGTGCTAAGGTTTGGGAGAAAGGACTGATGCAACCAAAAAGGCGGCCCCTTGCTGCACGCATAACCTCACTCAAATATCAAAGAGGAGGGAAGAAATATGTAGTGTCCCCCACTAATATTGGCAAAGAAGGCTGTGAAAAATTGTCTTTATTGTTTAACGTTTTGATCTTTTCTTCAAAAAATTCATAGAAATATACTGCTCTCACGGATATCAAACAATTACAAACACAACCACACGTTTATCCAATGGAAAAAAAAAAAATCTCATCTCTTTGCTCATATTTAACAAGGGTGCCAATATAGTGGAGGGCACTGTAAATGTACATATCACAGGGCATGTCTGTTTTGAAAAAAGTGGTATGTTCACCCAATTCCCATGGTACACCCAGATTTTCTTTTTTAAATTTCAATAAATGAATAATAAAGACCAGTAAGGTTCACTTTGTGGAAAAAAAACTTGTGTAATTTCCGTATTTTATCGTTCATGATTTTTCTAAATAATTTCAGATAAATGCGCGAGTTGCAAATTAGCCAAAAATTGCACGTTCTTCTATACGCAAAACTGAATACGCTTAGTGAAGATAGTGCCTTTGCAGCAACAAAGGTATGGAACACCTGTACAGCGTGAAGTGTAAGAACACGGTGCCTCTATACGACCTGCTGCTGGAGATGCTGGATGCCCACAGGCTGCGATCACCAGGAAGGAACGAGGTCCCTAAGGCAGCCACCGAGACGACCCCCATGTCCCTGTCCCTGTCTCTCCAGAGCAGTCTTGATGTGCAATCTTCATGATCCAGGCCATTGCCCTGTTCTTGGCCAGACCATACCCCAGCTGACACAATGCGGACCACCTGCATCTCCTGTCTACCTGAGCTGACTTGTTTCCCTTTAAATCGGAGGGAACAACATTTTGCTAGATTCTGAGTAATGAATAAATAATAGTAATTATTATATTGGTGAATTCTACAAAGTCAGATGTCAATTTTTCATGAAATTAACCTGCTTCAAATTGTCACTTTAGTCACTCTTGCTACACAGAAGAAGTCCGACTCGTACCCGTTTCAGGTGGCATGCAGAAAAATTTGTTTAACCTTCATTGTTCCTCACAAAACCTAAGCCCCACCCACTTTACCTGTTTCAGGTCGCATGTAAAATAACTTTGCTCCCTCAGCTTAATGCAAGCATTAGTGGTCAAGTTATCTGTAGGATGATGAGATGCGCACAGAAATAATATGAACTTGGTTGAGTAAGGTGAAATATACAGCTGTTTTCTTGGGGGCGGGGAGACTGGAATTTTAATTGTGTTCCATGAGAACTAATTAATGCAGAATGACAATGTCAGAGGACCGTAAACTGGAAGTTTGTTTTACATACAACATTAATAATGTAATGAGGAACCACTTGTGACTGAGAGAAACCCAGGCCACAGAATACCAACGATGTAATATTTGATTTCAATTATTAATCTTTTTCAGTACATGGTCCTTTTTAATTTATCTGCAGTATACTACACACTTTATACAATAAAATACAAAAATCAAACTAAAAGCATGATGTTCTTATATCACTTACAAGAGGCCTGAAATCTTTACACAGCTTTAAGGTATAGGTGGACAATGATGTTACATTTTTACAATTTTAAAATTGTGATCAATATATTTTTAAAATTGTTTTCTCTAGTACATTTTTTATTTTGATGTTTTATACTCAACCCATCCTTCATGATACATATATGAATGGTGTAATCAATAACCATAAAAATCACATCCTGACATACTGTAAGAACAATTGATTAAAAAATAATATTTTGTTATGCCAATAAATTTTTTTTTAAATGACCTGATACAGAATAAAACACATACAGTACAATGCTTGCAGCAAATCATTACTTGCATAATATAACACCTGCTTCACTAATTTATGACTTCACTGATTGCCTTTATATTGTAAAAAAAGCTACTTACATTATATTTGAAAATATAATTTCTTTGTAAAACCAATACTGTAGAATGTACATATACTCTGATGCCTCATGATAGTTTTTGCTTGAGTGGTGAAAACAATACAGTACTTTTAATAAACTTAACATTAACTGTACAATGCACTCTACGTCCTTTCATCTTCAGTGGAATTTCATGATATGAAAAATGTGAAATAGCTATTAGTTATTCAGTCTGTTCTCAGACATCCGGTTTCTGCTTCTTTCAGATTTTGTAAAACATGATATAGATATGATGTTCCAAAATTATTCACTATTGCAAGTAATTAAGTTTGCTTCAAATAAAAATAATTAAAATGTGATTATTCTGCTAGCAAGCTATATGTGTGCTGTAGTACATGAAAGTGTTTTGATCCTGAACAGCTTGTTGTCCTTGTGGATCATTACTCTATAATCAAAAGAGATTTTAAATAAGTTATAAAATGTACTTTTATTCCTTATTTATGTATTACATTTTCTACAAAATTCAAAAAATAAATACCCATGAATATGTGCATATAAGAATAGCACTGCATATACTGAGGTAAGTTAGATAAAGTGATACAAGCAAATATTTTTTCCAATAATTTCATTTCTTTTACATAATTTCATTACACAGGTCGGTGATCTCCATTCTTACATCCAGCAGTGGTTAGTAAAAATAAGGTTTTCAGACTAATGTTTTTAATAATCTTAGGGAAGTCTGTTGTCCAGGACCAGACTATTATTGCATGCTGACAGGTACATGTAAAAAAATAACTGCCATATGAGCTATTTAATCAATATTTTACAAATCATTCCATTCTCACAAGCAAAATCACAGGCATTTCTCTGCTAGAAATTGATTCAGCTACTTTACTACTTGACAGTAAAAAAAAAAAAAAACATACAAGTTTGGCTGGGTTGGTATTGGAAATGTTCAATCAGCAGTTGCAGCATCATCTTTGTTCGGTTAAAAGGTCAAACGCGATTTTCGAGAGAATCACCGTTGTCTTCATTGAACTCCATTAAGCTCTTCTCTCATGGAGAAATGAACAGTGAGGATGAGCAGTGCTCCCAGTCTCAGTGCTTATTCATGAACACATCTGGGGTTCTTCAGTCGTTGTCCCAGTGGTCAATCCAAACGCCCACACTGCTCAGGTGACTCTGAACAGCAGCATGAAGAGAGACTCCAAAGATGCAGTACAGATGGGGTCCTACCTCTTCTACAGACAAGTGCTACCCAGACCTTTTGGATAAAACCAGGGCAGGGCTCTCACACAGGAGGTGGTCCATCGGTGTACCGCAGCGTCGGGTGCAGAGAGCGGGTGAGACCGTTGGAGACAGGGCAGCCATGGCGGTTCTCCGAGGCAGGCGCCAGACAGGCCAGGCCCAGGAGAAGCAGCAGCAAGAGCAGTTGGAAGGGCAGAGCCGCCCGCAGTACACGCCGCAAGAAGGCAGGACTCTCGGGTACCGTCTCAGAATGGGAGGAAGCGGACCCAGCGTCGCCGCGAGACCTGCTCGGAGAGTGATGTAGCATGGGTCAACTGGTTGTTGGCAGTGCCACCTGTTCATTCTTATTAATGGCCACCCCTGTTTCAGCAAATAGCTCATTAATCCATACACCCTCGAATTTTTGTGATGGCATGATCGGGTGTTGGCATCCAGAGGTTTTTTCCTGTCTTACTCTGGTCTTTTTTAAAACACAATGGAAATGAGCTAAAAGCTTATTCAAGGGCATACAAAATTTCTTCTAAATTAAGATACTGCTTTCGACAAGCAGGGCAAAAATTTGGCCAGTGTTTCGAAACACACCTGTACCTCATGTTACGTACATCCAACTTATATATCTTCAAAGATACAAACATTTCCAAGATTCTTTATTTTATTCCAACTGCATTTTCTTCACCTGTTTATTTTCTAAAATTAATGACCTGCACTTCCGCTTTCCGTCACTGGGGGCAGCAAAACACACTCGGAGTGCAAACTTAAACTGTGGAGGGAGGACTGAGGAATGAGGGAGGCAAATGGACAGTTTCATGGAGCACACACAGTATACATATTTTTAAATTTCATTATTGTTATATCCAGAATCTACGAAGGGAATAAAGACATATATTTTTACTATTTTGATAGCAAATTTAGACAAAAAAATTAACCAGTTGATTATGAATATGTTTATGTAATACACTGTTTTGCGGCCAGTTAGTAAAATTTTCTAGAGACACAGTCAGTATTTAAGGTGAAATATTTTTTAAAATCCGTTCTCCCCACATGATCCTCTGTTACACTGCAACTCATCGTATTTTTACTCCATGGTTTGATTCTCCTTTTGCACCTGATGAAACGTGCCTCGCAGAACACAACAGGTTCCGGAGATTTTTTTATTTAAAGTCTTTTTAGAGTAGAATTAAATTTAATATTGCATCATGTTAAACTGGCATCCATAGTGTATTTTGTATCATTCCCAGTGTTCCCAGCACAGTATAGTAGAACACTGAGACCGCAAACTGTTTCTGATGATAAAAACAGAACAGTCTTTTAGTGAATTTAAAATTAATTTTATCTGTGATCTTTTGGAGTTTGTAACCCATGAATAAATAAAAGGATTAAGCTGTATTACTAACTTTTTACTGTGATGTAGGTGATGCACTCACAAACAATTCCAAGTTATGAATCATCTTCCGGTCCCAATTACATTCTTAAATTGAGGAACAAGGTCATTTCAGTGTTGCTTTATTTAATATGGCCTAAATTTGTCTTTAGAAGTCTACTCACATACATGTCCTCACACACCAGCTCTCACCAAAAGAGCCCAGCAGCGCCTCTACTTCCTGCAGCAACTGAGGAAGGCAAGCCTTCTCTACCCATCCTCACCATCTTCTACAGAGGAACCATTGAGAGCATACTGATCAACTGCATCACCGCCTGGTATGAGAACTGCAAGGTTTCTGACCTACAGCAGATAGTGAACACTGCAGGAAGCATCATCGATGCCCCTCTCCCCTCCACACTACGTAACACGGTGCATCCGCGAGGCCCTCAGCATCACAACTGACCCCATCCACCCCTCTTATAGTCTCTTTGTCCTTCTGCTGCCCACCAGAAGATACCAAAGTATCCATACCACCTCCTCTAGACTGTGTAACAGCTTATTCCCTCAGGCTGTGATAATCCTCAACAGCATGAACCCCCAGACCATCCGCACACTCATCTCATGAAACAGTCGGTCTTTTTCCATATACAAGAAAAAAAAATACAACTGCCCAAGTCACTTAAATATAGCACATGCCACTTTGAACAAAGCACATGTCACTTTAAGTGAAATAGCACATGTTATGCAAACAACTGAATTCTCTGCTCCTTGGGGGCACTAACCCCCCTGCCCCCCCAAAAAAAAACATACTCAAATTGTTAAACTGCCATGATACACGCTGTCCCCCTATTTTATTTTATTGCTGCTCCTATGGCTCACGCTACTGTCTCTAATCTCTAGTGTTTTACTGTCTCTAGTCCTCATGCTCTTTGTGTAAATACATCCTGCACAGCATAAATTACATGCCCTGTATAGTTTCCATTTTTGCACTGTATATTATATACAAATCTTTTTATTAGTATTGTGTATATTGTCACCAGGCTCTGGCCTGTGTAATGAACTGCCCTGAAATTGTACTCATCTTATCCGTAGCACACTGCACTGCATGTTCTTTGTGGCACGGAGGTCCAAAGGGAAATTAAGGTTCGTTCTCCTGTATGTGTAATTCACCTATAGGTGGAATGACAATAGAGCTGACTTTGACTTTTACTTTGACCATTCAATACAATGTTCACCATGTAATAAAGCTTCATGTGACTATAAAGGTTTAACCCCTGTGCTGTCAGAAATGTAGACTGATGTGTTGTAGAGATACCCCCTACTCCCCAGCACCGGTGCATTGCTGGTGTGATGAACCCAGAGCACAGCTCGTCCCAACAGGCCTAAAGTGGCAGCTGCAGAGCTACGGATAGTCGAAACATGCAGATCTTCCCTTAGACGACATTGCAAAGCCTCCTGAAATGGGGTCCCCCCACTTCCAGGCACCACCCACCCCAACCTCCCTCAAGAGATTACTCCCAGGGGAGGAATGCTGGGGTGTGAATCAATCTGGCACAGCTGGTGGAAATGGCAGCTACCGGTCAAGATGGTAAGAGGTCAAGAAGATTAACCATATGGCTTTAATATCCGTTCCCACGCCTTGTTATCTAAATCAACATTTCGTTATTACAATGAGATATTATTATTGTTGTTGTTAATTTAACAGGAACTTTTCTCCAAAATGACACTGTTAGGTTCGTATGTTCAAATACATGCAGTGATTTATCCATTCGTACAGCAGGGTATATTTCCGATATCCGTTCAGGGCAAGTACCTTGATGAAGAATACAACAGTAGGAGAAGGATTCAAATGTAGAGTCTTTGTCTGCAAGATGATTCTCTAAACATTACCCCACCTGCTGCCCTCATTAGACCACGTGGTACCTTGAATTTGCACGTCTAATCATGCATTGTGTTTGTTCTCATAAGGCCTGAGCATCTCGGGCAGCACTTTCAGTAATAATCCACTTTCTGATAACCCATTAATGTTCACTCTACATGGCAATCATTAGAGCAGAAGAAAGATGGAACAGAATTCCACCCCATTACTATAATTTTATATAGTTAGAAAAAATGACATGTCATTAATCTGCACAATCCCAGATTATGTACCACGTATAAATGGGGCTCTCGGGTAACAATCTCTGATTCCAAAAATAAATTAGCGCCAGTGATTAATTTTAAACAAGATGACGACACAGCAGTTCAGTTGGAGATCAAGCTGTTTTCAGGTCTCCTTGTCCTGTCTCATTTCCTAAAATGCCCCCTGCGGTGTGTGTGCTGGCGGGTAGTTTTGGAAGCTCGCCGATGATTCGGTGGCAGGCACCATCTCCATGGAGACCTCGCTTTCTTTGCCGCTGTCCAATTTTCGAGCTAATTGGGATTTTAGGAAGAGCCACTGGGGACACAACTCAATTCGCACAATGAGGCCCAAAGGCAGTGGCAGCATCACACACACACACACACACACACACTTTCAGAACCGCTTGTCCTATACGGGGTCACGGGGAACCGGAGCCTACCCGGCAACACAGGGCGGAAGGCCAGAGAGGGAAGGGGACACGCCCAGGACAGGACGCCAGTCCGCCGCAAGGCACCCCAAGCGGGACTCGAACCCCAGACCCACCGGAGAGCAGGACTGTGGTCCAACCCACTGCACCACCACACCCCCAGTGGCAGCATCCTTCGCTGCTAAACTAGACCAAAAAAAAAAAAAAAAAAAAAAAAAAAAAAAAAAAAAAAAAAAAAAAAAAAAACACCCACAATTTGATTTTAAATCAATTTAAATGTGAAGAAAGACCAACAACTTCCAAGTGAAACAATACTGACCTCCGCAGTGTGGAATGGTAGCTATTTTAAGAGCGTGACCTTTGAATCAGCGCACCAGTGGGCAAGAGTGACGTTACTAGACATGCAATTAAAAATAAATTTTTTTTTTTATATTGGACAACATAAGTAATCTATAGGATTATTCGTGTGTAAAACATATAATGCATATATGGTATTTGCATCGTGAACATGGAATCTACATGAGGATCCTCCTTATGATGCATCTAGAAATGAATAGGGAGCTAAAGTTAAAGTTAAAGAAACAATCCTTCAGAATTAATACCTTTTCTGAGTAAAGCGTGCTGAGATGAGTGAATACAGAAAAAGAAATTATTAGGAAACTGACAAGTATGGTCAGAACGTGTCAGAGGCAAATGTAAGCACATGCAGATAACAGCACTTAGAGGTTTCAAAATTCTCAAAGGTCTTTCTGGGAGGTTGCTGGCACAATCTTCACACAGATATGGTGCCAAATATCGTGGGTATATTTCGCTGACATTTTTATTAGCCTGATTTATTTAGGAGCGCTTACAGCCGAGATACTTTTTGAAAGTAATCTTCTCAGCCCTTTGGTTTAAAACCATCGGTAATCATTTCTTACCGTGAAAAAACTGCTGACAGACATTACTGTATGAAACAGAGCAAAATATAAAGGCATCCCCTTCATAAAACCTGTTTACTTTCATGGTTAAAGGGAAAAGTTACCAATAAGAGGGAAAAACAATATGAACAAAGCGAACAACAAGAAGATCAGCATGTGGTTCCTTAACCTTTCCATAGTTCCTAATATACAATTTCTTTGAATGTGCTTTTTTGGAAAAACCAGCGAGGGCTGATGAAATGGGGCAATCTGCATCTGTCCCAGAGCAGGTTTGCGTTGTACGGCGCCCTCTGGATTTTTCCTGCAGTGACCAAAGTGCACCCACACAGTTTGAACAGAAGCTCCAGGTGCACGGGGGGGAGAGAAGAGCGTTAGTGAGCGGAGGGACGAGGCTGGCGCACCACAAAGGAGAGCGGGAGAGGAAAAAAAAAAAAAAAAACAAAACAAAAGCCAGCAAGCCACAGCGCTAAACCAGCAAACAGGGCGAGGCCAGCGGCAGCGTCGGAAGCTGCCCGTTATAGCCGCACCGCCATCTCGTGGAGGAGGAAGGCGTTTCGGGGGGTTTTTGGCGACGTTTTCGAGAAACGGGGAAGCAATGATTCAAAAGTGTTGCTTCGGCAGCCTTGTCAAGCAGCCAAGGACAAGCGGAAGCAGAGCACGAGAGGTTTCCTGCAGCAACGCAGAGCATTAGTGATGCTAACAGAGCGCTTCTACCTCCTAGCTTATGGGCAGCGTCTAGAATTGTAGAAGATGATGAAATTCAGAGACAAGAGTCTCAGTGGTTGGTGCATCCCATCTCAGACATTTGAATTTTTTTTTTTAACATTTTTAATAAACACAGAATGGAAAAAGATCGGTGTAATTTATGATGGCCAAATAATGAATGGTTCGGAGGTATAGTGTTCTTAGCAGATGCTAGCATCATGTCCAAGATTGGCATCTTCACAGACCCAGCATAGTAGGTCTGTGGGTGGACCAGACCATGGCTGAATTCCATTATCTTCCAGGAGTTCTAGAAACCATGAGAAAGGTACCTGCGGTGCGGACTTCTGACAGAGGTCCCAGGCTGTGACAGACTACATTTGCCCCGTGGCTGTTTGCAATGAACAGGGGGGGCAAAGAAAGAGAATGTTCAGTCGAGGCAAATAAAGACAAGCTACTCATAAAAGAAACCAAAAAATAAAACAGGAAAATAAGTATAAAATAAACATGCAGCAAAAAAAGAAGAAAAAAAATCTAACAAAACAAGGACACTGGCTTTTCAGACCCATGCTTTCCATGGAACTGTTAAGTCTTGATCACAGTCCAAGTACTTGACCCAGCTAACAAACCTCAGTTACTATCATTAAATTATTAATTTAATGAGAAGAAGGGAAAAAGGTAAAGGAAGGAATACTATTAGTAGCTAGGCCACCGGTTCCAGGGGAGACCCGGTAAACAGTATGACTGAAGAGCCAGATTTGCATGTGCGCTGAAGAAGCCACATCTGCAAACTCAACTTGAAACAAGGGCGAAAATCTGACAGAATGCAGAGACGGGCTCGCTAAACAAGGCTATTTTTAAATTAAGGTCACGTGAGTCCGTTTTAATAAACAGACAGGGTCAGAGACGAAGGGAGCAGGAAGGAGCCCAGCCCAGAGCGCTGGGAACCCGGAGGTCATGGGAGAACACAGCGCACAGGGAGGAAATGGGGATCGGAAGGAGTGGGAAAACAGGGGGACGGGGAGGACGCTGGAGAGACCCTTTCATGACAGGGTGACTTTGGCCACGACCGGGGCAGTCGGGACATACTGGTGCATCCGCGGCATTATAGGAAAGCGGAGGTTGCATGTTACCGGACGCTGGCGGCTTGGAGTGCTCCTCCCGGACACGGGGCTCAGGGACCCAGAGGTGTCCAACTCGTCTGCAGATGACCAGGACGAAAGATCCTGCCGCGGTCGAGAACGAACATACAGAGTCAGACAAGCAGGATAATGACGGTGTTAAAACAACGTGGCATGTAATTATAGCTACGCAATTGGTGGGTTCATGCTTAAATATCATAAAATATATCGGTTTCAAACGCTACTACGAACTATATTACGTATTACGAATAATGAAGTTGGGAATTTTCAGAGATACAAACAGTTTACGTTTATTTTTAATTACGTTTCCTTCACGTCCGTTTTGTGAAATTTTAGTAAGAGCAATCGTGATCCGTATTTACCTTCAGAACCTGAATAAGGTGTTAAAGCTCATACAGTTAGACCACCTGCATTCAACTCACTTCCACGGTGTTTGTGAGAATTGTTCATTGACAACAAGATGGCACGTTAACGGGCCGAATGTACCGACAATCAGCAGCACTTCCATGGACGACATATTTTTATTTTCAGACATTTTAAGTTTAAAATTTTTCTTCAAGTCAGAGTTAATACAAATAAAAAAATAAGTAAACAGAAAAAAAAAAATTATAGTTGTGACTTAGTGATACAATTCAATTTGGAATTAGACAAAAAGAAAGAAAAAACTAGTGGTAAATTGACCATGCTTCACAGTACAAAATCATACACGTTATTAAATTGACAGGGTATTCCACGAATAGAAAAGTGTCTCGTCATGTTTTTAAAACACCTCTATAACCCTTATTTGACATTTCTGAGCGACAGACTCACCTGCTGGCTGCTGCTGATGTCCAGAGCTTTCTCTAGCCCTCGGATATCCCGGGTCACCTCCTTCAGGAGCAGCTTGAGCCGGTTGCCGATGACGTGCACCTTCTCCTTGGCCTCCAGGCAGTCGCTGCCCTCGGAATGGACCAGCAGCTGGCTCGACATGTCCTGCAGCAGCGTCACTTTTTGCTGGGAGTCCAGCAGCTCCCGCCGGATTTGCTGCAGTTTATAGTCAGAAACGCGGTATGACATCAGCACTCTTGACTGCAGGTGGCGTAATGATTAGATTCACCATCCTCAAACTAAAGCGCCTGGGTTTGAATCCCCACTCCTGCTGCAGTACCCTAGAGTAGGCATTTATCTTGAATTGACATATTGAAAATGACCCAGCTGCACAGATGGTAAATAATAATATGTACCTTAAGGAATAAGTACAACAGTGTAGGCAATGCAGCAGGGGGTGCAGTGGTCAGTGTTACTTCCTTTGGATTCAGAGGTTGCAGGTTTGAATCCCACTTCCTACTGTAGTATCCTTGGGTAAAGTACCTATACTAAACTATTCCAGTAAGAAGTAGTTTAACATAGTAAATCATTTTGGAGAAAAAGGTGCTGAATTAATGTTAAGTTACTTGGGAGAAACTATCAGCTGAATTAACAGAAAAAGCTATTCTGCATACACACAACATTGTAAACCTGATCGGCTGTTCATTTTTCTTTTTACATGTAGTCCTCAGGCTTTTTTTCCCCCCAACAGAATCCCTTACTTGAGTCTCTCCTTTAAAACAGCAGTGAGACAAGTTGCGCAAGATACCACCGTATACCGCGTCTCCCCCATGAGGACAGGAACAGCCTCCCTCTGTACCGTGAGCCTTTTGTGATGTTCGTGGAGCATCTCGCTGTCCAGGCTGAAGTCAATGGGGACGATCTCGTTCCTCCTGCGGTCAATGTTCTCCAGCCAGAGCAGCAGGCCGTGACTCATCTCATGGAAGTCCTGAAGGAGAGGGAAAAACCAGGAACGGGTCTCAACGGCAGAGTGGTATGTTCACAGGAAGAACAAGCGGTCATTTGGAATGCTAATCGTTTCCAGATTTTGATACACTTGAAAACACTCATATTTATTCTCTTAGGAGGCTTCTCTGGCTATTTCTGGCTTCTTGACCACCTGGTGAGCAGCTGTATGACCAAGAGCATAAAGGCCCCAGTCTGCCGTTGCTGTTACGCCATACGGTCCACAGAGGTATGCGGAGGAGGTGAGCGCGGGTACGAACACCTAGTGGGTATGAGGTGGGCTTGCACCCGGGACCTACTTGGCACTGCATGAGGGCCTCCTGCAGCAGTCCACGCCACTCCTCCAGGGAGGTGCCCAGCCGGTCCCAGCGGTTGTTCATCTCCTTGAGCCGCGTCTGCAGCTCTTGCGACTCGCCGCCGTCCGACCGCAGGAACTCGGCACTGCACAGGTTGATGGACAGAATGATTGCCTTGCGCTGGTCCAGCGCCTTGTGCAGTTCCTGTAGAGGAGGATGAGGACGAAAACCAGTGAGCAGGTGCAGAGCAGCAATGTCGACCAAAGTTCCGGGAGGGTCACGTGTTATTTCACGTTGACTCGTTCCACCGCAGTGTTATCGGTACATAAATGTCCATCTCAACACATTAGTAATGTCAAAATGACGTGTCTACTACTGAAAATATTAAATTCAGCTTGGAAAAGCAGTCATTTAGAATAAAAAGGGGAGACAGCAGTCTGGAACAGAATTTACAGTGACAGCTTTAACCAGTACACCATCTACTGCCTACTCAGACGTTATAGTTCCGATCAGCTTTGAGGTTTATTCTGGACACTATAAAGCATGAAAAAATAACGTAACGACAAAACCATGTCTTGAACAATTTACAACCCCTGAGCGCTAAAAGAAATTTTTCCCATCCTCACAAAAGCACGGACCTTCAACTTCTTGATGCGTTCCTCGATGGTTTGAATGTCAGTGCCGACATCGAGCCTCCGCAGCTCCTCAAGCTCCTCCCCTGCCTGGCAGAGCCACGCCCACACGTTTCCGAGGTCCGACTTGAACTGCTGCCACTGCTGCAAGTTCTGCTTCATGCGAAGTTCTTTGCTGAGTGCCTGGGCTTGGATCAACTCCCAACGCTCGATCACGCCTGTCGCACAAAGTCAATACTGTGTTTAATGGGACGGTGGTTTTTTTTTTTTTTTTTTTTTTTACACACACATGGCTAGTGTAAAAAGTATCCTTATACATGCTCTGGTTATATTACGATAAACAGACATTCAGTTATTGAAACCCCACTCATTCAGAGATTTAACCAGTCGAGCATGGCTGACCTGAGGTCTGTGTCTCGGTGCTGATGGGGTTGGCGAGTCCCGACATCTCGTCCTCCTTCTCCTTCAGTTCGAACCCTACCCTCCTCACCGTCTCGATGCTGCCACGACATTCCCCAAGCAGCCTCATCTGCCACAGTCATTATTATTTTTATTAACTCATCATCTGGGATATACCGATGAATCTGACCAATTTATCGAGCTGGGTATTTTTACTGGAGAAAATTCAGGGTAATTATCTTGATCGAAGCTGCTACTGAGTTAATATTAGCAACAACATTTGAACCAACAATCTTCAATATAAGACTATGTCTTTAACGGGTACGTTACACATCCCACCAGTGGTAGACCACAGTAAAAATTCGTTTCGTTGTTCCTCCAACCTCCCTCGGCCATTGACAACAATTCATTGCGCTAAGACACAAAACCAAAGGTCATGGTGCACCATTAATCCACACCCCCACACTCACGTAGCCCATGTAGGTGGACTCCAGCTCAGGCCCAGTGGGTGTACGGCTGCGGATGATGTTCTCCGTCTGCTGTAGGTGGAAGCGGCTGGTATCCAGGGCTTTGCCCAGCCTCCGGATGTGTGTCTCCAAGGAGCCCGCTTCACCTGTGCAGAGATACAACTGTCCATGGTTCATCTGCAGCAGAAACCAAGCTACAAGAACATTGTGCATAGTACAGATCAACAAAAGTCAGGTTGATTAATGATAGCAAATTAATTAATAACCAAGCTACTTTGAATTATTACATTTATTCCTTTAACTGTTCCTTTTCTCCAGAGCAGCTTACCATATCAAGATACTTAAAATAACTTACCCATTTATACATCCCCATACCTTTACCAATATTTTCAGGAGCAGTTTAGGGTAAGTACCTTGCTTAAGGGTACTACAGAGGGTGTGATTTGAGCAGCTGCTCTAAGCACCAAGCTACCTTCTGTCCTATATGCTGTTATTCACACATTTATAAAGCAGGGTCATTTTCACTATATCGATTCAGGAAAATACAGTGATCAAGAGTACTGCATTAGGTGCAGTGATTCAAGCCTGTGTTTTTCGATGGCAAGGTAAAAGACTTAATGCCATACTGTCAAGTAGCATTGTGGTTACAGCTTCCATAGAGATCAGAGGTTCAAATCCCACCTCCTGTAACATCCATGATAGAGGTTCTAGCATTGCTTGGGAGAAAAGCCTCAGCTAGATGCTTGCTAACTTTATAAAGCACAACCCTGGGTACAAATGGAGAGGCTGTTGCCAAAGGTCTTATCATACAAGACATTGGGGATTGACTGTACAGGACTGACTTGAGAGGGTTGAGGCAGCACCCAAGAGGAAGTCTTCGTCCTCGTCCTGCAGCTGGGCTCCCGACTCAGACGCCAGAGACCTCGTCATAGTCTCCAGGCCTCGACTTAGGTCATAGTCATGGTCCCATTCGAGGGGGATGGAATCCACGCTGGCTGGGGTGTCTTGGCCCGAGCGCTCAGCCCGCAGGAGGGCAGCCACAGAGGCTGAGCGGCTTGAGGAGGGCAGGGGAGACAGCAGACTGTCGTTCCAAGGCAGGCTGGACAGATCGGCTGCATCCTCCGGGTCAGAGACGTCATGTTCATCTTCGGCCAGCTGACATTTGCGAGAATGGATTAGACAATCTCAAGAACCTGCTTAACGATTATTGGCTAATAGAACTGTCAATCATAACGAAGGTCTGTCCTGATTGGCTACATGGATGGGGGTGTAGATCAAAATGTTCTCTGCAGGTGTAGACAAACCAGTAACACAAGTCACTCATGGCAGAAGTAGTGAGAGAACATGAAACATGAGATTACGGGATATGATTTTAAAAAGGTTCTTCTGTTTTTAAAATAGTTTACCTTACATTACAGTTCGCATTTTTATTTTTACTTTGTATATTTAGCATAGGGGGGCGCAGTGGCGCAGTGGACTTGGCTGGGTCCCGTTCTTTGGCGGGCCTGGGGTTCGAGTCCTGCTTGGGGTGCCTTGGGACGGATTGGCATCCCGCCTGGGGTGTGCCCCCTCCCCCCAAGCCGTGCGCCTTGTGTTGCCAGGCTAGGCTCCATCTTGCCGCACCCCCATTCGGGACAAGCGGCTTCAGACAGTGTGTATGTATTTATGAATTATACGGTAGTTTACATATACGACAGCAGGTGGCATCTTTGGACCCCAAGGACCCAGGTTCGAATCAAATTCTGCTGTAGTAACCTTGAGTTAAGCACTAACCCTACAGAATTGTTCCAGTGAAATTACTCAGAAATATACAAATGGGTAAATCACTTTGGAGAAAAGCATCAGCTAATTAAATAAATGTCAGTAACATTGATTTACAATGTACATTGTGTCTAATGTTTGAGAAATCTTTGAGTAAACTAGTTTTTTTAAGATTTACCCCTTAATGCATACAGGGTATTCTTTTAAGGAAAATAATATTATTTTTAATTTTTCCAGTGGCTTAGATTTGATGAAAGGACATGTGCAACTGAGCGTGTGCGTGTGTGCGCGCGCGCAACACAGGTGTAAACACCAGACAGACGGACGACGTGCGTACCGGCAGGTGAATGAGCTTCTTGTAGTAGCGCTCCACTCGTCCAAAGACCTCTTGGCAGTATCTCTGCAACTCCTCCACCTCCTCCTCAATCACCGTGGCATCCAGGGGTTCGCTCTTCTCAATAAGTGCCTCGCCCTGGCGGAAGATCTGCTCCATCTTGCCCGTGTTCAGGGCAATCTCCTGCTGGAAGGCCTGCTCGCACAAGCAGAGGGTGGAACCGAAAGTTTGCACGTGGTGGCTCCAGAATTACTAAAAACATAATCCTCTGAAAACAGCAGACATGCACAGCATGAAACTCAACCTTAAGCTGCTTCATTTTAGCCTGGACATCACAGTCGGAGAAGTGCTCAATGTTGGTGAGTTGGAGGTCCATCTCAGTGAGCCATACAAGGATGCTGTCCCTGGCTGCCTCAAATTCCTCCCTCTGGTTGATGAAATGCTATGAGAGCAAGGAAGAAGTTCTCTGTGGTTTCTTCACACCCAGAGGACGCCTTCACAACTCCCACTCTCCACATTGAGGAGTTCCGCATACCTTCAGCCTTCGCAGAACCGAGGCCACCCTCCTCTGCAGGCCATCCCAGCGCTGGTTGCCATCACGCACCATCTCGCGGAGGTGGCAAGATGAGTCGGTGCGATTCTCACGTGCCAGCCGTCGGTACTGCTTGTTGATATGCTCTAGCTGAGTAAGGTTCTCGTGGATGTGGCGCTGGAAGGCCTGCAACATGCAGACAGTAATAACACCCACAATTGTACCATGCTCCTTTATGGCCTGTGGAGCAACTGCTAGATTAATACACAGGTGGTTTTTGACTTCTGACACATGCAACTTACGAGCACAGAGATTTTACAGGCATCTCGTCAGCCTTTTTATATTATATTCGAGTCCCGTCTGGGGATCGAGTTCGGTCGTAACGTCTAACTCAGCTCAAAGGAAGCTCATTTCTTTTTTACTCCATCAGCAGGTGCATTAGTGGTTTTATTTAGGAAAAACGTTATTTAAAATGTTTTTGGTTGCTGTATTTCACTCCTGCTACTTTTTATAATGGCTAGCAAGCAAAAACGTGAGTATTCTGGTGGTGAAGAAAAAAGGAAGAAAACAGATTTAGAAATCAAAGATGAAAACAATAATGTGGCATGAATGTATGTACATTATCATTACTCTAAATTAGCATTATGTGAACATGAATAATGCGGAAAAATACAAGGCCTATTGTTCAATGTGGCATTCATAAAAGCTTATAGTTTATGCTGTATATCCTTATCCTTCTGGTTTACATAATACAGTATAAGGGGGTTATAAAATCGTCTTATGACGAGGCCATTGGAACAGAATCCCGTCGTAAGCCGAGGACCGCGTGTGAAAACCATTATGATGACAGGAGTTCGGACTCCAATATTGATTTAGGATCTTGGCAATGAATAGAACTGAAAATCAACAGTTCCATTATTAAAGACAGTCACACACCAAGCTTGTGAAATCAACATGACCGTAAGAGCTGGTAGTGTAGTGGCTAGTGCTGCTGCCTTTAGACCTCAAAGTTACGGGTTCAATTCTGGCTGAAGGTCTCCTCAATAAGGCCCTTAACCAAAGTAGTTCCAATAGAATTTCTCAGTTGATTATATGGGCAGAAAAATGTTAGTAGTGTAATGTTACAAATTGCCTTGGACAAAAGCATCAGCTTCTAGTACAGTCAAATGAGAGGAGCTTCCATTACCTCCATAAAGGTTCAAGCAAGATTCTTTGTTTATTTAATGTCAACACTTCTCTAGCCCAGATGAGGTGCACTGCCTTCCACAGACTTTCAACAACAGCTTTGAGGCCTTTAAGAGCTTTATGTGTAGTACACTGACGAAGTGGGGAAGGAGCGTTTTATTAACCTCAAACTTCTTCAGCTCCTCTTTGGCCACGGTGTAGAGCACTTCGGAGGAGTTTGGCAGGGCAGCTGTCCTCTCTGCACCCGTCAGCCAGTTCTCGAAGCGTGTGAAGTCATCCTGGAACTTCTTCCAAAGCCTCTCAGTCTCCTCGATCCTACAGCAGCAGCAGCAGGCACGTATACATTAAACAGGCAAGTAAGACATAAACGATTAGTCAAACACAACAGAAATTAAGAATCTTTAAAGACGTGGATGAAAAAGTTTATAAAACCACACGTGGTGCTGATTTTTGGAAAGATTCAATATAAGATTAATAAATACCAAAGCTTCTCGAGATATTTATCCAGGGAAGGTGGTAGGATACAGGCTTTATAGAAGAGGGATCATTCAACTATTCAAAAAATCTTTTTAAAAACTTTTGACTTGTTTCCCTCTATATACGATGAAGTTGTGCGATATAGGTTCATGTTGGGCAAGAAAATGTGTTTTATTGCTATGGTCCTTATACCACCTCGCTCAACAGCTGTATGGTTGGATCAAGTGTCCAACTTGATTTCTACTAGAAAAATCAAGGAGTAGGAAAGAGTTAAGAGTTTTTCACCTTGCTAGAACTTGTAAGTGTGCTACATGACCACCCCCCAATTTTGTAACCAGCAGCGGGCGCCACATCGCAAGGGGTCGGCCCGTACTTGAGCCTTCTCTCCATGGAGACGGCACAGATGTTCCTCCAGCGGCGGTCCAGGCTGCGTGTGGCCTGCTGGATGGACTCGCACTCGGTGTCCGTGGCACAGGCGTCGCAGTCGTGCAGCAGCACCTCGCACAGGTTGAGCACCGAGGCCACACCCGTGCTGTGCTTCTCGATGTCCCGCTGGAGGTCCTGTCCGACACGGGAGATGTGCAACGTTGCTGCTTTCAGATACCTTTTCTCGGGTATTGAAAATGCAAATGCATTATGGTATTTTGCGTGCGTTGGTTTTTTTGCTTGCTTGCTTGTTTGTTTAGCTGACGTCTCAGTCTATGGTGACTTATGGGGATATACACATCCAAAACTTTTACATTACAAGTGCTCAAGACCCACTACAGAATTCCTAGCTTATGGGTTTGTGGGTCAATGTCATACCTTTTAGTGAATTAAAATTACCAATTAGGAGACACTCCAAACATCTCCCAGAGAGTTATTTTTAGCAGCAGCAGGATAAAAGTTATGTTTTTCTGCTCTTTATTAGGAATATTTAAAATGATGAAGAGACCCCTCCCACCTGCTGCTGGTCAAGCTTCCTCTGGATCTCGGAGGAAGTGCAGGAGTCGTAGATAATGGGGCGGGACAGCTCCGTCTCAATGTGTGCCAGCCAAGATCGCAGACCACTCATGTTCTTGTCCAGCTGTTGCACGGCAGTCAGTGTTTCCCGGAGCTTCTTCAACCTGCCACAGGGGGTTGTGGGATACAGTGTTATCGCCAGATTTCGCTTATCTTCCCACAACAAGAGAGGTTGAGCACAGTGGTATCGGAGGAAGCTGATGGGCACATGGTAAAAGCTAGAAAAGATCCAGTGACAGGGCTTCCTGCTTCTCACCGTGCCCCAACAAGGTCCAAAAGGTGCTGCCAGCGCTCGCGAACCCGGCTCAGCTTGGCCTCGATTTCAGCAGCCTTGCCCTCGGGGCTGAGTCGAGCCAGGCGCTCACCCATCTGCTGTAGCTGCTGCTTGTTTTCTTCTGCTGCAGCAATCTCCTCCTGGTAGTCCTGTCCAGAGAACACCAAGGTGAACAGGTAAATGAAGAATATAAGTGCATGAAGACTGAGCAGGCAGACACTTAATTGAATGCACTATATAAAGGGGTTCAGAGCTGGACCAAAGTGTTTTGGTTCCCCAAGGCAAGCATCAATCACACACACACACACTCACACATTTTCAGAACCGCTTGTCCCATACGGGGTCGTGGGGAACCGGAGCCTACCCGGCAACACAGGGCGTAAGGCCGGAGGGGGGAAGGGGACACACCCAGGACGGGACGCCAGTCCGCCGCAAGGCACCCCAAGCGGGACTCAAACCCCAGACCCACCGGAGAGCAGGACTGTGGTCCAACCCACTGCACCAATCAGGCAACATTATATATTATATGAACATTATATATGCACAGAGTAGAAGGCAATAACAAGAAAGCTAATGCAACCAGGATGGCTGAGTGGTTAAGGCGTTGGACTTAAGATCCAATGGACAGGTGTCCCCGTGGGTTCGAACCCCACTCCTGGTAAATTTCACTTTTCTTTGCACTACCTTTTTTTTTTTTTGTTTTTTTTTGGTTTTTGCACCTTTCTGATTTTGTTTCTGGCTGTTTATAACCCTCCATTAGCCCCCCTACTCCCCACCCCCAAATATACATTACTGTACTAAGAGAGAACTCGAGCAAAAGAATTTCACTGTATTTGTCGATACACGTGACAATAAAGCTTGAAACTTGAAAACGGACTGTTCAAACCAAGAGTATGTTTAATAGAAAATGTTACCTAAAACGTTTCCACTTTTCAAAGAGATGAGGCAGCGACCTGTCATGATATTTGCATAATAAGATCTTAGAGCTTCACTTTTGTAATAAAACTGTTTATCATTAAGCAAAGGCTTTAAATTAATTTTACCCAGCATGACAATTTGTTTTTCGGTTTTAGCAATTACATTTTGTGGGGCCAAAAACTGCTGCATGACAAAGTCTAGCTTACGAAACAATTGCAAAGTAATATACAGCTCAATGCTTCCGAATGTCACACTAGGCTCACCTTTCGAAGCTTCTCGATCATCTCCTCGATGCTGATGTCGCCTGCCTGGGAAACCTTGCTCTCCATCTGGGTGAGCCACTCACTGAGTTCCCTGTGCCTCTCGCTGAACACGGCCCACTCGTTGAGCTTCTCACTGACCTGCTGCCTGCGCAGGGAGAGCTATGTGGAGGACACAGTCAGTGGGTCACATGTGAATGTCGCCAAGACAAAGGAACAGCAATGTCTCGGTACATGTCACCAGTTACTATGCTCCTTAGGTATGTTTTTAGTGCCGCAGACTTATGTTTGACTTCCCTCATGGCATGATATGTGGACATTATCGAGCTGTAAAAAAATGGGTAAATGATTGCAAGTAACACAGTAAGATGCTTTGGAGAAACATGTCAGCTCAGTAAATCCAGTAGTACCTATGAGGTGTATTATAATAACAACAATAACAACAACACATAGTGCATAGTACACTTGATCCCAATCAGTCAACTAGTACTGTCTTGAAAAAGAAAACTGTCCTAGCAGAGTCTTTTTGGTTCACAATCCCTAACAGAGTTCCTGAAAATCATCTTCTGCATGAGACCAACTTCTTGTTTCCTTTCCAACTCCAGTCCTTCTGTACACTATGTTTTTTGGGGCCTGGAAATTTACCTGGCTCCTAACATCACATCTTCAGAGCGGTATAATAAACTCTGCACTTGAATTTACCAATAAACCATGTACCAATGCTATTGTAATTAAATTTAAACTTAAATTTAGTAGATGCTTTTCTCCAAAAGGGTATACAATTCAGATTACACAGAAATGTAATTCACAACAGGTGAGGTGAAAGGCCTTTCTAATCATCAAAGCACAGGTTGCTGGTCTGACACGACCATTTCTGCCGGCACACTTTACATGTGTAGCTGCCTGCAGAACTGAGAGTCAGACAGGGAATGCGAAGGTGATCATGAGAGATGGTGTGATGCAAGTATATGTAGCTGTCAAGAGATCGGGAGAAAAGTGGGTCCCAAAGAGATGTGAGATTCTTCTGGAAGGCTGGGATTGAATTGCTTGTTGTCAATGCACTGGGGCAGCATTCCGAACTAGGCACAGCTCAAGGTTGATCCCCAGGTGGGTCTCACCTGGTAACTGAGCTCCTCCCACTGTCGCTGCAGCAGCTCCAGGCGTTCCTGCAGCACAGACAGGTCGTCAGCGCTGATGTAGCTGGACAGGGACTCCTTCAGCAGGGTCAGATGGGCCGTGTCGTCCTTCCATTCATCCAGGGTGTTCTCCAGCTCCTGCACATGTAGCGTTAGCATTGTTAAGAGGCAGCACAGACTGCGGGCCTCACGTTCTCGGATCGTCAACTCCTCTAACCCAGGAGCCGTGAGGAGCGGAGCCTCCTCTCCACAGCACTACTGCTTGGTTACTTACATAAAAAAATACCATGGTGCACCGTCGTTCCACTCGTTGGTATAACGACCCGGCAAGACTAGCGATCCAGCAGGCACTTACCTTGCAGCGGATCTGCTCCGAGTGCAGTTCCCCGTGGCGGTCAGGAAGGGGCTTGGCAAGCTTACGCTTGAAGGCTCGGAGTTTCTCCAGAGACCTCCCGATGCCCCTGTCACAAGTGTCCCAGTCCTGGAAGGGAGAAGGAGCTTGGCGTCAAACAAGCATCTTGCTCACACAGCCACCTAGGGCTGTACTTGCTGCTGAACTGTTAACTGCCATGAGACAGCTGTATGAGAACTACAGATTTGAATTCACCACAAGATTTTTTGATTGCTTCTGGTCTAAGATACCAGAAGCTACTTAGCAGCACAACTCTGCAAAGCATATTAACTATCACAGGCCGGAAACACATTTCGTTTCAGAAATTAATGCAATAGGCAATGTGCAGGACTTTTTGGGCTTCCAGGGCAACAGGAAGTGTTGCCCACGAGTACCTCCAGCAGGGCGGCAAGCTCCCTCTTCTGCTCCTCCAAGTGAAGGCTGGCACTTCTCCAGCGCTCCTGGATGTCTGTCAACTCCCTCTGCAGGGCTGCCTCCGCTCCGCTGTCGGCCGACAGGAGCAACTGGCGTCCTGCTTCCACCGTCAGGATGTAGCTGCCCTGCTGTCTCTGCAGAACCTTCTCCTTCAGCTGCAGCAGCACGGCCACAAACGCTGGTCAACAGGAGGCATTCTTTCCTTCTCTCTAAAATTTTTCTGTAACGTTACTTTAGTTTTATGATTTGTATGCTTTGCTAAATTACTTCATTGGATACCGTGTACTTAGAGATATTTGGGTAGAAAAAATGTGAACGTAAAGCGCAAGGACATTCTCGATGTTAAAAAATCTCGAGGTGGTGCCACTGGAGCCATGTGAATGCCCAGCTACCTGCATCTCGTCCAAGGTGGCACGGGCCTGCTGCAGTGGTACCGGTGAGCCCTTGCGGGGCACCTCTGTCTGCTGTGAGACTTCCAGCAGCCACTTGCGGAGCTTCTCCGCCATCTCCCTGTAGCACTGCCACTGCCGGATCAAGCTGTCGATGATGCCCCTGCGCTGCTGGGCCCGCCGGACAACGCCCTGCCACTGGTTGCTCAGCAACGCCAGCTTCAGGTTGAACTCATCCCTGGCGAAGAGCAGAGAAAGGTTTTAACGGTCGAATGCGTTTTACTGCCATCTATTGGCTCGGCAAGGAGATGCAAGTGATACTGGTCCCAAAGCAAAAATTCTGGAAAAACAGATTAATCAAGGGTGCACTTTCATTTATATTTATTTATTTAGTGGATGCTTTTCCTCAAAGCAACTTCCAATGAACTCTGTAGTGTTAGCAGCCCACACACCTTATTCACCAAGGTGACTTACACTGCTAGATACTTGAAATAATTAAAAAAATATATATAATCATACATAAATGATACGGAAATAATATAAATAATGTTTGTATCCTTAACTGTACTCAAATGTTCTCATGCTAAGGTAGCGTACAAATGAATGATTCTGAACAAAGAAAATCCAATTAAACCCTAAAACCTTCAATCAGTTCAGTGGGTTAAAGAGATTAACCCAGCAGAGTAAAGTTTCCATCTTGGATTCTGAGGAATGTGTACAACCGTTAAGTGGATCAGGATCAGGTTTAAAGGTGCAGGACACTTCCCAAATGTCTCACGAGCAAGTGTGAAGAGCAAATACGAAAACGGTCCTAATTAAAAATCACCTGTCGTCCACCTGTCCCTGTTCTAGGAGCCGCTGTCCATCGCTGATGATGGAATGGAGAACCTGCTGCCGGCTGAACATCTCCGCCTGGAAAAGCTGAGTGGGGCACAGAAGCAGATGGATGTAGTGACTGCAGACATCATGCTGTGAAGAATTGTACAGTTTCTGAAGCTACCTTCAAAGTACATGGTTTGAGATCTGCAGCATACAGTTCCCCCCCACCCCACAAAATCCTTACCTCATGGGCCTTCTGCTGCTCCATCAGGCTCTGATAATTGCCAGAAATTTCAACAGCCAGTTTCTCTTCTGTTTGGACAAGGAACTCCATCCATGTCTCACACTTCTCTAAGAAGGTCTGCTGCTGCAGCAGGAAAGCCTGCAGTTTGCTGTGGAGATAGAACATCTACTAGTGAATACATCTCTGACACCCCCTTTTAAGTTTTAGAAGAAGAGATATCAGAGAAGATGATTACTAGAAGATCTGAGCTACCTGAACCTCTCAGTGGTCTGGATAGAAGTGATGGACCAGCTCCTGTTGAGACTCTGCATGCGTTTGATCTCCTTGTCACTGAGGGGCAATCTATATCCTAACTCATTGAGCCGCTCCAAGTCAGGGGCCATGTTACTGAACTTGAGCATCTGTCCCTAGGTGATGGCACAGGGCAGTGAGAGTTACTCAGGTTACTCAGTGCAACAGCCTATAGCTTGTTTAGGAGTTTATACATATGCCACCCCATCATCTCCCCCTCAGAATGGATAGCCTGAGGTAGAACCATGATCTGGAATGTTTCTTTACCTTCAGCTCCTTCATACGGTCCTGGATGGTGGAAAGGTCAGAAGAGCAATTTGGGTCTGGCTCCTTAAGAACCCCCTCAGCTTCAGTGATCCAACGGTCTAGTGAATCTAACTGCTCACTAAAGCGTTCATAATCTTGAACCCCAGCCTGGTGAAAAAGCATGCAAGACAGTAAATGCAGAATTCTGACTAACGCTTTGTTGCCATGTGCTTCTTGATTTTATGAAGCTGTTCAGCTTGGCACTTTGGGGACACCGCCTACCTTCAGCACAGTCTGCTGCCTGCCGAGGGTTTGCTCCACTGTGGCCAAACGCTGGGAAAGGGAGAGGCGGTCGGATTGGATGGCTGCCACGGCGGAGGCGTCAACCTGCTGCTTCAGCTGCTCCCCCAGTTCATGCAGCACCTGCAAGGATCCTTGCACAGACTTCTGGGATTGCAGCAGCTCCTGTCACAGAGGAAAGAAAAAAGCATTGAACATCTATAAACGCAAGAGAAACCTGCCGTAGAACCACGCAGCAGACACCTGCTTTACTGAAACACCATCAGTTTTCTTCACTGGACATGATGGCAACTACCATAGAAGAAAATTGCCAAGTAGTTAATAATTAAAAGCATTTGGCAAAAACAAGTTCACAAGATACTGCAAGGGTTTAGCGCAATGATTCAAAATGGTCAAGTTCATCAGGATTTATGGCGCTCTTAAAACAGACAGTTAAACCCAACTGGAACAAAGATATATAAGCCAGGCCTCCAGGTTGCATATCTCTAGCTCATGGCAAAACCCATAAGACGAGCCTTGTTCTGCTCACATTGCAGTCATGGATCCAAGCTGAAACTTCCTCATCAGCAATGTCCTTCCTGGTGGCAATCTTGAGCAGGTGGTCAGCTGATTCTTCTTGCTGCTGGACACTGCTGGCACATTGGTCATACAGCTCTTTGTAATGCTGCCATAACAGCTGAAGTGCTTTACTGATGTTTAATTGCTCCATGATTTCCTCCTGTAGCTCATTCCATCTGGGTAAAAATAAAAGGTGGTGTTAGAGAGGGAGGTTGAGTTTTATGTTCAGTTGATCAGCAAGCTTGGAATGTTTGGTGCACAAGCTTATGAATCAAGGTAATATCCTCAGTGTATAGAAAGTAGGATGAAAGGGGATGAAGAGCAGAGGTGATGTTTATGCTGGCTATTAAGTGACCCCGATTGATAGATAGTCATAACTGAGAGCTTTGTGGATGATTGCAGTTGACTCTTGGGTGTTGACCTTTGGTTGCATTAAAAAGGTCAATAGCCTGCCAACACTTTCATACATTAATCATTCACATTTTGGCAGCATGTCCACCTTGTATTGACATCTTTCAGTGCATTGTTAAGAGTGTTGGCCACTGATGGATGGCACTCCTTCAGCAGCTGGTGTGTCATCGAGCCAAATTTCCTCAAGCTGTTCTCCTGCTTCTCCAGCTCTTCCTGAAGGTTCTGAAAGACAGTGTGCAGTACAGAAGTAAATGACCAAAACAAAGTGAAAGGAGGCTTAACACTAATGATGTACCAACTTCTCAAAAGGAGACTTTAATTCTTGAGTGATGCATGAATGGTAAAGTACCTGCAGGTTCTCAACCTGGATGCTGACAGCTTCCAGTGACCCAGTGAGAAGACGGAACCGGGACACTGAGTACTTCCCCTCCATCAGGAATCCATTGATCTCCTCTGAAGCATTTTTGTACAAGTTCCATTGGTCCATGACTGACTTCAAGCTGAGTTTCAGCTGTCCAATCTAGGAAACAAATCTATATCATTAAAAAACTGCATTACAAGACTTCCCGAGAAGGTTGCATAGAAAGGGAAACCCACCAAGTGGTCCAGATTTGCCCAGCTGTGATTAAGATCCTGGAGTGTGTCCATGACAACAGTGCAAACCTCTTCTGTCTTTTTATGAATGAGGGCACAACCCTTTTCTTCTATCCTCTCCAAGTCCTTCTCTTTTTCTTTCACAATTGCTTCCAGTTCCTGAAATAGAACCCCAACAGTCAAATAGCTTAATTTGAGGATGTTATAATGAAGTACATAAACTGTGGATCATATGAAGGATACAGCGATACCTGCAAATCTTTGAGAGCATTCTGGATTGAAGGCAGGTCTTCAATCCCCTGCTTCTTCTTCAGTCGTTCTTCCTGAGCTGTGAACCAAGCCTTCAGATTCTCAATGCTGCTCTCATACTCCAGCCAAGACCTGTGCAGGCCCTCCAACACATCCACCTGGAACAGCACACAATGAAATGACGATGCCCACTTTAACAATGTAACCCTCTACATTCATCATGTGTGACTGGAAAACCCACACAATGTGGAAAAACTAAAATGAAGACACAACAAAATGCACTGTAATATCACACAGCTGTAGTTTCCACTTTTGACATCCAGTTTCCATTAGGTACTGCACGAGACCTTCTCATTGATGAGGCTTTTCAAAATTTGCCAGCGGTGATTCATGGACCCCAATCTTTCAGCAAAGTCAGTCCTGTCACTGCGCTTGCTTTCAGCATCTTGACTGCTGATCTGCAAGACCGACTGGTTCACAAAGTCCACCGTTAGCTGCTTGCAGTTCACATCAATTTTGATGCACTGAAAGAAAACAAAATCACATAGTCTTCACTAAATAATGCATTAATTGTCATTGTTGCTGTAGATAGTCTGATTTAGTCCATCTGTCTTTTTATCTCCTTCAACTAGAACATTAGATTGCTTGTTACCATGTACTTCTGCAGATACTGCTGGACGGCGTCAGAGCCAGCTACTCCAGCTATCTTCTCCTCGTCCTCCCGAATCACGTTCTCCATCAAGGAAATCCAGCCCATCAGTTCCATGATGGCATGCCGTGAAGCCAGCTTCTCCATTTGCAACTGCGAAAGCAAAATTCTTCAGTTTCAGTCTGATATTTTTGCTTAACACTTGAGCAAAGACAACCTGGTACATCAATGCATTCGTTACTACGTAGGCCTTGAAAAAGTCTTGTGGTGAGTATCTGTTTCTTTTTGAGCTGGATTAGATCAGGAGTTTCTGTAAGGAGTACCTGGTGGAGCTTCTCCTGGACCACGGGGATTCGTGTAAGCAGCTCAGACCACTGTGTCTCCACCTGGGCCAGTGCAGCGCGCAACCCTTCCGTGTCAACCTTCTTCAGCCGCAGAAGCTGGTTTCCCTCATTCAGCACAGATGCTTTAAGAGCAGATTTGGTTTCTACTTCCTTTGAAAACTCCTGAGTAGGAAGAACACTGACATTTAGCATAACATTTACCATCCCTGAATAAGCAATAAAAGAACATACCATTGGGAGGACAGTTTGACCCACCAGGAATGCAGAGAGCTGGTCGCGGACATCTTCCAGTTCTTGGGAGACATTGGTGGACTGAGAGGCCCAGAACTCTAAATGTTCTAAAGCAGACTGCAGCCACCGATTCAACTCAGATGACTCACACTGGTACCTGTGGGTCACATGACAAACAGATTCATCCCAAACTGTGACTTCCAGTACAGGAAAATATATAATATTTAACAACCCTATGAAGATACTCCAAGAGTCAAAGAGATGATCAATAAGGGAACTAGTGCCTATTACAAGGTCCAAATCACTCTCCCATGACCAGACACCACCAACCTGGTCCAGTGCTTCAGGATGGAGTCAAGGTGGTGCAGCTCCTTGTTGACCCTAGTAGTGTGGCTAAGCCAGTGCTCCCCAAGCTGAGTAAGCTTGGCCTCAAGGTTTGAGCAGCATACACTTAGTAGTAGGCGCTTTCCATCCTCCAGAACCTGGCACAGCTTGTGCTGGTGTTCCGTCAAGCTTACTTTCAGATGCTGTGCCACAAGGGAGATGGATTAATGAGAAGACTGGCAGTGATGCTGTGACTGTGATTTTCAGATCATTTACGCTGTTGTGCACCTGATAGAGTTCAATTCTCTCGTTGAGCTTCTCCTCCGTCTCCTCCGCCAGGCCCACAGAGGGAATCCTGGACTCTACATCCTCCAGCTGTTGGTGAAGGGTCTGGTAGTCTTTCTCCAGGTGGTTCCATGCCTGAATAAGAAAAATCCAAACAAAAACATGTGTACATGTGTACAGAATATTCTCACTGCAGGCAAGACGTTTTCCATATTTCTGAAAAATTCTCTCATATTGGTTTTACATCAAACACCAGCCATGATGCCATTTGTTTAACATGGAAAAATATTGTTCTTCTGATGAAGTCCACTTTAACGTTTCTATTTAGTTAAGCCTTATTAATGCTAGAGCTTCTAATGTGCACTCACCTCCAGGACATACTCCAGTTTCACCCCTCTCTTGTGGGCTTGTTTCAGCAGGACCTGGGCATTAGCCAGGGTATCTTCCAGGGTCTTTTTCTCAGGTGGCAGCACAAAGCTGCTAATCTTCCTGAAGAATGTTTCCGTCAGGATCATGTGGGACTCCAGCCCTTGGAAGAATTCCTGTTGAATGCCACAGGACCTGTTAGGGCTTGGAACATTAAGACATTGCTACCAAAAATGAGCAACCTGAAATATTTAGAAAGACCTACTTTATGCTTGTCCAGAAGGTTCTGCACTTCTTCTACAGACCCAGCAATTATTTTCTGGTCGGTGGCTATCTTGTCCTGAGCAGTGTCCACCAGGTCAGCCAGATCCTGAAGTGCCCGTTCATATTGTCCTTTCAGAGCCAAGTTCTGGTTGATTCCACTACGGCGCGAGCCCACTGTCATCACCAACTCTTCATAAATATCCTGCAGCACAAGAAAAGCATGATACGAGTCTTGCACTAGACCACAAAGCTTGGGTCATCTTGGTAGAATTGACTTTCTCCAAAAAATAAATCCTCAGGGGTAAAAATGCACATGCTGTAGTCTGAGACAGAGCAGATACCTGCAGCTTCAGCAGTTCCTGGGTAGAGATCTGATCTGGCTGCATGTCATCCCCTCTTGTTTTGAGCTCTGCAATTCTATGCTCAAACTCCTTCAAGCTCTCCTCTGCTTCAGCAATGATCTACAAAAGTCAATGCAATGTTCATATCTTTGTTTCTACCTCAATACTGCTGTGCAAAGGCAAGTTGAAAGTATATCTGAAAGAATGAATGGAATGAATTCTTTTGGTGTACAGTTACCTCCACTTGTTCAGAGGCTGGCTGGTCGAGGCCTTCAGCAAGTCTCTGTAGTATCTGGTACTTTCGCTCAGTAAGAGCGTTATAGAGCAGCCTCAACTCTGTCTGGATTAAGAAGACAGGTTTCACATAAGTCTTCTTCACACCAGTAACCCTTCTTAACTGCAGTCTAATGTTCAGTTTCACATTCAGGATCATTATACAGATCGCTTACCTGGAAGGCTGTGAGCTCTTGCAGTCTAGCCCTCATTTCCTCACATCGTTGCATAAGCACAGAGTCCAAGGTTTTCAACCTTATGGTTAGAGAGTCCAGGGTTTCCTCCACCAGCATCTGCCGCTCTCCTGAAAACCCCTCAGCGTCAACAAGGAGCTGTCTGCTGTGCCCAACCTCCTCAGTCACCTCATTCAAGTCCTTCCCCAAAGCCTGCAAGAAAGCCAGATGCTGAAACTTAGAAAAAAGTGACTTACAACGTTAACCTACTTACAATGATTTCCCAGTAAGCACTTGGCTCGAAGATACTATAATAGCAGGTGGGATGAAGAGTTTTTTTTAAGACCATATGCAGTGGCTCTAACCACTACGCAACCTGCTTCAGCCATGTCTGTGATCCAAGACTTTACCTCCTGGTTGTAGAGCTGAGTCTCAGCATCTTCAGTGAGAAGAACGGCACCAGACAGGAGGTTGCTTTCCACGCTGTCAAGCCACGAAGACGTGGCCAAGATTGCAGAGTAGAGCTGCTGTTCTGGATGGAGGACACGCTTCGATATGCCAGACTTTTGACCCCAAAGAAAGAGAACCATCCCATCAAAAGAGAGAATACACAAACAGAGATAGATACTACATACATCACTGTTGGAGAAATATAGTTAGATGATCACCGTACCTCAAGAAGCACATCTTCAAATGCTTGGCTGACTCCTTCAAAGAGAGACCTGAGTGAGGACTTGTCCCGAGCTTGGGCATCTCCTTTGAATATTGCTCCAGATGTGGTCACTCTGGAAGTTCTTGAATAAACCTGTAGTACCACAAATGTACCATTAGATGGCGAAAGTCCTGTAGCTACCACTACTAAAAAAAGCTTTCAGTAATCATACATTATCAAACACATTCTCTAAGCAAATACCTGAAGCACTTCTTGTACCATGTAAGTTTTGAACACAACTACAAAAAGAAGTCCATTTGTACTTGTTTATTTATAAATCCAAAATCACATTTACCATTAAGTCACAACAAATAAATAATTATACACATCCCTCAATTAATTTAGACACCAGGTTCTATAAATGTCCTGGGTGCAGGTCTAAAATTAAAAAATCCAAGACTTTATTTTAATATTGTATTAACTTTGAACTCCATGAAAATCAAAACAAATATAAAATCACTGACAATAAAAATGACCCTCCCAAATCAGGTCCTGCATTCCTATTCTAAATGGGCATTTTATTGCCATCAATTGGCTGTGTGCGTAAATACAGGTTACTTTCACAGGAATGTCATAAAAAAAGCTACGAAAATGAGATCAAAAATAAATAAAATGAAAAATGTATCTTCGACAATTCATAACTTGATCATTTGTAAGATTTATATACATCTGATCGCTTATAACACTTGTTCATGAATACGAGCAATCTAGTGGACTGTACCGGCTGCTTGGGCTCCTGTCTCAGTGTGTCCTGGAGGAGCTGTAGCTTGGTGCCGAGATGTTTCTTCAGGCTCTCCCATTTCTGCCTCATCTGATCCAAAGAGACCTCCTTCCCCTCCTCTTGGTTCTGCTCCACGGGTCTGGTGTCCGTCAGACTGGGTATATAATTTATCTAAATGCATCTCAGGTTTTCTTTTTCATGTTTAATGTCTTATACACTATTCGGTATTTAGCATTCACTAAAGCAATGTTATGATATATGTGAAGCAGGACTACCTGATGCTGCTGGGCGTGGCCTGCTTTGTCAGAAGCTCCTCCCCTCGGCTAGCCACGGATTGCAGGAGCTTCTTCTGTTCTTCTAGCTGTTCCTCAAGCTCCTGGTTGGATGAGAGGCACTTCACTAGTGTATCTTTACCCTCTCGCTATCTCACAAGTCACATCTCAGCATGTTTTACAGTGAACACATTCATGAGCACTGATGCCATTGGATCAGACATTGAGGCTCTGTTGACACAGTCACCTCACAATGAATAAATCACAGCATATTTGGCGGGTCTTAGCCCCGAGCACCTTCTGTCTCTGGATGCTGTCCTGGTACTGCAGTGAGCGTGTAGTGCGGGCCTCTGCCAGCCAGTCCTGTACACTACGGCCCTCTGGGAGGGTTGAGTCCAACTCCGCATCCTCAACTTGCTGCTGGGAGCCCTGCTCAGAGCAAAGGTCAGAGGTCATATGAGCAATCGACAAACGCCATAAATATATTCAAACGCTTTGCAGATAATCCATAAAAGATTAGAAATATTGTATTAAACTCTGCTTTAATATTTTAGAACTCACAATATTATTTATCTCATTAGCTGTCCAGTGCAACTTACAATGTTACATTTGTACACACACACATTGTCTGAAACCACTTATCCCAAGCAGGGTTGCAGCAAGCCAGAGCCTAACCCAGCAACACGGGGTGCAAAGCTGATGAAGGAGGGGACACACCCAGGACGGGACGCCAGTCCATCACAAGGCACCCCAAGCGGGACTCGAACCCCAGACCCACCAGAGAGCAGGGCCCGGCCAAACCCGCTGCGCCACCGTACTCCCCTCCATTTGTACAGTAAGGTACTTAAAAATGATCTGCATATTGATACAAACGGTAATTTTTACTGCATACTCAGTGTAAGCACCTTGCTTAAGGCTAGTAGAGCACGAATTAGGAGTCATACCTGGGAGGCTCAGATTGCAGCGCAATAGCTGCTAACTACTAGGACACCTGATGCCCCTTTTTTATTAATGTGCCTTTTAGACGTTGGCCATATTAAGTAGTACTTTAAAAAACTACCTACGAGCGTTTACCGGTCTTCACACTAAATGGTGAAGATTGGTCCGATAAACTACAGGAGATGTCCTGAGCACTTTAGAGATGAAAGTGACATTTCACACTGACCCTGACACATTAAAAGCCTGTTTGAGTTTCCCTGTTTAATACCTGGACACTGATCTGCTTGTCCTGAAGAATCCTCTGCAGCTCCAGCAGACCGCCCTTGAGCATCCGCAGCTTGGTGGCCAGTAGCTCGGCCTCCTGGCGGCCTGTCGCCTTGCCTTCCAGTCGCAGGCCCTCGCCGCGCGCCGACATCTCCGTCAGGAACGCCACCTTCTGCTCCAGCTCCAGCAGCACATTCTGGAGCAGCAGGAGGAGAGAAGCCAGCTCACACATGCCCTCCTGGGGCCTACCTTACCCCTCAGGTGTGGTCTCCATAGTGTCCTGCCACGCCCTCATTAAGGGTACACAGGCTCCTTGTCGGCATCTCCACAGACACACTTCCTCTCAGATCTTGGGAACCATTCTATAAATATATTCCATTTGAAAAAAGAAGGAGGACATTGGGATGAACTTCAAGAGAAGCTCTCGCCGGAGGAGAGCTGTATGTGTTCTGCCTGCTCTTCTGGCTCCTTCGTTTGCAGTGAGACCATGTGACCCGAAGCTAAACGTGCCACGGGCGGTTAACAAATCACCTCTCGCAGCAGGATTCATCCGCTCTCGTCATCAACTTGCATGTGAAAGTAGGCGTGCCAAGTTGTCTCCACCGCCAATCCTGGCCTCAGGTTCAATTGATTAACTAATGCAGACACCCCCCCGCGACCCTGACCTGTGCTGACAAGGCTTCGCAGCAAAGACATTAGTATAATCAGCTTAGAGTCCTGAACATCTGCTTTGGGGCCAAACCATCCAAACACTTGCTCTGATAGTGCTAATCATCACTGGAGTGATATTTTTTTTTTTTTAATTTCAACTGACTCATATTTGTTGTCTACTTGAAACATCAGGACTCTCACTGGGCAAATATACTGTTCAAAAAACTTTTTTCCGACTAATGTGTGTCACATTTGCACTAATCAGGACATTGGGATTTTACGTCTTTGACTGATGCTTTCTGCACAGAGCAAATTTCAGGTTAGAAGATATCTTAATGTGTCCATTCCAAAGAAGTTGAAAATAAAAAGAATTTTATTCTTTATTCATGTAGCAGATGCTTTCAGCAAAAACAACTGAAGATGTTGGGTGTACCACATTAAGCTACCCACAATGACTGACCCTTTTATACAGCCAGATATTCTTACTATATCAATACAGGGTAAGTACCATATTCAAGGGTACCACAGCAGGAGTGGGACCTGAACCTGTGATTGTTTAGATTGCAAGACAATGAGTCAGATCATTATGATACTCACTGATCTACAGCAAAGCCCAGCACACTAGTCCAACCAACCAACTTCAAGAACTGCTTGTCCCAAGCAGGGTGGCAGTGAGCCGGAGCCTATCCTGGAAACATTGGGCGCAAGGCTGAAGGGGCAGGGGGGGCGCAACCCAGACAGGACGCCAGTCCATCACAGAGCCACAACTAGTTACCCAGGCACACAGCCAGGTGAAGGTATTGGAGCAATTGCAGGGCAAGCACCTTGTTCAAGGGCATTACAGCCGGAGATTGAACCGGCAACCTTCGGAGCCAAAGGCAGCCGCTCCAACCACGACACCACCAGACGCTTAGCACGCTACTCTTTAGATTTAATTCTTTTTATATAATAGCATGAGAAAAGAACTACTTGCAAAATAACTATATCAGTACCGTGTTAGTTGAATTTTCCAAGCACAGGGTCTGAAAACTTTGGGAAGTCATTCTCCTACGGGTCACCCTTTCACCTGGCAGTGGATGAGTGGGACAGATGCGAGGGCAGCACGGGTCTCACGAAGCCAGCACTCCAGCTCATCTGCCTCACTGTGACACCTCTGCAGGGCCTGCTGCAGTCGCTGGTCCTCCATCCGTTCGCTCAGCCGCTCCTGCAGGGGGAAGACGTGCATCTATTAAGTTTGGAAACTTGCATTGAAAATTATATTTAGTAACAGTCTTGAAAGATGCAAGCCCTTTAGAAAACAAAATTATATCTAAATATTAGCAAAATATGCAAAAAAAATATGACAAATACAGTATTTTGGTAAAAGTTCTAATTTTTTTTTATTGTTCATGTAAAGAAAAAAAAAACTTTGCAAATATTTCTTTTTTAACAAATCCACTATTTTATTGTGTGTGTATATACATTAAATATATATATACACACACTATCGTATAGTCTATAAACTATATATATTTTTTCCTGTCAGTTTCTTTAAAATAATCTTCAGGCAAAAACTTCATGACATGTACTGCAGTGCCCTGATACCTATGGTATTTATGATGAGACGGGGAAAACCCAGTGACAAAAAACATTTTGTCAACCAGTTATGGGGACATTACCTCCAGGAGGTGCTGCTTGCCGGAGGCCTTCATGCGGATGGTGGCCAACCTCTCGGCCAGCACTGTGAGACTCGAACGCGCAGCCAAATGCTCTGCGGCCTCCCTGCCCAGAGCGTGGGGCACCAGGTGATCTGCGAAGCATGCCTGCAGCTCATCAATCTCAGCCTGCAGTGAAAGGATTGTGTCCATTTGCACCTGAAGGAAATTAATAGGATGCATAAAAATTTGTGACTTTTCCAGGAAAATTACTGTACTGTGACACTTCAAAGTAAAAAGCACATTCCTTTACACAATGTATTGCATAATAACACTTTTATTCATTTATCTGATGTTCTTTTCCTAAAGGAACTTGCAATTATCTACAAAGCCAGTAAGCTCACTGAAGCAATAAAGGGCAAGTATCTTGGTTAAGGGTACAATAGCAGGAAGTGGATTTCCAACCTGCTCCCTTTGAAACCAAAGACAACAGCACTAACCACTGTGCTACCAGGTATCTTGAATTATGCCTCCAAAAAAAAACTGTTTAAAGTTGATGACTCACTCAACAAGTAAATCCTCAACGTACCAGAAAATAGATGATAACTAATTGTGGATTTTTTTGCCAAAACTTCTGTAACACTCATAAACGTTCTTCAAACCTGAGCAGAGGTATATAGTACTGAATAAGGTGATACAGACGTCCAGTAAACCATACACGTGTACAGCGTGTGCTCTTCTTCCACCACTACCACCTCCTCTCACCTGGTGCATTTCCATCTGTCTCTCTGGGCTTTTTTCTGCCTCCAGGCCTTCACTAAGCTTGGCCTCCAAGACCTCCATCTTAGCAGAGATTGACTGGAGGGCATCCTGGCAGTGCTTCTGCCGCTCCAGTGCCTCATACAGAGTCCTCTGTTTCTCGCTGATCTAAAGGGGGCAGCCAGAGAGCAGCGTCCTTGTACCAAAAATTCAGAGTACTAATCAACATGCATCTAATGTCTTCATATTCTTTTTTGCTGCCACTCATCATAGCTGATGGTCAAGGGTAATGGCTTTGAGAATTATCCTTTTTATCATGCTTGGGACACAGACCACATTTTTGAGGGATTCCCATGAGCGCTGCAGGTCATCCAGGTCAGGCACGGTTATGGGTTCAAGAGTTGGGTCATACAGCTCTTGCACTGACGTCCTTGTAAGCTGACCTCTTCGCGCAGTGATCTGTAAGCATTCAGCAGAAAAGTCACGGTTGTTCCTAGAACCACTGTGCACAAGAAGCTTTTTAAATCTAAAAAAAATCTAACTCGAGTAGCTTTTCAAATCTAAAATATGAGCCTATTTATATTGGCCATTTAAGTCTAAGATTTGCAGGAATGCGTGTTTCTATGTTTATGTGTAAGTAATTTTGTTTGGGCCTCAATGAAAGAAGGAACTTCATAAATCTGAAAATAAACCACATCACACATATGAATTCCAGAAAAAAAGGCTAAGACGACAAGGGTGAAAATTATACAATGAAAAAATGAAATGCAACGAAACATGTCAGATAATCAAGGTTCAAGCCACAGTTTACCCCTGCTTTGCAAGATGATAAAACACAGTTATAAAGAGACAAGGTCTGATTCATGCCTGTAAAAGTACTGCATTATAGGATATCTGATCAGGCTAACACATTTGAACCAGTCCTATAGGTAGTGTGGAAGTAGAAGAAAATGGGTGAAGGATGGTACCTGATTAAAGAAAGATTCAGTGTAGGGAGAATAAGAAGAAGGTGGGGAAGAGATTTCACTGCTGGTGGCCTCCTCCCCAGATTCCTCTGTAACTGGGGAAAGGAGCATGTGGCCACGACCAGGAGCCATCTGATACCAAGCAGAGGAGGTGAGAGAGCAGACAGGAGAATGAGTGCAAAGAATGGAGCATCTATGGCCACCAGTCAATAGTAATACAGAGTAACCAAACCCTTATGGAGAGAATTACCTCCTATGCAAAACTACAGATTTCAAACCATCGTGGACTCTACACAACCCACAGGACATGGACACACACACACAGTCTGAAACCACTTGTCCCGAGCAGGGTTGCAGCAAGCTGGAATCTAACTCGGCAACATAGGGCGCAAGCCTGAAAGGGGAGGGGACACACCCAGGACGGGACACCAGTCCATCGCAAGGCACCCCAAGCAGGACTCGAACCCCAGACCTGCCAAAGAGCGGGATCCAGCCAAACCCGCTGCACCCCCCCAGCTACAGGACTGTGTGATTAATTAATTTCCCTGTGAAAAGGCCAGTAGCACAGGTTGTAAATTGCTGCTGCCACATTAAGTACTCAGAAAGTAGTACTGCCAGATCATCATACAGCTGTAACTGATGCAGTGGCAGCAGAGCCCTTGGAGAGGATCTCTGCATCCACCTCGTCCATCGTATCCACCAGCCCCTCGTGCACTGTCAGTAGCATGGCTGCATGCTTGGCCTTCATGGTCAGCATCTTGCACTTTGAGTTGAGGGAAGTTATCTGCTCCTGGTAGCCTTTGATCTTTTGGGCCAGTTCCTGTCACAAGAATATTACTCAATCAATCCAGAATACTGTAACTTACAGAAGGCCAGGTTAACACAGATTTTATGTACTATACTGTATAATACCAATACTGAGAAGAGATAATAAAAATACATATACGTTTACAAATAATATTAGAAAGTTACGGTGACTGAAGGGAAGGAACACTTTACTTCATGGTGGAGAATTTGGGCTTGCAGCTCCTGGATGTTGCTGGTGGAAATGGGTTGGTCTTGGATGACCTGATGGGCCTCCTCGATTAATTTCTGCAGGTGCCTCACCTCTTGCTCATATTGTTCATACTGCACAACAGCCTCCTGGGAACCAGAAGCAAGACCAATGAACTCATTCAACCTAGCAGATACTGTAACCTATAATGCAGTGATCAGCAGCAGAGGTGGAAGTTGAATGGAATAAAAATGCTGTGAATTAATTTTTATGGGTTTCAATTAAACCAGTTTCAGCTGGTCTGCTAAATGACTCCTGGATTGCATGGAGTTATTGCCTAATTGGCTGCAGTAATATGGATTTCAGATCTTTGGCTACAATAAAAAAAATGAAAGGAGTGAAAGCGGTTGTTGCAAGACTCATGCACCTGTAGTATGTTACACTGCTGAATGGCAGTGTGTTGTAGTCGGCTGGCTTCATGCTGGAGGCCCAAGGCAGTGCGACAGATTGACAAGCTGGTGACCACCTCTTCTGGGATGCGCAGGGCACTCTGATAACCCTGCACCGTGAGAGCCTGCTGCTTGAAGCTCTCCATCTCTGTGAGCAAGCGCTGCAAATACAAGAGGCCACAAATGCGGCATAACTCACACAATAAGACCACACACACACACATTTTCTGACCCACTTGTCCCATACGGGGTCGCGGGGAATAAGACCATCACAGGCTTAATAGACTGAACTGACTATAGTTCACATCGGTAACATTCGATTCCCAGGAAACAACTCAGACTAATGAACCTGTCTTTGGGCAAGTTGCTCCTTTAGACTGAGATGAGCCAGCTCTGGGGTGGTCAGAGTGACCTGGGCCTGTTCAACTGCTGCATGAAGTGCCTTCACTTCACGTTCAAAGCATTCCATGTCCTGAGGAGAAGTGGAAACACATGCGTCGTTATCAGACTGAGTAATAAAATGCCTCTATATGTATTTTAATATAATGTCATTCGGATTACTTCAATTTGGAAATGTGTTGATCACCCACCCGTATAACACTGTTAGCCCAATACTGTTGGGGACTAACCCTACTTCAAAGTGTGGGACAGTGAAAATGACTAGCGGTACCTTTGCTGCATCCTGTAGGCTGTGCAATTGTAATTCAATGCTCTGTTGCAGCTCCTCTGCTTGACGACTCAGATCTGACACCTGCTGGTCCATGGTTGTAGTTTGAAGCACCTCGGAGAGCACCTCCGTCTTCTCTTTCATGGCCTCTAGGTCTCTGTGGAGTTCCCTGGATTCCCAAAGAACAGACTGCAAGACAGAGAGGTGATGCAGTCAGTAAGAGATAAACCAAAATTTGCATAATTCTTTATTCTTCTTTAGAAAATGCTTTGACTTACCTCACACACTTTAATCTGTTCCTGAAGCTGAGAGGCAGAGTTCCAAACAATACTGCTCTTCATCACCTTATTGCCCTTGTCAATCCATGTCACAATATACTCCAGCATCTCGTTAAACTCATCCAAATGTGCACTAGCCTAGGAAATACAGATAGACAGCATACGGCATTTGTTAATTAGGAGGTATACCTTTCGGCCTCCCATCAGCCACAAAGAGCCAAGAGCCAGAGTTAGGTTCTCACGTTCTTGAGCCGAGCTGCCCTGCTGTGGGCCAGTCGGCTCGTGGTGTGATAGAGGTCATTCAGCTTTATGATGGCATCGCTCAGCTGTCTAGAGAGAAGCGGATTCCGTTCTGCAAACTCTTGGATAGCACCATCCAGATCAGACAGGGTTTGCCCACAAATGTCCAGGTCTTCACACAGGTCCTGAGTTGAACAGATCCCAATTTATTACATCCTAAGACATTTTCTTTTGTGTTGTAAATAAAATTCAAGAAGAACTCTGAGAGCAACTTATACCTAATAACAGTAATGATAATCATGTCATTTAATAGGTGAGCAATTATAGTCATTATACAAATTGTGGTCTAAAAAGATTTCAGATGAAGATGCTTTAAGTGAGAGGTTACTTCAGTTTCTTCTTTGGCAAGAGATAAATCAGTGGATTTCTCTTTAAGCTTCATGGAGATGGCACCCATTCTCTCAGAAACATCATGGATTTTGGAACTGAAGTCTTCTTGAATATCTCTTATTTGCTGGATTTCTCTTTCTTTGGCATGAACCTAGAAATGAAAATAAAAAAAGACAACCATGACTTTTTCCTCAGCCCTCAATCATCTTTTCTTAAGAAATAACATTATTTAAATCAACACAACAAAATAAACAGAGAGAACCACTCTTACTTAACAGGAACTCTATAATGGCAACAGTTCAGCTAAACAGTATGGAAAGTAAGTAATGTAAAATTGTCTAGTGCTGGTGTTAGAAGGCTTGCAGATAAGTGCTATTTAATTTCCTGTGACTAATGCATGGGTAATGATCACACTACCTGGTCTTCAATGGAGCCCAAAGCCAGGGACACTTCAGCCAATTGGATGGAGATCTCAGAAGGAAGAATAGTGTAGAGGTCCAGATACTTGCTCTGCTGCTGCTCAGTGATCTTTTCTACACTTTGACGGTGTGAGATAAGCTCTCCGTGCACCACCTGTTAATATCAAAGCAAGCCACTAAAATCCAGATTAAAACTTTCATGCTGCCACCATAAACAAAGAGATGTTGATCAGTGATGAGGCTGTAGGTGAACAGTAGATCTTCATATTTACTCTCAACCAATGTGCAAATCATCCACCTCAACTTGAGAGGAAGGTACTCATTTGTCACCTCAAGCTCCTGCAGTAGTGTGTCCATGTCTGTGGAGGAACTGAGCAGGAGCTCCAGGGTGTCCTGAATCCAGAGCTTCACTTGGCCCAGCTCCTTTTCTACCTCATCTCTCTCATTCAACTCTTTCCTCGCTTGCAGACGGCCCTCACGCACCTCCTGCAACAGGCTATTGAAACAGCATGATTTTAGCTTGGTACACTATCCAGCTGCACACTTTGCTGTTTCCAGTTTACAAAATCTGTATGCATGTTTTCTCAAGAGTTTTTTTTCCCTACATTCCCCATAGCAGTTGCTATGAACATATTCTATACACTTTGGATTGAGGACTAAAAATACATATTTAAATACAACATATATTTAAAAATGCTCTGACAAGTTGTTATTGCTGGGATCTTTCTTAACAATAAATAAAAACAGCAGCTAAAGGAATGATGGATGGATGGATGGATGGATGGATGGATGGATGGATGGATGGATGGATGGATGGATGCTGTATATTTAGACAGGAGAGTTCAATTTAGAAAACCCTCAAGGTGGCATTGGTGCTGTGTTGTCAAACATTTTAGAGTTTTGAATCAATTCTTTACTGTGATGTTAAGGGTGGTTATTCCATTCATTACCTCTCAAAGTGTTCTTGCATGACCCTGATTTCCTGCAGATAAGGCAGTTCATCTTGGGCAGATGTTGGCATGGGCATCTCCATTCCACGAAGCAGGCTGAGTCCATATTGTCGCAGGAGTGTGAGGGAAGACTGCTCACGTTCCACTTCCTGAATAAAGGAGTCAATGTACTCCAGTAGAGCCTGCAACGCAGCCTTGGAGACCTTCTCCACTGATCTTTCCGGAACCCGACCTTGCAGGTCCTCCAAAATCACTGTAGTCTTCGCCATCTGAAAGATATCCACACAAAAAATAAATGTTTCACAACTAAGATACCATCTTCATTTTCCTCATTTGAATTTAGAAAGTTATGTAATCAGTTTAGATTCACCTTCATCAGTTATTGTGGAACCTGTCTTCTACTGTTGGGGTCATCAATCAAAAAGAAGACAAATTTCCCTTTTCAGTTATTAACAGGATAGATGACATACCTTCTCTTTGAAGCTCCTCCACTCAAGTGCAGTGTCCTCCAACACCTTCTCTTGTCCCCTTGCTACATTGCGCAGCCGATTCCACCGTTGCCACACCATAGTCATGGATCGGCTGATTGTTGCTTTGCTAGCATCGCTACCCACCATTTCCAACTGAGATGCCTGCTCCTCCAGATCTGTCAGTTTGTCATGGAACCCATTGACGAGAGACACAAGAGACTGAGGAAGAAAGGAAAATGTACACTGAACTAGTATGTATGGGCACAGAGCATTTCATCAAATGTAAAAATCATGGAAGGTAGTTAACTGTTGATCATTAAAGTGAACAGATCATCATTAACATTTACTTTAATTCATTTAGCAGACACTTTTCTTCAAAGTGACATCCATTTCAGAGAGCAATAGAAAGAGTACATTACATCAACAGAAGGAGACACTTGGATGCAGACACGTGATTGTAGAGTACATTCAGTTTATCACATTCCACCATATAAAGCAGTATACATCACACAAGTAGATGGATAAAATAAAATATAAAAGCATTTTACCTTGTGGCTCTTTAGCTTGTCCTCAGCCTCCTGACAGGTAGCTGCCTTCGCTGTAGAGAACTGTGTCAGCTGCTTCTCAGCCTCATTCATCAGCTCAATGACAGTCTGCCTTGCTTCCTGGAAGGACTTCCACTGAGCCACACAGCTGAATACAGAATACAAAAAGATTTGAGAAGAAAAAAATATAACACAATTTTGTTACAGCTAACTATTATTTTGGATTAAGGTAGTATTTTGGAAGCAAGGCCAACATGTGCCCACCTGTGGAGAACATCCTGATGGTATTGCAGCTGATCCCTGACCTCCACACCTCTCTGCTGTGCTGACTCCACACTGAGCCTTAGTTGCTCCTTTACACTGGAGTTAACAAGGCTCTCCAGCTGTGGAGGAAGTGTTTCCAGCTCTTGCAGGTTGCCCAGGAAGTCCTGTTCTGTGGCCATGATGCAACTCTGTTGCCTGAGGCACTCTTCATAATTCTCCACGTCCACTCCTAGGCTGGCCTGCTGCAGGAAGGCAACGGCATCCTCCAGCCACTCACAGGCATACTGCATCTTGGAATGATATTTCTGACATAAGCTAAGAGCTTGCTCTAGAGTAATCTAGAGATGAAAACAAAGATGCAGAAAACAGAATCACACAAGGTGTCTTTATTCATAAAACAATAAAATCACATCGGTAGAAAGCTAAGAGAAATTAATCAAATTGGTTTAATACTGATTGAACTAGTTGGATGATGGAAAGCTTGCCTGTTTGGTGTTCAGAGCTTGTTGAACATCTGCTTCCAGCTTTGCCATCTCCTCCAGACTGGTATCCACATGAGCGGGGACCAGTTCATTAGCACTTGCGTACTTCTGCTTTTCCCTGCTGCTGAGAGCAGCTACAATCCTAAGCCTGGACTGTACCTCTTCCTGCATAATCTGTTGCTTTCTGATCTCTTCTTGTACCCTTTCTACTTTCACATCCAGAATCACGGCACAGCCTAGCTCATCTCGTACTTGCTGAAGCCAGTCAAGGGTCCTTCTTACCTCCGTCTGGAAGTCTTTGCTCTGCACGTACCTGTTCTCACACTCCACTATCAGTTCACCAACTGCTGACTGTAAAGACTGCAGCTCCTCTTGCCATGACACCACCTGTTGCCTGGCAGCCTGGTGTGCAGCCTGATCCACATGACTGGCGAGGCTGTCCATCTGTTCCGTGAGTCTCTTCATATGAGAAGTGGCACCCTGCAAGCTTCCAGCCAGGGCGTGATAGTTCTTGAGTCGTTCTTCAGCTGACTGAGTCTCTGCATTAACTTTATCTAACTGTTCCTTTGTGGCCTTTAACTCAGAATCCAGCTGCAAAGCCATCGCTTTGTGGTCTTCAAATGACTCCAAAGTGTCATCTAAATGTTCAATTCTCTGCTCAATTAGCCTCTTCAGGCTGTTATAAAGGTTTACAAGCTGTACCATTTCATCTGGCCGCCAAGGTTGACCAGTACTTCGAAAGGCTTCTTTCTTCTGATTTAGCTCTACAACATCTGGTCCCAAGTTGGTCAAGTCCTCAAGGAGATCTTTGTAATCACTCTGCAGACTACTAACATCCTCAGTCATTAAGCCAACTGGTTGATTTCCTAAGGTGTTGAATTGCTCCTCAATTCCTTTTAATGCTTTATGTGTTATTTCAATTAAAGAAGCATACTCTTTTCGTGCAGCTATTGCCTGTTGAATTTTTTCTTCTTTTTCTCTAGCTAAAGCCAAAATATTGTTATATTGTTTTGGGAGAGAGTTGAGCTTTTCATCAAGGTAACAGTGGTCTACCTCGTTGAGAGTTGGAAGTATCTCCTGGCCTGTTCTCTGGACAGTTAGAAGAAGATTCTCATACTCTGCTGCTTGATTTAATATTTCCTCATATTTTGTTAGTTGTGAGTGAAGTTCTGTGTCTCCGTTCATTAAATTTATTTCAGGAAATGTAACAATGTCTGCTTGTTTCAACCACTGGCATGTTTTTTCCAGATCCATTTTGAAGTACTTCCTGGGTCCCAGTGCTTTTTCTAGTTCCTGTACTTTCTGACAGCACTTTTGAAGAGCAGTCTCAAAAATGCTCTGCAACTCCTGCAACTTGGTCAAGATTTCTGTCTTTTCATCTTCAGTGGCATCTTTCATGAGATCTCTCCCTTGGGACCAAAGAGAAGTGAGCTCGCTCTGGTAGGCTTTCAGGCTGCTCTGAATGCCCTTGCAGATCCTGATTTGCTTACTGAGGTCATCGGGCAAAAGTGCTATGTGC